>NC_141997.1:34554497-35291997 GCF_049901715.1 Pseudonaja textilis | reverse complement strand
TTTACTTAACATATTCAGTTAATGCTACAAATGAACATCCAGGACTGCAAATTCTCTCATGAGACTATTAAAATTTTTAAGAATTTTTTTTGAGATTGTCAAAAAAAATAAAAATAACATTGACTTCAATCCAGCTACCTGCCAGTTCAGTAGTTGGACTTACGGAAACTTCTGCTTTCCAACCACCTTGTTTTTTTTTTGTTTTTTTTTTTTGCAGAGCTTGATTAGGAATAACTTCCGATAGACAGTGTCCGTAAATGGATGATTCCTTGCAGTTATAATTTATTCCAAGTCAGTGTGGCTCTTGATCTTCGAATATATATTTGAAAGCATCATCCCCAGAAATGAATGGAGGCAAGTAAAAAGAAACAGGCAGCCCCAAACTTAATCCGGTTTAAATTTAGTTAAATTGCTAACTTAAAGTTAATATTATGCTGGACCATATATTTTTTCATAATTTCTCTGCTCTTATCGATTAATATTCGGAGGTAACAGAACTACATCTAGAGATCTTTCAGGGCAACATATCGGCTGAGAAGGTTGTACATCCTGATGTAGACTTTGGATTAGCAAGAATACACAGAACATGGTGGGAAAGGGATTGTTTGTAGATAATAGTTTGTTACCTGTTGTCAGTTTCCAGAATGATATCTATAGAAGCCATTTCATCATTTCAACATCATTTTCAATATATCAGAGTTTATCCTTTGTCTCTTTAATTTCAGTATGCTATTACAAGAGCATATACTCTATATTACATTTTAACTCTTCTTTACTTTCATCCTTTGTGTCAATGTCTGGTCTCCCTGTAATCCATTTGATAAATCGTGAAAGTTCATTTTGTTCAGAACTATAATTGTTTTGGAATTTTTCGGAAGCATGAGGACAGAAATCCCTTCCTTCCTTTCCCTTCCCCCCCTCCCTTCCATAAATACTTGATTGTGTGTTCACTGTTGTCTCGTGCCAATAACCTAACTAAAGTTAGGTGTAGTTTTCAGTTAAGAAAAGTAAAAATACAGATGAAATGGCAAAGATCAGTTTGTAAGCTGAGGTTTGCAGAACAAATTAGAGGCTTCTGCAGAAGCCTCTCTTTTAGCAATTATTTAGGGTGCTGAAGTATGCCACAGCCAAGTAGCACAAATTGTATTTATTGCTGATAACTTCTTATCTTGCAGACAATTTCTTTCACAAAATTGATGATGATTGGGAGTAAATTCAGTGTTTCCTGCTTAAGTGAAAATGAACAACAAAAAATGCCCAGAGTTCTTGATTATGGCCATCAAAACAGTCGCAAGCAATTATGGCTTCCTTTAATGTTTTCTTTACCACAGTGGTGCTAGGCAGGAAGATTAAGGGAGATTAATGACTCAAAGCCATCAAGTAGTTAATCCAATATCTTAATCTTTACAGAGTACTGGCAGTACACAAAGGTATATGGATGACTCATTACAGAAGGCCCTATACCAATGTTGGTTTGCAAAAGTATTTGGATGTATTTTTTGGCTCATACAACCTTTGGCTCATTTATAGACAGCCATGGATTAAACAATAAGCATGTGCTGGGATACCAAGGGAAAAAAGAGGCCCCACAGAGTCCCCCCTCCTTGTTACTATGTCCTGAACTCTCCCTTCGTCACACCTGAATTCTTATGAATTCTTAGCAATTGTCCTTTCTCTGCCGTGTTCAACATTAATCTGCATTGTTAAAAAAAGAATAACTTTCTTTGGCATGGTGGGTGACTAAAGTTTAATAATTCGGTCTGAAAATGTCATCAGATGTCACTTGTTTCTCTCTTATAGTGTGAGAGACGGGACACAATTGTTGGGCTTGTGCTTAGGGCATCAAATGACCTTAATTTGTCCTTGCTTGTGAGTTACAGATACCTAAAAAGTTTACAGAGTTTTAGCAATATAACAACTTTCAGCATTAAGTAAATCTTACCTTCACAGAGCTTAGAAGTACTTTTTTTTCCTCTAATGCAGATTAAAATCTGAACTAGAGGACATTTCAGAGTTGAACAGAGAGTGTAAGGGAAGTGATCATATGCTTTCTATCTGCAGATTTCTGGGGGGAAATAAGACAAAGTGATATAGATATTCCTTCTTTTGCAGCTTGGCTAGGGATTTTCTATATTGCTGCTGGTAAAAGCATTATAGACATAACTTTTCTTATTTATAGAGAAGAATTTGCCTTTTTTTGTGAATTAAGCAGTGAGGTTTCTTTGCTTACCTTCAAACTGCATTTCAGCTACTTTTTCACATAGTTACCAGAGAAACACCACAACTTCTCTGGCTGTAGTAGGAAATGAAGAATTTGAATGTTTATTTATTTATGCAATAGTCTAGGACAGGGGTCCTCAAACTTGACAGCTTTAAGATTTGTGGACTTCAACTCCCAGAATTCCTCCTCCAGTCATGTTAGCTCAAGAATTCTGGGAGTTGAAGTCCACAAGTCTTAAACTTGCCAAGTTTGAAGACCCTTGATCTAGGACAAGATTTTTTCCCCAGAATGTTTCATAGAATCCTACACACCACGGCTGTCAAACTCCTTGCCCATGGGCTTGATGCATCATGCACTGGCCACACTCATGCCCAGTTTAGTAAAGGGAAAAAAAAAAACCCAATATGTGACACCACTGTGAAAACATGAGTTTGACACCCTTGCTATTGATGATGATAAGGCTGTCAAACTCCTTGCCCATGGGCTTGATGCATCATGCACTGGCCACACTCATGCCCAGTTTAGTAAAGGGAAAAAAAAAAACCCAATATGTGACACCACTGTGAAAACATGAGTTTGACACCCTTGCTATTGATGATGATAATAGTGGTGGTGGTTTGTCACAAGTCAGCCAGATGTTTAGAATAAATTTGCCATGTTCGTCAACCTATTGATTCCTTCCCAAAGGACTAGAATTGGTAGTGTTATTGTTTGTTGGTGTTAAATATATCATCCCATGGTGTAAGCTGTCCCAGGTAAAGCTGTCTTTTACAATTGTCTGATGGTGATTTTGTCAATACTGACTGTATTGGGATTGCACCCAAGGAACCCATCACTATTTTTACTACCTTTGCTTTCTTTCACCATAGTTGTTCCGCTACTGTTTACAGGTCTTTGCATTTTTATGATTTTCTCCAGTTCTTTCCTTTCTATTCTGCTATCTCCAGATATTACAGTGTTCACTATTCAAATATTTTTGTCTTTCTGATCAACAATGATTAAATCAGGTATTATGTGGCTGGTGCTTATCTGTTTCAATTCTCTAGTCCCACAACACCTTAACTTTTTTTTTTTCATTTTCAATTAATTTCTCTATTTTGTGGTCCCACCAGTTCTTGCTTTCATGCAGATGGCAAGTCTTGTAGATATTCCAATGTATTCATTGTTGCTGCCTGGTCATGCTTTTTCTTCCAATCAATCTGCAATTTTCTTGCAGCAGGAGGCCCACTGTTTCTTTAGCTTCTTTACAAAGGTGGCATATGCTATCTCTTTCTATATTCTCAGTTCTGACATCGTATGTTTGTTTTTAAGACTTGGTCTTATGCAGCCAAAATTACCCCCTCTGACTCTTTTTTCAATTCTCCTGCTCTTAGATATAGCCAAATCTTGTTCCTGTTATCTGCTTTGTCTGCCTCTCTCTCTCTCTCTCTCTCTCTCTCTCTCTCTCTCTCTCTCTCTCTCTCTCTCTCTCTCTCTCCATGTACATGTACGTGTGTGTATTTGCCTTGCCATGTCTATATTCTTCATTTGGTCTTGCAGATCCAATAGTTGGTGTTCATAGTATGCTACTTTCAGTGCTTCTTTTTCATTGCTTTTGGGTATTCTTCTATTATCCTTTTAGCTTCATCTGTTTTTTGATATAATTGCAACATTACATGCCTACATATTTTCCTTCATAAACAGAGTCAGTCAATATCACTGCTTGGGTGAATGGTATGATTCATTATCATTATTTTATTTTTCTGATCTTCCTATCCAGACCTTTTCATTCTGCTTGAGTCTGGTCCATTATTCCTACTGTGTATCTAATAACTGGAATTACCCAGGTGTTAAGTGCCCAGGTGTTGATGGTATTTCTTCCAATGAGTTTGGACATTAATATCTTCTTCACTCTTCTTCTTGAATTCAGTGTACTTGATATTGTCAGCTTGAAAGATGCCCATGTATTTGTAGTGATCTTCTTCATCCAGACTCATGAGGTCATTACCACAAAACATCTTGATTCTATCAGTAATGTTGATGGTATTAATGGTGAGGTAGCACATTTGTCCATCCAAACTCCATTTCAATATTTTTTCTGTATTGAGCAGCAATTCTGTTTCAGGTGGTTTTTCCCAAACAATTTCAGATTGTTCATGTCATGGAGGTGAGATAGCCTGGCAGATGTCCTTAAAGTTTGATAGCTATGGCCTGACTTGTTCTGTATTGTTAACAGAGGAATCAGTGCAATGAGAAACAGTAGTGATGATTGATAGTGGGTTTCCTTGGAAAACTTGTATCCTAGTCAATCATCATTGACCAGCAGCCATGACTTCTATTTTGCCATTGATATTTACACAAAGTTTCTGATATTTCTATTGTCTCCAGTTATTTTTAAGTGCTTGATTATCCAATCATGTGACCGGGAGTCAAATTATTCTTCAATCCAAGCTACATTCAAATTGGTTCTCCTTTCCCTTGCAGTTTCCAAAACAATTTTGTCAGTTAGAAACTGATTTTTTGTTCCTTTGCTGTTTGATCAGTCTTTTTGATGTTCATGAAACAATTTGTTTTCAACTATATGCTGTTGGACTGCATCAGCTATCACATCAGTTAGCAATATGTAAGTTTTTAGTAAGCTGGTAATTGGCCCGTAATTGAGTAGTGCTACCTATTTTGCTCAGTCTTTCATTATCAGGTAGCTTTTGCCATATGTTAACCAATCTCCAATTTCACCTCTTTGCAATATGTTGTTAAACTCCTTGGCAATAAGTGGGTGTTATAAGGTTTTTTTAATCCTTCCTTCCTTCCTTCCTTCCTTCCTTCCTTCCTTCCTTCCTTCCTTCCTTCCTTCCTTCCTTCCTTCCTTTAGCCAAGCTGCATTTTTGTTGTATTTCTATGGATTGTCCCGTAGCTGAACTCAGAACTGCAATATTAGTTTTTTGTCAACTATTGACTGGTAATATTTCTGATTCAACTAAAATTAGAGATTCTGCCTATAGGGTGCCATTCAAGCTTCCCACTTGCTGATCATCTTTGCTGTAGCTGTAATTTGTTGCGTTATTATTTCCAATGCTTACTTGATTTTCTTTGTAGGTGATATTTCTGGATCAGATATTCTTTCAACTTCTTGTTCTTCAGCTTCCTTCCTTTCATCTGTTCTAGCTTGCTTGCATTATTTCTCAGCATGTTGATCTTATTTTCCAGACTGATCTTGCATTTTGATGATGCTCTATTTGGCTTTTTCTCTTTTGTTGATTTTTTTTATCTCAGGCATTCTATTGTTTTTTAACTATTCTACTGTAGATGCTCAGTTATTCTTTGTTCCAATTCTTCTTTTAGTTAGATGGCTTTGTTCTTCCTGAAGAGAAGGCAGAGGAGAGGCTGCCTGGTTTGGGAATGAAAATGATTCAATACATATGCTGCTGATTTTCCCTACTTCTTTTACAGTCTGAACTACTTCTGGCAATGCTTCAATTTCTTTGTCCTGGGTAGACCTTTGCAGTTCTTCCAATTCTGCTTCTATGAATATTTTATTTCCTATTATAAATCAATGTTGATCGATAGTCTCTGTTCTGTTACTTCTGATTCTGGATGTTGTTCTTTCCAGAATTAGTACATCCTTTTCAGACATCCTTTTATTGATGGGTTTAATTTGTAATAAAAATAATTATTTCATGTGTGTGTGTGTGTGTGTGTGTGTGTGTGTGTGTGTATGGTATTCAGCTTTGTTTGGGTAATTCTGCCGAAACGTTGCTACAACTTTAAAAGCACAACTACAATAGTGTGGGAAAATACCTGAACAAAGCTGAATACTACATGTATGTATGTATGTATATGTTTTCTCAAGTTTTCGCGGGTACTTACATATATGGCATTCAGCTTTGTTTGGGTATTTTCCCACGTCATTGTAGTTGTGCTTTTAAAGTTGTAGCAACGTTTCGGCAGAATCTCATCTGCCATCATCAGGTATATACAGACATGAATTTTATAAAGGAGACCAACGAGAAGGCGAAAGTATCGGGGATTTCGTAGCAGCACTGAGGGACATTGGAGGAGCATGCGAGTTTCTCAACATGGTCGAAGCCATGAGAGACCACGTGGTACTAGGATTGAGAGACACTACTTTACAAAGCAAATTACTGAACCGACCCAACATCACCATGAACAAAGCTATCGCTGAAGCCACCATAGCCGAAGCAGCAAAGAAATCAGCAGCTACGATGCGGCAAATGAACACGACCAACCGAGAAACCCAGAACAGCCCAAACCAAAGCCGGGAAAAGAAAGCAGAAGGTACCCAAAAACACACTACCGCAACCACCCACCATGAAGACATTGATTCCTTGTCCAACACTGAAGACGAAGACAAGGAAATACATAGGCTTCAGTCAGAACGAAACTGGAGAGAAAAGAGAGGAAGGAAGCCTGAGTTTCAGTGTGCCAGATGTGGAGGAGACCACCCGCGTTCAGAGTGCCATTTCTTGGATGCCATCTGCAGACACTGCAAAAAACGGGGGCACATTGCAAGGGTCTGCCAAAACAAAAAGAGTTATAGTCCAAAAAGAGAAGGCACCACCCCTCCCCCAGAGCTAGAGAAAGACAAACCAGGAGTCGCTGGAGCCGAGAAAACAGAAGCAAGCGAATCAACGAAAAAGAAGAAACACACCAAACTTTCACCATTGGAAATGCCAGAACAACCGATGCAAAAAAGGTCCGCATCAATGTTAAAATAGAAGGGCAACCATGCGAGATGGAGGTAGACTCCGGCTCATATCTGTCAATGGTATCATGGAACACAATAAAAAACCTGATACTCGACATCCAAAGAAAAGAACTCGAAGAGCAAAGCTGGACATTAAAAGATTACCAAGGGAACAAGATTCCAGTAGTTGGATTGGGACATTTCAAAATAAATTTCAAAAGACATACTGAGGTCCTTCCATTGACAATCATTGACTGAGATCGCCCCAGCCTGCTTGGTTTAGAATGGTTCGCACCCTTAGGAATCGAGGTGACAGGAATCAACAGTGTCTCCAAGATGGACTGGGAAGAAAGCCTGATGAAGGAGTTCCAGGACGTATTCAACGGGATTCTAGGCAAGTACCATGGGACCCCTATACCATTTAGTCTGAACCCGAACATAGCCCCCATCCGGTTAAAAGGCAGACGCGTCCCCTTTGCCTTAAAGCCAAAAATTGATGAGCAACTGAACAAACTCATCGCACAAGGGGTCCTAGAGCCAATCAACCATGCAAGATGGGAAACCCCGATTGTAACCCCCGTGAAACCAGATGGGTCCGTGCGCATCTGTGGTGACTATAAGGCCACCCTAAACCACGCATTACAGCAGAGCGCATACCCCATTCCAGTAGTTCAGCACCTTTTGCACTCGTTGGAGGGAGGAAAAGTTTTTGCAAAGCTCGATCTCGCGCAAGCATATCAACAATTGCCGGTTGATCCCCAGACGGCAGAGACACAGATTATTGTAACGCACAGTGGGGGCATTCAAATGCAACAGGCTGCAGTTTGGCATCAGTGTGGCCCCAGGCATTTTCCAAAGCCTAATGGAGTGCCTCCTACAAGGACTAAAAGGGCTGGTCCCTTATTTTGATGATGTATTGGTATTCACCGGAAATAAAAAGCAACTAAAAGACTGGCTAAGAGAAGTCTTGCAAAGACTTAGGGAAGCAGGACTCAAAGTCAAAAAAGAAAAATGCCAACTTGTTACAAATCAGGCCGAGTCCCTGGGATACCTTATTGATGAAGCAGGAATCCACCAAAAAAATAAATAAATAAGAGCCATAAAAGAAGCACCCAGACCCAAAAATAAAACAGACTTACAGGCAGTTTTGGGACTCATTAATTTTTACAATGTCTTTTTGCTGCAGAAGGCAACAATAGCGGAACCACTGCAAAGACTACTCGATAAAAAAGCCACCTGGACCTGGAGCCAACGAGAAGAAGCCGCATTCCAGGGAATTAAAGACCTAATAACGTCCGAATCTATATTAATCCAATACAGTGAAACGTTACCACTGACTGTCACCTGCGACGCATCACCATTCAATGTGGGCACCATACTCAGCCACACACTACCCGATGGCAGAGAGGCACCGATCGCCTTTTACTCTAAAACACTGTCAAAAGCCGAAAGAAACTACAGCCAACTAGATAGAGAAGCCTTAGACGCCATATCTGGGGTCAAACGGTTTCACGAATACCTTTATGGTAGGACATTTTCCTTAATTACTGACCACAAGCCACTGTTAGGAATCCTGGCAGGAGACTGGGCCACCCCCAACATCCTGTCCCCAAGGATGACACGGTGGTCAGAATTCCTTGCAGCCTACAAGTATAAACTCATCCACCAACCAGGAAAAGCAATACCCCATGCCGACGCACTGAGCCGTTCACCTCTACCAGACCGGGACGACGACCCAGCTCCTACCACGTCAATACTCCAAATTGAAACATTACCAAATCTGCATATCACCGCATCAGACATCGCAAAGGAAACCACAAAAGACGCATTGATGGCTCGGATCCTGAACTGGGTAGGAAAGGGCTGGCCGGAAAACAATGAGAACGAAACGTTTAAACCCTTCAGAACCTGGCAAACTGAGCTGTCAGTTGAGAAAGGATGCATACTTTGGGGGGATAGAGTTGTTGTTCCGAAGAAACTACAGGAAGAAGTGCTGGGCAGGTTGCATGAAGGACACCTGGGTATGGTAAAGATGAAGTTCCTGGCCAGAAGCTATGTCTGGTGGCCAGGGATGGACAGAGACATTGAAATATGGGTGACAACATGCAATAAATGCCAGAAGTCCAGACCTACTCCCCCACTAGCACTGGTCCTCGACTGGGAGACACCAAGAGGCCCCTGGTCAAGGATCCACATAGATTTTGCCAGACCCACAAAAGGATATACATTTTTAATCGTTGTCGATGCCTACTCAAACTGGTTGGAGATCAGCGTCATGAATTCCACGATAACTGAAGCCATCACCAAACAACTAAGAAAACTTTTCGCCACGCATGGGTTGCCAGATTTGCTAGTTTGGGACAATGGCCCACAGTTCACAGCCTTAGCTTTTGAACAATTCCTCGCAGAACAGGGCATACAACATGCCCTGACAGCGCCAGGGCACCTGGCTTCAAACGGAAGGGTGGAACACATAGTTAGATATACGAAAGAAGCATTGGAAAAAATTGACACAGGTGACATTCAAGACAAAATCAATACAATGCTCACAATCCAACATATAACGCCAAGCACATCAACGAACAAGAGTCCAGCTGAACTTTTAATGGGCAGAAAATTGCGGACATATTTGGATAGGTTGCACCCCACCTACAACCCTGAGAAGCCACCAGACTCCTCCAGTAAGTACCGCACATTTATACCAGGTGACCTGGTATATGCAAAAAATCTTACTGGAGACCCATTCTGGCTGCCGGCCACAATAACGCAAATAACAGGGCCCCGGTCATACTGGTTGGAAACAATGGACAGCAGAACCTGGAGGAGGCACATCGATCAACTACGGTCTCGAACTATCGAACGAATCACCGACACGCCCCGAAGCACAGAACATGCACACACACAAAATCCAATAAATAATAACAAAACCAGAGGGGGGGGGGAAACCATCAAATATTAAAGAAAGGGAAGACCCTCCATTAACAAGACAAAAAACAAATCACCAACCCGTTCCAGAAAGCCCAACAAAAAATAAAAACTACTTACCGGAAGGCAAGTTCGGAAGAAAGGAGCTGGAAGACACCCAAGGAAGAAGCAGCCGAGCCAACTGAACCTGCCCCAAAAAAACAGGCGGGAGCAGCATGGCTGACTCACACTTCCAGGAGGTTCCAGAGAGAAGGACAGGAGAGACAGTGATCCCATCCGAAGTCAACACAGAGACTGAGTTGCGCAGGTCAAGTAGGAACCACAAAAGCCCTGCCTACTTACGTGACTACGTAACGTAGCATTGGACCGAACCAAGAGGGGAGGGGTGTTGTATATAGACATTTACATACTCATAATACCACATTCTGATTGGATGACCACTGCCGCCTAGTGATTGGTGGTTTAACAACTGTTGCGATTGGTCCACCAATGGCGGGAAGTTTAAAACGATGCCATTGGCCGTGAGCTGCGAGCAGCCGCTATAAAAGAGGCTGCCACAGCTTGAGTTTAGTTGAAGTTACTGACGCTTAATAAAGAGCTGAATTCAACTCCAGTCTTGAGTCCATCTTTGTTCCACAACAGAACAGTATGTATCAAGAAAACTGCTTGATTGTTTCCTAGGGTTTGAGCTTGACTTAAAGGCATTCTTAATTCTTTAAGTTTAACTATCTTAAATAGGTCTAAGAAATTGAATCAATTAGACATAATATTCCCTGAAGAAAAGCTGGCTTAATTTCTGGGTCACCATACATTGGCTTATGACAAAAGGTTCTTTTTTATTCTTAATAGTTTAAGATAGATGATATACATACATACATACATACATACATACATACATACATACATACATACATACATATGTGTGTGTTCGTTCTTTTTGCTTATTGTTAGCTGCACTTCTTAATTTCAGAAACACCTGAATTTATTAATTTACACATTTATTTACATAAATTTGTTGTAGCCACTCACTCAGATGAACTCAAGGTGGCTTATAAAATCCATAAAATATAACATGTGCCACAACAAAACAGCCTGCACTAAAACTACCAGTATAATAATAAAGAATCACAACTTGGACTCCAGAACTCATTAAACTGAGGCTTGAAATCAGACTAATTATTTGTTTCTTTTTTTTTGTTTAAATTTGTTGTAGCTGCCCACTCCAGTGGACTTTGCAGTATAGCCAGCAAAGTTATGGTTTTCTAAACAGTGTTGGGATTCAGACTTTTTTTTTTTCTATCGGTTCTGTGGGCGTGGCTTGGTGGGTGTGGCTTGGTGGGTATGGCAGGGGAAGATTACTGTAAAATCTCCCATTTCCTCCCCATCCCACTAACCTGCTTTCCAGCTCCATTCTCCTGTGCAGGGCAACAAAAGAAGATCCAGCCAATCAGCTGGGACTTGGGAGGCCGAGGATAAATGGGGGCAGGGCCAGTCAGAGGTGGTATTTGCTGGTTCTCTGAACTACTCAAAATTTCCACTACCGGTTCTCCAGAACTGGTCAGAACCTGCTGAATATCACCTCTGTTTCTAAAGTAGTCTTCATGAACAAAAAAAGCTGTTCATTTCTAAGCAACATGGGCATTACTGCTGCTTACTTAGACTGACAGGATTCTTAATCCAGTGCATCAGGAAAGCAAAAGTTGGGAATTAATATTATACATAATTTAAAGGGAATGAACAATAACTTCTTTGTAATATAGAAAGCATGCATGCCATAGTCTCAGTTCTTTCTTTTTTTAAAAGATGACTGGTAATTGATGTGAGATACAATCTGTCCTATTCTGTGAAATCATTCTCCTGTTGTACAAAAATAATAGTGTCTCAGACAAATGCAGGTTGGGAATTTTGAGAATTGTAATCGTGTTAGATCCAGACAGCATCCAGTTTGAGAAGATGGAATGGAAATATGGAAGAACACGGTAAGCATACTAATAGACAAACAGCAATGTCACCGTGGAAATACAGCAATTGTAATCAGTACATCCATTGCCTGACAGAAACATGCAAGTTGTAGCATTTGGATGCTGATATTTCCCCTTAAGAATACCCAGATGCAAACAGAAAATGTAGTTAATTTTCCCACCTTTAATGTTTATTTTTGCCCATGTTAGATTAACGAACTTTGATTCTGAATTGGTATAGGGTTTCTTACCTGAGCAGTAGATTGGACTAAAACCTCCAAGGTCCAAGAACTCTGTTCTGTTCTGTTCCATTCCGTTCTAGTCTACTCTAGTCTATTCTGATCTGTAATTTTGGTCATAATGATACACTGGAAGGTTATTCTCTTTTTTTTAAATAAATATATTAATAGCAATAACGTTTAGATTTATATACTGTTTCACAGTGCTTTACCTCCCTCTCTTAAGAGGTTACAGAGTCAACATGTTACCTTCAACAATCTCATTTTACCGACCTCAGAAAGATAGAAGGTTGAGTTAACCTTGAGCCTGGTGAGATTTGAACTGCCAAATTGCAGGCAGCTGGCAGTCAGCAGAAATAGCTGGGAATACTACATTCTAACCACTGCCCCACCAAAGCTCTTAAACTTATCAAAGTATAAAGTGAAAATGGTAGGAAAATGGGGAAAGGGGAAAAAAACAAAAGAAAAACATTCACTTCTCTCTCTCTCTCTCTCTCCCTCCCTCCCTCCAAGGTAGAATAATGCCCATTGTTTTAAATTTATCAGTTCTTTACATGACATGCAGAATTGTTGCTTGCTATTTAGTTGTTTCCTTCTAAAATTATGATTCTAATAAATTAAATGGTCAGTTTTGTAAGTTTGGGAAATGACATATTTTAGCAGAAAGAAATAAACTTTCAGTAATCTAGAAATTCATCAATAATCTCTTCTCTGAAACCAGTAATGTTTGCATATTGTTTGACTAAAGCAACAATTCTAATGAAAATATTATGGCCCATCTCTATACCAAATCTCTCAGGGATCAAACATCATGCAAAAAGGTATGGCAAAGAAGCCTCTAAGAATGAAGATGTTTTTCACAGGAAGGAGATTTTGCAAGTTCCCAAACTTCGCTCTTTGAAAGATAAGTTCTAAGCAAATGTTTGGAAAAGATCAAAGAGCACAAAGATAAAGGAGTACCTCTTTTCCTAGGAGATCTGAGTATTAAAAGGAACTGCAGTCCATGTTTGAAACATAGGAACTTCCTTTCATCATTCATCATCTTTGAATGCATGTTGGGCAGATGGACAGGTAGCTCTACATATTGGCTGATATTAACCTGCCCTACCCTTAATATTCCAATAAGTAGCTTGAGTCTGAAGAAGAAACTTCAGTATTAGAGATTATAGTTTGAAGGCTGAAGCAGACTGGCAAGTGCAGCTGATCAGTAACTGAAATTTTAGCATTTTCATTCAAGGACTAGAATTAAATTCCATCTCTGAAAACATTTGCAAATTGTTTTATGATGGGCTTAGTGCATTTTGTTGAGTCATCCATTGGAATCTGGATTGCAATTCCATTAGTCTTTGGTCTTGTCACACTTGCATGGTCTCTTTGGCATTTAATTAATATGTCAACTGTGATATTCATCCTGGAAGACACTTTGCCATTCTATTAATTTCATTAATCATCATATTCAGAAATCTTACATTCTTTTGAAAATGAGTATGGGTTTTTGTTCTTTTATTCACTTTCCTGAGTCTGTAATAAAGGCTTTATGCATGCAAACTAATGGTTCCATGCATGAAAATTCACCTTAGATATAATTGCACGTAGAAAAAAAAGGGTAGGTGGGAGATTTAACCTTCAAATATATAATTATGCTATTTTTTTGGAAGTCCAAATGTTCTTTTTCAAGAGGCAACTGGACTTTATGTTTTTTCTTTGAAGACATTTCGCTTCTCACCCAAGAAGCTTTTTCAGCTCTGGTCTTCAAAGAAAAATCAGAAATTCCAGTTCCCTTTAAAAAGTACCTTTGGGACAACCATGACCTGGATGACAGAATCTCCACAGACATTTATTGTTTGGAAGCATACCCATTTGGATCAAATTTGAAGAGAAAAGTGTTGGGGTAGTAGTTTTTAATGAATATCATTCAGAAAATGAAATGCTACTGGGCTCTTGGTAGTTTCTTTCTCTTTTTTTTCTTGTATTTTCTAATTTCAGGAATCCATCTATTCTGAGTATTTTTGCATATAAATTTCAGAGATGGGCTTCTCAGGTATCAAACTAGCTATTTAAAATGTTTAATGAGTAACTAACTACTGATGGTTCACATACCTATAAGAATTTTGTGCCCAACATATATAATACAGTTGTGGGCTAGGCAACAACACAGCAACACAGAAGGGCAAGCTATGCCAAAGAAGATGTTTCTTAAATAAAAATAGGCAAAATATTGAATATATTTTATATTTGAGGTTTTCATGCAGAACCCAGCATTATACGGTTGAAGATGAAGGTAATTTATTTCTGCTTCTCTTAAAAATTACACACTCTTTTATTATGTTGATTAAAATGAGCTTTCAGGAGCTAATTCTGCATTCTTTTAAAGTTCAGATTTTTTTTATCATCCTGTTGATATTTTTCATGCGTACACAGATAATGATTGAATTCTTTGTTATTTATCCACGATTCAAGCTTGTCCTTTAACATCATAGGCTTATGTTTGTATTAGTGGAAAGCAAACTGACAACTTGAAGGTGATCAAAAAGGGAGCTGTCCATAACTTCAGATAACATTAAATCAGGCTTACTAATAATAAGATTGGGGCTAAGTAAGATATTTCAAATTAAAGATCCTCCTGCCTGCCATAATTGCACAGCTGTGTAGGCCAGCTTTCATCAAAGATGAGAAGCTGGTGAAAGATTTGTGCCTGGACTTGTGACTTTTGCACTTTTGGCAAAGCAAAATATAACTCCGGCTAGTCCCCAAAGGAAGGGGACAGTAAGCAAAACTGTTTCAATGTGAGATGACAAATTTGACTGCGTAATCATTTATATAAACCATAATCCTTCCCAATTAAGACCTGTATTGCAGTTCATAAGCAACATTTGCCTGGTCATATTTACGTCCGTGGTAACATTTTCTTAAGCAAGACTTAAAGGAAATCTAACTCAAGCTGTTTTCTCTTCCAGCAGGAATGTTAGAAATTTTGTCTCTTGAAACTTTGAATGATACCAAGGAATTCCATATAGAAACTCCTGAAAAATGTACTTAAATGTTCAAATTCTCTTCTTATATATTTTATATATTCATTATATATAAAATGTTTTCTCTTTCATGAATCATATTGTCAGGGAACCCAATTTGTAAACAAGGTTATCTTTTAATAGACAGGATATCAAGTTTTCATTCTGAAATATGTTGTTTCTTAAAAGTGGAGTCTCTTTTTCTTCTTTTAGCAGCAATTTGATTCTTCTTATTCTTACTGCTGAGCGCAGAAATACTTCTACTAACTGATATGTATGTCACTATGAGTTCAAAGATACATATATTGCTGAAGCAAGTTCAACAGTGAGTGATATGCAAGCAAAGCCTTTTAACAACTACACGTTTTGATGGTTTTTTTAAAAAAAGAAAGGTAATCATCCCAGAATGAATATGGGTTTCAGGAATTATACCCACAAAACCAGGGGTCGGCTGCTATTGGTTTGCCCCGGTTCAGGCAAACCCATAGCTAACTAGTAGTTAATTATATGGCTGGTTCAGCGAACTGGCAAATCCCACCATGGCTGGCCCCATCCACCCTGCCCCTCCCCTCCCAGGAGTCCCCATGCAGCCTATTTTGGATCTCAGATAAGTACAGGGCTTGCGTAGAGGCTTGGGGAGGGCAAAAAAACGGCCTCCCAGAGGCTCCAGAAGGTCGGAAACAGGCCCATTTGTGGCCTCCAGAGAGCCTCCGGAGCCTGGGAGGGGGAAGTTTTCACCCTCCCGGAGGCTCGAAGAAAGCCTCCGAAACCCAGGGAGGGTGAAAATGCTCCCCTTCACTGTGGTGCTAGAGGCCAACTAGGCCATGGACATGCCCACCCGGCAACCGGGCAGAGAACTGGTTGCTAAAAATTTTGAAGCCCACCCCTGCACAAAACCTCAGAGAAATGGCAGCCACACAGGGAATATATGTCAGTGGGAAATAGCAACAACAAAAACATAGCTATCCAAAGTAGCATGAAATGGAGAAGCAATGTTTAAATATTTTTGTAGGAATGTGCCTCAGCTTCGAAAATGTCAGTGGAAAAAGGAGAGAAAAGAGCATGTTAAAGGCAGTCTCTGTAGCAGAGTGAGGAAGAAAAACAGTAATATAAAGGATGAACATGAGAGGGGAAATATAGATTGGGAAAAAAATATATCAAAATCTGAATTTTAAGACAGGGTTGGGGGAATGGAAAAACATTTTTTCTATCATGATTTTTCATGTCTCCCAAGTTTGTTGAAAGGGGGAGTAGGAGATCCCAAACAATAGTGATGCGCCTGTTTTCTAAATCTGCAAATTCAATGCATTCCTTGCTTCAGAGGCCTCTGGTGCTCATGACTCAAACTAGTTCAGTAAATCATCAATTACATACCTCTCTTGCTTGATATGGACCAAGTTATCCAGTTAACACTACCTGATTCTTCCAGATTATAAAACCCAACTCGCCAGTGATTTTTGTCGAGGTACCTGGAAAGATTGCACTGCTGAGGTCTAAGGAGATAACATCTATTTCACTTCCTGCAAATTGCAGCACCATATCAGGCTATAACTGCAGGTCCAGATGAGTAGAGGAACCCAACAAGACCCTATCTCTCTTATCTCCAGACTGCTAAGAAGAGCTGTCTTCAGATGATTTACAACAGGGGTGTCAAACTCGATTTCACTGAGGGCTGCATGAGGGTTGTGTTTGGCCTCAGGGGTCTGGAGCGGGCATGGACAGGTCAATGTCATCAAGTGCTCTACCAGTGAAAACGGGCTCTTGAGCTCCATTTTTGGCTGTGACAGCTTTCTGCAACCCTCTACCAGTGAAAATTGAGGTTGAAAAGGCCAGCCATGGCCCTCCCAAGCTCTATTTTCACTGGCAGAGGCACCATGGGCTGGTCCTTCACTGTTTCCAGGGCAGCTCCATGGGGCAGATCTAAACACCCCATGGGCCAGATCCTGCCTCTGGGCCCTGATTTATAGAGAGTGCATGGAATAATCAAAAATTTGCAAAATGGTAAGGAACTCAGGGAGGTCTGACCATCTCAAGTAATGTCCATTGGTACCAAAAATGTTACCTGTCCCCCCTTCTGGTTGTCCAAAAAAGAAAAGCATACAGGATGGATATTAATGATGTGGCTGAATCATCCCCTTACCAAAGGATGGGTTCAAAAAGGATTTCCCAGTTCAGATGGTTGAGAAGAGCTTCAGTAGTCATTGCAAAATGCTGGAAAGTTACGTAAGCATTTGCAGAGTTATGAACTGTGATCCTACTTCAATCTCAGGACCAAGTTATCTTTGAGTTCAGTGCTAAGTGTGGTGTGTCCATGTGCAGTGTACAGGTAACAGTGACTCATTTCTGCATATAAGGAGATATATTTAGGTGGGAGTTTAACATGACATGGACACATTCACTTTTCCTGTGAATTCCAGATAACATCCTTTTCAGAAAATATTAAAACCAATGACACTTACCATGTGAGTTTCATTCTTCAACAGTCACCTGTGATTTTACTTTGGCTCTCGGTAAAGTATCCTTGTCTGGATTATAGAAACCTTTCACACGTTCTTTTGAAAAATACACGTAAACTTTCCATTTAGTTTTGCTGATAGAAGTTCAAACCTTTTTTTGAGGGAGGGGAGAAGATGGGAGATATTTCCTTTTTCTTTGAAATGTTTTTCTTCTTGGATTTTTTACTTACTTACTTAACTTCCCAGGTTAGGCCTAGCTTTGAAGAGCCCTAATTGTCTTCTAGTATTTTGGTCCTAACCTTGCCAATGTGCTTCTTAATAAGATATAATAGGTAGAAAAGAACTTCAGATTCCACAGGGGTGCAAACATAAATTTATCTTCAATTTCTTAAAAAAAACAAGTGTACATTTTTCCTGATATTGTGTAGCTATCCTGAATCTTCAAGCACATTTTTTTTTTAAAAAAAAAGGATTATTCCTTTCATCTTCACCAATTTTTCCTGGTAAATGTTCAATCTACTATTACAGTTTGAAAGGTCTTTATATTTCATGGGTCAGTGGAATGAAGCAATCTTTTTGCACAAGCCTACTTTGCAACCCCGGTAAAATGTCAAAAAAACTTGAGGAAGAAGATCATTAAACAATAATTTATTGCAATCAAAGATAGTTCAAGCCAAAAAGCCTGAGCAGCTAGAATGATTTAGTGCTGAAAAAGTTCACAGTTATACTTGAAAGATTAAGAAGATAGAAAATGTACACAGTCTGGTGATAGTGTAAGAAAGAAACTGCCTATTGATATACTGTTAACCACTACTTTTCTTAATAATTAGAGTTCAGCCTAGAAAAAGTCCTAGTCTAGCTCAAGAGTAAACAATCTGTGATCTTAGAGACATTTTATCTACAATTCTGATTCCCAGCAGACATAACAATATGGCCCTTCGTGAACTCTTCTTGGAACAGAAGAGAACAGAAGAGTTGATAAAAAGCCGTATTATTGGGTCTGCTAGAATTGAGACAGTAACATCTGGAGGGCCACAGATTGGTCCTTGTTGAACTAAAATTGGACCTTTTGTAAACTGAGCTAAAAATAATTCTGTGTAAACTTAGTGGTACACAGTACCTTCCTACTGTAAAGTCAGAGGTGGTGTTCAGCAGATTCTGACCAGTTCTGGAGAACCAGTAGTGGAAATTTTGAGTAGTTCGGAAAACTGACAAATACCACAACTGACTGGAGATTTTACAATATCCTTCTGCCACGCCCACCAAGCCACGCCCACAGAACCGGTAGTAAAAAAAAATTGAATCCCACTATTGTGTAAAGTATCTGTTCAGAAGAGGTGTTTAGAAAGATGTCAATAGCTGACAAGACATTGTAGTAAATACATCTGCTGGCCTGAATGTTCTTTGTAAAAGAGGGATGCTATGGTAATAGAAATCTTCTTCATACAAACAGGTATTTGCATGGAATTTGCTTCTTAAATGTTCCCTACTGGCTAGCATTTATGTATGAAATGAAGTGATATCCTATTCCCAAATCTTTCCTGATTATTCAAATGACAGAATAATAACAGAGTTGGAAAGTACCTTTGAGATCTTTTAGTCCAACACATGGGTCAAGTCTATACCATTCATGACAAGTATCTGTATCTTCTTAAAAGCCTCAAGTAATGCAGAATCCACAACTTCTCGAGGCAAGCTGTTCCATTGGCTAGGAAGCTTCTCACTGTTAGGAAATTTCTCCTTAATAATAGGTTGGTTCTCTCCTTAATTAGTTTCCATCCATTGCATTCCATCCATTTTTGTTCTGCCTTCAGGTGCTTTAGAAAATAAGTTCACCCTCTCTTTTTTTGTGGGAGCCTCTCAAATATTGGAAGATTGCTGTCATGTCCCCCTTAGTCCTTCTTTTCACAAGACTAGGAAAACCTAATTCTTGCAATCATTTTTCATACATTTTAGCCTCCAGCTATGTAATCATCTTTGATGCTCTTTTCTGTACTTTTTCCTCTACATCTTTTTAAAAATATGGTGACCAAAACTGGAAGCAGTATTCTGAATGTGATCTTACTAAGGCTTTATAAAGTGGTACTAATACTTCATTCTATCCCTCTGTTAATGCTAGGATTTTGTTGGCTTTTTTTGACACACACTGCTGGCTCATATTTAAGTGATTGTCCACTAGAACTCCAAGACTCCTCTCATAGTTACTGCTATTGAGCCATATGTACTTGTACATTTTATTGTTCTTGCCTCAGTGTAAAACTTTACTTTTCTCTACTTTGAATCTCATTTTACTAGATAAGGCTCAGTTTTCAAGTCTGTTGAGATCTAGCTGGATCTGCAGCCTATCTTCTGGGTGTTGGCTATTCCTGCCAGTTAATTCCAATATTTATTCCAATCCAGAAGTTGAAAGCTGTTTCTCCAATAGGAATAGAAAAAGGAAAACAAAAATAATCATTGTATTCAGCCTTTATTAACTTTGTGTCTCCCAATACATTTTAGGACAGTTGATTTAGAAAGATTACTTATATCCATGGTAACCATAATCAAAGCTCAATACATTTGAAACTAGTTCTAAAACTGTAAAAGTACTGTTTGAATATCACAGATAATCTGTGAAAGGCCATTTTTAATATGACATAAATGTCCCTCATAGAAGACAAACTGTATGCATGATCATTTTAACTGGAGAGATTCTAATGTATAAAGTTCCCAGCAGTCTCTTCTGTCAATTGAACCATGTTTGTTTCTTTGTAATGTGAGGAGGAATTTAATTACATTCATACTGAAAGTACACACTTTATCCAGGAAAATCAAATCTTGCTATCTAAATATAGTTTGACTTTGTCACCTTATATAAAATGGCAAGGAAGGATTAAAAGGAGAAAAGAGCCCACTCTTAGTATTTGTGAAAAATGCAAAGCTGTCATAAAAGTAAGACAGGTTTCCCCTGTCCAGTCCAGAGGTGGCATTCAGCAGGTTCTGCCCAGTTCTGGAGAACAGGTAGCAGAAATTTTGAGAAGTTCGGAGAACTGGCAAATAATACCTCTGACTGGCCCTGCCCCCACCTATTCTCTGCCTCCTCTTCTTTTGTTGCCCTACACAGGAGAACAGAGCTGGATTGCAGGTTAGTGGAGTGGGGAGGGAATGGGGATTTTGCAGTATCCTTCCCCTGCCACGCCCACCAAGCCATGCCCACAGAACTGGTAGTATATATATTTTTTAATCCCACCACTGGTCCACTCATATTGGATTCCAGGGGGTACTGCTTATCTCCATTTTTTTGGCCAAAGCCCAAGGGATCCAGAATTATTCTGTGATCATGTGACAATACACTAAAGGCAAATGGAACACTGTTACCTTCCCACGGAAATGGTACCTATTAATCTTGCATTTGCATGCTTTTGAACTGCTAGGTTGGCAGGAGCTGGAGCAAGGAACAGGAGCTCATCCTGTCTCATGGTGCTCAGATCTTGGAGCCAGGCTGTCAGCTTTCCAGATGGTGGTAGTGCTCAGCATCTTTAACCACTGAGCCATCATGTCCCCCTAAAGCTGTCATACTACTATCTCTGTGAATGAAGACAGATGTTTGGGCCCATGCTCCAAAAAGTTGACTATATAATGATATCGTTCCCTTGTTCCCAGCAAAGCGTTCAACAAAATTCCCTATGATATCCTCATTAACATTTATATTTAATAAAAGTTGGGAAAGTATGGAATAGATATTAAAATGCTTAGATGGAGACATAATGAACCTATGAATAACCTCCTCCAGAAACTATTTATAAATGACTCTATAATCAGCCTAAGAAATAACAGCAAATGGACTGCTACAAATCTCTGATCTGATATCTGTTTATTAAAACCTGGATGATGAGAAGGAGAAATGGCTAACATTTTGAAACAGAAAGAAGATTCAAAAAGGTTTATCAAAAACTGAAAGAACATACAAGGAGATGGGGCTGCATCAGCTAGTCCCACCATTTGATGCTAATATATTACGGCCACATATCTATAAGATCTACTTAGCTAAATATCCCAAAGGTGTTTTTTCAGGAGGCAACTGAACTTTCTTTTTTTTCTTTGAAGATGTTATATGGTGGGATTCAAATTTTTTTACTACCGGTTCTGTGGGTGTGGTTTGGTGGGTGTGGCAGGTAAAGGATACTGTACAATCTCCAGTCAGAGGTGGTATTTGCTGGTTCTCTGAACTACTCAAAATTTCCGCCACCAATTTTCCAGAACTGGTCATAACGTGCTGAATACCACCTCTGTTCTCATCCAAGAAGCTTCTTCAGCTCTGACTGGATGGTGGGGAATGGAAGGATTTATATTCCTTGCAGACAGCTGGTGATTTGCATCCTTTCAAGAGTCATTGAGGCACTTGGAAAATGCAAATGGTGCTCCAAGAGCCAAAATAGCACACATGGATGGGAACTTTCCTTCACCATATTTGCACCATGACAATCATATGAAGTAACTTGAACTAAGGTAAGATAAAGGTAAAGGTTCCCCTTGCATATACGTGCTAGTCATTTCCAGCTCTAGGGGACGGTGGTCATTTCAGTTACAAAGCTGAAAAGCCAGTGCTATTTTTCTACTTGCATTTTTACATGCTTTCGAACTGCTAGTTGGCAGAAGCTGGGACAAGTAACAGGAGTTACTCCATTACGCAGTGCTAGGGATTCAAACCACTGAAAGTGCCAACCTTTCTGATCGACAAGCTCAGCGTCTTAGCTGCTGAGCCACTGTGTCCCATCAACTTGGACCAAAGGCAATTGTAATTAGATCAAAGTCACCTATTAAGCTACATGGACATGTGGGGGTTTCATCTACATCTCTTCTCTCCAGTTTTAGTTCCTTTATCATTTCTCTATACCGGTTCTGTGTGTTGCACAAAAAGATTAGATAAATATATGCTATTGTGCCTCCTATGATGTTTTTCAAACCTGTGCACTGCATAGTTGACATCTCTCTGGAGATGAGAGAAAGAGAGAGAGAGAGAGAATAGATCCAGCAGTGGTTTCTGACATATACGGAAAGTGTTTTGATCTGTTTCACGTTCTGCACACCATGCCCCAAATTTGGAAATTCTATTAGGAATAGCTTGAGTCCAACAATTTACAAATGTTCTCTGTTAGCTTTAATAGAAATTATTACATGAACATTCTGTGGGATGCATCAAGCAATTTTTAGTCAGTCATAGACCAGCAAATAAAAAAGAATCATGATTAGGATTTAAAAAGAAAGAAAATAATAATTATCCTAAAATCTGTAAGAAGGATTAGAAGAGATACTATGGCAAGGCGTACAAACTATAGACCAATACTTAACAATGGCAAATGAAGTAAAATCAGATTGACTTAATAATAACAACAAGATAAAATAAGATGAAATGAGAAAGATGATTAGTAATGAATGGACTATCACTAAGTGTTGTACCTTATGATTCTTGATGAATGTATCTTTTCTTTTATGTATACTGAAAGTATTTGCACCAAGACAAATTCCTTGTGTGTCCGATCACACTTGGCCAATAAAGAATTCTATTCTATTCTAATAATTCCAGGTGAGCATAGAGGGGACAATACAAAATAACATGTTCCATCATTTCAATTATTTCTCCATCCCAAGCACACAGTCTTTATTCAAAAGAGATTGGTTCTATGGGATTTAAAGGAAAACTATAGAAGATGGTATACAGTTTCTGATCTAGATCAGAGGTGGTATTCAGCAGGTTCCAACCAGTTCTGGAGAACCGGTAGTGGAAATTTTGAGTAGTTCTGGAGAACTGACAAATACCACCCCCATCTATTCTCTGCCTCTTGAGTCCCAGCTGATCATCTGGGTCTTCTTTTGCTGCCCTGCACAGGAGAACAGAGCTGGAAAGCAGGTTAGTGGGGTGGGGAGGGAGTGGGATTTTGCAGTAACCTTCCCCCGGGAGTGAGGAGGGAATGGAGATTTTGCGGTATTCTTCCCCTGCCACACCCACCAAGCCACGCCCACAGAACTGGTAGTGAAAAAAAAATTTGAATCCACCACTGATCTAGATGCTCAGAAACTTTCAAAGGTTTTATGATGTAAGGACAATTTCATTTTAAATGTTAATGCAGGAGAAAATTTAGAGGCACATTTGGTAGAAAATATATAATCTTGCAAACTTGCAGACAGATAGTCCTCTACTTACAAGCTTTTATTTAGTGATCATTCAAAGTTACAAGGGCAGTGAAAAAAGTGACTGATGGCCATTTTTCACACTTAGAGCCATTGCAGCGCCCCATGGCCATGTGATCAAAATATGTTTGACAACTGACTCATATTTATGACAGTTACAATATCCTAAATCATGTGATCACCTTTTGCAAAACTTCTAACAAGAAAAGTCAGTGAGGCGGGGAAGCAAGATTCATTTAACAACCATGATACTAACTTTAACAAGTTCAGTGCTCCACTTAGCACCTGTGGCAAGAAAAATTGTAAAAATAGGGCAAAATTCGCTTAACAATTGTCATCTGATACTACTAGTCTGAAACTCACTTTGAGGGTCATGATATTGCAAAAAAGTACAACCTGTTTCCATCTTGGATTCATTTCCTTTAACAAATACTTGTGTTTGTATTTGAACTATGTGCATATTTATTTCTGTCCCTCCTCTGTTTTATCGCTGATTTCCTTTGTTTGCTTGACATAATATTCTTGTCAGTCTTCATTTCAAAGTATGAGATTTAGAAAGGTGATGGCATTTTTATACCAACATCTTTAGTAATAATGTTCAATTTTTTAATATTGACACAGGGTTTTTTTTAAAAAATCAAATGTGTGCTTTTGCTATCTTTATTCTCTAAAATAAGCAATATTTTATTTCAAATAAATGCCAGGGTACTCTCATGATTAAAAACAAATGACTCTTAAAAATTAGCATTTTCTTATGGAAAAGATTGGCCACTAGCAGGGTGTAGCCAAAATCTGTCTCATGAAACACAGACAGTTGGACCCCAAAATATTATTGACAAAGTCCTGGAGTGAATAGATAATAGGAAGGTGGCTGGTTGAATGGCTATAGCTATTCCTCTGGAGCACAGGTGTTGAACTTGCCACATTATGTTGCCATCACATGACATTTCACGATGTTTTCCCCATTCACTGAGCTGGAGTAGGCGTGGCCTGCTTGTGATTCATCTGGCTCATGTGCCGCCAGTTTGACACCCTACTCTGGAAGATGAATTTAAATTAATTCATTTATTGTATTGAATATTGATTCCTGCTTTTATACAGTTATTTGCAATGCATAGTTGTAGTATTGGATTCGATTATTTCATCTGTTTGATTTTAATCTCAGTGGCTAAGACTTGTCGATCAGAAAGATTGGCAGTTCGAATCCCTAGCACCGTGTAATGGAGTGAGCTCCCATTACTTGTCCCAGCTTCTGCCAACCTAGCAATCTGAAAGCATGCAATAATGCAAGTATAAAAATAAGGACCACTTTGGTGGGAAGGTAACAGCGTTCCATGTGCCTTTGGTGTTTAGTCAGGCCAGCCACATGACCACGGTGACGTCTTCAGACAGCACTAGCTCTTCGCCTTTGAAACAGAGATGAGCACCACCCCCTAGATCTGGAAACTACTAGTATGTATGTGCAATGGGAACCTTTACTGAGGTGGTATTCAGCAGGTTCTGACCAGTTCTGGAGAACCAGTAGCAGAAATTTTGGGTAGTTTGAAGAACCGGCAAATACCACCTGTGACTGGAGATTTTACAGTATTCTTTCCCTGTCATGTCCACCAAGCCATGCCCATAGAACCAGTAGTAAAAAAAAATTGAATCCCACCATTGAAATTTTACCTTTACCTTTATACATTTAGAAGATATATACTCTGGGCTATAAATGAATGGGCTATAGACCCTGTGGGTGAATGAATGGATGGATGGAAATGCAAATGGATAATACAATAATAGCCATGAGCAAAGAGACCAGAGGTCTCTTTGTGACCTCAGGTCATAGCAATAATAGATATCTGATTACATTACACTTCAAGAGTTCTACTACACAAGCTTCAGGTCTTGCGCTCTCCCTTTAGGATCCCATTTAAAATCCTTGGTTTTCTACTTGGAAAATGTAGGGAAGTCTTTTTCTTTCACATTGCCTTTTGTGTGTAACGGAGCTGCTCAAGCATCCTTAAGTATATCTAAAATACTTTTTCCCAGATGGTGAAAATGCATGAATGGCTGAGATGATTTTGCTCTGCTCACATAGTTACAGAGTACTTGGCTGAAATATACTTTATCTCTCAATGGCAAGGTGGTGGAACACTCCTACACAAGAGGAAGCTACTTTGATGTCCTGGGTGAGAATAACAGCTAACCTGAACCCAACAAAACAATCTTGATTTCACAAGAGAATCATCCCCAAATTCCTGGAGGATTTATGGACATTGCATGCACAAAGGAGCCAAATACACGTACAAAATGGATTACAAAACAGCCCTTGCCTTTTTAGAATACCATCATAATAGTTAAAAAACAGTTTAGATGGTGGGATTAAGCTGAACACAACCTCTGTTCCCACCAATTACATGTTTATCAAGGAAGTCTCCAAATGTAGAGTTGCTAGAGTATCGAAGACTCAGAGAAGATTTAATTCATATTCCAAATGTCAACACAGGAAGCTTTGATTCAGAGTTGTGATTCATAAAGAGAAAGCAACAGAATTTCCTTCAAATGAATTCATGAATTTTGTTCCAAAGGCAAGCATCAAAATGCCTGAAACTGCTTGCTTGTTTTGCAGGATAAAATGAAAATAGCCAAGACAAGGCAGCAAAGAAAAAGAATTGGTCCCAGTAGGTTTCACCTTAATCATGACCACATTTCACCATATGATTACATGGATAAGGAAAGGATAGTACAGCAACTTCTAAACTGGCTTTGTAAACTAGCACAGGAAGCATCCTACTTTAAAATAAAATACTATCCAAAACCTGTTTAAAAAGTAATCTATGACTAAAGATGGAGTAAACATCCTACTTCCTTTAACTATTTACTTCTCTGGGCTGGTAGATTGATAGGCAAAGATAGACTTCTATGATAATGGGATTATAGGATATGAAATGCCAAATCCACATATAATTTAACGTTGAGGTTTCTAGCAGCAAGAACTTAAAAAATGTGAATCCATATTTCTATAATCTGACCACTTGATTTTTAGTTGTGACATTTTCCATGCCTTTTTAAGACTAAGTTAGATGAAGCAGAAAAATGCCAAGGACTAGTCTCATTGTGACATAAACTCCCATTGTTGTTTCTTTCTGAAAATACTACAGTAGAGATGGATGTTTGTCTCCATAGTTATAAATGGGTACCAAGGTTGCTGGTATTTGACCAAGTTTGTTTCTGCAGCAGCTTTCTTGAACTGAACAACTGATCGGCAGACATATGCATAAAAACGGCAACCTTGCATTTCTGCAGAGCCTCTCAGAGTTGAGTGACTACATCTTGAGTGACTTATTTTCCATGGAAGGACAGTTGTATCTATGCTGGAGACTTTGCAAAACCAGACAGCAAATAATATCTTTATTTCTAAATTTGTCTGAAGCAAACTGAATATACAGAATTCAATTCAGTGCCTTGAAGATTTGATTCAACTGCCTGATTCAAAGGAGTGATTTAATCAGCTCTCTTTTGAATTGAATCATTCCTTCAAATGTTCACAGACACTTCTGCACTTCTGCAGCAAGCACATAACCCCCGTGTACACAAGTCCAGGAATAAAATTGGCTGAATACTACTACAATAGGATGGTGAGGATGGTAGGTGTTTCATCTGCAAAACTTCAAAGGGGTTCTTCACTTTGATGAATGTTTGTGACAGCTGCTCCTTTAAAGCCGCTTTGCAAATTTTCCTCAATTCGAAAAGTTAAGTGGCTGAGTTCATTTTGCCTTACTTCTGAGGCCTCCTTCAGCACTTGCTGTAGCTGGATGAGGCTTCTAGGCACACACTGCCCTGTTGGTAGCCATCTTCTTGCTGCTTCCACTTACAATCAACCCACTTCTTTGGGGTATTTGAACAGCTGAAAGAGTGAATACATGAAATGCCTTGTTGATGAGGGTCAGGTCTTTTTCTTGCCACATTGGAGAAAACAGAATCACATCCTCCACATAAAATGATGTGGCAAGGAAGAGAAGAATTACTGAGGTGAATCTAATATTTTCACAGAAGCGTAATAGGGAGAATTCTTAAATGCCTAAAGCAATATTTGCTAGACTGTACAGTCATCTTATGCTCCTTATTCTTTCCAGCCAGATGAGCATCATTCTTACATGGTGGAAATATCAAGAAGGATTCTCAGATAAACATTTGAGTATCTTGTGCTCTTTATCCTGATGTTTAGATGGAAGCACATGCTTGTTCATTTCAGGCCGTTAGAGAAAAAGAAGTGTTGAGACATCCTTTAATGAGTTACTTAACGGAGCCAATTAACACAGCATGAATACTGAATATCTATTTCAGCTAAATGAATTCAGAACTGGAGAGAATCCAGAAGGGTCAGGTGGGAGGTTTTCACACATGCATTGCAATTTCACCCCACATTGTACATCTTAGCATCTCTGAATGGCTCTGGTTCCTGATAACTAGATGATCTTTTAGAGGTGTTTCCAGCATTTGAGGAGCAAAACAACAAAAGCTGTTACATACCACCCTACTGCCCAGGAAGTTTACAAGGAAAGTAAGTATTATTTGCATATTGCCCCCAACAATCTGGGACCTCATTTTACTGACCTCAGAAGGATGGAAGGCTCAGTCAACCTTAAGCTTGCTCAGGATCAAACTACTGGCAGTAGGCAGAGTTTGCCTGCAATAATGCAATTTAACCACTAATGAGGAAAAGAGGAAGAGTTTCAAGTTCAGTTTGAAAAAAATCTATCACCCCAATTCAATTAACTGTTTTCAAAATGAAAGTCACAACAGTGTTGGAGACAGAGTCATTTACCACTTCTATAACATTTGTGTTTTTTGAATGATAAAATTGTAAAAAAAACTAGCAGGTGGTTCCAAACCATGTTTTCACATTCCCAAAACTGCAGATGGAATGCTAGGAATGATGGTTTTCCAAGTAAGTAACTTTCAGATCTGTTGAACAATGGCACACATAATTCCAGAGATTTGGGGATTGTGGAAATTGTAGTCCAGCATCTAGAAAGCATCTCTGTTATTGGTACATAACTGATTACAAATTTAATTGATTTCAATCACAAGTTGCTATCCTTGCTAAAAGTTCTTGTGAAAGCCTCCAGCACAGTGGTAGTATTCAGCAGGTTCTGACCAGTTCTGAAGAATTGGGAGTGGAAATTTTGAATAGTTCAGAGAACCGGCAAATACCACCTCTGACTGGAGATTTTACAGTATCCTTCCCATGCCATGCCCACCAAGCCATGCCCACAGAACTGGTAGTAAAAAAAATAATGAATCCCACCACTGCTCCAACAGTATTTTGTCACTGCTGGTAATGTGGAGGTTCATTTCTTGGTATTTGATTACAAGAGACAAGAATGAACTTAAGCATTTTGAAATACTGTTGATTTTACTAATGGAAAGGTGAGCAGATAATAAATAGAATATTAGGATTATTTGCATGCAGCAAAACCTTCTTCACAATCACAGTCATCATGCCTTGGTCCCCTCACATATGGACTGCTGTAATATACTCTGCGTGGGTCTGTTTTTTGAAGACCACTCAAAAGCTTCATTTGGTTCAGAATGCAGGGAAGTGAGCTTGTGTACATGTATGCCTTTGTTAGTCCCATCTAACACTTGTTCTTTGGGAACTGCAATGGATTGCCAGATGCCTGTGGGTTCAGTGCAAGGCCTACAAAGTCATACATTGTCTTTGGTCATATGCTCTGTACACTGAGAGCATATGCACCAAAGACAAATTTCTTGTGTGTTCAATCACGCTTGGCGAATAAAAAATTATCTTCTCTTCTCTTCTCTTCTCTTCTCTTCTCTTCTCTTCTCTTCTCTTCTCTTCTCTTCTCTTCTCTTCTCTTCTATGCCATAGATTCTAGTGAAGTGATAGACAGCCTCCCTCCCTCCCTCTCTCTCTCTCTCTCCCTTTAAGTTCAGGCACAACTGGCATGCACCAGTTCTCATATATTAAACCATGTCATCTAATGGAACTCTAAATGTCCTTTTCTCTCACAATGTCCACTCCATAGAACATCATCCCCCAGCGATTTGAATAGTTCCTACTTTCATTTCTTAAAATGAACTTTGAAGACCTGGTTCTTTTCCTGTCTGGGATATGTTGCTCCCTTTTGAAGGTCTCTTATGTTTGTTTTACCAGGTTAAGTATTTTTTCTTCTGATTTCTCTTTCTCCTGGTTTCCAATTTGTATGCCATTTAGAGTCATCAAGACACTGGGCACCTTTAGAAGCATGAATCTATCTATCTATCTATCTATCTATCTATCTATCTATCTATCTATCATCTATCTATCTAACATCTATCCTGTACAATTTATGCTCATCTCCACTTTTACATTCTATGTTCAGAAAGACTATGCATTTAAGAATGGCATCAAAGTAGTGCTTTGCAATAAGTATGCCTACCACCTGTGATCCAATTAACTGATATATCACAAACCATTAAAATGAATTTCTGAATTGGTTTACTCCTGTCTAGAGTTTAGGATGATTTCCTACCAAAACAAAGATGCTACTAGATGTGAGGTAAAAAGTAATTTTTAAGCATATACTTTATCTCTCCCTATGGATATAAAGATGGTGAAGTGGTAACGGAAAAAAAAAGAACAGGAAAGATAAGGGAACAAAACAAAGCTCATAGATGAAATATATATCCCATAGGATGTGCCAACATGGCTTTCAGGATGCAATGGAAAGATTTCTGAGCCTATGTGAACAATTTGTATACAATTATCCCTATTGATGTAGACACATACCACAATCTTTTTAATTTGTCTGTATTATTCATAGAAACTTGAATGTGAATTGGGATTATGGAAATGAACCAAATGAATTATGGACCTTTTTTTTTGAAGTGAAATGGGGTGATGCATTGAAACTGGATCTATTGTGATAAGAACAGGCATGGAATTATTGATGTCTGCCAGCAGACCACTTGAATTTTTTTTTTGTCTAAATGGCTATTGAGCCATTCTTTTTTTGTAAAATGCATTGTTCACAATTGGGTCATTTATAAATACATATGTACTTTAAAGTGTTAATTATTATTATTTTGTTCTTAAGCACATTCACAGAATGGAACCAAATTTTGCTCTAACAATGTAAATCACGATACTAACATGGATCAGTTTAGACTAATGGTCAATATCTATCAATTCCTTTTTATTTCAGCAAATGGATCTTGTGAATGGTTATTTTTTAAATATGTATTATGCATATCGGCTCATGTTCAAATTCTTTAAAAAATTATAATTCATTCCTAGCAAAATGTATCTTTATGTTCTTGTTAGATTCTGGAATAGAATTTCTCTGACAGTTATAAACAGCAACTGCTCATTACTTCTACAGGACAATTGGAATAAAGGTTGACTAATTAATCAGAAAGGAAAATAAGTTTCCTACTAATCAGGACAGGTCTAAGTAACTCAAGAATTTTTTTCCAAAGGTGAGATCTTTTTTCTTTTTCAGCCACAGCCCTTCAATTCAATACTTGATCATTTCAGTTCTGTCAAGAATAGGGATTTTCTTGTGTTGTTTATTTGTTTATTATAATTCATCCACTCCTGAAATACTTTCTCCATCTATCTTCACCTATCTAACAAAATGAGATTCAGTGGCAAAGAAAGTAAGATTTTACACTTTGGCAAGAAAAAACCAAATGTACAGATATAGACTAGGTGGAACCTGACTCAATAGCAGTAACGTTGAGAAGTATCTTGGGGTTCTAATGGACAATCACTAAAATATGAGCCAGCAGTGTGCAACAGCAGCCAAAAAAGCCAATGCAATACTAAATTGTATAAACAGAGGGATAGAGTCAAGATCACATAAGTATTAGTACTGATTCATAATGCCTTGTTAAGACCTCATTTAGAATACTGCATCCAGTTTTGGTCACCATGATATAAAAAAAGATGTCGCGACTCTAGAAAGAGTGAAGACAACAGCAATGTGTGAAGTGTTAGTACCACTTTGTAATGCCTTGGTAAGAGCACACTTGGAATAGTGTGTCCACGTTTGATCATAATGATGTAAAAAAGATGTTGAGACTCTAGAAACACTGAAGAAAAGAGCAATGAAAATGATTAGGATATCGGAGGTTAAAGCATGAAGAAACTTTGCAGAAATTGGGTAGGCCTCATTTAATGAAAAGAAGGGCTAGCGGTGACAGGATAGCAATCTTCCAATATTTGAGGGATTGCCACAAAAAAGAGAGGATCATGCTATCTCCGAAGCAACTAAAGGCAGAACAAAAGACAATGGGGGGAAACTAACAAACCTAGAAATAAGTAGAAAATTTCTGACAGTTAAAACAATCAATTAGTGGAATTACTTCCCTTCAGAAGCTGTGGAGATTGGACAACCATTTGTCTGAAATAGCTTGAGCAAAGGGTTGGACTAGGACAGTGGTGACTAACCTTTTTGGGCTCCTGTGCCAAAAATTGTGCGCACGCTTGCACAATCGCACTCGCGTGCCAGCACCCAGAAGTCAATGTGCATCCCCCCATGCCCCCTATACATGCGCACACAATCCCCCCCCCTCTTACCTGCACTGCGCCTCACAGCTGATTTTCGGCCTCCCCAAGGCTTGAGGAAGGCTTCTGCAGGCTTTGCAGGCAGAAAACTAAACTTTCATCACTTCTGGTATTTCTGTAAAAACAGGATGTGATGAAACAGGCCTAGTTTTTGGCCAGAAGCCTTCTTCAAGTCTCCGGGAGGGTGAAAATAGCCTCAAATCAGCCAAAAATCAGCTGTGAGGTGCACACATGCGCAGTGAGGTAAGTTTGCCTGCAGCTCGCGTGCCTTCACAAATGGCTCTACGTGCCACCTGTGGCATGCGTGCCATAGGTTCGCCATCATAGGACTGGGAACTTTCAAGGTTCCTACCAACTCTGTTATTCTGTTAAGTAAAAGAATGAAATAAGAGGTACAAGCCTTGGCTTAATTTGCATATCTCCAGCCAGCCCACCATAGGTTTTTTGCTTGGTCAGAAGCTGTGAAAGAAAGACAAGCTCCCTTTGGAAATAAGACAGAAGTGAGGCAGACATGAAAGAAGGAGTTAGGTTTAGAAAAACAAAATAGATAGCTTTGAGGAAAAAATGATTTGATTTTTCTTAATATGGGTAAGAAATTGGGTAGGCTTTCAAGGTTCTGTTAGTTTGTACAATAAAGAGTATTTCTGGACTCCTTGCCTTGTCTGTTTCTTGACCTATGTTTACCTTGAAAAGTGTAAATCTGAAACATTCAACAAGCTATAGTTTAAAACATGTAAAACTATTCACTTCTGCACAGCCAATCTTGCCTGAACTTAACAAACTAACCACGACTGGCCTAGTTTACACAAGGATCATCAGGAAATGAAGAAAAACTTCCTAACGGTGAGGACAATTAACCAGTGGAACAACTTGCCACCAGAAGTTGTGGGTGCTTCATAGAGGTGTGTTTCTGTTCTGACCCAACCGGATTCCTAAAGAGCAAACACAGAAACGGCAGCAGCCCCCACCTTTTAAGGTTTAATAATGAATTCTGTTCTGAAGGCTGATTTCCACTAATTAACTCCAACAAGAAAAAGCTTTGCCAAGTTGTTTGTCAAAGCTGCCAAAAACCCAGAGATAAAAACTAATTTACAAAACTTTCCAAACACAAACTAAGATGTCTACCAGTTGAGTTTCAGAGCTTCTTTGCTGCCTGCAAAGAACACTTTTCCAAACCTGGCTTTTATCCTCTTGAGGGTACCTTGCATTACCTTGCAGCCTTACTCCCGAGCCACCTGTGCTGCTGTAATTGTTCTTTCCTCCGAGCAATCCTTCATACATGTGCACTTGGCACAGGCTCCTCGGGAACCTCCTCATCACTGCTGCCAGCCCCCACAATCTCTGAAGGCAGCAGACCACTCCCTGATGGTCCTGGCCCCTCAACTGAGTCCTCGCTCTCCTCAGCCATCTGCACCTGCTACCGGCTAATCACAACAGTTTCAAATTTTTTCCTACCATTTTGGAGCTTGCTTCAGAGCTTGCTTCTCATGCACATAGGCAGTGCTCAAACTCTGCCCTCTGAATCAAAACTGGTGAGCTGTGCAGGTATGCCTATTGTGCATATGCGCCAAATGCACGAATCATGTGCACGCAGGGTTCAGAGATGGCCCTTCTTTGATGAGTTGTGCTGTTTTTTAGCTCAGCTGAGGCACGGCAATCTGCTCTGCTGTGTGAATCAGCTGAGCTAATAAACAGCAGAATATACAAGAGGTGAGGGGTAAGAGCAGGGGCGGGTGGGCGGTCCAAACCAGTCAAAAATTTCCCTACCGGTCTGCTAGGACCAGTCAGAATTGGCTGAATACCACTTCTGGTGCTTCATCACTGGAGGCTTTAAAGAAAATACTGAACACTCACTTATCTGACATGGTATATGCTTGAGCTGGACTAGAAGACCTCCAAAGTCCTTTCCAGATTCTATTCTATTCTATTCTATTCTATTCTATTCTATTCTATTCTATATGTCCCAGGGATGTGGCTAGACTGAGAAGTAAGAAAATACATGTCAGAGTTGCATAACAGACCACACAGGTATTGCTGCTAAAAAATAGAACATGACTCTGTCCTTAATGTCACCAGAAATTGACTTTAAAGGAGCTTTTGTAAAGGTTATTTGGAGCAAACCATTTGTACCCATTAAGTCCATTGAGTACATTACCTTCTACCTCATCATCTGTATTTTGCTCTTTTAAATTTAAACAGGAGCAGTAAATTCCTCCAAATTCTCATCACATCAACAACTGCTAAATTTTCAGTGGCTTTCAATGGCATGTTAGGTAATGTAGAGTTCTGGTACTCAATAATCATAGCTTTGCTAATTAATTATGGACATACCTGCATGGGAATAAGCTCACAATATTTATTACTTTTAAGTAAGTAAATATGCATGACTTCTGCTGCACATTTGGTGAAGTGGATTGATTGGCTAAGCACAAAGGGCTTGATCTTGCAGAATGCAGGTCCTATTAAAATGTAAATTCCAAACATATGCACACATGAGGGTGGGGGGAAATGAGAGGGGTGTGATGGCCCAGGGCATCGGTATGGCAGTAACACAGTCAGCTACAGTGGTGGGATTCAATTTTTTTTACTACCAGTTCTGTGGGCGTGGCTTGGTGGGCATGGCAGGGGAAGGATACTGTAAAATCTCCAGTCAGAGGTGGTATTTGCTGGTTCTCCAAACTACTCAAAATTTCCACTACTAGTTCTCCAGAACTGGTCAGAACCTGCTGAATACCACTTCTGGTCAGCTAATAGTTCAAACCACTCCTTTATTGCTCCAACTTTCCCCCAAATACTCCCACACTTATGGCAAATCCCAGAGCAAAGTGCTCACTTACACACCACATACACATTCACACCCCTCCAGCAGCCTCTGGTTGCAAGTAGTCCAGCAGGGTGTTGTTAGTGCAATGGCTTCAAAGCAAGAAATCCAGTGGGGCAAGGGAATAGGTCAATGAGTCCAGGAAGCAAAGGAACAAGGCCATTAGTCAAGGAAGCAAGGAATAAAGCAAGAAGTCCAAGGAAACTCCCAACATCAGCAATATCACACAAAACTCAATAGTATTTGTTCTTGACAAATGTCCCTCCCCACAGCATCTCCTTAAGTCTCAGTCCCCAGGTGTGCCTTGTGAAGAGAGGCAGGGCACTCTCCTTCCAAGTTGTCAAGTTGGCCTGTGCTGTTCCCATCTCCTCTCCACTCTCCATGGTCGGGGATCAAGAGGGAGAGGTCCTTGCTCATTGCCTGAGCTCCACCGCTATTCATCTCCACTTCCTCCCCTCTCTCGGTTGTCCTGCCCCCATTCTTCCCTGCTGACAAGCCCTCCCAAGCCTGAGGTGCCCAGAGCTGCCCTGTCCTGCTCCTCCCCCGATTCCTTCAAAGCAAATGAAGCTGCCCATTCGATCTCTGTTGGCCACAGCTCCAGCTCATCCTCCTCCATGAATTCAGGCTCCAACAGGGGCATAATGGGAGGAAAGAGAGAGAGGGAGAGGGGGAGAGGAGAGAGATGGAGGGAGGGAGAGAATTTATGTAGGTGAAACTTATGGTGTTTATTGATCAAGCTATTTTAATAATATCAATGCTCAAATGCTATCTAAGACAAAGGGACCATTTATAAAAGGTCCAACAACAATAGGTTGAGAATGTAATGTCCCCTTGAGGAAAAAAAATCCAAAGCAACATTTTTGCAAAAGGCCACTATCACAATTCATTTTAAAAAAAAATAGCCCAAAGCTTTCAATATCTTATTGTTCTTGTCCAAAATACCATCAAATCTCAGGAGTAAGATTTAGCCATTTCAGAAAATATAAGCAATTTCATTTTTAAATTATTTTTATTTCCCCTTGTGCAAGATTATACAATGGGGCTTGATGTCTGAAAATAAATTGATGATCCCTGAAGATATCAGTGGAATGAAAAAAAGACTGTTTTCTCGCTGTCCATGAGGTAGGATACAAGCTCAGTTTCATATTTGAAAATCCTCAAAGCTATTGACTTGGTAATGCAATTGGATGCTCTTTCCTTTCCTACTATTAGTAGATCAATAGTAAATTTTAACAACCATGCTAGCTGCTCTGCATGGACTTAATTGTCTACAAATTCTCCCCAATGTAGTGGTAAGATATTAGCAGTCCTACCTCTGATGGAAAACAAGAAATAAATCTGATTCAGATTTTTCTCCTTTTTATTACTAGTAGAGGCATTGTTCTGACCCAAATCTGGTTCCAAGAGAGCAAACACAAGACAAAGGCAGCAGTACAAACTTTTTATGTTTCAGCTAAGAATTCTGTTTCTTCACAGATAAAAGGCTGCTTCCAACTAATTAGCTCTGACAAGAAAGAAGCTTGCCAACTTTTTGCAAGTCTGCCGAAACACAACAGATAAGAAATAGTTGACAATACAAGAGTCTTCAAATACAAACTGTAATGTCCACAAGGCTGAGTTCAAAATGTCTTTGCCTTCTGCAAAGAAGATTAATTTAACAGTTGGCTTTTATCTTCTTGAAGGAGGGGCCATTACCTTGCAGCCTTACTCCCGAGTCACCAGTGCTGTTGTAATTGCTCTTTCCTATGAGCAATCCTATGCACATGTGCACTTGCCACAGGCTCCTCAGGAACCTCCTCATCACTGCTGCCAGCCCCCACAATCTCTGAAGGAAGGAGTCCACTCCCTAATGGTCCTGGCCCCTCATCTGAATCCTCGCTCTCCTCAGCCGTCGGCACCTGCTGCCGGCTAACCACAACAGGCATAGAGTAAAAAGAACAGATATAATTTCTTCCTATTTCAGTAAATGACTTTTTATGTTAATTTTGTTCATGTTAATCCATCATCTTTTGGGGGCAGTGGTTAAGATGCTGGATTTGTTGGCTGGAAATCTGGCAGCGCAGGTTTGACACCCAAGTGCCATCTGATGGGGTGAGCTCTTGTCCTCGTCCCAGCTCCTCCCAACCTAGCAGTTCAAAAGCAAACACATGCAAGTAGATAAAGAGGTACCATTTCAGTGGGAAGGTTTAGGGTGCCCCCTATCAGTGATGACTAGCATTGTAAAATTTGCAGGGATTCTTTTTACCTTCTTTTAAGGGTGGCAATCAAATGAATTGCTGTAGGGCAAACTCTTTTTTTTTCTATTTTATTACTTCAATGAGGCAACAACAATAGTATTGAAGTATTTTTACAGACTTTATCAGTGTGGTGGCAGAGTTCTTTAAAAAAAGAAAGGAAGAATGGAAAGTATGTCATCAGAGAGGATGAGATTGTTGTATTGGGTAGCAATATAGTATCAAGTCTAAAACGCCTTTTAGTTTTTCTTTTAAGTTTTTCTTTTTTTCTTTTTTATTCTGCCATGTCAAAATGAATAGTGTGCAGTCTAATTTTCCTTCCCCAGACAATAGTGATATTATAACTTGAGAATACAACCAACAGTTTAATAGCTTTTTGCCTCTTTCCCAAGTGAGCAGCAGAGCTAGATGTCTGATCTTGACCTTGGTCAAGAGAAATTGTAGAAGTTACTGAGAGCAAAGACAGCCTATTCACATAGCACAGATCATTCTTCATGGAATTATTTCTAAATAGGCTGCTGACTAAAGAAATAAAGTTCTTTTAAAGAAAAAAACCATTCATTCATTCATTTTAAAGATTGACATGCTATCAACTCCCATTAGCCAGCGTACAATGATTCCTATTCAATAGCAATTATTATAATTCCACCTCAGAAACATCTTTTGAAATTTCTAGTAGGCTGAGCAAAAAAAAGAAATAAGATCAGTTTTAGTCCAGATGTCTAGTTGTTCCATCATCTAAGGGAAAGATAAATTAGATGTTAGGTGTATCCATGGGAGGGGATGCACAATGCGTCCTGTTGAAGATCTAAAAGTTCAGGGTAAAGTGCATGGTTAGATGCAACTCTGCAAGTAATGTGCATTCAACTTATATAAATTTTATACTCTATATTGAACATCTGAGCTGTTCTCAGCTGTTCTCAGCTGTTCTCAGCAATTCACCAGTAATTAGTTCATAGGGACATCCTGGACATTCCTAAAAGGACCATTGATCATTATGCTGCATAGTTACCTACCAGTATTTGAAGTTTATAAACTATATTCAAGGTCCATTCCACAAAAGGTATTTTGTATTAACCTATCCTTGAGGTCAGCATTTATAATATATATTTTCCCCAGGAATGAGTGCTGTGCTTTTTTTAAAGACAAAACATATTTTTTTAAAAAAGATCTCATATCACTGATATATCCACTATCAGTGCAAGATTCAGGATATGTCCCTCTCCTTCTCTCCCAAGTTGTCCTTAAGGCGAAATATAATCCAATTCATACAAGTTGCATCTTTCAAACTCTTAAGTGCTCTCCTAGAATTAATAACAACTCCATGTTATCCAGATTTAAATTCAGTTGTTCCACTACATCTAGTTGTGCATGTAGAATCTTTCAAAACATGTACCCGACTGTCATAGGACAACTCCCAAATGGCCAATAAATTCATGGATTCATAAACTCATAGAGCCATAGAACTATGGAGTTGAAATGTAGTGTAAGAAACATCTAATCAATGTACAAGATAACAGATTAAGCCATATTCGACATGTGGGTGTCTAGACTCTTTTTTAAAAACCCCAAGACATGCCTTTAGCAAAGTGTTCTATTGCTATACAGATCATACTATCAGGATGTTTTTTTTTTATTTAAATAGTTCATGGGTAGCTTCAACTCATACCAATTATGTCTGGAGCTAGTTATTATGGTGGTGGAAACTAGTTCTTGACTCTCCTCCCTATGACACTCTTTTATGAGCCTGAAAACTTTTGTCAAGTCTCCCCTTAGACTCTCCAGATTTAACATAAACTACCAAGTTCCTTTGAATTGTCCTCAGGAGATGTCTTCAACTCCTGTGTCATCTTTGTTCCTCTTCTCTGAACCTGTTATAATCTGTCAATAACCCTATGAATTTATCTTGGAAATCTATTTCCTTTAAGAGTTGCTTGAGCTGCATTGCTATAGTCTTCTCTACTAGTCTTCCAAATATGGAATCTTGGACAACAATTGCTCAAATCAACATCCGAAGATGGCTTTTTCAAGAAGATGTAAACATTGCCTTTTCTAAGATATCAGGGAATCTCTACCTGCTATAATTGGGGGAAATCATTGATAGGGCAGTGTCCTTGGAAGTAATTGTAAACCAAGTCAGAAATTAATTTATCAGAAAAGTAATGGTATGAACCAATAAAGAAGATTATCCACTATCCTAAGAATTGAACAATAAAATTGATCCAGATAAATGTTATAAGTATAAGTGGGGATTATGAATATGAAGAACAGGACAAAGAGATTATTATCATAATCATCATGGTGGAAAAAAGCAAATATTTCATGCTAAGCATTGTTTATCATAGAACAATACTACCAAAGCCAGTCCTCCAAAACATTATGCTGTTTTTGAATGGTAATTCTGATTAAGGAAATCAGAAAAGGGAAACCTGGACTAAGACATAGTTCAGATTCAGAACTGCCATAGAAACTAAGACCAGAAGTAATGGATATGAGTTGCAGCTACCTATGGTTCATTTAAGTAAAAAAAAAAAACTTCCTGATAATATGATCTCCCTCTTTCTATCCCTCTTTCTCTTTCGCTTTCTCTTTCTCTTTCTCTCTCTCTCTCTCTCTCTCTCTCTCTCTCTGTATACTGTATATATATATATATGACAAATCAAAAGACTAACAGGATTGAAGAGTCTTTCCTCTGAGAAAAGAAGCTATTTGCCATAGAAAAGAGGACAACTAAAGCAGCTCATGATAAAAGTCTGTAAAACATGGTGTACATAAAGCAGTTAAAGAGAAATTTATTTTTTCATTGTATCAAGAGTGCAAGGTCATTAAATAGAACTGATTGGCAGTAGATTCAGAAAACATAAAAGGAAAAGCTTCATATAGTACCCAGGAAAGACAAATCAGGCTACATTTAGTTCATGTCAATGAATAAATTATATTTCCTGTCTGGACGCTCACACAGGATCAGATTAGTTAATCCTACCTCTTCAGCCCTTATTCTTAACACTGGTACACCACAGGGTTGTGTGTTGAGTCCCTTACTCTATACTCTTTATGCGCATGACTGCATTCCCATTCACGCTAGTAATGCTATTGCTAAATTTGCAGATGATACACCTGTGGTGGGACTCATCCCCGGGGGGGGGGGGTGTTGAGTCTGCCTACTGAGATGAGGTAGACCGGTTGCTTTTGTGGTGTGGAGACAATAACTTTTGCCTTTTTGGTTTTTAGTTTTTTATGAAACTTACATAAGGAAAATTCTAGTACATGCAGAAATATATGAATAAATGGGTTCTGATCATCACTGAATTTCAAAAGTACACAGTAATCTCTCATTCCCTCTCTCCACCCCCCCCCACATCATAGATATATAGTTCCTAACACACACACACCTTTCACTAAGATCTTCCCTTGAACCTATGAAACATCCCAATCCTAATGCAGCTACTGTTAGATATTATTGTCACTGCTAACAATAACTAGCCTCAGGCTGGAACAGATTCTTGCTCCTAAGTATCAAAACATTTTTAGTATTCTCCCTTCAGCCTGGATTGTGGTAAAATAGGGAGGAAAAAAAACCCAATGATAGTTTTGCATTGTTAGTCTCCAAAGTGCTTTTTCTTCTTTGTAGTCCTGTTTTTCTAGATGTCCTTGAATGCTGGTTAACAACAACGGCTCCAAAGCAAAAGTTTGTTAACCAGCATTTAAGGACATCTAGGAAAACAGGCCTACAAAGAAGAAAATTGGGGAATAATAAGCAAAGTGCCTTTCATCAAGAGAGGTAGAAGAAAGTTAAGACAGGAAGACCTCGGAAGATTCAAAAATGAGGGTTGAAAAAGTTGTGGGTTGATTCTATGGGAGAGAAAGAATATGGTGGAGGATTATCAGTGTGAAAGGAAGGTAGCAGTTTTTCATGAGCTGAAAGAAAATGCAAAGTGGGTACCAAGTGACAAGGATTTTACTGAGAGGATGGGAAAGGAAAGCAAGGGAATCATTCTCATTTTCCCAGCAACAGTGCATGGCCTCCAGGCTACATACTGTTCCTTGGTATCTCAGAAAGAGCTTGATGGCTGCACAAAGGACTAGGGATGGCACAATATGATAGCAGTATTCCAATATCTAAGGGACTTCCACAAAGAAGATGGAGTCAACCTATTCTCCAAAGGACCTGAAGGCAGGACAAGAAGCAATGAATGGAAATTAATCAAGGAGACAACTAACCTAGAACTAAGGAGAAATTTCCTGACAATTAGCCCAATTCATCAGGGGGCTCCAATACCGGAGGTTTTAAAGAAGAGATTGCACAACCATTCACCTGAAATAGTATAAGATTTCCTTCCTAGGTAGGGGGTTGGATGGGATTCAAATTTTTTAACAACCGGTTCTGTGGGCATGGCTTAGTTGGTGGGTGTGGCTTGGTGGTCATGTGACTGGGTGGACATGGCTTGGTGGTCATGTTATTGGCTGGCTGTGGCCAACTCAACATCACTCACATCGAGGCACGCATCTCCTTCCCTGGCCTCTCATGACTGTGGGGATGCTGCAACAGTCATAAGTGTGAAAAATGGTCATAAGTCAGTTTTTTCAGTGCCATTGTAACTTTGAATGGTCACTCCACACAAGCAAAGTACCAGCAAAGGAGGGGGGAAAAAACTCCAGAGAAGTTCCTGAGACAGGAAGTCTAGTCCTGCCAAGAATGTAATAAGGGTTAACGGAGAGGCAGTTTCTGTAAGCAACACCAGAATGCTCCCTTCCTGCCTTCCTTACAGGATTAGGCCAGTAATTTCTTCTAACAACCACTTCTCTGAACTGCTTAGAATGTTAACAACAGGTTCTAGCAAATAGATGTGAACCTGTAGAATCCCACCCCTGGGTTGGATTAGAAGATCTGAAAGGTCCCTTACAACTCTGTTATTCTGTTATGCAAAGGGGACCTTCCCGATGGAAAGTTTCATTGCCCTATTTTTTACTTAATTGTGGCACCATCTGGGATTCAACCAGAAGAAAGCAAATTATTTAACTTCCTTTTAAATCTGGAGATTATAAAACAAAGAATATATGTGGGTTGTATTCTATAAGCTAAAAGCAGACAGCTCTAATAGGAGTGGATTGGGATCAAAGGTGACTGGAACATAACCATCCAGAATTGCTTCTTCAATACTGTCATTACAAATCCTTTAATGGTTTATGAAAGCCCACTTCACAAGTTTATCTTTAATCTATGCAGGAAATCTGCACATTTCTTCCCCTACCCAGTGAAGAAGCTTTATTCTTCATAAAATATTGGGGCATCAGGCAGAAGACATGAATGAAAATGATAGAAAAAGGTTGGAATATTTCATTGCTGTCTTTGGAGACAGAAGAGAGATACATTTTGGTGTCTCCACTATGTGTAGAGCGGGGTGCTTAAATCTGGCCTGTAGGGCTGGCCTGGAATTAGCAAAGGTGCAGCCCATGATGCCTCTGGCAGCCAAAATGGGGCATGGGGGGTCTATGTGCGGCCTCTCCACACCCTGCTTTCAGCCTGGTTGGTCTCCTGCAGCACTTTGCTGGGCGAAACGGAGCACGGGAGGACTGTACACAGCCCCCAGCACCCTGTTTCCAGCCTGGACAGCCTCCTGCAGCACCCTGCTGGTCAAAATGAGGCATAGGCACATTTTTGGCTGTGTGCGCTCCCCGCACTCCATTTTGGCCAGCAGGATGCTGCAGGAGATGTTTGTCTCATCTACCTCCCCGCACAGAGCTAGTATTCAGCAGGTTCTGACCAGTTCTGGAGAACCAGTAGTGGAAATTTTGATTAGTTCAGAGAACCAGCAAATACCAACTCTGACTAGCCCCGTCCCCATCTGTTCTCTGCCTCCTGAGTCCCAGCTGATTGGCTGGGTCTTCTTTGGTTGCCCTGCACAGGAGAACGGAACTGGAAAGCAGGTTAGTGGGTTGGGGAGGGAATGGGATTTTTGTAGTAATTTCCCCCCAGCAGTGGGGAGGGAATGGAGATTTTACAGTATCCTTTCCCTGCCATGCCCACCAAGCCATGCCCACCAAACCACACCATGCCCACCAACCCACGCCCACAGAACCAGTAGTAATACTGCCCCCTGGCGCATGGAAGAGAACTACATTGCTGATCCAGCCCTCAGAGAAATCCAGTTTGACCCCTGGTGTAGAGTGACAGTAGGAAAAAACAAATCCACTAAAACAAAATCCTTTTGAATATTGCAAGATTAGCTTGATTTTTCAAGTTCACTGTGGAACATGCAGCACTAATACAGCACATAGCTTTGCACGAGCCCATGCCTCCATTTTCTCATTTGCAAAAATGTGACTTGAAACAGAATTTTGTTTGTTTCTTTGTTGAAATAGATGGATCAGATATAATCGAGTGCAGGAGGTGAACAAGGGATCACAGAGCCTTATCTCTGTAATTGGTTTTAGGCCAATTGGGAGATTTTTTACAATAATAATAAAGCAAGGGCTTTTGAGGATATGCAGAGCTATTTTCCACCAGTAGCTTTGCATAAGTAGGATAAAATTGCAAGAAGTAACATGCAATTCCTGACAATAATACATTTAGACATTTGAAACGACAAAAAAACAAAGATGTGCAGTGATGTGTAATTATTTACATGTCACGTTTCTTAAACTCAAATATTCACCATGCATGTGTGTGTGTGTGAACTCTTTGAAATGTCTCTCAAATGCTTCCCAAAAATATTTAAGTTGATTGACACATGCATGAAAATTTGCAAGTGGAAATATAGATGTGGGTTGCTTATTCATTTCCAGAACGTCTTTCAAATTCCAAACCTAGCCTGGAGCCCTGGAATTGCTTAGTGATACCCATCCAATCACTAATCAGATTTTGTCCTGCTTAATAACTAATGTCCAACAAATTTGCCCAAATTCTTGTAGCACGTGATAACATCAGAATGATATGACACAATGATGTTGATTCAAATTGCATAGCATTTATATAATTTGCATCATTATATTATAATTTACTCTCTTGATACTATCACCTTCGAGCTTGCTTAGAGGGAAAACCATAATAGGTATTTCAACGGAAATTATGAATAAACTGCAATTAAATATGTATGGATCTTCATTTTTTTAAAAAAAGCATAGGCTGATGAATAAACAGCAAAAAATTATAGATGCGGAACTGAATTGTACTATTTTTTTCACTTTAAAAACATTTATATAAATATCAAGAAACCAGAAACCATTTTTTCAGATTCTTAAAATATAAATTTTATTTCTATATTTTAGATATTTGCCTTGTGAAACACTTGTGTGCAACATATGATTTGTGCAATACATTTCACAGGATATGTTGAATATCCTCCCAAGATATGGTGTTATAGGGCTATCTGGAGGGCATCAGATTGTCAAACTTTTCTTTGTATTAGCAACTCTTTGTATTCCAGATATATATACATTATACTGCAATGATTCATGCCCTCCTATAAACATGTCTGCATCTATCCACAATTCTTTATTTTTGCTACTATATTAAAATGAGGAACAATAAGGCAGGAAGTACAGATTTCAGAGTTCAGACCTGCAGCAAACACACACAGTGGGATTCACAAATTTTGAATATCATAGAATTGCAGGGTGCAAATTTGAAATGAAGCGAGAGGATGCAAATTTTTAAATGTAATCTATAGATTATGCAAAGCATTGTTAGCTTCTGCTGAGTTACTGAATAAATGACAAACACCCCTAACACAGGAAAATAAATCCTGATTTACTTTCTGGATGCATGTGTATGTGTTGCCTCATTATCTAGCACTCAAACATATTTAAATGTAAGAGGGAGGTTCATTAGGTGGATTGATTGATTGACTCATTTCAACAACAACACAGGAATTTGCTTTTAGTTTTTCTTCCAGTCTGATGCAGAATTTATTTGTGTAGGTAAATTGATATTAAAGTTCTTTTTAAGGAAAGCCAAACTGCAGAGAATGTGAACATGCATCTCTCATCAATAATCTCCACAAGGACCAGAGCAGGGGTGTCAAACTCAATTTCATTGAGGGCTTCATCAGGCTTGTGTTTGACCTCGGGAGCTGGGATGGGTATAGCCAGGTTGGGTGTGGCCAGCTTGACATCACTCGTGTCAGGGGCGCCTGTGGTGGCCCAAGCATTTTGCCAGTGAAAATGTGCTCCCAAGCTCCGTTTTCAATCATTGACGGCCTTCTGCAGCCCCAGAGGTGGTATTCAGCAGGTTCTGACCAGTTCTGGAGATAAGGAACACAACTGTGGAACAGCATTAATACAAGGTGAGATAAGGAAAATATTTGTGGAATAACACTACCCCAGTTGATGTTAGGTTTTAGAGAGAACCTCATTTACCATGTGACACCACAACTAGGGGTGGCATTGGCTTTCAGTCTGTTTTCAAGTGCAACTCAGGATACTTTCATCTTTAAAAGCCCTGCAGGACTTACAACCAGAGGTGGAATTCAGCAGGTTCTGATCAGTTCTGTAGAACCGGTAGCAGAAATTTTGAGCAGTTCAGAGAACCAGCAAGTACCACCTCTGACTGGCCCCGCTCCCATCTATTCTCTGCCTCCCTAGTTCCAGCTGATCTGCTGGGTCTTTTTGTTGTTGTTGTTGTTGCCCTGCACAGGAGAACGGAGCTGGAAAGCAGGTTAGTGGGGTGGGGAGGGAATGGGGATTCTGCAGTATCTTTTCCCCGGGATACTACACTTGATCTTAGCCAAAAGGCCAAGAACCTTTCCCCAGGAGTGGAGAGGGAATGGAAATTTTGCAGTATCCTTCCCCTGTCATGACCACCAAGCCACACCCACCAAGCCACGCCTAACAGACCGGTGGTAAAGAATTTTGAATCCCACCACTGTGCAACCCTCTGCTAGGGAAAACAGAGCTGTGTGTGTGTGTGTGTGTGTGTGTGTGAGAGAGAGAGAGAGAGAGAGAGTACATGGCCCTCCCGAGCTCTGTTTTCACTGGCAGAGGCACAGTGGGCCAGTCTTTTGCTGTTTCCAGGGTGGTTCCGCAGGCCAGATTTGTTGGAAATGAATCCAAATGACAAAAACTTCAATTGGGGAAAACACAGAGAATTTATTGTTAAGCTGTTTGCAAAGAGCGGTAGAATCTCAGCTGACCTCAACATGAAGTTTGAGCCAAGAGACACACCTTAAGATTTCAATACATTGAAAATGGAAAATATGAGAAATTATGTGACTTGTGAAGGAGGACTATGGACACGTAGCACAAAAGAATTGCAACCAGTCGACACACTGTATGTAATTGAAAGATGGTTTTATGTTTTTATGTATTGTTTTGTCTGTGTTTGTTTAGAAAAATAAAAAAAATAAAAATAAATTTCAATACATTACATTTTATAGTTCTTCTATCCCGACGCCCCCCCCATGCCCCTCCTACATCGACCCAGTGACCGAGTACAGCTAATCCGAGGCACCTTATGGAGACCACATCATCTCCTTTGATACCTCCCAATGACCTCCCATCACATCTTATCTTACTTGGCATTAAAGAATGTTCCTTCAGCAGGGCCTCTTTCTAACGGTCTGAGAACAAAGGAATATCTATTCCTAACACCACACTTGTTACATATTAATGTTACATTCAGCACATCTTCGTAGAACAATATGCATCTCTAACATATTCACCTATGCAAAGTAAAATCTGGTAATCTTAAGCAGATGCTTTGAAAAATAAAATCTAACTTCAATTGATTAAAGAAAGTTAGGGCAATGGTTTATTTCTTATCCTATTATCCTCCTAATCCTGGAGGAAATAGGGGTGGCATTACTTGATACAGGAGGATGTAATAGATTTCAGGTACATGTTTAATAATGAGTAAATGTATTAGAAAATATATTTACAGTAGGATTACATCAAGTTAGCAAATGTCTATAGAGAACTGTCTTAATGCTATAATATGCTATTCTCTTCATCTACATTTTATTTTTAATTTTCTTATTTCTAACAGATTTAAACACCCCAAGGGTTGGATCTGGCTTGCAGGCCTTGAGTTTGACACCCCTGGACTAGAGAAAACTACAATTCATGATTTTTTTAGAAGATAGGATAAAAAATATAAAAGGTTTGAAATCGAGACAGGTATAAATTCTCATTGGCAATTTTATCTCATTCAGTGGCAGTCAAGTTTCTGTTTCTACCACCATTCTTGGAATACATAAACATACAATCTCAAGCCAAGTGATCTTTAGGGAATCTAAATGCTACAGGCATGCAGAGGCTTTTCTGTGGTGGATTACTACTATTATAGTTTTTCCACTCTTGACATGGACTATTCCCACACTAACATCTCCAAGGGTTACTGGAGACATTCAGTTCTCCTATTATATCAAGTTGGTCATTCCCCAGGAGGGATATTGTAGAGGACCTGGCCTCTAATTCCATTATTTCATCTCTGAATAACATAATCAGAATGTATGCTTATCTTTTCAACAGATGTACTTTGAAGTTGGGAAAATATCTTCTGGCCGAGAGATTCTTAATAAGAGCTTTGCAGAACCAAGATTGTATTCATAAAAAAATGAAGTCTTGCCTTTTAGCATAAAAGGTGAAGCTCCTCTTCAAATATTAACAAATAACTTATTTCAGATTTCATGCATTTTTACTTCATGTCTTGTCTATTATATTTTCAGTGTGAAATTATGCATAAAGTAAAATAAAAAAATCATAGTAAAATGTTAAAATGCCTAGCTTTTCTTTTAAATAAAAAGTGAACCTAACATATTAGTCTCATCTATTCTGATTTAATATTTATCAACATTCTACAGTCTGTTTGATAAAATCTTTCAAAGCTTGTTTAAAAGGAAAAATAAAGAAAAAAATGTTCTTGGCAGACAAAGTTTATCTACTTAATTTGAACCAGCTTTCTTTTTCTTTTTTAATCCATATGGATTTTTTTTTAAAAAAATGGAATTTTAAAATTAGATTGATCATAGAAAAATTCTTAACATTTTGATAGGCTTCAGGCAGAAAATGGGGATGAAAAATTAGATTAGGTTATGATACTTTGTAGTACAATTAAAAGTTCAAATTGTATTTAAAATATGTCTTAATCCATTTACAAATGGCTGCTTGGGATTTCAGAGAAATCATCTAACATGGGTATCCACAGGGTTGGTCAAAGAAAATCAAATATACAATCAAAATGTATTCTGTTTTATATGTACAGTACATTGCATGTGTAATAGGTATATATAAATAAGATGGCACTTTGCTCATACTGTCATGGCTGCCTTTTTGACTTTTGTGTCCATAGCTGGTGGCCAATTTAGACTCAAAGCACCAATTCAGAATAAGAGAATTACAGAGTTGGAAGGGATCTCGGAGGTCTTCTAGTCCAACCCCCTGTTCAAGCAAGAGACCCTATTCGATTTCATTCAAATAGTTGCCCAATCTCTTCTTTAGAGATTTTGGAGCACCCACAACTTCTGGAGGCAAGCAGTTCCACTGATTAATTATCCTAGTTATTCAGTTTAAAATAATCTATTTGTATTAGCTTCAGGTCTGAACCGTAGATCAATGCATCAGCCATGGTGGCGCAGCGGTTAGAAAGCAGTATTGCAGGATAATTCTGCCAACTGCCGGCAATTCGATTCTGACTGGCTCAAGGTTGTCTCAGCCTTCCATCCTTCCAAGGTTAATAAAATGAGTACCCAAATTGTTGGGGGCAATATGCTGATTCTGTAAACTGCTTAGAAAGGGCTAAAAAGCACTATGGAGCAATATATAAGTCTAAGTGCTATTGTTATTGCTATCCACATTACTTATTGAGAAACATTATGGTCAGTCCAAAAGTGCCCTCCATATACCCTTTGTAGATCAGCAGACCCTCTTGATTTTTTTCCATGAGAACAACTCTAGAGGAAATTAGCCACTACAATGATAAATCACTGTCTTAGGCTAATAATGCTATTACACTATGGCACAACCACTCAACTAAAGGGTAATATCCTCATTGATTTAACAGAATGCATTTTCTGTAGCAAGGGTGAAAAGCAAAGCTGCAACCTCACCCCACTACCTTTCAACTTTTATATTAACAACACAGTTGAGATGTTTTCTAAACCACTAATATCACCTTCCTTCTCTTGTCCCATCTCTGCTCTCCTTTTTGCTGCTGATGCAGCCATATTGCCTGTAGCCAAACAAAGAGGTTTTAAAGCTCTATCCCTTTACTGCACTAGAGAAAAATCTCAAAATAAATTATTCCAGAACAAAGTACTGGTATTCTCTAGGGAATGCCCCTAATTGGATGGACAGCCAATGGGAAACTCATCAAACAGATAAAATCCTTTAAATATCCTGGACTTTATTTTCAATCTTCTTCCTGCTGGTTAAGTCAAACAGAGAGAGAGCTTTGGATAAAACCCCCCCAAAGTATCTCTTGCAATTGCTAAATTTGAAGGTCAATTTGGTAACAGTTATATCACAGCTGCTATTAAATTATTTAAGGCCAAACTTCTGGGTTTGATGCTAAACAGTATAGTTCTAAGGTGTCTCCTAATTTAGAATCAATTGTCAAAGTTCTTGAAACTATTACTATGAGTTCCTAATTCAATTTCGCATATCTTAATATGGCTAGAATTAGGATGCATTTCATATTGGGCCGAATTAAGTCTTTGGTGTCTCAGAGTCTGGCTTCAGGGAAGATTACTGGGAAGCTTCCTTAGTTCACCTCACCTGGTTCTCCAACCTAAGAAAGCAAATGCATAATGAAAATAATGAAAACATTCCAGGGTTACTTTGTCAGCATTGCCTTGCTAAGACAAATCCTGGCTGAACTAAAGTAGATAATTTGGGATCTAGATATCCAAAATGGCACAACCAAAGTCTTCCATCCCTTTTATAGCTCATTTGTTCCTTCTCCCTGGTCTGTTGGAATTATTTCAAGAGCTATAGCTGTTAAAAGCCATCGGGATCTTCTCTTGTGCTATTAACTTATTTTTAAAAAGGTATCTGAGTGGACTCTTCTCTTCATTATAGAAGTGTCAAGAGTATATTCATGAACTGGAATAGAGAAGGTAACAAGGCCAGCCAATGAATAGGCATAGCAACTAAGTCAGCCAATGAGGATTGTTTTGGAAACTGAAACTAGAAGTAGCCTAGGCTGGAAACTGAAACTAAAAGTAGCCTAGGTGTGGCTCTGTGTTAAGCTCTGCAACTCTGCACCTATGTTTGAAGCTCTGAGTCTGTCTATTGAAGATTAAACTAACTTGCTTGCTTGCTGAAAACTGGAGCTCTGCTCTGAACTTGCAACATGTTTCTGTTTGAGTTTGCTCCATGTTGGAGAAATCTACAACTGGTTTGTAAAATCTACTTATGTTTATCTACAATGTTAAATGAAATCTACATTTATTAATGTTAAATGAAATGTTAAGTGAAATGTTAAATGAAACATCAGCCATCTGTGTTTATTTTTCTGGTGCTGAATTATTGCTGCAAAACTCTCAATAAGAAGGTAATTAACTTCAATCCAACTGGCTGTCAACGTTCCGAGTAATGCATCCACCAAAAGCAGAACTCCAAGGCAGGTAGATTCCTCAAAGAACATGTTTATGAGATACATCAAATCGGCAGAGCTAGTGAAAACCAACTCTAAACGTTCCCATGGTTTTTAGCCTAATTAAAAGAGTAAATGTTTCCATCCTCCAAAGTCACCGGTCATGTTGTCCAATGAAAGTAGCTGGCAGGATGCTTGGTCATTCCTCTCCTCCTTCAACTGCCACCAGTTGGGATGACCTTGGTTTCCAGAATATTTTTTTTTTGTTTTGACTGTCAACCAGTCTATCTACTTCCCCCTCCCTTCCGAGTTCATGGCAACTATGAGGCAGCAAATGATAGCTTCAGCCAGGTTCACTTCAGAGTTGACACTGAGAGAAAATAAGGAAGAAGCTATATGCATGACATCCTGAGGACTGAACATCCTCATTTTCCTCCAGGTAAGATTGTTTGATTCATTAATATATTATGCTAGTCTAAATATACAGGGAGCAAATTTGCAGGCAATCAAGACACGAAGACTCCTGAGAAAATACAGGTTGTCCTTGATTTACATCAGTTCATTTAGTGACCATTCAAAGTTTCAACGGCACTGCATCCTGCAATGGTCATGTGATCAAAATTCAGATGCTTGACAACAGACTCAGAGTTATAACGGTTGCAGTGACCCAGCATCATGTGATCACTTTTTGTGACTTTCTTACAAGCAATGTCAATGGGGAAGCTAGATTCACTTAACAACCATGACACTAACTCAACAACTATAGCGATTCGCTTAACAACTGTAGCAAGAAAGATTGTAAAATGGGGCAAAATTTACTTAACAAATGTTTCACTTAGCAACATAAATGTTGGGCTCAGTTGTGGTTGTAACTAACCTGTAACTAACATTTTGCTGTAGGTTGCATTTGTATATATTTAACAGAATAGCAGATGTGGAAGGGACCTTAGAGGTCGTCTAGTCCAATCCACTGTCCAAGAAGGTGACCCTATACCCGTGATGGTGAATTTATGGCACGCATGCCCAAAGTAACACATGAAGCCATGTCACCTGACATGCATGGCCTTACTTGTTTGTCTTCTGGATTTCTGGCACGCATGTGCATGCAACGATCAGTTGTCCTTCATGCGCATGGCAGTACTGAAAACCAGTGTGCACATGCACTCTGGCTAGCTGATTGTTGGGTGCGCATGCATGCCAGAACCTGGAAGTTCGTCTTTTCTAGAGGATGATCCCTTCGCATGTGGCACTGCTGAAAACTGGCCTGCACATGCGTGCTGGTCAACTGATCATCGGGCATGCATGTGCACTAGAACCCAGAAGTTCGGCTTTTCCATTGCATGGCCCCGATGAGTGCGTATGCACCATGTTTCTGCATGACCTTTTTGGCACTTGGTGCCAAAAAGTTTTGCCATCACTGCCCTATACCATTCCAAACAAGTGGCTGCCCAGTCTCATCTTAAAAGCCTCCAGTGATGCAGCACTCACAACTTCTGAAGGTAAGCTGTTCCACGGTTAATTGTTCTCACTGTTATTTCTCCTTAGTTCAAATTGCTTCTCTCCTTCCAACAATGGATAGGTCTCCATCCATAGTTTCTTGTCTTGCCTTCTGATGCTTTGGAAAATAGGTTTCTTTGTGGCACTCCCTTAAATACTGGAACTTTGCTATCATTATTGTATTTACACCACATTATTATATTTATTATCAATTTTTTGTGCAACCCATCTCCCCTACAACTCTGGGTAGCTTGTAGATTATAAAAAGAAAAATAGAAAAAAAAATAATTAAAATATTAAAATTATACAAATTAAGCAATTAAAGCTACACAAAAGTATTATAATTTCAGCTGTTTATATTTTGACCACTGCTCCACTCTATTGCTGTTTTTCCACTGAGATCAGTTTCTCTTATAAATTTGCAAGTCTTGTGCACAAAGGCAAGTGACATTTGAGCAATTCACATCGAGTAACATCCTACGTCTAGAACAGGAGTGTCAAACTGATGGCCTGCAGTCCAGATGTGTCATGTGCAGGCCACATCCAGCACAGTTCTGTGAATGGGAAAAAAGTCACAAAGTGTCATGTGATGGCAATGTGGCACCACAAGTTTGACACTCTTGATCTAGAAGGATAGCAATAGCAATAGCAGTTAGACGTACTGTACATACCACCTCATAGTATCTAGTATCAAACTCCAGACTGTGGGCAGAGTTAGCCTGTAATACTGCACTCAAAGGAACTGCCCGTGATTCTGCTTAGTTTGTCTGTATTTTTTTAAAAAAAGCTTATGGTGCTGGCTGCTTTTTTAATAAAATAGTTTAGTTTTATATTAGTATGCCATTTTCAGTTACTTAATAGAAAATAAATTACAAATTTCAAAATTAGTAGCATAGTCACAGTTATATTTAAATAACTTCAATGAGGGAAAAATAGTTGCTTGATTTAGATTTGGTCATATATAGGGTACAAAACTGTCACAGGCTATGAAGCCATCCTCTGAAGCTAATATCTATTGCCAATAAAATGAGAAGCAAAACAAAAAAAGTTTTTTTTTCCCTCAGAAACTTTTTATGGACTCAGCCCCATTTGAGATTTTTGCATTATGCACATGCTTACATTCATGCCTACAGATATCTCTAAATTGTGGCATACTTCATCTTGGAGTTGAAGATTTAATAATGATAAGTTTAGAGTGTGGTCCTAGTTTTAATTAGCTATGTCCCTAGGCAGTGTCCAAATACTTTGTACTAATGCAATGGGCTTTCTCTAGGTGTGTTAAATAAATACAGTTTGGAGACTAAAAAGGATTAAAAGAGAAAGGGAAGTGAATTATAATAAGATTTTTAAAAAGGTAGAGGAATGGCGATAGCAATAACACTTATATTTATATAACACTTCATAGTGCTTTTCAGCACTCTCTAAGGGATTACAGAGTCAGCATGTTGGCCCCAATAATCTGGGTGATCGTTTTTCTGATCTTGGAAGTATGGAAGGGTAACTCAACCTTGAGCCAGTCAGATCAAACTCCTGAACTATTCATTTGACACTAATTTATAGATACAAAATTAAAATTCACAACTGTTTAATAAACAGCATTAAGAAAAAGAGCAGAAGGCTCATTTGTATTAAGCAGAGAGTACATGAATCTCATCATAGATCTGAAATATGGTTGGGCCTGTAACAAATTTATATTTCGATTTAGATGACAACCAAGTCATTTTGTCTGCACAGATAAGTACAATATAAACCTGCTTCCTTCTTACAGTTCTCTTGAAGTAAAAAAATGTGGTATTCTACTATTTCCTATTTCATGGATATAAACTGGTTTTTGTGTACCATGTGGTTACAATGCGTTAATTTCTGCATAATATTTTATTGACCACCATGTTCCAGTAGAGAGAAAATTCATTAATCTACATATAGAGACCAACAGGTTTAATACTGTTCTATCGTTCTATGTTTTACCCCCGAGATAGCGGCCAAGGCTTCTCTATCCAGGTGGCTATAGTTTCTTTCAGCTTTGGACAACGTTTTGGAATAAAAGGCGATCAGTGCCTCTCTGCCATCAGGTAGTGTGTGGTTAAGTATTGCGCCTACACCGAATGGTGAAGCGTCGCAGGAGACAATCAGTGGTAGCGTGTTGCTGTATTGGATCAATACAGATTTGGATGTAATCAAGTCCTTAATTCTTTGGAATGCAGCTTCTTCTTGTCAGCCCCATTTCCAGATGACTTTTTTATCGAGTAGTCTATGCAGTGGTTCTGCTATTGTTGCCTTCTGCGGCAAAAAGACATTATAAAAATTATAAAAATTAATGAGTCCCAAGAATGCCTGCATTTTGTTTTTGGGTCTGGGTGCTTCTTTTATCACTTGTATTTTTTTTTTGGTGGGGTGGATTCCTGCTTCATCAATAAGATATCCTAGGAACTCAACCTGATTTGTGGCAAGCTGGCATTTTTCTTTTTTGACCTTGAGTCCTGCTTCTGTAAACTTTTGCAAGACTGCCCTTAGCCTGTCCTTTAGTTGTTTTTTGTTTCCGGCTGAAATCAATACATCATCAAAATAGGGAACCACCATCTCGTTGATTTTTCGGCTTCCGTTGCCACATGCTTACGGTCTTTGTTCCTTCGATCCCACCTTCATCGCCAGTGTTCTATCGCCAGAACAAAGTAGACTCGAGACCGGAGTTGAGTTCAGCTCTTTATTTAACTGTCAGCAACTTCAACTAAAGTCGAGCCGCGGCAGCCCCTTTTATAGCGGCTGCTCGCGGCTCGCAACCAATGGTATTTATTTAAAACTCCTGCCGCTTAGGCAGCCAATCAGAACTGTTGTTATCTACCAATCGCTATGCGGTGGTATCTGTCCAATAGGAATGCAGTATTACGAGTATGCAAAACAAGTATACAAATACTGCATAGGTTTTTGTCAATTAAAATCCATGTCACTTTAGTTAAGAATTAACTAAAATTAGTTAAGAATTTTCTTCAGTTGTCAAATATACACAAAAACACACATAGATAGGATAACAAACATCTATCAGAAAGAAATGATGATTTAAAATATAGAAAAGAAATATATATATAATATAGAAATATAGAAAAATAACATATAGAAAACAAAAAGACAAAGTGTTCATTTAACAATAGCAATAGCACTTAGACTGATATACTGCTTTACAGTGCTTTACATCCCTCTCTAAGTGGTTTACAGAGTCAGTATATTGCCCCCAACAATTTGACTCCTTGTTTTACCCACCATGGAAGGATGGCAGGCTGATTCAACCTTGAGTCTGGTGAGATTTGAACTGCCAAATTGCAGGCAACTGGAAGTCAGCAGAGGTAGCCTGCAGTACTGCACAGTAACCACTGTGCCAGCATGATTCAATATTCACAAATACCTTTGAGATGTTAATTCCTGTATTGGGATCAAAGCAAGTTATCCCCATTTTGACCAGTGAATTGAGAATGAAAAAATTTCCAACATTGATCTCATTGAGAATGGACTGAAGCTTAGCTGAAGGCTCATTTGAAGACGTCACATATTAGAGACAGTGAAGAATGTTGTCTTCTCTCAAATGTATCCATATAGAACATATTAGCATTGCTTTTATATATTGCAGCATATCTCCTTCACCATCTTATTGGAAAGGAGTTGCAACAGTCAGTAGCTTACTGCAAATGACTTGCATTGTTTTGCATGGTTAATATCAATCAGATCCACCTTAATAGGGCTCCAGTGTTGCAACAGTCCTAAAATGTAGCCTTTACAATTACTCATTTTATTTTGGAGGCTTTTTCCATTTGTAAATCTCAAGGATTTAAGCAGAGCATGTGAAGAGATTGATTACAGTGTATATGAGACAAGCTCAAATCGTGCGTGACTTTGACAATCTCTGTGACTTAGGTTGACGTTAACCTCAGTTGTGCTGGTAAAGAGGAACTTAATTTTGTTTAAATGCTGAAATATGTTTATCATGAGTTAATGCTGATTTATGTAATTTGGCACTTCCTATATTGTCTTTTGAGGATAAGACTAGCTTCTAAACTGGGGGTATCAAACCCAAGGCCTGTGGACCAGATCTGTCCATGGGATGCTTAGATCTGGCCCGCTGGGCCACCCTGTAAATAGTAAAGGACTGGCCCACAGTGTCCTTACCAGTGAAAACAGAGTTCATGAGGGCCACACGTGGCTCTCCTGAACTCCGTTTTTGCTGGCAGAGGTTTGCAGGAGGCCATCGCAGTCATAAATGGATCTCGAAAGCATGTTTTCATTGGCAGAATTCTTAGGCCCCACAGGTGCCCTTGACATGAGTGATGTCAAGCTGCCCATGTCCCCTGGCCCAAGCCCCTGACCCACACACCTCAGGGGCCCCCAAAGTCAAACACAGCCCTGATGTGACCCCCAATGAAATTGAGTTTGACACCCTGTTCTAAATGATCTATGATATTTTCTCTGGGACTGAGAGTTGGATCCAGATAAATATTCTGGCACCCATTCATTTATGTAGTTTGGGCAGTTTACCCAACACCTCACTGCTGATAGATCCTGGTTATGGTTACCTATCATTTGCAAGTAACAACCACTCACCATACTTCCAGATTCACCATTAAATAACAAGTGCCTTCACTTGGCTCAGAGGGAAGATTCACAACATCTGAACACTGCTAGTGTTGATGACATGTAGGATTTAAAGAGCTCTTAATTTGTTACTTTTAGTTTCCTTTTTTTCCAAAGTTCTTTTCCACTGCTAAGTTGATATGCTATCCAGTCACCCAGCAGTTGGCAGAAAATTATACCAGAAGGAAAATTCCTCCTATATTGCTGACTCCTGTCTCATCTTTAAAGTGAATTTGTTGTGAGTCACTGATAAATGATGGCATCCTGCTTATTAACTTGTAGGAATGTCAGACTAAGGTCTTCTTTCCCTTCACACCAACAATAACCCTAATTCATGGGTAGTGATGGGAAAATGGAGCAAGTCTGGTGAATTTGTGTTTCTGTACAGTTCCTTAAAACATTTTTCAGGCATACAACTGTACAAACCTGAGACCTCTCATTCCTTAGTTCTGGAGTTTAGGAATCCTTTAGGCACATTGTTTCATTGTGTTAAATTTCAGCTGTGTGCAAAACCTGTTCCTTTAAAAAAAAAAAAAACTTAGTAGATGTAGAGCAGGGGTGTCAAACTCGCTTCTCGGGGGCCGGATGTGTCATGCGCTGGCCACGCCCACCTCCAGTTTAGCGAAGGGAAAAAAAGTTGTGTTATATCACGTGATGACAATATGACACCATGAGTTTGACACCCCTAATGTAGAGAATCTAGGTAGCAGGTGGCAAGCCTAGGTAGCTAGACTCCATTATCCAGATACAATTAATTGATTAAAGGATAGATTATAACAAATGAATTCTAATGAAATGGGCACCAAAAATCACAATGGTACTGGCATCACCTTTTGCCAATTAACTTTTTTAAATTAAAATACACATGCTTTAAAACCTAATATTTGGCTAATGTAGACTAACCTGGCTTTTCTCCTTCAATATCCTCTAAAGAGAGGTGAGCAAAATGGTTAATTCTTGAATAAACATGTGGCTGCAGGAATATATGATATGTGTGGTCTCTCCTTTTAGAGAATTAAAGGAAGCTGATTGCTAAAATCTGTCCTTATGTATGTGTGCATTAGCCCCCTTGAACTAAGCTGACTTCTGAATAGAGTATATTGAAAACTATCAGCATTAATATCCCAACCTTGCCTGGTATTAATTTTCTTGTATAATAGCTGCTAACCTCAATAGGACTCTTTAGAGAATAAATAGCTAATGCACCAGGCAGCGCTTCTGTTGATGATAATTTCACTAAAAGGGTAAATATATATTTCAGATTCTTATTCTTTAACTAGAAAACATGGGAAAATATTAAAGTATATTAAAAGGCCTATTGAAGTATCTGTTAGAGGAGACTGGGATCAATGGGTGGAAGAGATTAAGGAATAGACCTACCAATTCTAATTTTTAATAGGGATAAAAAAGGACCCAAAAACTGGTTTGTGATACAAATCTACTTCAAAAATTGGAGATCACTCCATAGCTCTACAATGTTCTAAATAGGAATTTTACACTGTAATATTTCCATCAATGAAAGAAAACTTTTATCATATTTTAATTTCCTCCACTTGGGAATGTTGAATTGTTTATTTATTTTAAAAAATTGGTTTCTCTCATTTATCCCATTATGATATTTAGTTGAAAACTGTAAAAAAAAAAATGACACAATGTATGCATTTTCTGATTTCTGCTTGGTTTTTTTTAATTGCCTGACGTGCAAATGTTATGGTTTTCCCAATTTCCTAATCAAATGAATCTTTGTACGGATCATCCTCACATGTGACCCAAACTTACTTCTGTTCTTAGCCACAGCTAGTGAATATGGCTACATTTCTAGTATAACAGAATTGGAAGGTACCTTGGAGGTGATTTAGTCCAGTGGTCGCCAGCCAGTGGGCCAGGCAGTACTGGTAGTCTGCGAGAAAATTTTAGTGGTCTGCAGAGAAATGTCACCCCCAAAGCACCCTCCCAAAGCAATTAATCCAGGCTGCATGGGAACACAAGGATGCGCCACCCATATGGCCTGTGGGAAGAAAAGGCTTGTGTCACTTGCATTGCGAACAACATAAGGTAGTGAGGGTAGGGGGAAAGGGCTGAGGGGGGGAACTTGCCCCACTCACCCCACATACCTGGCCTGGCCACTGGGTTCCTTCTTTCCACTTCTTTCTTCTTCTGCTTTTGTCTGAATGCAAGGAAAGCAGCAAAAGTCTTTCTTTCTCTCCCCCAAACTCCACCAGAAATGAATCTTTGGAGCAAATCATACTGCTCCAAGTGGCTGCACTGGTGCAACAAGTCTCACAAAGACTCATTTCTGGCAGATTTTGGGGAGAGAAAGAAAGACTTCTGCTGCTTCTGCTCAGGGGTGGGATTCTACCAGTTCACACCTATTTGCTAGAACTGGTTGTTAACATTCTAAGCACTTTGGAGAACTGGTTCTTAGAAGAAATTACTGGCCTAATCCTGTAAGGAAGGCAGGAAGGAAACATTCTGGTGTTGCTTACCGAAACTGCCTCTCCATTAACCCTTATTACATTCTTGGCAGGACTAGACTTCCTGCCTCAGGAATGTCTCTGGAGCTTTTTTTCCACTCCTTTGCTGGTACTTTGCTTGCGTGGAGTGGCCATTCAAAGTTAACAATGGCACTGAAAAAAAGTGACTTATGATCATTTTTCACACTTACGACTGTTACAGCATCCCCACAGTCTTGAGAGGCCAGGCGAGGAGATGCCTGCCTCAATGTGAATGATATTGAGTTGGCTACACTCACCCAATAACATGACCACCAAGCCACGTTCACCCAGTCACATGACCACCAAGCCATGCCCACCACCTAAGCCACGCCCACAGAACTGGTTGTTAAAAAATTTGAATTCCACCCCTGCTTCTGCTGCTTTCCTTGCATGAAGCCAAAAGTATCTCTCTCTCTCCCCCTGAGAATGGAGCTGGAGATGGTATCCTGTGATCCCAAATAAAGAATGATTGATTGGTAGGAAAACAGGGTGGGGAATTTTCCTGCAGAGATTTTTTTAGGATTTTTCCAGGGTCTTTGGTCCGCGGGATTTAAAATTATGAGTTTGGTGGTCCCTGAGGTCCAAAAGGTTGGCAACCCTGATCTTTGTTCAAGCAGGAAACCTTTTACTATTTCAGACAAATGGTTGTCCACTTTCTTCTTAAAAAACCTTCAGTGTTGCAGTACCCACAATTTCTGGAAGCAAGCAGTTCCACTAGTTAATTGTTCTCACTGTATGAAAATTTCTCCTTAGCTTTAGATTTCTTCTCTCCTTGATTATTTTCCATCCATTGCTTCTTGTTCCTACTTTAGGTGCTTTGGAAAATAGGGTGACCCCCTCTTCTTTATGGTGCCCCCTTAGATATTGGAAAACTGCTATCATGTTACATCTAGTGTTTTAATTAAACTGGGCATACCCAATTCCTGCAAACATTATTCACACTTTATGTTTTAGCTTTCAGTCCCCTAATAATCTTTGTTGCCCTTCTCTGCATTCTTTCTATGGTCTCAGAATTTTTTTGAATATTGTGGCAACCAATTTTCTCTTGAAAAACCACAATGATGCAATTGCTGTGCCCATTATCTGTCATCACCCTAAATAAATTGAGCACAATAGCCCTGACAGAACATTTATGGTAGACCTCATCTCACCCTTTTTCTCCACTTGCAAAATTCTTACTGATTCATGGAATGTTAATGATTTGTCACGATTGCAGAGTACTGTTTTAGCCTAACCTGTGATTTTTAAACAAATCATAAAGACATACGGCTGACGCTGAAAACTGCCTTATGCTAATTTCCCCTGTGCCCTCAAATTTCCATTCTCAGATTTCAGCCTTCTGCTTTATTTCAGCATTATCTACATTTATGAATGTTTAGCCTTAAATATCATTATTCTACTCATTTACACAAAGAAATATCTGGATTCCAAAGCAGAATCCCTACAGTCTGTTGGTGGTAATCTCTTCTGCTCTTAAAAAGGCAAGGATTAGAATTTAGAAAACCCGAAGAGAAATGAATTTCCATCTTTTATGATTTTGTCAAAAATCTCTTTATAGAAATTGGTCCATTTAAGGTTTCTTCCTCTTTTGTCCAAAAGGCTTCTTTTCAGTGGACCACCTGAAGCAGGTTTCTTGAGGAAGTTACATTTCATATAATTTAATGTTGATTTACAGTATGCAGGAACAGCAGAGAACTCTCCACATTTATTCATTCATTAAGGATTCCAATGTCTTCCTACTTTTTAAAGGTTTCTTCTCAGGGGCTCTACAATTCCCTGCTTATAGTCTTAATAAATATTCCAAGACCCTCAACTACAAAAATCTTTGAATTGCTGTTTTCAAAAGTAAAACCTCAGATCCTTAGTTCTTGACAGCAAATTTCTATAGTGGACATAGAACATCACTTTTTTAAATACTAATAATAAAAATAAAAGCACAATGGCAAGAAATACTAGTGTAGAAATATGTTAACATTTATTCATTACTTTGAAGTAGACAAAGGATGGAGGACTGGAAATGAGGCTTTAATCATGCTCTTTATTTTCATCTATCCATTTGTCTCCATTAGCTACAAAGGACTGTATTGAACAGATTCCATGAAAACCATGTATCAGTCTTCAAAATACAATTATCTCTTTAGTTGGGCTTTGCCAGTATTTTCGATTTCTTCCCTTCATTTATTCTCAATAAGAGCAATTCCAATTTTGACTTACCTATGTACATGATGGGCATGTGAATGAAGTTAGGATATTTTTCCCTAACGAGGTTAGATGTATCATATCTGGGAAGATAGTAAAGAAGTGTTAGTATTTTCTGTACTTTTTTTTTTTTTTGCTGACATCCAGATTATTTGCAGCACAGGTGTAGTATCCTTTATGAAAGTTACTTGAAAAAAGTTTGCTTGGGCTAATGTTTTAATGATATACTTTGTTAAGCACAATTTATTGATTTTTTTTATTTGTAAATTGTCCTTGCTAAGGCAGGATATTCTGATAGCTGAGCAGGAACTGTCACACAGATCTTAATGCAGCTACTCATTAATTAAATGATAAATGACTTTCTTAATTAACTCTGCTGTACTGAATATCAAAAAATGCATGTGGAAACTTCAGAAAATGATATTATTGGATGTTCATAGATTATGTGATAACATTTAATCTGAATAATGAGGTTCATGGATTTTCTATAAATATCTAGTAAAGAAGAGAAATTTTGCTGTAAAAGGGAGACAACATATGATGATTTGTGAAGCTGGGCTAGTATTTACATTTAACGGGATGATAAAGGAAAGGTGAAACCATTAAATTCTCATTGTCTACCCAAGGAGATGAATTTTAATTCAGTAGGCAAAAGTTTTGTCTATGTACAGTTTGCCTACTAATGCCTGCATATCAAAATTATTTTATAGGAATATTTGCACAACAGATTCTCTCTCTCTCTCTACACACACACACACGCTTAGTTACTTTGCAACTGCAGCACTGGCAGTAGAGTAGAGTAGAGAAGAGAAGAGAAGAGAAGAGAAGAGAAGAGAAGAGAAGAGAAGAGAAGAGAAGAGAAGAGAAGAGAAGAGCAGGATGGGACAGGACAGGACAGGACAGAATAGAACAAAACAGAATAGAATACAATTCTTTATTGGCCAAATGTGATTGGACATACAAGGAATTTGTCTTGGTGCATATGCTCTCAGTGTACCTAAAAAAAATACATTCATCAAGAGTCAAGAATCATAAGGTACAACACTTAGTAATAGTCATAGGGTACAATAAGCAATCAAATCATACTAGAAAACAGTTAACAAAAATCATTAGGATACAAACAACAAGGTTACAGTCATACAGTCATAAGTGTTCTATTGAAAGAGAAAAATTCAAATCCAGTTCAAACATTGTACATAATAGGATTTTTTTTAAAGAAATCAGAGTATTAGTGAAAATCATGTAAGTCAATCTAGCTCTTGAGATTCCTTATCAAAGAAAAGATTGGTGTTTAGCTGGCAACAGTGCACAACAATCATTTGTGGATTTATAAGCTATTGTAGATACCATGACTTTAGTTAAAGTTTTAATGTCATGAAACACTAGCCATAATAGTTCCTATTTCTTTCCTTATGAAATATACCCTCTGTATATCAGGAGAAAAATCTATGCAAAATTTAACAACCCATGAAATAGTGGAGCAAACACAAAAATCCTTTAGATGTCAGCAGAGAGATACAGAATTCTCCAAATGTCTTTGCCATCTCGTACCATTCAGATTTTTGCAGCTATTATTGTAATCACTCTGCCTTTGATCAGTCTGATGGAGAACTTCCCTTAAAATAACTTTTATTATATGTGATGTTGATCATAACGTGATAATTAGGTTGATAACTGTATCTATATGAACATTGTGCCCATTATACAGGTGAAATTTGAAAAATTAGAATATAGTGCAAAAGTTCATTTATTTCAGTAATGCAACTTAAAAGGTGAAACTAATATATGAGATAAACTAATTACATGCAAAGCGAGTTAGTTCAAGCCGTGATTTGTCATAATTGAGATGATTATAGCTTACAGCTCATGAAAACCCCAAATCCACAATCTCAGAAAATTAGAATATTACATGCAATCAATAAAACAAGGATTGTACATAGAACAATATTGGACCTCTGAAAAGTATAAGCATGCATATGTATTCAGTACTTGGTTTGGGCACCTTTTGTAGCAATTACTGCCTCAGTGCGGTATGGCATGGAAGCTATCAGCCTGTGGCACTGCTGAGATGTTATGGAAGACCAGGATGCTTCAATAGCAGCCTTCAGCTCTTCTGCATTGTTCGGTCTCATGTCTCTCATCTGTCTCTTGGTAATGCCCCATAATTCTCTATGGGGTTCAGGTCAGTCGAGTTTGCTGGCCAATCAAGCACAGTAATCCCACGGTCATTGAACCAGGTTTCGGTGCTTTTGGCAGTGTGGGCAAGGTGCCAAGTCCTGCTGGAAAATGAAGTCAGCATCCCCATAAAGCTTGTCTGCAGAAGGAAGTATGAAGTGCTCCAAAATCTCCTGGTAGACAGCTGCGTTGACCCTGAACTTAATGAAGCACAGTGGACCAACACCAACAGATGACATGGCTCCCCAAATCAACACAGACCGTGGAAACTTCACACTGGACTTCAAGCATCTTGAAGTGTGTGCTCTCCATTCTTCCTTCAGACTCTGGGTCCTTGGTTTCCAAATGAGATGCAAAAGTTGCTTTCATCAGAAAAGAGGACTTTGGACCACTGAGCAACAGACCAGTTCTGTTTTTCTTTAGCCCAGGTAAGATGCTTCTGACATTGTTGTTCAGGAGTGGCTTGACAAGAGGAATACGACATTTGAAGCCCATGTCCAGGATCTGTCTCTGTGTGGTGGCTCTTGATGCACTGACTCCAGCCTCAGTCCACTCCTTGTGAAAGTCCCCAACACTTTTGAATGGCATTTTCCTGACACTCCTCTCCAGGCTGTGGTCATCCCTGCTGCTTGTGCATATTTTTCTTCCACACTTTTCCCTTCCACATAACTTTCTATTAATGTACTTTGATACTTTGGGAACATCCAACTTCTTTTGCAATTACCTTTTAAGGCTTTCCCTCCTTATGGAGGGTGTCAATGATGGTTTTCTGCACAACTGTCAGGTCAGCAGTCTTTCCCATGATTGTGCTTCCTACTGAACCAGACTGAGAGACCATTTAAAGGCCCAGGAACCCTTTGCAGGTGTTATGGCTTAATTAGATGATTAGAGTGGGACAATTTGAGCCTATAATATTGAACCTTTTCACAATATTCGAATTTTCTGAGGTTGTGGATTTGCTGTTTTCATGAGCTATAAGCCATAATCATCACAATTATGACACATCATGGCTTGAACTATCTTGCTTTGCATGTGATGAGTCTATCTCATATATTAGGTTCACCTTTTAAATTGCATTACTGAAATAAATGAACTTTTTCACGATATTCTAATTTTTTGAGTTTCAACTGTAAATCAAGATTCCCCCTCTTCCATTTTCAAGGCAAAAGATGTTTTGCTTTCAGAAAAAAAATATGTAACGTATAAGACGTTTTATTTATAACAATCCTAATTAGCTGCACCGAAATTATTAGATTATTCAGAAATATTTAAATGTCATGAGGTTAAAATTTGGGGTAAAATCTTTGGTAGTACTTAAATGAGGTAATGGGTGCTAGGGATCTGATTCCATTGAGCCACAACTAGAAGATGTAAGGACAAACAGGTAAGATTGATCCTTGGAAATACTTGGAATCAATAAGAAAACTGGATCGTTTTTTAGTTTTAAAACAGACGAACAGATTAACAGAGTTGGATCTTGTAGGTCATCAAGTCCAACCACCCGCCCAAGCAGGAGGCCCTACACCATTTTCTGACAGATGGCAGTCCAGTCCAGACATTTAGAGTCATTGGGAATTATGCAATATACATTACATTAAATATATCAATAAAGAACTCCTACAGAGGTGGAAGGGAATCAGTTCCAGGGGTGATATTCAGCAGGTTCTGACCAGTTCTGGAGAACCGGTAGCGGAAATTTTGAGTAGTTCGGAGAAGGGACAAATACTACTTCTGGTTGGCCATGTCCCCATCTATTCTCTGTCTCCTGAGTCCCAGCTGATCAGCTGGGTCTTTTTTTGTTGCCCTGCACAGGAGAACGGAACTGGAAAGCAGGTTAGTGGGATGGGGACGGAATGGGATTTTTGCAGTAACTTTCCCCTGGAGTGGGGTAGGAATGCAGATTTTACAGTATCCTTCCCCTGCCACGCCCACCAAGCTACACCCATCAAGCCACACCATGCCCACCAAGACACGCCACACCCACCAAGACACACCCACAGAGCCGGTAGTAAAAATTTTGAACCCCACCATTGGTCAGTTCCAAATATAGGGGACAAAACAATATAAAAACATGTGAAGTGTTTGGTGGACAGACAGATAGGTAATACTTTAGTCTGGGGACATGACTAGAAAAAGGATATAAAAAAGCAAAGGTTAGCATACAATATGGCAGCCTCAGGATATAAAATGAATAAGAATCAGCATGTCAAGCAAGAGAAAAGCTATGGATAAGTTGGCAGCAAGTGAAAAGGAAAAATCACAAGGCCAGTTTGCACCTAGCCAAGGATTCATGACTTTTGTTATGTACCTGTCTCTATCTCTACATAATTATTGTGTGTTTTTTTCAGGGGTGGGATGCTACTAGTTCTGTCCAGCTCTGTAGAACAAGAGCAAAATGTAAGTACTGAACCGGTAGTAACATCGATTGAATCCCATCCCTGTTTTTTTTCCTGATGCCAGTATAAGGTAATACTTTTCTCTGTCATAACTAGAGGTTTTCTAACTGGATGTCAAAGAGGGGAAGAAATTGCTCCTTAGAGACTTTATCCCTTATTGGAGATTTGGTATAATATAATTTTAATTTTAGTATAATGTAGAACAATCCAGGCCTCATGCTAGCCAGATCTAGTTCTAAACAAACATTTCTTAAGGCATACCAAAAAACATAATTATATGAAACCAAACCAGTTCTTAATTTTGCCATCCAATCTCAGCATATCAACAAAAATAAGATTAAGATTAAGGGAAGACTGGACTAGGTTTCTTTTTAGCTAATGATATACTTAGGTATATCATTATGGGGGATGCAGTGGCTCAGTGGCTAAGACACTGATCTTATCGATCAGAAAGGTCAGCAGTTCGGCAGTTCAAATTCCTAGCACCGCATCATGGAGTGAGCTCCAGTTACTTGTCTCAACTTCTGCCAACCTAACAATTCGAAAGCATGTAAAAATGCAAGTAGAAAAATAGGGACCACTTTGGTGGGAAAGTAAAAGCGTTCCATATGCCTTCAGCATTTAGTCATGCTGGTCACATGACCACAGAGATGTCTGTGGACAGTGCTGGTGCTTTGGCTTTGTCATGGAGATGAGCACTGCCCCCTAGAGCTGGAAATGACTAGCACGTATGTGCAGGGGGAAACCTTTACCTTTTATACGTAGATATGCTTTTAAATAGGACTTTTTTTGTTGTTTGTACCTTAAGTATAACACAAAGAAAGCTGGCCTTTATCATTCCCCAGATGGGACCTGGGATCTGTTCCAACAGCATTTATGCAGAAACGTCTTAATAATTTGCTTAAGTTGTTTGGAAAAGGGCTTAATCTGAGCATTCATCAAAATCATGTGCTGCGGGCTTTCATTTAAATTCACAGGTCACTGACATAATCGCATGTGACACCAGACTTCTTTTATTACTGAGATGGCACTAGATAAAAAACATGTGGCATCCATTTTTTTTAATATGTACAAATGCATTTAAGTTCAATTCCGCCTTCAGTGAATAATATTATTCTGTTTTCCACTGATATACTGTGTATGCTATAACAAGAACAATACTTTTGCTTATTTGATTAGTTATTGTCATGTCTGCTTGAATTAATTCATGCTCTATTATGTAAAATCACAGGAGCAGAGTGAATATCAGAAATGATCACATGGTGAATGTTTCCATTCATGCGAAAATAAGACAAAGTTTTGTAATCAAAATTGTCCTAATGTTACTAGTAGAAAACAGTGCTCCACACAAAGCTACTCTTTGCGATAGAAACTCCATGCCAAGATCTACTTTATCACTGAACAAGAAATGGCTTCCCCAAGGGTCTGTTTCTTCTTATGATAAAAATGGAAAGATCAGTCCACTGAATATTCTTTTATAGAAAGCCCAAATTAAAAATAGTCACAGACTATGGAAAAACAATAACACTCTTCTGGTTGCTAAAACTTTGAATCTTGCTAAAACCTTGTCAATAGTGGAGAGGGTTGGATTCCACAGTTCTAGATTCTGTGATTCTTTGCAAATAATATTTATAGATTAGGATTTCTCCTTCAAATACCATGACAAAGTATTCCAACCCTGGAAATGTATCATGAACAAATGAAATTAAATCTATGTCTGATAATGCTAATAACATTACTAAGGTCATATTTAGCTTCTTTTGTATCAAATGAGAACAGAACATACAGTATCCGGTTGTCATATTTTTTTTAAACTAAATTTACAGGACATAGATGAACTTGTATGGAAGATGAGTCAATGATCTAGGTGCCAAACAATTAATTCTGAACAGCTATTTTTGGACAGGGATGACAGGAAAGAATGGCACCACTATAACCCAATATTTCAAAGATCTAGTCTCACAAGATGGTTCAGAACAATATCATAAGCATTGCTTCTGGAAGTTACCAAAAATCCTATAAAATAAGCAGAGCCATATTCCCACATCAAATTTCTGGCATAGGTTATCCATCAAGGTGACAAAATTGTTTCAATGGCCAAATATAGTGATAAATAACAGTCAAGTGCTGCGAGACTACCACTTTTTGAGCCATCTTTTGCAATAATAAAAATATTTGAAACTTATTAATAGTTATCAATTCTTGGGTCAAGGAATTAAACATTTTATTCATATGTCTCCTTTAGGCAACTCAGAACACATCTCTTGTACAAAGAGACATTGATCACTTCTATTAACCATAGACACAATGCTGTCTTGATCAATTTAATCAATCAGGAAGTTGGTAATAGTTCTCCTATTTTCACAAACTCTGTCCATGTTCTTGAAATATACAAGATAAAAATAATCCAGTCTTGATAGCCAAGATTATATTGAGCAATGTTCATAGCCAACAATAATGAAGCTAAATTGATCTTCAATCAAATATGTCCCTTAAGTTCTTTAACTTGCATTCTCTGTACTCTAATAAATCTAAGGGGATGATTTGACAGTGCAGGAAGGAAGAAGGTGCTTAAAAGTGATTCTGTAGGCTATTCCTGGACTTTGTCCATATAGTACAGAGAAACCAGAATACCAACGATAATCCCGGCAGACAAGGTTGGATATTTGAAAGCATATTCACAAAATTATACACCTCTTGATTGATCAAATTTTAATATTGTACTCACCCTGCAGAATTTGTTTCATGCCTTAGTCTAAAAATGATCAATCCATCATTGATTATCTCCATCACTGTTAGCTACAACTGCATTCATGAGATGATTTCTACTAGGTCAGTGCTTATCATGAAGGATAGGATATCACGATGGACAATTTCATGTTAAATAATATACCATCTATCTCAGGAAGACTGCTAGGCAATAGCATGCAAAACCAGCATATGAACTTATAATGGACTGTCAGATGAAACATCATATTGGTAAAATGGTCATTTCCCCTGCCTTTCTGCTATGCCATGAAGTATCTATGAAGATACAGTAGATTTGGAATCTTTCCTCTTCAGTCAGCAATCTCACATATCAGATTTTTTTTAAAATTTGTCTCCCATCTTTATTATTTTTACAAATATCTCAAGCTGGTGAACATATCCAACACACTGTCTTTCCTCCTGTTGTCCCCAGAACAACAACCCTGTGAGGTGAGTTGGGCTGAGAGAGAGTGACTGGCCCAAGGTCACCCAGCTGACTTGCATGGCTAAAGTGGGACTAAAACTCAGACTTCCACTTCTTAGCCTAGTTCCCTAACTGCCTGTCCTGCCTGACAAGATTAGGAATTTTATCTAGGATATCATAGTGCTATTTTACAAGTCTCTCTGACCATGAGGACTAGTGGGAAGTTTGTCAAGATTTTGACCCAAAATTTTCCTGGCAGGCAAGCAACACACTCAGTATCTCTGTTCTAGACTTACTAGAATCTGACCTCAACCAGAAGCCTGCTCTCATGGTCCTTAAGAATTCTATCTAAGAGCAGAAAATGAAAGATGATGATGAATTATAAGAATCCTAGATTATGCTGAAAAACATTTGAACCATGCAAAACTCCTGAGGAGTGAGGGAAATTAGAGCTTTCTAATGAAAGTGACAGAAAGTTTCTAGTATTTGGGAAATTTTGGTATAGCAAAAATGGCTGGAAAAACATTGATCCATGAAGATCATCCTTGATTCTTGGTTAAACACAGTGGTGGTATTTAGCCAGTTCACACCGGTTCAAGCGAACTGGTAGCAAGGATTTGGCATGGGTCGCTGAACCTGTAGTAACTTCTGGTTGGCCATGTCCCTGTCCTGGTCGCCCAGTCACTGCTTTGCTCACTAGCATGCCCTGTCCACGCATTGCTCACTCACCCCGCCTGCCTGATGTTAGCCTGCTCAGTCACTTATTAAAGTATTTCTTTCTCCCCTCCCACAATCACTGTTCCTACGATCAGCTGTGCCAGGATTCCCCTCGCTTACTTACTGCTTCACACAGGAGGCTTCCCTGAGGCCCAGGAAGGGCCTCAGGGAAAAAAAAAAACCCTTCCGCCCCCTTCCATTTTTTGCCTTCCTGGACCCCAGGGAGGTCCCAAAATGAAGAATGGGAGGGAGCTGCGCCCGCCCATGCTCTGTATTTCTCCTTCCTGAGCCCCAGGGAAGCCTTCTGGGAGCAAAAACACCCCCCAAGAGGCTTGCCTGAGGCCCAGAAGGCCCAAAAAACAAGGGTGGTGTTTGCTGCAAAAATAGCCACACCCACTTACTCACATGGCTATGCCCCCTAACTAACACCCCCCCCAGCCACGCCCACAGAACTGGTAGTAAAAAAAATTGAACCACCACTGGTTAAATAGCATCTTTGCTACAGAAAACAGCTGGCATTTTACTTTGGCTTGTCTCTGGACTTCTCAATTTGTTTACACCTTTGTTTATTCCTCAGTTTGCTTTTTGGATTTATGACTATAAATTAGTCTGATAGATTTTTTTTTTTAAGTAATGAACCAGATCACAAACTAGCATTCTTTCAGGCAGGATAGTTAATTAAATCCTGGATAATGAATGCCTTACTAACACATGTCTTGGCAGTGAGAGCAGGACTTTTAGCTTGGAGGAGCTACCATGTCTGTCACCTTGACATCCATGGTATGGCTATGATCTGAAAAGGAATGAAGGCAGCTATCATCAAGGGGTTTTTTGTACCTTATTTGCTATATATTACTTTGCTATTTATTTTTTCTATTTTTTTTCTATTCCCTTCTCTTCCCATTTTCTTGATGTATCTCTGAACATCAGGTTTTAACCACCAAATATTCCATATTCCTCCTATCCTCCTATCTACTTATATACACCAAACTAAAACTAAATTACACTTATCTTATGCTAAGGTACTCTAAAAGCAGGGGTGCCAAACTGACCCTGTCATGTCATTGTCACATGATGTATAGTGACTTTTCCCCTTCGCTAAGCTGGGCATGGACATAGCCAGTGTGTGACCAGGGGTGAGATTCTACAGGTTTGCACCTATTCTCTAGAACCAGTTATTAACATTCTAAGCAGTTTGGAGAACTGGTTGTTAGAAGAAATTACTGGCCTAATCCTGTAAGGAAGGCAGGAAGGAAACATTCTGGTGTTGCTTACAGAAACTGCCTCTCCATTAACCCTTATTACATTCTTAGCAGGACTAGACTTCCTGTCTCAGGAAGGTCTCTGGAGTTTTTTTCCACTCCTTTGCTGGTATTTTGCTTTTGTGGAGGGACCATTCAAAGTTACAATGGCACTGAAAAAAGTGACTTATGATCATTTTTTTTTACTTACGACTGTTGCAGTATCCCCACAGTCATGAGGCCAGGTGAGCAGATGCGTGCCTCGATGTGAGTGATGTTGAGTTGGCCACACCCAGCCAGTCACATGACCACCAAGCCATGCCTACCAACTAAGCCATGCCCACAGAACCAGTTGTTAAAAAAATTGAATCCCAGCCCTGTGTGTGATACATTCAGCCTGTAGGCCGCGAGTTTGACACCCCGCTCTAAAGAGATAATTGCTTTTGGAGCTACCTACCTTGGTAATGTCACCACCATGCTCACACCCCTTTAAGTGTGAATCCTGGGTATATAGTCTCTGCCAAGAACTATAATGAAAGACCAAATCCAAGATTGTACAATACAAGGCTATCCTTTCAAAGAAACTACTTTCTGGAGATGACAATCAGGAAACTAGCTACAGTAGATGCAGAATGTCTTTTTTCATTGGTTTTCTAGGCTAAATTACGATCTTTTACTTATTCTGTATTCACAGAAAATATTGCTACAGCTGAATATAACTAGCTTGACTGAAGGAAGCTAAGCTAGGCTGACTTTATCAACCTTATTTTTGTAAATCTTTTCACATATAACTGGGCTGATGTAGCTTTATGCCTTAATGAAATATTAATGATGAGTCAGACTAAGCATGTCAAGATCCTTGAAGGCAACTTTTTTTTTTGTAAAGCCAGGAGGCCAATTGAAAACTGAAAGCTAAGCAATAAAGCCAAAGAGGTTTCTTTAATAATTCCTTTATTCAACTTTTCTAAGTAGAACTGTGTGCCTTAATATACTACTTGAAAAGTTTTTGTTTCTTTTACTGAATCTCTGGGATTCACTGACATTCTACGGACACTTCCAAATTGAACTGTGCCATTTGGTTACAACTAGTTGAACTAAAACATTGCAACAGAAATTGAACTTGTAGAATTAACACTGACATTAAGAAGAGTTATTACATCTATAAACCTTCTGAGCAAATTTGGTAGTTATTTCAAAGCATGTTTGAAGTTACTCCATTAGGTTTGTGCTATGGCCATGGTGGCGAACCAATGACATGCATGCCACAGGTGGCACGCAAAGCCCTCTCTGTGGGCATGCACACTGTCACTCCAGCTCAGCTCCACTGCACATACACGCGAGCCTCCCACCAGCCAGCTGGTCTTTGAACCTCTATGCAGGGAGGCAGGGTCCATGTGCAGGGGGTGCGTGTGCAGGTGCAGGACACACACACATGTTGCATTTTGGGTATGTACATGCACACGCTCTTTCGGCACTTGGTGCCAAAAAGGTTCACCATCACTGCGGTTGTGCTGTACTTCATTTGACTGCATGCAAATACCTTCATTACAGCTACAGTGGTGGGAATATTCTTCCACTTTCATTTATTGGCCATGGCTTTCCATGGCAGCACTGCTGGGCTACTACCCTCATTGAAAGGGCCACACCATGGGAAATCATTGAACCTTTTTCTGTGGGGGGGGGGGGCTTGTTCACTTGCTTGTTTGGCCCATCATTAGAAGATGAAAAAGTGGGATTTATTTGCTTGTTTAATTGTACTTCCATGATCTCAGAAACAAAGAACAATTATTATTATGGTTCGTTCCACAATCAGCCAGATGTTTAGGTTAGATTTGGCATATTTATCCATTTATTGAGTCCTCCGAAAGGACCTGGGATAGGCAGATGTTGTTGTGGCCTGCCAGCCACCAGCAGAGTTGGTGGCAGATTCAGATGAGGAGGAGGTTGGGGAAGAACTTGGGCCAGTTCTGGAGCCTGGGGAAGGCTCTGATGGATGCTGAGAGTTGGGCACAGAGATAGAGTCATGGTTGTCCAGCATTTCCCAGCTGCTGGCAGCTGCCTTTAGAGTCAGAGATGAGTGAGGAGGAAGAACCGCTGGGGCCTGTTCCAGATGCACGTATGCACAAAGCAGATAGGAGAGGATAATGAGTTGGCTCAGGAAGCAAAACAAAAGGGGACACTGAATGGCCCCTCCCTGGTTGGGGAGTAAATAGGAGGAAAGGGAAGTGGTTTGGTTGTAGCAGACAACTATTTGCATTTCTAGAAAGTTTACTCCTTGTATGTTTTGTGCGAAGACTGCCTTGCCAGAACTGAGGTTTGTCTATTTCTTGGACTTAATTTGCAGCCTTCGGGCTGGGAGCTCATGGCCTTGCATTTATCATAACCAGCTGATAAGGACTATTGCTTCAGTTAACTCCTTGCGGTACTCTTCCCTGGACTTTCTGATGGTGTATGCAGTTAATTCCCAAGGTGTAAATAAAGAGGGGTTTTGCAATGAGTCTATTTCTTGCTTCTGTGAAGGCTGGTTCAGAACAGATGTGTTTGATGGTGTTAGAGTTATTGTCACAGGATGTAATCTGTTCCGAATAAAGCTGTCTTTTGTAATTGACTCATAATGAACTGGTTAATGTCAGTGGTATTCAAGTGATGCTCCAGTTGTTTTGGATTTGCACCCAAGGCACCTATTACTTTTGGTATTACCTTTGCTTTCTTTTGCCACCGTTTTTCTATTTCTGTTTTGTTGTCTTCTCCAGTTCCTGCTCTTCTGTTTTGCTGTCTCCAGAGACCGCCTCATCCACTATCCAATTTTTGTGTGTGTTTTTTATCAACATTTGTTAAGTCTGGGATTTTTCTCTTATAATACAGTGATTTATACTGCATAATGTTAGTGACTAGCACTAGATTTTTATGAACTGTTTCCATTGTTACTGAGGTTGAGGATAGCAATTTGACACTTGTGCTTGCAATATTAATCTTCAAGATAAGCCATTCGTGCAACCAACCATGCAGCTTATCTTAGATAACAAATCAGCTCCTATCAGAGCTGTGCTAAATTCAGCATTCTAAGGGCTGAATATTCTCTGTCCAGTGGAATATGTCTTCAAATGTTCCAGTCCAACCAGCACAAAAGCAATTCTTCCAGAACAGAATTTTAAAACAAGTTTGAGATGTGGTTCAGTCCTAAGAGCAAATTAGCATTTAGAATGGTCAAAGCAAACTCTATTTCATACATCATTTAGGAGGTTTGATAATTCTGTTAATTTCCAGGCAGACAATGTCTTCTTCCAAATGTTGTTGGAATTCCATTCCAATTATCTATTGTTATTTATTCAAAAATATCTTCACTTCTTGAACTTATGAATTCCTTTCCTGAATGCTGCAATATAAAGACATGGACACAAGCAGAAAAAAATAAGTGTATAGGGAGTGAACAAAAATATTATCTGAAACATCTGCTTTTTAAATTCTTATGAAGTTCTCATGAAGTTAATTTGATACCAGCAACTTTTTTTTACTACTTACTAGTTTCAAAATTATGTTATATATAAAAGGGGTAATACAACTGGGGGGATTTGATATGCCTATTTGTTAATAACTCCAGACATTACAAAGAAGCCTAGATTACTCCAGTGACAGAGTTTCTACAGAACAATTGCAACTGTTCAACTGTTGTTTTGAGTTTTGTAGGCCAGATCTATAATATTTAGAACAACTTTACTAGCATAGTTCTGCATAAAAATGCTGGGCTGGAACATGCAATTTATAATAGAAATAGCACTTCGACTTATATACCGCTTCATAGTGCTTTACAGCCTTCTCTAAGTGTTTTTACAGAGCCAGCATATTGCCCCCAACAATCTGGATCCTCATTTTACTGACCTCAGAAAGATGGCTGAGGCGACTTTGAACTGGTGAGAATCAAACTGCCAAACTGCAACGAACTGTCAATTGGAAGAAATAGCCTGCATTCTAACCACTGCACCATCGCGCCTCATTTATAAGATAAGATAACCTTTTTTGTCACTTTTCTGTGTACACAATGGCATATATTAAAATGAAATTCTGATGTCCATTCTCAAAAGAAGATAGGTAGATGATAGATAGATAGATAGATAGATAGATAGATAGATAGATAGATAGATAGATAGAGTTGATAAATAGATGATAGATGATAGATAGAGTTGGTAGATGATAGAGTTGATAAATAGATGATAGATAAATACATAGATAGATAGAGATAGATGGATGGATGGATGGATGGATGGATGAATGGATGGATGGAGCCACACACACACACACACACACACACACACACACATGAATCTTGAGAGTTAGAAAGGTTGATACTAAATAGTACAATGCTATTAAAGAATCTATTTGTTATGCTTTGAATACCATGAAATCTCCTCCCAGAAGGTAACAAAGAAAACCAGTCATGGAGAGGATGTGTAGTGTCCCAGATAATACTGAGGAACCTGGTCAAGCAACGCTTATATGCTACGTCCTGGATAGAAGGGATGATCATCCTCACCACTCTCTGCTCAATTGGAATTACGATTCATGCTCTTCATTTTTAATCCAACTATCCCCATAGAGTTGATATGAGGATAAGGAGGTTGGTAGGGGGCAGGTGAAAGAGATAAACCCACTCATGACTTTCTTAGAAAAAGGAGGGATGCACTTGTTCGAAGGCTTTCTCTGGCATGACAAATTTGATCCTTCTGGCAAAATTTCCTTTTCAGCTGAGCATAGCATAGCATACCAGGAAGGTGATGACTGACAATGTGAATTCAGTCTGTCTGGCTTTTGTATTGCAAAACTTTTGTTCCCATTTAAAATGTTGTTCCTACCTAGTTTGAGATACTGACATGTTCATTATTTGCATATCCACAGCTATAGATAGTAAAAGGAGCTGTGAAAGATAGAGGGAGGAATTTAGTTTCTTATAGAATGAAGAAAAAAATGCCAACCATGTTCTTTTTAAAACAGAAAGCTATACCCAGGAAAAAATGTCCTTTCAGTTATTGGTTTAAAGTATTGGCTTATTATACTGTACAAGCAAACACAATTGATGTGATTCACACAACTCTTTTTGACTGAATAATCATACCGTTAGCTACAACTAGCAATATTGGGGAAATGCATTAGATTATAGAATAGAATAGAAGAATTGAAAGGGACCTTGGAGGCCTTCTAATCGAACCCCCTGTTCAGGTAGGAGACCCTGTACCATTTCAAACAAATGCGTATCCAATCTCTTCTTAAAAACTTCCGATGTTGGACCATTTACAACTTCTGGAGGCAAGTTGTTCCACTGATAAATGGTTCCAACTGTCAGGAAATTTCTCCTTAGTTCTAAGTTGCTTCTCTCTTTGATTAATTTCCACCCATTGCTTCTTGTCCTGCCCTCTGATGCTTTGGAGAATAGCTTGACTCCCTCTTCTTTGTGGCATCCCCTGAGATATCGGAACACTGCTATCATGTCTCCCCTAGTCCTTCTTTTCCAGCAACCGTTCTTTATATGTTTTAGCCTCCAGTCCCCTAATCATCATTGTTGCTCTTCTCTGCACTCTTTCTAGAGTCTCAACATCTTTTTTACATCATGGCGATCAAAACTGGATGCAGTGTTCCAAGTGTGGCCTTACCAAGGCATTATAAAGTGGTATTAACACTTCATGTCATCTTGATTCTATCCCTCTGTTTATGCAGCCTAGAACTGTGTTGGCTTTTTTTGGCAGCTGCATTAGTTTGATTAGTTTGTTTACTGCTCACATGAATAAGATAAATAGACATATATGTCTTTGGCTAGTTTTGATTGATTGATTGATTATGCACCAAACCCCAATCCTAACCAACCACGTGGATCGTTTTAATTCTCTGGGGATCTTTCCTGTTTTAAGGTCTTCCAATGGCTCAGCACCAGTGTAATTGAGTTGATCCACCTTTCTGTTGCTCATTCATTTCTTCTCTTTCCTTTCACCTTCCTCAGCATGGGAACTTTTTCCAGAGAGCTGTAATGTACCTGAAGTGGGATAATTGAGCCTAGCCATCTGTGTTTCAAGCAAGAACTCTGGGTTATTTTGCTCAATGATAGATTCCTCTTTTTTTCCATGCATTCCATGAAAGGGCTTCATGTCTGCTCTACTAAGTGATAGTCTATGGCAGGGGTCTCCAAACTTGGCAACTTTAAGATTTGTGGCCTTGAACTCCTAGAATTCCTCAGCTAGTCATGGGAATTGAAGTCCACAAGTCTTAAAGTTGCCAAGTTTGGAGGCTCCTGGTCTGTGGTGTACTTCTTGACTGCTTGCTTCTTTGCTGTTGATGATTGAACTTAAAGGGCGGAAGCTATCCATCACTTTGATAGAAAGGCTTTTAAAATAACACACATGTTTACATCAGGAGTGGGCAACAGCAGTACAAAGATCACACAAAGAGCTCTCAACAGATTGCATCTATTTTGTAACCCACAAAGAAATGAGCTAAGGAGGTAGATAATTGAGCAGCAAGTATTCCCTGCTCTTATTTTTTTGATCAAAATGGTCAAATGTGTTCTCTATGTCTCTTCAAAGTTTTGGTACAAATTTCATCCCTTTTAAAATAATTCTCTCATTGTACAAAAGGCAATATTGATCCTACTCACCCCAATGATGCCTGAACATCTCCAGTCAAGTCCTCTGTGATTCTCAGAAATTGGATTAATAAAGAAATAAAATAAGGAAACTGGAAACAGGAAAGACACAAATCAGTAACCTAATTTGGTCATTGATGAATAGGTCAGATGAAAGGACCGGTTATTTTCTGCAAGTTTTTTTTCCTCCTGACATTGCTGAGAAATGCAGGAACTGTTGCATTTGCAGTTATCCATGTGCACATGTTCCTAATTTGTGTCAAACAGACACTACTGAATTATTCCTCTGGAGAGATTTTAAAGCACAAACAAGACTGTGCCTCATTCCTTTTCATTTTCTGAATCAAGTAAGCAGTTCAGTTTTAATTCAATGCTGGTCACTGGCCAGTGTCTTCTATCAAAGCCATGATAGCTGTGATACAGGATAGCTTAGGGCGTGCCATCACTGCCTCCTAACAGATTGTTTCTTTTTTTTTGCTTTGTAGTAGCTTCTTCAAAATATATTTGTGCTTCTCAGAACCCATCACCAAATTGGTTTTGCACCATTTTGAGATGGGGTATAGCTGACTGTTCTAAAAAGAAAAGTTTAATTCTCCAAATTCTCTCTTGCAAAATTATGAAAATATAGAAAAGACTCGCCATAACATGATCTATTTATTTTGTTATCTGCTCAGTTTCCATAAAAAAATATTAAGTGTGGCTTCCAGTCACCCAAATCATACTTAGATCTGCCTTAAAAGTCAAGGCAGACACCTAATGCAAACGATAGGAACCAGATGTAAATATGGAAAACCTTACGCAATGGATATGAATAAGCAGAGAATCTACAGAAACCATTGCTTTATCCTATGTTGTACTTTTTTTAAAAAAATCACCTTTTTTTGCAATGTTGAAGGCATGCCAATAGCCAGATTATTTTGACTATTTATCACTCCAAATAATGGCTTCAGGCTACAAATACTACTGGTAGATCTCTTTCAGAGATAACAATTGGTTAGTTTAAATCGAGGTAAAATTTTCTGCTCCTGTTTCCCTATCAAGAATTCTTCCCTGTGAGGATTAATTTCATATAATTGGCTGTTTTGTTTAAAAAACAAATAATGTTGATGTTAAATAAAGATATAAAATCAGAGATTCAATGTTTTAGTGAAATCCCCCCCCTCCTTTCAAAGTTAGAAACCAGGTTAGAACTGGGCAACTAATTCATCAAGTTCAGATTTTATGACTTGGTTTTGAGGAAAAGCAAAGAATCCTGATGCTATCTTGCTTCATTATGATTGACCTGACAGTGTGCTGCAGATGATAGAAAAGCCCATGCAACCCAAGGCTGCATCAACAGAGTGATAGCATCAAGATGACGAGAGGCGATAGTAGTGATCTTTACTACATTAGTGAGCCCATATTTGGAATACTGCACGCAGTTCTGGTCACCAAGATGCCCTAGAAAGAGTGTATAAAAGAACAACAAAAATAAGGGACCTGGAAGCGAAACTGCATGATAAATGTTTAGGGAACTAGGTATGTTTAATTTACCAAAGAGAAAGATTACGGGTAACATAATTGCTGTCTTCCAGTACTTGAGGGACTGTCACAGGGAAGATGGGGTCAATTTATTCTCCAAAGCACTTGATGGCAGAACAAGAAGTTACAGGTGTAAGATCATCAAAGAGAGATCCAACCTACTGTAAAATTAAGGACAAATTTCCCAACAATCAGAATAAATAGCAAGTAACTTGCCTCCAAAAGTTATAGGTGCACCATCACTGGAGGTTTGCAAAAGGAGATTGGGCAACCATTTGTCTGGGACAGTGTAGGATCTTCTGCTCGAGAAGGCTTGGACTATAAGAGCATTAAGGTCCATTCCAACCCTGTTATTCTATCTTTTCTGTTATGTATGTCTGCATAGCAAAATGACTTTATAACTCTGTTGGTTTAGGAAAGTTGATCTCCATTTCATTACAGCTATCAGGAGAAATATACTCTTAGAAATTGCTTTTGTTCTGTCCTCATTACATGTTAAGTCTTTGTGCAGCTTGACATGCAGCTAAACCCACCTCTCCTCCAATAAAACAGACTGTGTGTGTGTGTAGATCTGAATGCTGTATTGGAAGAAAGATCTGGATGCTGTATTGGATGATAAAACTGGGGAAAATACAATGAGAACAAAATAGACAGATAGACAGTATTGAGTTACTGCTAAACATAACAATTAATAAATACAAACAATCTAATGCTCTGTGTGTGGGATGTGGGTTTGTCCTTGGATGACCATGTGCCACAGATTAAGATGGATTCTTCTTTATGCTTCTGCCTTCTCCAAATGCCAAAGGAAATAGAATCTTGCTTACCAGTGTACACTTGATTTGAGAGTGAGGGCGGATGGATAAATGGGTTGGGTCAGCATCAAACAACATACTTGGTATTTTTTCCTCTGGCCAATAGATGGGGGCTAGGGAGCAACAACAGTATATAAAGATTGTATGTTGGGGCATATTTGTCCCTCTGGCCACTAGATATATAACAGTATATAAAAGTTATATTCTGGGGCATGACAGCTTTAGAGAACTACAAAGTCAGAATGAGAATATGGTATGGTCAGTGTTTATTTTTCAACATTACTATCAATCACTCAAGACCAAAACTCAAGGAAAATCAGAAAAGGAATGGCCTTGGAGAAAAGGGAAGACAGGAAACAATATTTTCCATTACCTACTTCAACCAGTCTGTCAAAATGAGGAAAAAAAACCATTCTGACAAACTTCAAGAACTGCTCAGAGCAACAAAATGTTTCTGTATTTTAAAATTAAAATATAGCTGCATGATCTAATTAGCTGAAGCCTCTTAGATAGTAAATCATTTGATGAAGGCCGCATATTTTGAGAGTTAAGTACAGGCAATGCAGCTCAATTGTTTGAAGACATCATAAATCTTATTTATGAGAAGTCATCTCATTATCCTAAGAGGAACATTGTTTGGCTATTAGTTAGCACAATGCCTTGCATATTTTTTTTTAAATCACTCTCATTGATGTGAAGGTGAATAGATCTGGATCACATCATCAATTTGGACAGGGTCATTTTTTTTGGAAAAAGCAGACAACATTACTGTTTGGATATTCAATGGCAAGAATGAATGATCCTTAAAGCTAGAGTTTAGAGTCACATTTCAAAGACTCTACCACTACATTCTGCTATTTCCCATGGACAATAGTCCTCAGTTCACTTAGTGACTGTTCAAAGTTACAACAGCATTGAAAAAAAAGCATGTATGTATTTATATGGAGGATGGCTTGATGTTTTTATGTTTTGTTTGTTTATGTTTGTTTTTAAAAACTTATAAAAGAAAAAGAAAAAAAAGCAACCTATGACTATTTTTCATACTTATGACCATTGTAGCATTCCAATGGTCACGTGATCAAACTGACTCACATTTATGACTGTTGCAGTGTTCTGGAGGCATGTGATCTATTGTTTTTGCGACCTTCTGACATGCAAAGTCAATGGGAAATCCAGATTCACTTAACAACTGTGTTAGTAGTTAAACAACGACAATGGTTCATGTAGTGTTCGTAATGGACTAACCCGCAGTCTTCACTCCAGTCCGCATTTCTAGCGGGAATGCGAAGCGTTCCTATTGGCTGATGCCATTTGATAGCCGGCTATAAAAGGAGCTGTCAAGCAGCATCAGCTGTTGCAGCCAGCTGACTGCCCTGTTAGCTCGGCAGCTGCGGCAACCCTTTATTCTTGCAATAAAGTTACAGTTGAAGTTCGCTCCGAGTTTTGCCTCAGGTTATTACCACCGCTCTACAACAGTTCACTTAACAACTGTGGCAAGAAAGGTCGCAAAATGGAGGAAAATTCACTTAACAAATGTTTCACTTAGCAACAAAAAATTTGGACTCAATTTTTGATCATAAGTCAAGAACTACCTGTATTCACAAAAACTATAATGGATCGAAAGAAGTACAATAGGTATTTGGTACCTTTATTCCAAGGTACAGGCATCAACACAACTATATCTACAGTATGTCTATATCTAGATAGCAGCTATTCCCGCCATGAATTAAAGTACATGAAAACATTACGGCATATAAGGAATGTAACATCCAGAGAAACAGTTAGGAACAAATGTATTTAGTTAAAAGGTTATTCGTGCATAATCAAACAATTATCAAACAATAATGACTGATCTTGTGATATTTTTGTCCTTAGGCTAACTACTAATATTTAAATATCTCTGGCTGTCAAGAACTGTTGTAGACTTTGGATCTGATCTGTAAGCATTGTGTTTTTTTTCCTTTTTTTTTTCTCCTTGTAAATAAGCATGGTTAATTTTGCTGCCTTTCTTGCAGATACTAAAATAGTATTTCTGCAAACTGAATTATGAGGGGCTTTATTGTTCCTTATTATGACTTCTTTGCTGGTATTCAAAGCTTCCCAGCAAAAACAGGAAGATTTCCCTCACTTTGTTCTGCTTTTTTCCCAGATAATCAACTAAATAAGTAATATTACATGGCACCTCAACACCAACACAAAATGAATTATTCACATGTGTGAAAATGCATTACACTACACACAGTTTAAGTACAATTCCAATCTGGGAAATTAAATACATTTAATCCACTAAATAAAAGATAGCATGTATTTGGGAGATAATTGCATGGCAATTATCTATCATAAAAGGTCATCCCTATTGATCAACTGACCTTCAATAGATTGTATTTTGTATTTTAACTTTACCTTAAACAATATATATGTGTGTGTGTGTGTGTGTGTGTGTTCTTATATTTTCATGGGTATTTATATGTATGGTATTCATCTTTGTTTGGGTATTTTCCCATGTCTTTATAGTTGTGCTTTTAAAGTTGTAGCGACGAATCTCATCTGCCATCATCAGGCTCGTGTATTGGGTTCATCTTCGACGTCTGTGTCAGAATGCAGTAAAAAAGCTGGAACACACTTCCTCACTAGTCCAACACATGAAAGCCACAGGTCATAGCATCGACTTCAATGGCACCAAAACCCTAGCCACTCTAGAAAACCCCAGCCACAGAATTATCAGAGAAGCCATAGAGATTGAAAAAAGACCTGAAAGCATGAATAGAAGAGATGACTCCACCAGACTGTCAATTATCTGGAAGCCTGCACTCACAAACAAAAAAATCTCCACACCACTAGCCAGGCAAACACCTGGGCACAAGCAGACACCCCTGATACCTCCAGCTCAAACACACCCCAACCAGGCACCCAGATGAAACCTAGCTTCCTAATAAATGACAGCCAGCCATTCACCCAAAGCCAAGCTGCGCTGAAACCCCCAATACATGAAATACAATGTTGCCAGCTAATCAAGACAAAAGAAAAACACTACAAAACAGACAGAAATTAGAAACACCAATCAAACAGAACACAGCAAACACCAAGACCAATAAACACAGACCAAGACTCCCAACCAATTAGGATGAAGAAAAAACCATTCTAGCATAGCACGAGGCTAGCACCACAGAAACATCGCTACAACTTTAATAGCACAACTATAAAGACATGGGAAAATACCCAAACAAAGCTGAATACCACATACACCCACACACGCGCACACCCACACCCATACACACACAATCTTAAGATGAGAGACCTGTGACGATAATAGCCAATATTCCAGAAGATAGTCTCAATATAAATAAATTTTGTAGACTTGAACACTGGGTCCTATCTAACAACATGAAATTCAGTGTTGAGAAAAGTAAGGTTCTACATTTAGGCAAGAAAAATCAGAGATATAGAATATGTGGTACCTGGCTCAGTACTAGTAATTTTGACAGGGATCTTGGAGTCCTAATGGACAATCATTTAACTATGAGCCAATAGTGTGCTGCAAGTTGCAAAAAAAAAAAAAAAGCCAATACACTCCTAGGCTGTATTAATCATTGCTGATTAAAATGTTGATATCATTTTATAATACCTTGGTAAGACCACACTTGGAATACAGCATCCAGTTTTGGTCACCGTGGTGCAGAAAAGATGTTGAGACTCTCGATAGAGTGCAGAGAAGAGCAATGAAGATGATTAGGGGAACAGTGGCTAACACATATGAAAAACAGTTACAGGATTTAGATATGTCTACTTTAATGAAAAGAATAACTGGGAGTGATCAGATATCAGTGTTCCAATATCTAAGGGGCTACCACAAAGAAAAGTGGGTCAACCTATTCTCCAAGGTATGAAAAAGTAAGAAAAGAAATAATGAATGGAAACTAATCAAGGAGACAAGCAACCTAGAATTAAGGATAAATCTCATGTTAGTGACAACAATTAATCAGTAGAATGATTAATTGTTGCCTCCAGATGTTGCGGGTGCTTCAACACTGAAAGTTTTCAAGAAGAGATTGGACATCTGTTTGTCTGAAATGGTATAAGTTTCCTGCCTAAGTAGGGGGTTGGACTAGAAGACCTCTAAGGTCCCTTCCAACACTGCTATTCTGTTAATTTTCAGTGAGCAGGCTGACTCCTTTGGGAAAAGCCTCATCCAAAGCATATCCATCTGCATGTTTGTATGTTATCCTCATATGGAAGTGATTCACTACATCTCACAGATCTGTATAGCAAGATTGGCAGGATAGATTTGTGTTGTGGCCCTGATTCCTGAGCCTATGCTGTCAGAGGAAGAGGACCTGGAAGATGAGGAGGAGGAACTGGGAATGCCTTCCTCCCCAGGACCGTCCTCTCTGGCAGTGCCTCCCACCCCCCCGAACCTTCCTCCCTGATAATGCCTCAGGTTCCATCAGAAAACTGAGAGGAACAGCCTGAGATTAATTAGGAGGAAAGCATATTGGAGCAGTCCCTGACAGGGAGTAAAAAGGAAGAGTGTTGGCTCGATCCTAAGCAGCGTCATAGGGAGAAACGTAAGCAGCAACATAGGAGGTGTGGGAGGGTCAGAGAGTGAGCTGAGTCATTGAGCAACACCCCACAGGGGATAAAAGTGGGTGTGTTTTCTCCTGAAACTTTGTACGGGACAAAGTTTAACCTTACTTCAGATTTTCTTTGTGGACTGTCTTGTGATTTTCTGTGAGTAAAATTTTATTTACTATCAGTTCAGGCTTGCCAGGCAGGACGTGTTGGAATGCCAAGAATATTATCAGTTCCAAAGAATTAACTCCATTAAGTCCAAGCCAGCTTGCCTGCCTGTGTTTGTGTGAGTTTGTACTCTTTCATCTTTTGGGAAAGAGGAAAGGTGAGACAGAACATTTTTGTCCGGTACCTGACTTAAACCATCTTTTTCCTAAGATGGACCAGCAGCAGCAGTTTCAACAACAGCTGCAAGATGAAAATCAAACTCTGTGTGAGTTTGTACTCTTTCATCTTTTGGGAAAGAGGAAAGGCGAGACAGAACAGATTTGCATCTTAGTTTTCACTAATATGTTCTATTTCTTCTATAGCCAACAGTTCTCTCTGAGATGGATGGCCATACAAATTTTTAAAATAAATATAAATAATTTTAAAGGAAAACAAAATTAAAAATAAACACATCAGTATAAATGAGGCCTCAGCAGACCTAACACACTCACTTCTTGACAGCATGCTTGATGTTTGAGTATAAACAAATGAGGAAGCCTCAGTACAGACAAAACAGCAAAACAGATTTATTGAAACTATATGCTGAATATATGTTAAGGGAAGCTGACATGGAAGAATTCAAGCGTGGTTTTAAAATTGAAAGAAGAAACATCAAGAATCTTGCTAAGCTGATGACACCACCCTGATAGCTGAACATGCAAAGGATCTACAACCTCTAAAGTAAAATGTCAAGGAGCATTATAGAATAACGAATGAAATAAAACAATGAATTTGTCAACTTGTGAAGCACCCCTGACCTGCTCTCAAATTGCCATAGGCAAGAGGGATGGGGAAATGAACTTTGCAGCTGCATTAAGGAGCTTGCATTTCAGTCAAAACAAAGCACATTCCAGCCAAAATGCCATCTCTACAGAAACTAACACTGGCTGGAGGGAGTGACTTTGAAATTGCTTTTTGGGGGAATGTGACTGATCACACATCTTGGGGTAGGGGGAAACAGGCTCAAAGGCAAAACATGAATTAACTGAGATCAGAGTTGGCTCTACTTGGTCCGTGCTGACATGAAGCTCCTAATAAATAACTGTATTTCTTTTGAAGCTTGGCTTGGAGGATCATGATTTAATGAGGGCATTGGTCAGAACCCTAACAGAAATATTGGTCAAATGGATTGATGGTGAAAATGTGGTCACCACATTTATTCCAAGAGAGAAGGAGGGAGGGAGGGAGGGGAGGGGGGAGCAAAGAGAAGGGAAGGGAAAGAAAGAAGAGAAGATGATGGCAAATTGCCATTTGTATGATTTGTTTGAGTCAAACATTCTTTTATAGTCATTTTGGCAAGTTTGTTGGTCATTGCTGTCGGAATTATATGCTGCTGCTTACCACTCTAAAGATGAGCTTGTTTTGAAAGCAGATGCACACATTGGCAAAGAAATATAGAATCATGCACAATATGATTGACTTGGCAACCAGTGGTACAGGGGAATTGTTGCCAGTCCAGATTGCAAATTCTTGGATTTTGTGGTCCTTTCAGATATAAAGGTAAAATCACCGGCATTTAAATGTGTTACTTCAAGTTAACAGCATGTTGAAAATGTAGCCAATAGCATGTGGTCAAAGACCAACATTTTTACTGCTTAACTGCTGCCATGACATTTGTTTGAGATATGGTTGTCCCCCAAGGGATGTACTCACTAATAGAGATGGTTAACAGGGTATGAAGACCTCATCTCCAGGTCATCCATCTCTTAGTCCTTTTTTTGTATAATTTTTTTTTAATTTGCTTGCTTTTAATATTTTAATTATTTTTCTATTTGTATTCATATTCTGTAAGCCCTCCAGAGTCACCTCATAGGAGAGAATGGGCAGCATAGAATAAAATAAAATAGCATTTCTTATCCTGCTCATCTCACAGATGAGCTGCAGTCTTTTCCTTTAAAAAAAAAAATTGAGGGCAAGGTTTCCTTCTTGTTGTTGATTTGCATTAATAATTCACGTTACAATGAAGAACTTTGTAGAAATGGATATTTTGAGGGTAAAAACAACTCCACGAGGCAACACAACTCAACTGTACCATTGTAATAGTAATGAGATAAATACATATGGGTTAACAGGCCATTATTGGTACACTATGAATCATCTACTAAAAATAATTCCAGTGCAACTCTTGATAATGAAACACATGTTCCTGTATATTCCAAATCATCAACAACAACATCTTCTTCTTCTTCTTCTTCTTCTTCTTCTTCTTCTTCTTCTTCTTCTTCTTCTTCTTCTTCTTCTTCTTCTTCTTCTTCTTCTTCTTCTTCTTCTTCTTCTTCTTCTTCTTCTTCTTCTTCTTCTTCTTCTTCTTCTTCTTCTTCTTCTTCTTCTTCTTCTTCTTCTTCCTCCTCCTCCTCAATCAAAAAAGAAGAAATGACCTCTTCCCTGGTCCAACACCTCAAAGCCACAGGACATGAAATTGATTTTAAAAATACCAGAACTATCGCCAAAACCGAACACTTCAACAGCAGAATAATCAGAGAAGCCATAGAGATAGAAAAACGCCCACACAGCATGAACAAACGAGATGACACCTCCCGCCTTCCAGCCATTTGGAAACCTGCCCTCATGAACAGACGAGTACCTAACATGAAGAAGGACACCAGACCCACACCCATGAGAGCCACACAAGATACCACCACCACACTTCCATGTAGAAAACAGACTCACACCCACTCTGAAGATGAGACACGACCATGGACCAGAAGCTGCACTGCAGCTGCATCACTACCCACTTCAAACCCCTCCGAGCCATACATGAAGCAAACCGACACCCACTATGAAGATGCAGCACGACCACGAACTCGAAGCCAAACAGCAAGATCACAGCTCACCAACTCAAATCCCCCAGCAACTAAGACTAACCTGAGCACAACCAAGCCCCCACCTGAACAGAACACGCCTCCAACCAATCAGAACACGCCAACCCCCAACCAATCAGAACACAGCCAAACCCCTACCAATGAGAACACACCCCACCCAATCAGAACACAGCCAAGCCCCCACCCAATCAAGTCCCACCCCACTAGCAGTTAAAAGGAAGAAGCAGCTGCAATCTCACATCACTCTGAGAAGCACAGAGCCGGAGACAGAAGCCTGAAGATGATGAATGAGACTTCATCGAAACGTTGCCTAGATACTTGAATCTTACGCGGGAGAAACCCGAACAACCAAAGATCCACACACACACACACACACACACACACACACACACACACATATATATATATATATATATATATATATATATATATATATATATATATATATATATATGGATCTTTGTTGTTCGGGTTTCTCAGAAGATTCAAGTATCTAGATACTTCAATCTTACGCGGGAGAAAAACCCGAACAACCAAAGATCCACATATAAATACCCTTGAGAACCTCAGAATATATATATATATATATATATATATATATATATATATATATATATATATATATACACATACATACATATACTTATACATATACATATACATATACATATACATATACATATACATACATACATACATACATATATATATAAAATAAGATACATAAATTTGCATCTCTCACATCTTTGGAAAGTGAATGAAAATGCAAGTAGGCCAATTTGTTTACTTTTTTCTTAATCAGCAAATGGGCAGTTTGGGAGAGGGGTAAATTCTAATCATTTGCCAATATATTTTTATGCCAACATTCTTGTGTCATCCTTCTTATTAAACTGATAAATGTAGCTAGGAACAATTTACAAAATAATAGAATGAGATCTAAGAATCTGGTTAATCAGCAGTATGGCTTGTTTAAAAAGAAAAGCATATATTCTTGTTTTATTTATTTTATTTGCATACTGCTTTCCCTCTTCAAGAGATACAGAAAATGGTATACAAAAACATTCACAACAACAATACCTTTAAAAAATAAATAAGGTCTCCCACTTCTTAGCAGTAAAGGAATTTAAAACCATTTTTTATCCCATCTGAGGGCAAGCTAGAATACAATCAGTTCTCAACTTATGACAACCACTGATATCATAATTTGTATTGTTAAGCAAAACAGTGATTAAGTGAATCACACGCAATTTTAAGACCCCTTTTTGCCACAATTGTTAAGCAAATCCCTTGCAGTTGTTCATAATAAGGTTGTTAAGCAAATTGGCTTCCTCCATTGACTTCATGTAAGGACTTGCCTTTCCCCTCCTCTACAGAACTCTTCAAACAGGCATCATTTCAAAAGGAACTTTTGTTGAGAGAAAGTGATAGCAAGGAAAGCAAGACAGGACCTGAAATTCCTGCTCAGAACTGCTAGATTAAATTTTGCAGAAACCCTCCCCCTACATCCAGTCCAAGGAGTTGGGAAGTTGTTGTGAGAACTCAAGTTGAGAAGATGATAAGAAGTTGTTCTCAGGTGCGGCATTGCCCATTTTTTCAGAGCTGAGACAAAACAGATGGCCCCAGGGCCTCTCCCTCCCTTTCCCAAGCAGGTGCATCAAAGTGACAGGAGACCAGAAACAAGAAAAGGTTGTAAAGGAGCAGCCAAGGCCCTCTCCCCACCAAAATGGCAGTGTCCCGATAGGGATCTATGGGACCTGACACTTTGCTTGTTGGGAGCCATCTGAGAAAGTTACAAATGGCAATCACATCAGCCCAAATCCTGCAATCATCACAAATACATCCCAATGGCCAACTACACAAATTTGATCATGTGACCACAGGGAGGCTGTGACGGTTGTAAGTGCAAGTACCCGTTGTGAGTTATTTCCCCCTGAGAGCTGTTGTAACTTCAAATGGTCACCAAACAAATGGTTGTATGTGAAGACTACCTGTAATGTTTACCCTGCAATAGTTCCAGCATATTATCAAGTTGTACATAGGGTAGTATAGGGTAGGGTAGGGTAGGGTAGGGTAGGGCAGAATAGAATAGAATAGAATAGAATAGAATAGAATAGAATAGAATAGAATTCTTTATTGGCCAATTCTTTATTGTGTGTGATTGAACACACAAGGAATTTGTCTTTGGTGCATAAGCTCTCAGTATACATAAAGGAAAACATTACATTCATCAAGAATCATAAGATACAACACTTAGTGATAGTCATAGTATACTAAATAAGCAATCAAATCATACTAGGAAACAAATAATATAAATACAAGCAACACAGTTATAGTCATAAGTAGGATTCTACATTGATTCTATGCAATTCCCAATTCCCCGAAGAAGAGGAATAAGCCCTTCCTGCTGTTCAGTCCTCAAGAGGTGAGTTTTCTCAGTCCTTTTTACAGCCTCAAACAAAATAAAATGCTCCTAGACTTTTCTAGAGATTTCAAAAAGAGCTACAGTAATCACAATTCACCTTGCTTCCCCTGTTTCCTTAATATTTTCACAGCTAATTTATTCTTCTAGGGACACACCAGATCAATCTGAGAAAAAGCCATGGCAGTGGGAATAATTAGAGAAGGTGAAAACACACCACCTTCTCTAAATTGTTTATTTCTGCCTTTTCATGGAAGGAAACAACCCACAAGATGTGTATATGCAATTTGACACACAGGTGGTGGTGAAATATATTATCTCAAAAACTTTCAGAAGCGCTAAAAATTATTTTAATAAATATGCATGATTTTATCCACACCAGGCATCATTCCATCCTCAATTTTCAGTGATCATTGCTTGGATCCCAAGTTGTAGTTTTATTGCCAGGAACTGCTAAAATTTTTATTTTATGAATTATGAAGCTATCTTACCCCCTCAACCTCCAAATATAATTTCATATAAATAATAGAGCAATTCTTTGGGAACAAAGACTGTTCCTGACTTTTTATAAACACATTCTACACATAGTTGTACTTCAAATTTTTTATTGTTGTTCTCAACTCCGTCATAGGACTAATCCTGAAGATAAATATCCTTTCTTTTCAGCCTTTTGAATAAATCTTTCTTTATATAACAGCAACCAAAACAGTTTTCAGTTTTTTGTTTTATTTCATTTTTTAAGATGTTGGGCAAAATAAGAATGCATTTGAAAAATAAGCAAATCAAAGAAGCAAAGTGGAAACAAGTTAAATCTTTAGAGGAAAATTGGTACCTATTCTACCTCTCATATATACAAATCCAATATCAGTTATAACTTCCACACAAATATAGCTTATCAGAAACACTTTGCTGACTATTGTCATAATATTTCCCAGAAATACATACATTACAATTTAAATAGCAATATTAAATAGCACTGTTCCAATATTTGAAGGGCTGCCACAAAGAAGAAGGGGTCAACGTATTTTCCAAAGCACGAGAAGACAAGACAGGAAACAATGGGTGAAAACTAATCAGGGAGAAAAGAAACTTAGAACTAAGGAGAAATTTCCTGTCAATAAGAACAATCAACCTGTGGAACAATTTACCTTCAGAAGTCGTGGGTGCTCCAATACTGGAGGTTTTTGGGAAGAGATTGGGTAGCCATTAGTTTGGAATGATATAGAGTCTCCTGTTTGAGCAGGAGTTTAGACTAGAAGACCTCCAAAGTTCCTTGCAACTGTTTGCTCTTCATATAGATTGGATCACAATGGTATTGTTTTTAAGTTAATAAGATTGCAGTTTGCCTTACTCGGTTGACTTAAAGTATAAGCACTGCAAAATTCAAATAAAGATTGCTGGGTGATCTTCTTGACTAGTGTTTTTCAACAGTGACAGCTTGAAGATATGTAGATGTCAACTTCCAGAATTCCCCAGCCCGGATCTCATCTTTAAAATTTCTTAGGAAAATTTGATATTAGTTTTAAATGCAACACAAACTATGGAAATGACATGCATACATATTTACATAGGTATTTATCATAATTTTATACATCAGCATTTTCCCAGATTCAATAGTTGTTAAAGTTCAGTACTAGGATATTTGCTGCTTCTGTCACATGGGTGTGTTCCCTTATTGGCCTGTTTGTATACCATCAACTGATGAGGAAAAAGTGAGAAACCTTGTCTGTACGTCTAGCAGTATCTTTCTATCTATGAACTACTTGGTGGGAGCATAAAAACTCTGGAATCTCCAGTGCTTCAGCTCCTGTAACCACACAATGAAGGTTTCATGGCGACTCACTTAATGCACTGTTTACTAATAGATCTCCCAATCCCCATTGCGATTGCAAGTCAAAGACAATCTTTATGTAGAAGCCATTGCCGAGGCTGATTGTTGAAGTTCAGAATGAGGAGTGAGGAGGTCAGCAGAACCAGACTGACAAAATTTGTTTCTTAAAGCCCATCTCAATCAAATCTCAACTTATCATGTCTGTCTGCCTGCCTGCCTGCCTGTTTCTGTCTCCCTGCCTCCCTGCCTCCCTTCTCCATCTATCTATCTACCTATCCATTCTACCTATCCATCCATCTATCTATCCATCCATCTATCCATAAAGATCTATCTATCTATCTATCTATCTATCTATCTATCTATCTATCTATCACAGACCCCCTATTTAAATATTTTCCTCTTCCACAATATACTAAGAACCGAGACAAGAATGAAAACAAATATAGGGATCTTTATCCAGCTGCAGCATGCATAACAGGAAATTCCAGCTATATGTAGGAATAATATACTTTTCCAAAAAAGTACCACAAATTCTTTCCTGGGTTCATGAAAACCTCGAGTCAATTCTAAATGATGTACCTCTGGAACTATGAGGACATGTCTCCTTGCAAGAAGCCATATGAGACTTCTTAGCAATCTGGCTATGTCTTGTAGGAGTTGCTGAAGTAGTTTTCCAACATTGTAAGCCTAGTCACTGGGAGAACAATCATCTTATGGCAACTGAAAAGCCTAACAACACTTGTGTACATTTTCAGACACTTGAGACAACCTTTCAAATGCATGAATTGATCTAAACTCCAGAGAGAGAAAGAAATGAAGCTTTAGGGCAGGTCCTGGTTACAAGCACACCACTTGGAAAATGTCAGTGGGGATGATCTCTTTGGCAAGGGAATTTTGGTTGCTACCACTTTTCTAATTTTATTCCAAATGATGCTTCTGTCATCCGTTTATACCTCTGTCACTTAAATCTTGACAGCCATGAATATTACGGATTGCCCTTTTATTTTGAATACATACTGTATGGAGATGTTGACATTTCAACGATGCCACACTATCACATAGATCAGTTCTAATTTATTCCATTTTTGATAGAATTTGAGCAAACCCTGAACCAAAGAGAGAGTATCACACGCAATAAGAGTTCCCATGTTTCATTTTATGTTAAGAGAGGAACGCTCTCAATTAAATGAAGTGGTACTTTTCTTCCTGAAGATTGATAACTTGTCAGCAAGTCCAGAGCAAAAAGCTTGCATGAGTACATTTCTTTTTTCTTTTATAAAGAGAATAAAATCTCCACATTCTCCCTCAGCAGGGCACAAATCATAAATACATTATAGTTAAGATAGTTTCATTCTGTGAAAGCTAAAAAAAAATAGTGTTAGACATTACAAATAACCAGATGTCTCTGGTTATTTAACATGCTGAACTTAAACTGATATTAATGTCTATGGTGAATTTCAGTCATCCAAGTCATGATTGTCTCAAAGGTGCTTTTTCAAGTGGACTTTCTGGTTTTTTTCTTTTTTCTTTTTCTCTTTCTTTCTTTCTTTCTTTGAAGGTGTTTCACTTCTCATCCAAGAAGCTTTGTCAGCTCAAGAAGCTTCTTGGATAAGAAGGGAAACATGCTCAAAGCCAGCAGTGCGCAGCAGCATCTAAAAAAGCTAATACAATCCTGGGTTGCATAAACCGTTGGATAGGATTAAGATCACGTGAAATGTTAGTGCCACTTTATAAAACCCTAGTAACACCACACCTAGTATACTGCAACTAATTTTGGTCACTATAACTACAAAAAAGATGTTGAGACTTTGGAAAAAAACTCAAAGAGCAACTAAGAAGATCAAAGGCCTGAATACTGAATACTGCAGGCTTGGGTTTGGCTAGTTTAAAGAAAAGAAGAATTAGGGGTGACATGATAGCAGTATTCTGGTATTTGAGGGGTTGCCACAAAGAAGAGTGGGTCAAGTTATTCCCCAAAGCACCAGAGGGCAGGACAAGAAACAATGGTTGGAAACTAATCAAAGAGAGAAGCAATCTGGAATTAAGGAGAAACTTCCTAACAATGTGGACAATTAACCAAGGGAACAGCCTGCCTTCAGAAATCGTGGGTGCTCCATCACTGGAGGTTTTTAAGAAGAAACTAGACTGTCATTTGTCTGAAATGGTATGGGGCTGGACTAGAAGACCTCCAAGGCCCCTTCCAACTCTATTCTATTCCAGAAAATGCCACACATTCTAAAAAACCTAGAAAGTCCAGTTACCTCTTGAAGAGGCACCTTTGGAACTGACAAAATTCAGAATTAGTTATCAGTCCAACTTTGGTAGCTACAGCCTCCCAATAAGATGTGAATGAGTTCTAAAATTGTTTTTAATAACAGAAATTGAGATTAATTAAATTAATTTATATCTTAATTATAGACATATTTGTAATGTCTGAACAACCAAGGTCTTTAATCTCTGTTTATGTTGATTTCCATTATTCTCCTAAATCCTGCTGTGCCACCTCATGGAGGAAGGGAGTTGGGATGTTCCTGGTAGAGATGAAGAAAGAATGTGAGAAACGTATGCCAAGAGTATATATTCCCAACAGGATCTCTCAATCTCCTTCAGGGTGCGGAAATGACCTAAAATTTTGTCTGTACATCTGATAATTGGAATACCACAGTAAAAAATAATAATTGAGAAAATTAACTGATTTGTACTTTTCGCATATTACAATTAATGTTTATTAATAAATAAATAGCAGTGTTTTCATTTCATCCAAAAGCTACTTACATTTTGATAAGCAATTTAATAGTATTGCATTGTCCATCACAATATATTTCCCCTTAAGAGGATAATGTTTATGCACTGATGGATTGCAGACTGAATTTCCAGGCAGTTTGGTCTAGTAATGCATTTGCCTTCAGTTTATACATCAATCTCTTCAACTATCTAAAAATCCAAAAACAATTTACACTATATCATAACTTCTCCCTGAAACTATACTTGATTTGCTTTATTGATGAACTGTTTTATTTCTTACCACAGTAGACAAATTTATATTTTCCATGACTATCCAAAACATGGGTGACTTTCAAACAGAAACTGCATATAAATGTGTCACTTGCAATTTCATTTTCCATTTCCTTTTTTACTTAGGGGGAAAATCCATGAAAAACTTATATCTGATTCTAAATATTCATAACATTGTAAGGATGGATAATTACAGATGACACAAAAATAGACAATTTACATGTATCTCAATTCAAAAGAAGTCTTCTTCCTACAGTGGATAGGCAGTGGCTACGATGGTGATGATGACAAGGAGATGAATTTCTCAATCTTTTCGTTTTTACTAACTTATCTTTTTTTTAAAAAAAGAAAACCTCTTTGACATTCCATTCCATTCTGAAACAACATCTTCAGATTAGTTAAATGGTTATTCTTCCCAGCAAAATTGATTAATCGTAACTGGCTTGATCATGCAGCAATTTTCATATTATTCCAAAGCCACTAAATAATTTACTGATTGATTTACTGTATCAGTTCTAAATACCTTTTCAGTGCTGTTATGTTATACAAATAAGAGACCTAAAGCAATTTACAAACTGCAAAACAGTACACCTAACATGTATTGTTGGTGTTTAATACCAGATAAATTACCCAAGATGTATAAAGGCATGTGAGATCAATGTTGGAAGTGTAAAAATAAAGAAGGACTTTTTATCATTTATGGTGGACATGTAATAAAGCCAAAAAATATTGGAGTATGATTCATATTTTAATACAGAAAATTCTGAAAATGGAGATAAACATGAAACCATGGAAAAAGAACTGGAGAAAAAAAATGGAACTTTGTTACTATATATGTTGACAGCAGCAAGACTATTGTATGTACAAAAATGGAAAGGCACTTCAATTCCTAGCCTGGATGAATGGTTGCAGAAGTTGATGGAGTTGGCAGAAATGGCAAGATTGACTACTTTGATTAAGAAAAAGAATACAAGTATTTTTGTTTCCGTATGGAAACCTCTTCTGAACTTGGTGCTTGATGTGGAAAAGAATGTAACTCTGACTTTGGGTTTTATATATTAGATAGATCTTTATAGAAATGACTTGTTCATATTATTATGGAAATGCAAAAAGCTGTGATTTGACTCTATTGCCTTATTTTACTGTAACACAGAGAGTTGGAAGTCAATGCTTCTTTTTCTTCCCCACCCCCACTATCTTTCCTCACTTTACTTCCCCCTTTTCCCTCCCCTCCCACTGTTCTTCTATTTATTTTTGTATTTTCTAATATGCTATAAGTTAATAAAAAAATGATTCAAAACGGTATACACAACAGAACTGGAGAGGGAAAAAAACTGAAAGAGGGAATGTTGAACAAACCTACATTGTGAGTTAACAGCAATGTTATATAGTCTCTAAATATTCTTCAGTGGTAGTTTCACACTAACCACAATATTGTAATCTAAAGGGGATCTGATCAAAGCATGTAGCATTTATCCTGGCTAGATATTCAGAGAAAAGAAGTAGGAAAAGCTACTGATTCTACAGTAGTAGTGTCAAGTCTAGTTGATCTGTCATAGAAAATCAACTTCCATCTGACTTTCAGTAATTCACAATCTTGTCCATCTTGTCTAGTCTAACCTTCAACTTGTTATTTCACATTCAGTGTATTTGATTCATATCTATCATCTATCTATCTATCTATCTATCTATCTATCTATCTATCTATCTATCTATCTATCTATCTATCTATCTATCTATCTATCTATCTATCTATCAGCTATAGTGGCGCAGTGGTTAGAATGCAATACTGCTGGCTACTTCTGAGAATTGCTGGCTGCCAGCTTCAAATCTCACCAGGCTCAAGATTGACTCAGCCTTCCATCCTTCTGAGGCTAGTAAAATGGGGGCCCAGATTATTGTGGGCAATCGGCTGTAAATTTTGTAAACTGGTTAGAGAGGGCTATAAAGCATTGTGAAGCAGTATATAAATCTAAGTGCTATTGCTATCTATCATCTATCTGTCTATCTATCTATCTATCATCTGAATATCTATCACTCCATCCTCTATCTATCTATCTATCTATCTATCTATCTATCTATCTATCTATCTATCTATCTATCTATCTATGAGCTATAGTGGCACAGTGGTTAGAATGCAATACTGCTGGCTACTTCTGAGAATTGCTGGCTGCCAGCTTCAAATCTCACCAGGCTCAAGGTTGACTCAGCCTTCCATCCTTCTGAGGCTGGTAAAATGAGGACCCAGATTATTGTGGGCAATCAGCTGTAAATTTTGTAAACTGGTTAGAGAGGGCTATAAAGCATTGTGAAGCAGTCTATAAATCTAAGTGCTATTGCTATTGCTATCATCTATCTATCTATCTATCTATCTATCTATCTATCTATCTATCTATCTATCATCTATCTATCTATCATCTATCTAGAGCTTTTTAGCAACAGTTGAAAAGAAAAAGATTGCCTGATATAATTGGCTCCGCACAGTATTGAAGATGACCTCTCCAACAGTTTCACACAAAAGATGAAAAGCATGGGAGAAAATAAAACAGATCAGTTTTCCTATAGCACCATATTCTAGAATTATGCCATACAAGATCAGAATCACCACAAAACTGTGCCCATAAACCTCATTCTGCCGAAGTGTCTTCATTGGTTGAACTAAAGGAGATTATCTCCCCAAAAGGGATACTCCAGGAAGAGACCACATTAGCAAAACTAACAGAAGCATGATTGCGTCCATTTATTTTCTGATGTTATCAAAATCATTTGTGTCTTTAGATCTAACCTAAACATAGACAAGGAAGCTCTTATTAATTGGTTATCTCCAAAAAAATTTTGTTAAGTTGTCATCCATTTCTCAGTCAAGGAACATGATTTTTTTAAAAAAAGAAAAGAATACTTGAGGTTGGAGATATGCAATCTTTGCATAGTAATAGCTTACACCAAGTATTCAAAAGGTTATTTCCTGATGTGTGCTAGCATGAAGAAAAAGTCATCCTCAGAAGATTAAAGACCACCTGAAATTTTTTTGACACAGCTTCGCTATGGAATGTATTTCAGAAAATAGTAACTACCCTAAACTTACTTGCTAGCCTTTTAGTATGGCTGTTTTCATGTCTCCATCCTTCTATCCCTTCATCCATCACCAAGCAGAACTTCCTATGATACATCTTTATAATACACTTGCTGATTTTAAAGCAGCATATGTTATATTGACTACTCTACAATGTTAACTCTTTTTAGAGGCAGAAATAGCTTGGTTTAATTGTGCAATTCTCAACATTTTTGCTTTTTTTAAAGTATATATTCAATCATATATGGATGCATAGGAATCAGATTCTTATAATGGTATTGTCTGGATTAAGCTCAAGGGTGGGCTATAAAATCAGGCTAGACTGAGAAATTATTTTGACAAGAATATTGGCTACTTCTAGACACTTACTTTCAGCTTCACATCTACATGCAATACCTTTGTTTTCTTCTGCTTTTTGGCCTCTAAAGCTCATTATCTAAAATATATATTTTCCTTATGATTCGGTTGCACCATTAGTTGAAGAATTTTATAGATTTGGTGGTGATGTTATGCCAATTACTGTAGATTGAATAAAGATCTACTATAGATAATAGCACTTGTCTCCAGGGCAAGGTGCTTTTGTTTATAGTAGAGGAAATGTTTGCGGAGAGTGCAATCCTTAAGAGGAAAAAAAAAGCTTAATGAAAAAAATGTTGGATGGTAGATTTTTTTCAATCAGTATTGATAATACCTTTAACTAGATTTGGGACTGTAGATTGGCAGCAAAGATAAAACTATGTTTTCAGCTTTCTCTTATGAACACCAGAAGGCAATTTTCAGCCTTGACGTTAGGAGGATTTCCTTTTGGATGGTCTGCTTTAGAAGATAATCCATAAAAGAAACAAAACAAACAAACAAACCCACAGCCAATAGCTGAAGTTTCAACTATTTTTGCTGGTTCTGTGATATTCTGATCTGGTTAAAAGCTGGCACAGTGCTGTTGTTCTTGTTGTTTTCCTACAGCTAAAAAACTATCCAGATTCCTTGATATGTGCTTCAAATAACTGGCATAGGACAAAGTTAACAATAATCACAAGGGCCAGAATTGTCCTGAAGGCAACAAGAATGTTTTGGACTCTAGCTTATAGGGGAAGAAAACATGACAATTGTGTTAACTGTCTCAGCTCTAGCTTCATATGAAGTCTTAAAAAGGTGGAATGTCTTGGAAATGCAAGCCATAAACAACATAATCTCATTCTGAGATCCAGATTAGCAATTGGCCCAAATCCAGATATTGCATAATTTGCTCAGGTGGTATAGTTAGTCTCTTAGGACCTATTGACAGCGGCCAATCTCAGAATAAGCCTCTGCAGCTCAATCCACTAAACAGAGTCATCTGCTACTTTTGGCACTCATAAACACCAAAATGGCAAGCTCCAATAAGACAGAAAAGAAGGATTTTGGAAGTTAAATCGATCACTGTTTGTATTAAATGTACTACATACACCATTGCTTTATTAATCTTTACATTGCTCTAAGACATGATGGGGATTTAGAATGAGTCTTTGAAATGCACATTCTCTCCTAATCTTCCCTGCCCTCCCAATACATACAAGCAACCAAAATAAACACCAAACCTGGATATAGTGTGATAGCTGTTATTGCATACATAATTGAGCTAGCAATAGAAATAGCTCTTAGTAGACTTATACACTGTCTCATAGTGCTTTACAGCCCTTTCTAAGCAGTTTACAGAATCAGTATATTGTCCTCAACAATCTGGGCCCTCATTTTACTTTTCCTCAGAAGGTTAACGTTCAGCCAGCTAGAATCAAACTCCTGGAAGTCAGCGGAGTTAGCCTGCAGAATTTTAACCACTGTGCCACCACCAATTTTGGTGGTTTAAATTTAAACTATTTAAAACAAAGAGTGTTTTATTGAATTGTTGTATTCCAGCCAAAGTCACTCTTGAGAGATGACAGCCATATAATTTTGATAAATACATAATTTAATTTCTACTGACTGTTATATCCACTTAAACATAGTTATACTTTTACAAGGTGGTTCTTTCTTTGCCTCTACCCACTTCTTCTAGTTTGGCTACCAAAACAGATAATATGCTCATATGGAGAAAGGGAGGGAGGGAGGGAGAATGACATATCTATGTTTCTAGGAGCTTCAAATTTGAATTTTACTGTGAAGATGGCAATTGATGCAGACTGAAAATATATTTAAATATGGTAATATATACTGTAACCTGCAAATTCTGTAGAAATTCTCAGTCATCCAGGTCATGGTTGACTCAAAGGTGCTTTTTTCAGGAGGCAACTGGACTTCCTTGTTTTTTCTTTGAAGACATTTCACTTCTCCTCCAAGAAGCTTCTTCAGCTCTGACAGGATAGTGGAGAATGGTTTATATTCCTCGCAGACACCAAATTACCAGAAAAAGTACCTGTGAATATTGTTCTATACCATTTATCCATACTATCATATTATCAGAACATTCTTCAGCCTTAGCTTTTTTATTTAGTTGGGTTGATCAGCAAACTCAAACATACATCTGGGGAATTGTTTTGGCTGTTAAGGAATCTATTGTCTAAAAGGTATGTTTTTAGTTTTCCTTGTTACCCTTTCAATCTAATGTAGGGTAAAACTGATTTTCTGCTTTGTATTTTGTAAAAGTCCATTAAAATTAAAGCTAACCAATGGCCCTGAAGTCAGAACATTATACATGAGATCAAAGGTTACTCTCTTCTTTTTACTTGGGAGGAAAGATCAATTGTATAGAAAAAGTAGATAAAGGCAGCTGCATACATAGGACACAATGTGATGCCTTGTTGTTGTGTAGCTTTCCATTTGATACTTTCAGTCAAACTCCTTTCCTCTTTTCAAATGTTAATTAACATTGTGCCAAGCTATTCCATTCCATACAAAACATAGCCGAATGTGGATATTCTATATCACTCCTCTGTCTTATTAGGATGTGTTTCACAGTCTTGACAATTCTTCACAATTTCCCCCTAGAGCATTTATGAGCAATAACAAATTTAGTGCTGTGGAACTTATAAGTATTTGTTGTTATTTAGTTTTTGCATGAATAGATTTGAATGTCTTTATGGAAGCTAATGATGAAACAGCAGACTAAAGAGTAAGCCACTTGATAGAATAGTTAAATTAGCAAAAAAGGTATTTTAGTGACCAAAAAATTGCAACAAAATGTCTGCTCATAAATTGCGAATGTATACTTCATTGCCCTGCTACAATGAATTTTTGCCCTGCTACTATGATTTTTTTCTTGATAATTTGAGATGGAATCACTCATTAATATAAACAGTTCTGCTCACAGATGGAATTGCAAGTTGAACTAATGCTCTGATAACTCTAAAATAAGAATGTGTTAAAATGGTATTTGTGACATTGCTAAGGAAGGATTGTTCTTTTTCTTCCATACAAAAACTTTGTATGTTTGCACAGAAAACAATTCCTAGGTGACTAATCCTTATTCTTCATTTTCCTGGAATGGTTCGGCTTCAGAAGTTGCTCCATCAATGGGAATTTTCAAGAAGAGACTGGTCAGTCATTGGTCTGGAATGGTATAGGGTCTCTCTCTTGAGCAGGAGGTTGGACTAGAAGACCTCCAAAGTGCTTTCTAATTCCATTATTCTGTTGTTCTTGTTGAAGCACCCACAATTTCTGCAGGCAAGCTATTCTACTGGTTAATTAATTGTCCTCACTATTATGAAGTTTCTCCTTGATTCTAGGTTGCTTCTCTCCTTGATTAGTTTCCAACTAAAATTACCAACTATGTCACCAGAAAGGCAACTGAAAAGTACTGGAAAACATTCAATAACACATTATTCTGTTGTAAAGGAATACTGTCATGCCCCTGGTGGAGACTGACTCTGAGGAAGAGGAGGAACAGCCGACAGGAAGTGAAAGTATGGCTCCGGAGGTTGTGGAGGAGGCTGGAGAAGGCTGGCTGAGCAGTCAGAGGAGGACCCAGGCCCATCCCCTCTCCATCCTAGAACATGCAGGGAGGAGAGGATAAAGGAGAGACATGGTCTACTCGGGAGGAGAGGGCTTTGATCTTCTTCATGGGCTGAAGCTGTGACAATTGAATAAGAGGATGGACATGTGTACGGGCCAAAGCTGGAAACAAAGTGTGGAAATATCTCTAGTTTATGGTTCCTCTCTCAGTTTGGCATCCTTCCCAGTGTGTGTTCTGTTATCTGTAGATGTCCCCCAGCCCTTATCTTGCCTGGTTTGTGTTGTTTTTTCCCTCCTTGTAACTGTGGGGGAGTTTTTTTTGTCTTCCGTCAAGGATATTTGGAGCTTGGAAGCAAAGTAAAGGAATAAAAGGGCCTTCACTGGGTTTTTGTGACTGTGTTTGTTTTGTATCCCCACCCTGGGTCATAACAAATACATTGCATTAGCCACATATTGGACTTATCTTATTGAATATGAATTTTTCTCTGTTAATTTTTAGTTCATTTGTAGCTTCTCTGTTATGATGTTTAATCAAGTAACATGTTTTTAATATTTCATGTTGAAATTGACATTACATTACTACTTCACAGACTGAGGACTTTCATTTTAACAGGACCTGTAAATATGAAATGTTTCTAATTATATCTAATCGCCTATCATGTACAGTACCTAGTTTAATTCTGAGGGCTTTAAAGCTTAATATTCAAATAAGTAAGAGAAGAGACCTCAGATTCAGAAAAAGCAAGAACTGTTACTGTTGTGCTTTGCCAGTGAATAATGAAGCAATAATAAAAATAACAAGAAGCTTATCTGAAGGTCAAGGAGGACACAAGTTTTAAACTAGCAGTCAACAAGTCAGACAACTTTGATATTGTTCAATTTCTCACTGTTCCCTGAGTAATTTTAATTGAACCCATTTCTGAAACCATATGCTGATTTCCTTCTGAAACAAAACACACAAACTCTCCCATCAGACTAAAGGATGGATACACTTATCCATCATTTATATATTTGTTTGTTTGCTGCCCACCTCATTTCAAAGCAACTTTATTTCTAATAAATAAATGTAATTTTCCCATATTTTAGCTCTTTTTAGTTGTAAACTCTATTTCCCTCTCTTTCTCTCCCTATCCACCCCACTCTCTCTTTCTCTCTCTGTCTCTCTGTCAAGCCCTTTCTTTTCTTTTTAAATTGATTTCATCACTTGGAAACCTGACACACACACTCTCTCTCTCTTTGTCTCTGTCTCCCTCTCTGTTAGTGTTTGGGGATAAACCCCCAAGCAGAGTATGCAGCAGCAGTCCAGCCAGGCAGGCAAATGAGAGAGAGAGTGGGCCCAAGAGTATACACACACTGGAGACAAAAACACTGTTTGTGGTTTTAAAATAGTTATTTAATGCACACAGAGATTAAGAAGTGTCATTCAGTCCATATATCATTATCCAGTATATCCATCCAGTTATCAAGTCCATTAACAGTAAATACAATGTCCTTATCTGCTTGTAAATCTTCTCCTCCTGATACCTTTCTCTCAAAGACAACGCTGAATCCTCAGCTCACTAGGCAAACAGTCCTTGTGTTCAGTTGAAATGGTATCTGGCACAGTAGCATCCAGAGTAAGCAGATAGACGTTCCAAAACACAGCAGGCAGCAGACCGAACAGAACCAGGTGCATCCAGAAGCCGGGTCTATTACGTTTCCTTCCTACCTATATTACTGCCTGCAACCGCACCCACAATGACATTGCAGTTTCTTGTGCTTAAAGCTACAAGACACTTAATCCTAGGTTTACATATTTATTCAACCCAAACCTGGTTGGAGTATCCATATACCCAACACTCTCTCTCTCCCCACCCTCTCTCTCTCTGTGTGTGTGTGTCTGTCTGTCTGTCTGTCTGTCTCTCTCTCTCAATATGTATACTTCTTGCATTTTAATATAAAGCTATTCAATTCACATTTTATCTGAACTAGATATATATATGTTAAAATGCAAGGTGTACAACTTTCTGCTTCATTCCGGTGCTCAATATTGCCAGACTAATTTAAATATTGCCATAACATAGGAATGGCTGCAGCGTAACTCCTTTGAAAAGTAGGTGTACTTTTTTAAAAGCTATATGGGGGAAACCCACAATGCATGTTTATTCTTTTCAAACCCAAATCAATGCTGTAAATGGAAAAAAAAATATTGCCAGGGATTCCTCCCAAGTTTTCTCACTTCGTGTCTTTCAAGGAAACCACTTGGCATTTCTTTTCACGCCACAAAAATGACATCAGAAAACATCCTGCTGATCTAGAGAATATTTTGTGAAAGCGTTGTTATTAACAAATCCAAGCTGGATGTTGAGCTCCGACAATTTAAAAAGGTGAGAAATGATGTTGTAGAAATTGTAAATGAGTTTTCTGCTACCAACCATGCCTAACATAACCATATAACCAAATAGCATTAATGTGTAATTGAACATACATATAATCGTATACATGTCTTCTTCTAATTATAAGTCTCACTAGGTTCTGGAGGACTTTTTCCCCCCCCTAGGTAATCTCAAAATTAAAAGAGAGAATTAAGTCATCCAGGATAAATGATAATTATTATAGAGCTATTCAATGTTATATTCAGGTTAAATGTCTAGTGATCCCTAGCTTTCAGCATTATATGACTGTCTGTGTCTGTATTATAAACTTTTTTTTGTATGCTTTCAAATCATTTGTGATGCCTGGTAACTGCCTAAACAAATCCCTGCAGTTCTATTGGAAGTTTAGGAAGAGATTTACCATTACCTTGTATTGAGACAACTAGACCTGACCACAATCATGCAGCTGGCTGTTTTTGCTTCAGATTGTTATAAAAATATCACAATAAAGAGGAACAGGAAACAGCAATACAAAAAACAATTCTTACTTTAAGATTCAGAGATTTATTTCATGAGCAATTTGGAACATGAATAGCAGAGGTGGTATTCAGCAGGTTCTGACCAGTTCTGGAGAACCAATAGTAACCTTCCCCCAGGAGTGGGGAGGGAATGGGGATTTTACAGTATCCTTCCCCTGCCACGCCCACCAAGCCACGCCTTGCCCACCAAGCCACGCCTACAGAACTGGTACTAATTTTTTTTGAATCCCACCACTGAAATAGCCATCACAACACAACTTATATCAATAACTCATTGCAATGAGGTCCACTGACATGGCTGAGTCTGGCAAGAAGTAGCCAGGGTCAGTGGCCCTGAACACATCCCAAGACATTCTTTTTATACTTTTCTGCACACATTTCACAACCTACTTCCGTGTTCTTACTTGCAGAAAGACAGTCTCCACATATATCCCGGTACCTCTCAAACAGTTATCCATCAGCTACTTTCAGTTCCTTATCTCTGGTTGTTTTGTCCTTCTGTGTCCAAATATATTTATAAACTACATACTTTGTAAAATCATGTCTCACAATTAGCAATGGCTCAGCAGGATTACAAATAGTTCTGGTACATTTTGAAATCATCCTACCTAAAACTTTGGTTCATGTCTCTTTATTCTAGGGCCTGCTATCATCCAAAGGCCTTGCTGAATTCGATAGATCAATAGCCTATATTTTTTCCCCCACAAGATAGAACTAGAACCGAAGGACCTCAGTGCCTTAACCATCACACCAAACTGGCTCTCATTATAAATATGTACATCTGACTTATCAGAGATATCCTTAAAGATGACTTTCAACAGTACATTTCCATTCTTTAATATGTTACATGGAACCCACCTCAAAATATCCAGGATTAATACATTTAAAATTTATTTGGGGTATATCTGGAAATCACATAGGCATAGTGACTGAGCACTTTCTACTTCCTGTGCAATCTGAATTACAGTTCAAGTCATTCAAAGGTTTTAACATTTCAGATTGGAAACATTGAAACTCCCAGGTTCAGAATTCAAAGCAAGTTAAATAATTTTCAGAGAGGCTGACCTTTGTGCCATTTAAGATTGCAGTTAAGAAGGCACTAAATATTATCATTTTAAGTACTTTGGACAATGTGCCTAGCTACGTACAATGGGATGCATTTTCATCTTGCGAAAGGTCAATAAAATCTCACTTTCAATGCTTCAGTACATTTTTATTTCAATTTCAGACACATAGAGGGATTTTTTTTTCCCCAGACTATTAAAAAAAAAATCAATGCGAGAGAAGAAACAAATTAAAGCATAGTTTTATGTGGACAAAATGAGCTGAAGATTGACTCAGCATGGGGCACTATGTTGCTGATTTACTATCAATAACTTTATTGTAACTGCTCTTATTATATTTTAAAGAATGTACCAGCATTTCAGACATAGGTAATGATGGGATTGCCCTTTGGAATGCAATTTTGATCACAGTTATATATAGCTTCTTCCATTGGGAGTATTTGCTCCATGCTGGGGTACGCCACAACTTAATTTCACAAGTAGCAGGATACTAAACCTAATACAACCCATTTTACCTCGAAGATGGTGCACTTCCCAAACAGAAAATCCACATCAGCAGAAATCCATTATGCTGAATCACAGATTTAAACTTGATTCAATCACCAGACAAATTTAATTGCCGGCAATGCCCTCCTCCTGAAGCTAATGCCATTTTTTTTAGAGATTATTTATTTATTTAGCTTATCACATGCAAGGTCAGGGAACAGGGAACCCATAACTCACTGCATCTGTGGGAATACGCTAGGAAGGAGGAGGAGGAGGAGGAGGAGGAGGAGGAGGAGGAGGAGGAGGAGGAGGAGGAGGAGGAGGAGGAGGAGGAGAAACAACAATGTTGGAAATCTACACATGCTAGGCATGCAATGCAGTCATATCAACTAGATTGCTAGTTCATTCTGTTTGGCACTTGCATGCCTATTCTTGGTGCACCATGGTGGATGAACTAGCTTTATACTCGTGGTGCTCAGGTTGCTGGCTCTTCCAGGCTCCTCTGCTAGTCTCACTTCACTTTGTGTCATGATGCCTTGTGTTTGACCAGATCCAGTGCCAGCTTCCACTTTCTGCATACATGAACATAGCTATGCTATTCCCACTGAAGTGGTACCCATTTTTCTACTCCATGCTTTCAAACTGCTGGATGGGCAGGAGCTAGGAATGGAATGATGGGAGCTCACTACAACACACAGAACTGGACTCAAACCACTGAAGTGCAGACCATTTCTGGTCAGCAGTTCTAGCATCATTAAGCCATGGCATCACTATGTCCCTGACTTTTAGAAAATAGTAGGCCCAGATAAAGTACTTTGATTTCGCTTTGATAATTGGACAAATTTCTGAGCATGTACTGCTTTGAAGACTTTTCTAACAACTGGGACTGCTAGAGAAAGCAACATGAAAAGCAGTCTGGCAACTACTGTCTTAACATGTTTGTCTGTGGGTCTTTTTGTATTACCCTGAAGCTGGTCCAAAGAGGAGCTTATTTAAGGGTTTCCAAGGCAAAATGTTTCTTTGAGGAGCTGCAGGATCACTGAACTTTTCCTCATGGGAACTAAGCTGGTACTTATCTACCAGAGTGAGGAAGACTATTTCCAGATGTTGCTACGTTATATCTTCTAGTAACCCATCCAGTAGTGTTAACAAGGAAAAGTGCCATAACAGTAATTCATCAGTCAAAGATTTGGTTTTATGCCAATCTGAAAGGGAACATTTATGGTTTAAGTGCCATCATTAGGGTTTTTTTTTCCTGTTTGGTTATAGTTGCTCATATGGAGAGTCATACAGGTGACCACTATAATATCTCCTTTTTTTTCTTATTTATTCAGATGCTCAATACATAGAAATGCAATTTATAGCACTTATCACATTAACTGTCACATTGAAACAAATCCTATCCCAGCTTTAAGATTACTTTTAATGAAGAAAAAGCAGAAGATAATTATTTAGTGAAGAATTACATAAAACAATGGCTTGGCAACAACAATACACAGGACCAGAGCTTTTGAAACTGTTATCTACAGACTGGAAAATAATGTTTTGGCATATAAATTATGTATAACTCATGGACTTTGGTCATCCTTATGTTGATGGCAGGGAGAGGACAGGAGTCAGATATGGCTCCGAGCACTGTCATACACATTATTATTGTGCACAATGCAGAAAAAGAGGCAGGTTCTATGTGTACTAATTATATTGAACCTCTTCATATGCGACTGAGAAGAATTCACAAACAAAACTCTACCATTCTTGGCTAGTGCAGAAAGTGTGCATAAAACCTATAATGAGAGAATGCCTTTAGGTGATTCTACAATCTGCACATTTTATGTTAAACAATTGTTTTCCAGCTCACAATCTGTGATTCAGATACTGCATTAGATTAGTCTAATGAAGCTTAACAGTCATAATGTAGTCTAAGATTATTCTTATTACTTATTTGTCTCTTATTTGTCTCTCATCCTCTTTCCCCAACTTTCTTACCCGCTGCTGTTGTTTTTATGCTGAGCTATGCATTTTCTGTCAAAAGGATTCGGTATGAATGTTTAATTGCAATGCCAGTTCCAATCAAAAATTTAAAAGATTCAAAGTTTTCATGTGATCTTCTGAACATACAGGCATAATGACAAAATAAATGTTTTGCCAAACTACAGCAAAAGATTATCTACTCTGGCATTTAATTGTCGACAATGATCAGACAGATGGCATTAGGAGAGGAGATAGAATGAATTAGCCATCGATATATTGATTGATTGATTTGGTCCTTAGTAGCCAGTGCAGTGAAGGTCTTGGACTAGGGCTGGGGAGACCCAGATTCAAATCTCTTTACCTTGTGGCTGCTCACTAGTCATCAGTTGCTTTGAGGACTATTTTGAAAGATGGCTTAGCATTTTTCTAAAACAATATACAGGTAGTCCTCAACTTACAACAGTTCATTTAGTGACCGTTCAAATTTACAACAGCACTGAAACATGTGACTTATGATCATTTTTCATACTTACGGCCTTTACAGCACCCCACGATCATGTAATCAAAATTCAGATGCTTGGCCATTGGTTCCTATCTGTGACCATTGCTGTATCCTAAGGTCATGTTTTGAGACCTTCTGACAAGCGAAGTCAATGGGAAAACCAGATTCGCTGAACAACCAGGTTACCGACCTATGAACTGCGGTGATTCACTTAGCAACCGTGGCAAGAAAAGTTGTAAAATAGGCAAAACTCACTTAACAACAGACATTTTGGACTTAATTATGGTCATAAGTAGAGGACCACCCGTAGACATGTTCGAAAACAATTCAACAAAATGTCAGACACAACAAAGGTAGGGTTGTACCCTGAAGGAGCAGAGGTAGTATTAATTATATCTCTTGACTTCAGTATTCAATATTTTCAATTTCATTGTACACATGTTGGGCATTGTCAACAAACATTTGATTGAATATGCAATCCAGTGGTGGTATTCTACTGGTTCGGCCTGGTTCGACTGAACCGGTAGCTCTGACGATCATATGTGAGTGAACCGGTTCACTCCAACGATCAGCGACTGGGTCCTCCCACCTGCCCCGGCTCTGTACTGACCTCTATTTCCTGCTTTTCAACCTCAGCAGCTTTGTGCAGCACAGCCGATTGCTGCACATCAGCTGTTAAAGACACAATGAGAGTTCAGGATTGCAGGAGGAGGTTAGTAGCAAACCCTCTGCGCACATGCGAAGTGCACATTTGGTGTGCATGTGCAAAATGTACATGCACGAGCAAAGGATGCCCACCAAGCCATACCCACAGAACCGGTGGTAAAAAAAATTGAAACCTACCACTGACGCAACCACTTTGATCACTTGCTGGGGGATTCACTGCTGAAAGCAGAAAAGATGGGCCAGAGAAGGGGGGATATTTTCACAGCAGAATCCCATAGGAATCCAACGAAGACTGGAATGATTCCCAAGGAGTCACTTGATTCTATCCCTGACCAATGTTTTACCAAAGCAAGTCAACTATACTCCCAGTAATATTGTCCTGGCTTGCTGCCTATTTGAAGGGGATAAATGCTTTGAGCACAAAAAGTTCCTAGCATAATTTTATCCTGGCTGAGTTGTGATGAGATGGATGTAATACCACGAACACACAGCATACAACACGGGCATGTTCTTCCAGTTATTATAGGCCTTAGGACTAGGGGGACTTTGGCCAAGGGTCTTCTAGGCCTGATGAACCTGCCAAGCTATTCATCTCATTCTATCCTTATCCCCATTATTTCCATTTATTCCCTTATATGGTTAACACATCTAGATTGGAATTAGACAGCAACAATGAGTGGGTGCTCACATTTCAGCCCTGGTCCAAAGGGCCCAGAGATTATACTACCTGAGACTTCTCAAAGAACAACAACAACTGAATGAGAAACTGCTGGTGACCTCCTACCGCTGCACCATAAAGAGTATCTTAACTTACTGCACTGTGTATGGTTTGCCAATTGCACAGTGGCAGAATAGAACAGCACTCCAGAGGTTAACGTAATTGCCCAGAAGATCATTGGTTATCATCTCCCCTCTTTGGAAGAGCTTTATAACTCTCTCTGCTTTCAAAACATTCTCAAAGATCCATCTCATCCTGGGCACCCTTTTTTTTGAACTATTACCATCTGGCAGATGGTACAGGATAATAAAAACAAGGACAAATAGGCTGAAAAACAGCTTCTATCCTAGGGCAGTAACTTTATTGAATTCTACTATATAGTACACTGAAGATGGTATTTAATTTTGTTGTACAATGTGCAATGACAATAAAGTAAACTAAACTAAATGAGTTGTGTAGAAGTTTTTTAATGCCATCTCTTAATCATGCAGATTTTTGTTACCTGGATTGATAGCTTTATGCTTGTGTTCAAAATATTCGTTTAACAGGAAGATTAATATACTGACAAGAAATGGTGATATTGTTTTACAGTGGACATAGGAAGTTGTAGATTAAGGAAAGTGTGCCTGGTTCCTTCCCTTCAGTTCAATAGAAACAAATTGTAAACTGTTTCACTGAACATTTCTGAATAGGCAAATGAAATTAACCCACAGTTCTGGAGAAACTTAGAAAGGACGTGTTCAGAAATGATCAGCAAATACTTTTCTGAAACTTAATTTTTCAATTTTATAGTAACAAAATCAATCTACAGGAATCTCGTGTACCTTCTATAAAATAAAATTCCAAACCTAGTACAATTTTTGTAGTAGTGTATTCCAAATTTAAATAAGAGTGCAGAAATATTGTCTGTCCTGAATTTATTTACCTCTGATTCATAATGGGTACCTAAACTCCATTATGCACACTATGCATAGAATGTAAATACAATATTTCCATATTTTTTATTAGTTGAAAATGGAAGGTATTCTATTCAAAGCAATGACAAATAAAATTCATCATCTTTTTTTATCCTATATGATGCCTCAGCTCACTGTAGTTATCTGTATTTTTTTTAATAGGAATGACATATATTATTAGCAAATTCTATGACTTTTAAGAAGAAAACAATCAATAAATGGTGATATATGTATGTGCCAACCAGAAAGTCACCCAGGAAATTAAAATGTCAATATAGCAGTCATGGTCATGTAATCAAAGACCTCTTCCCTGTCACTTTTCACATAATCACATCTGTCACATAGACCGTAAAACAAGGTTGGCTTCATTTAAGCATTCATGGCTACATCTTGATTTTTCTGACCATTTATACCAGTAATATTGCAAATAATTCTAAAGAATCTGGTTGAACCAAAGGAAGACAGATTTGTCAATACAAATTTGTGTTTACTTTAATATATCCCATTTCATAGCAGTCTGCTTGGAGAATAACTCCCCCACCCCTCTAAAAAAAAAGACTTGCACATCCACTATGGGTAAGTTCATGTTGGCTGAAGACAAGTTTGATTTTTTTCCCCTTCTCCATATGCACTTCATATTTGAGTCACAGTTTCTTAAGTTATAGTATGGTTACTTTCATTATGGCACAGATATGGTTTGTGACTCTATCCAAACATGTTTTATTCAATAAATTGTAATTGATCTAAGCATGTCTCTGTGAGTGGTTTGATACCAATTGACTGGTTCATGTTGTGCTCCTGTGTTGATGTCTAAGCCACATCAAAGAAGGATGGCATCAAGATCACGAGAAGTGATAATATCACTTTGTACCACACTAGTGAGGCCACACTTGGAATACTGCACCCAGTTCTGGTCACCACAATACAAAAAAAAACACATTAAGACTCTGGAAAATGTGCAGACAAGAGCAACAAAATTGATAAAGAGTCTGGAGGCTAAGTGATACGATGAAAAAATGAGGGAGATGGGTATCTCTAGCCCACAGGTGTCAAACTCATGGCGCCACATTGCTATCATGTGACATTTTGTGACATTTTCCCCCTTCATGGAGCTGGGATGGGCATGGCCTGTGTATGATGCATCTAGCCTATCAGTCACCAGTTTGACACTTCTATCAAAGAGAGGAACTGGGAGGACATGACAACTGTCTTCCAGTACTGTGGCAACTGTCACAAAAAAAAGAGATTTACTATTTGTTTATTTGTTTATAAAAAGTATTGGCCAGTCATCTTGCCATAGGATAACTCTGGGTGGCTTACAGTTACATAAACAGTTAAAACATAAAAAGTTACAATCAGACATTAAAACCAAGGACACATGGGAGGGCACAGGCAGAGTGGGGAGGAAGTGGGATATGTTATTAATCAATCATCTCCATTGCCCTGATCTCCCACTGGGACCCCAAGCCAACTGGCCCAGCCACATCTTTAGACCCTATGAAAAGATAGGAGGGTTGGAGCCAATCTCACATTGGGGGTTAAGATGTTCCAGAGGGCAGGAGCAACAGCAGAGAAGGCCCTCTTCCTGGCCCACCAGCCAGAATAATCAGAGTGATGGGACCTACAGCATGCCTCCTCTGCCAATACAAGTGGTACAGGCCAATCTCAATGGGGTGAGATGGTCCTTCAAGACTTAGTCTCCAAAGCAACATAGGACAGGACAAGAAGTAAAGGGTGGAAGCTTGTTAAAGAGAGATCCAACCGAGAAGTAAAGATAAATTTTCTGACAGTGAGAGTGATTAACCAATCGAACAGCTTGCCTCCCAAAGTTGTGGGTGCTTCATCACTGAAGGTTTTCAAAAATTGATAGAACAACCATTTGACTGAGATGGTATAAGGCAAGGGTGTCAAACGTGCATGTCATAGCAGCATCATGAGACATATCACAACTTTTTCCCCCCTTCACTAAACTGAGCTTGGGTGTGGCCAGCACATGACACATCCAGCCCATGGGTCACAAGTTTGACAGCCCTGGTATAAGGTCTCCCACCTTAAAGACAGATTGGACTAGAGGATCTCAGAGGACTCTCCCAACCCTATGAGTCTGTGGTCTGTTTTATATTGTTTCTTTTATACAGTCATATGATCAATGGCTGTTTCGTTGTAAAGTTTTCTATTGCAATTTTTCTATAGAAATTTAGAACTTTCTGTACATAGGAAACATAGCTTTTAAACCTGATATTTGCTGACTTCAAACCAGATATCTGCTGACTGTTTCTTTCTTCCCACAGTATCAAAATATTGATGTCCTTGACTGTGCAGTGAATTAGTTGATAGAAGTGAAATGTTGCCTTCAAAATGTACTCCATTGGTTGGCTTCAAATATACTCAAATGAAAATGTTGGTTGAACTCTTCTTAGACTCCTTGACAGAACCAGTCAAGTCACATACTGTATTCATGCAAAATATACCCCATATCAAATTCACAGGGTAGATTATTGATGGGGTATTACATGATTCTCAGGCTAAAAAATAGTCCATCCCTGTGGTAAATCTTTCAATAATTTCATTATGCACAAAACTATAGTATGAATCTTCCTTAATGTGCACATTCTCCCACAGCACACTGTGTATCCCTTTCACTATTAATTATGTGGTGTCATGGCAAATGTGTTAGATTAATACTAGAAACACCCAGCTTCATATCTACCCTGTGCAGAGGTGATATTCAGCCAGTTCTGACCAGTTCTGGAGAACCGGTAAATACCACCTCTGATCAGCTCTGCCTCCATCTATTCTCTGCCTCCTGAATCCCAGCTGATCAGCTAGGGCTTCTTTTGTTGCCCTGCACAGGAGAACTGAGCTGGAAAGTAGGTTAGTGGGGTGGGGTGGGGTGGGAGTGGGGATTCTACAGTATCTTTTCCTTGGAGTGGAGTGGAAATGGAGATGCTATCCTTCCCCTGCCATGCCCACCATTAGGAATGATACTTCAACACCCACCAAGCCACATCACATCCACCAAGCCACACCCACAGAACAGGTAGTAAAAACAATTTGAAGACCACCACTGACCCTGTGCCATCAAAGCTCCCTTGGTAGCACAGGGCCAGTCATTCTGTATTCATCCCATCCCACTGTGAACCAGTTCAAGCTCCTGAAATATAAAGTGGAGTATAAAACAACAAAGCAAACATAGATAATGCATAATTCTTTATAGAGAATATGCAAAGTGTTATATTTTAAGCAATTTAAGAATTTTCAAAATAGAACTGGTTGTGTGTCTCCACTCTGAGGATTTCGTGACAGATTGTGCATTGGCAAGCTTGCCTAATGAACAATGCACTTGTGAAATGAATCAGAGCTGCCATGCATTTGAATGAGTACCACACTTTGGATACAGAGAATTTTGCATGGACCATTTTAAAAAGAGAGGGTAAAAATGGAAAGGAGAGAGAGAGAGTGAACGTCATAATAGAATGAACTGGTAACAAAATGAAACACAAATAAAGCAGCTCTCCTTGGGCTCACACTTTGGAATTATGGCTTTGCTTCAAATATTCCTGAACATTCTCAGATAATCAGCTTGTGATATGATATATAATGTCATCACATCCAATCCTTTCAGTTGTTCACACACACATGTATTTTGTTGATTGCTAATGAAAAATTCCCCTTGTGTAACCCAAAGGGTACAGAAACAGCTTTGTTTAACAAATGTGTAATGCCCATAACACAGTCCCAGCACATGCTAATTAAATTCTTTTCCTTTTTAGTCTGTTTGTAGCCTCAGATGGTTTGAGCAGTTTTGGAATATTTGACAAAATTCAACTGAGCAGCTACTTGAATTTGATGCATTAACCTTGACATCACCTGTAGGATTATTTAGCTTTCACATTCAAATGGTACTCCCCCCCCCCCAAATATAAGAATGTAAAATAAAATTACTAGTCTACCCTTTATACAGAAACTGTGTAAATCAGTAATGATCACTACTCCAATAAAAGGAGAACTCTAAGCTGCAATCCATCAAATAGTACTTCTTCAGAAGCCCTTATTGAAATGAATAGAGCAACAGCACTTTTCCTATATACTGCTCTGTGTTGGGAAAAGAAAACAGCCTACTCAATCATGTTAGTATAAAGCATTTTGGCATTGATAATTCTTTAAGAATAGCACCTCAGGGTGCTTTAGGAAAAGTTTAAAAGTTAAAATGAGTAAACAGAAAACTCAAGGTAAGGCAGATAGCTTTGATAGCTGAGCATTCCAACAAGGAGAAATATCTATAAGCATAATCTGAAAATGCAGAAGTGAGGGAAAACAGGTATTTAATCCTTCCTACTGCAAATAATGGGAGATTTATATTAAGACAAGGTCATGCTTTAAATCTTCTCCCAGTACTGGGATGTGATAGAATGTATTGATCTAAATACCCTTCAGAACCAAAACTCTTCTGGGCTCTTTCTCTGTCTTTCTACCACACAAATATAAAGCTTTCCCAACTACAGAAAGAACCGGTTATCAAAGCTGACATGCAGAGCTGTAGTGGCACAGTGGTTAGAATGCAGTATTGCAAGCTAACTGTATTCCACTGCCAGGAGTTCGATCCGGCTCAAGATTGACTCAGCCTTCCGACCTTCTGAGGTTGATAAAATGAGGAGTCAGATTGTTGGGGGCAATATGTTGACTCTGTAAACTGCTTAGAGAGGGCTGTAAAAGCACCTTGAAGTGGTAAAGTCTAATTGCTATTGCTATGGAGGTCAGAATTACAAATCTCACACTGGACGTTGCTCTGAGTTGAAGCCCTCTGATGAGGAAGAGAGAAATTAAGGAATTTTATGCTCCCAATCATGGGTGGGCTTCAAAATTTTTAGCAACGGGTTCTCTGCCCGGTTGCTGGGTGGGCATGGGCATGGTGGATGTTGCCTAGTTGGCCTCCTGCACCATTGGGGGAAGGGCGTTTTTGCTGTCCCAAATGCAAAACACAAGCAGAGGAGAGGAGTTTCAGTTTCAGTTTTACTTTCACAACAGCAAGCAGCTTTACTACAGAACAGTTGAGCTAAGCCACATCCAGACTCCTTGCTGTCTCCTTCTTGCTCACACAGCAAATACTGTTTCAGTTTCTCAACTCTCTCACACACTGACAGGATTCTAGCCAGATAAATACCGATGGATGCTGGTATGCAGAGGCAGAATTTTTTTCCCTTATTTTCCTCCCCCAAAACTAAGCCCAACCATATAATTTCGTAGCGAAGCACGGGTATCAAGCTAGTAATAAAAATAAATAAAAGAAATTACTTCTAATAAATTGTTGTTATGCTGCAAATGCTATGCTATGATTAAACTATATAATTTTCCTAGAAACCTCCCTTGATGTCCAACAAGCTTTCTGTCTCCTGCTGTAAAATAAAGCACCACTATGTTATTTATTCACAGCAATGTCTTTGAACCGCCAGAAAGTATCCACTTGAATCAGAAAGAGCACATTTGGGGACTATTTCATCCTGTTTGAGGGCATAATCCTCAAGGCAGACTTTTGAGGTCGAACACACTGTGGATATCAAAATTCCAAATGTATTTCCAGCTCAGCAAGACTTATTATGCTCCTTTAAGAAAGCCTCACTGAGCAGTATATACAGGAGTGTTCTTTGAAGCTGCAAATGAGTTTCTTTTGCAACTTTCAAGCAAAGGTTGAGTTTCATTGATGGGTTGTTACATCATTTAAAAAGATTATCTGATGATCTGTTATGATTATCATATCAATTCAATGAGGGTTACAGGCTGGGGAGAATATACAGGCAAAATTTTTGTGCTATGAACACTTGGTTGGAGCTGAGCAATTATCTATTGTTTAAATTCTATCTGTGGTTTGATTTTTGCAGATGGTTGGCTGTGACTCTTGGAGATCATTATAGGCAGCCTATTTGCTTCCCAGTGAGTGATGAATATAAATCTTCTAAAATGAAACTGGGTATTTTATTTAGTTTTCTTACTGAAGGCAAAAAAAAAAAAAAAGTTAGCACAATGGGGACAGATAGCCTAAAGTAAAAATGCTTGATTCTTGAAGTTATCTATATAATATATACATATTATATTACAATATTAATTTTTAAAGAACAGGCTCAGTGAATTAAATTATTAATAAATTATGATTTATTAATACTCAGTATATCCATTATTAGCACACAAAAAAATAACCATAACTAACTCTGATCTCACTGATTTTAAGTAGATTACTCTGAATACTTTAGAATGAAATTTGGGATCAACTCAATTAAAAACAAAAATATCCCTGGAATGAAATTGTGGGCAAATAATACTTATAACAAAAACAAAGCAAAAAAAGTGCATCACCATATCACTGAGTTTGCCTAATTGGCTACAGTATATATTTGAAAGAGAGAAGACTAAAACATATGGAGAACATTTATGGGAATTGGGTATGTGCTGGTGGCACAGTGGTTAGAGTGCAGGCTACTTCTGCTGACTGCTGGCTACAGTTCAGCAGTTCAAATCTCACCAGGCACAAGATTGACTCAGTCTTCCATCTTTCCAAGGTGGGTAAAATGAGGACCCAGATTGCTGCAGGCAGTATGCTGACTCTGTAATACTGCTTAGAGAGGCCTGTAAGGCACTGTGAAGCAGCATGTAAGTCTAAGTGCTATTGATATTGCTATGTCTAGTTTAGTGAAAAGAAGGACTAGGGGAGACATGATTACAATGTTCCAATACTTTAGGGGCTGCCACAAAGGAGAGGGGCTCAACCTGTTTTCCAAAGCACCAAAAGGCAAGATAAGAAGCAATGGATGGAAACTGAAGAAAGACAGAAGCAACCTAGAACTTAGAAGAAATTTTCTGATGGTAAGAGCAATCAACCAATAGAACAACTTGCCTTCAGAAGTTATGGATGTTCTAACACTGGAGACTTTTATTAGGGGACTGGACAACCATTTGTCTAAAATGATATAGGTTCTCTTGCTTGAGCAAGGGCTCAGATTAGAAGACCTCCAAGGTCCTACCCAACTCCATTATTATGTTATTTATTTGAGAAGAGATAGTGAAGCAGTTATCAACTTATCAGAAGTTTTTAATTTATAATAAAGAAATATACAAGTATGCTAGAATTCACTAGTTATTATACTAAACCAATTAAATTAGGATGACTCCTAAAGGAAATAAAAACATAGATTATTTTATGTGTTCATGTTAAATAATTATGTGGTAAGAAATTCTATTATTAGCCTTTCTACTTAAAAAAACAACACTTGGGATAATGAAGTACCATTCCTTTTAGAACTTATTTTATGCCAGGCCCTCATAATATAAGCATAATGGCTAAAGATGATTTATTCACAAAAACCATAATCAATATATTAGAAGATGGAATAAACAAAAACACAGTTGTAACACTTCTTCTCTTCACCTGAAAGTTATTTAGTTAATGTACTTGTCAAATCATAACTGTGAGATGGATTGTGTTATATTGGTAACCACAACATAGGAAGAAAAAGAAACAAGACAAACTTAGTACACATCTATGTTTTACTGATAGCTGGCAGATTACATCAGACTACTCTCTTACACATACAAAGCTCAGTTTGTTTATTTACTCATTATTTGCTACCCACAGGTAATGCAACATGTTAAAACACATAATCTCTTTCGTCACTCCAATAAAGTACATTCTCATACGAGGTTGGTTTCCAAGTTACTGCACACCTCAAAGTCACTACTGGTTGCATTAATCAGATTGCTGTTGTCTTTTTCTACAACCAATTGTAGTTTCTTCTTCCTGCTGCATTTGACTAGATAGAGCATAAGGTCTTTCATCTTTACTTAAGTACCTTGTTTGACAAATTGTTCCTTTAGCCATTTGCATTTGTAGAGTAAAATCTACAAATCGGATAATGCTTTCTACTGTAATTTGGCAGGTCTTTCCAGTTCACTGTGTCTGAAATATGCAGGATCATCCATCTTCAATGGTGATAAAGATCTAGCCCATCCATTATAAAAACTGTTCTTCCTGAATCTGCTTTAATCATGGAGAGACATTTTCTTGACTAACTCGTGATCTGTCTAAAACACTAGATGCTGAGAAATTTATTTGCAAACACCAACCCATCAGTAACTATGCTGGCAATTTCATAAATGAAAAGGCCAAGTAAAAAATCAGAACCATTCAATGTTGAATTTTCTACCATTTTCTTCATGGTTTCAACTCTTCAACTCTTTTACCACTTGATTGGTTATCATCCTAACTGGGAATAGTACAGTGTGTACAAATTCCCAATCTTTTGCAAACTTGCTGAATTCCATAGAGCTATATTATAATCTGTTGCTACAAGATTCAAAGATTCAAAGCTTTGCAAAGAGATACACAAAATCATTTGATAAAATTTCCATAGAAAGAGTTTAGGAATTTAGAGAAATCAGAAATATTTTTTCTTTGCAGTTCAAATAAAATAATTGCTTATAAAATCCTGCTGAAATTGGACACACACACACGTGTGTGTGTGTGTGTGTGTGTGTGTGTGTGTGTGTCCAATTTCAGCAAGATTTTATAAGCAATTATTTCCCCCACTCTCCAATGTTTTGTTACATTTCCAACTCATGAAAGTCTAGCCAAACCTTATCTGGGAGAATAATTTTCTTCTTTTTTAAAGTATCTATACACATTCAAAAAACAACTTCATTGGCTTGTTAACTGTACAGTACTTCATAAATGCTCATGTATTAATTATTAATCATATTTTTATGGGTATGCAATCAACTTCGTAATTCCAATACTGTTTTACAGTAATTTTATTACAAATTACAATTAAAAAGATACAAAACTAATAAAACCCTAAAATAATAAAAGAATAGAAAGAAAAAAAGAAGTGCAGAAAATAAAAGTAGAAAAGATTGTAAAAATAAAAAAAATGCAAAGAAATGACTTATTTGTTATCAAAAGAATTTTAGTAACTTATCACCATTTATTTGTTATCAAAAGAATTTTAGTAACTTATCACCATTTCTCAGCAGAAGTCCATTAAAAGATACCAGAGACAACAACATATCTATTTTAACCTTGATTTAAAAAAAAGCCTTTATTTTCCTTCCTTTGTTAAATCATCTGGAACTTCCCTGATTTGCTGAAACCATCCTGCCAAACTCACTTTCTCTAATAATTGTAAGGTCTTATGGTTTAATGTAGCATCTTAAAGTTTTCTCTCAGTTATAAAGAACCAAAACCTCACCATATGTAGTTAAAAGCTTCTGAACAACCCAAATGCAATTAATCAACTACTTCTAAAAAAGCCCCAGACAAGGCATCTGCCATTATAAACTCCTTTCCAGACTTATAAACTCTTCACAATTGTTATTTTTACAAAGTTAAATCCTTGGATTTTTACAGGCACACTGTATAATGATTTCTTTAAAAATAACTTTCAAAGATTTATGATCACAAGTTTCCACTAAAACTTGTTTCCCATAAATAAACTGGTGAAATCTTGTAATCCTGAAAGAAAAGCTCATATTTCCTTTTCTATCTGGAAATACATTTGTTGTGCTTTAGTCATGGCCTTAGATGCATCAGTCACAGAAATTCTTTTCACAGCAATATTGCAACTAAACCAAATGTACTAGCAACCACCAACATCCCCATTTATATTTTGTACATTTCTTTTTTAAATGTATTCATTGCAGTGGTGGGATTCAATTTTTTTTTCTACCAGTTCTGATGGCTTTCTACTGGCTTGATGGGTGCGGCAGGGGAAGGATACTGTAAAATCTCCAGTCAGAGGTGGTATTTGCCAGTTCTCCGAACTACTCAAAATTTCTGCTACTGGTTCTCCAGAAATGATCAGAACCTGCTGAATACCACCTCTGCTTATATCCCTTATATAAAATGTGAAGGGCAACCAAAGAAGACCCAGCCGATCAGCTGGGACTTGGGAGGCAGAGAATAGATGGGGATGGGGCCAGTCAGAGGTAGTATTTGCCAGTTCTCTGAACTACTCAAAATTTCCGCTACTGGTTCTCCAGAACTGGTCAGAACCTGCTGAATAACACCTCTGATTCATGGTATCTTCATGATTGGAATCTACTGAAATTCCATATCCAGTATCAATTGTCTTAATGGAATTGTCACAATAGCCTTTTCTAGTACATTTCTTTTTGGTCAAATAATTGGCCAGACCGAAATATCACTGTAGTTCTGTTTTATTCTTGATTCTTTGGGCTGCAGTCTTTGCTTCGTTAGGTTTCAGATTAAGAGAAATTAACCTTAAGTTCTAAATATTTCACCTTAGTTAGTCTATATTTACTCCTTTGTTTATTTAACTTCAAATGTATTTCTTTAAACAATACCAACATTTACTTAACTCCCTAATCAAGTTATATCATCCTCCTTGTAATCTTTCCAAAGTCACAGAATCATAGAGCTAGGAGGGATTTTGGAGGTCTTCTAGTTCAGAGTTCCCCAAACTTTAGTACGTGGATTGGAAATGTGCTGCAGTATGCCAGACACTGGGCTGCACAAACAAGTGAAGTCCCATCCACTGGATGCAGGCAACATGTGAAACCACACACCTCTCCGATCTGTGGAAAAACATCTCTCCACGGAACTGGTCTCTAGTGCCTAAACGATTGGGGGCCACTGTTCTAGTCCAACCCTCCGTTGAGGAAGACTTTATTTAAAATGACTGTCCCCTTTTCTTTTTCTTTCAAGACCTCCAGTAATGAAGCACCTACAACCCTTATTAATTCTTTTTAATAGCAATTTTTAAGAATTGTAATTACAGCAGTAAAAACTCATATAAACTAAGAATGAAAAGTATAAATTGTAGAATTGGAAAAAGAGAGAAAGGAATAATAGAATACAAGGATAAAGTAAAAATATAATAATTTTCCACCTTCATCATAAGTATAAACAATTTTAATAACTTACCACCTTCTCTTGGATACAGCAAATGGACCATATTAAATTTCTTATCTATAAAGAATTCCACAAACCTTGCCACTTTAGTCCTGTTATCAGCAAAAGTCCACTAAGGATTACCAGAGAAAACAACAAATCTGTTTTAACTATAATCAAATAAACCAAGTTAATATTCCTTATTTTTACTTCTAACAATCTTAATCTTTACATTTGCAATGAGCCACAATTCAGAGTGACTCTAACCTTGAATCTGATGATATTGCTCCAGCTAAACCTGTTCTTCAGGACTATCAGCCATAGGAATCAGTAAGCTGGGATTCAGTGAGGCTTATTGTCCACTGTTATCTCCTGTTCAGCTTGGAGTAGTCAGACAATGACAGGTGCATACAAAGGTGATCAGAGCAATGTTCCTCAATGTGGCTTCTTGTTAAGCCAAGGGTAAAGCATGAGTTATTGTAGCCAGCTGATTGCAGACAAATTTAGATAGCTGCTTTGCTTGCAATCTGTTGAAAACAACTCTGACTTCACAGCTTGGGATCTTGTTTCTGTTGTTATTTCTGACTATCTTTGAACTGGCCGACTATCTGATTTGGCATCCTGTGTCTTTTGGAATTTTTTGAACAATGCTATTGCTTTTTGGACATTACTTGTCTCTCTTCAGACAACTACTCTACCAAAGCATTTGAATCTCATTGTGTTTGCTGTTTGCCTAATTTGTCGTTCTGCTTCTGAGTACTGTTTTGTGTGTTGTCAACCTTGAAACAGAACAAGTAGCCCTAATAATATTGTAGAAGTTGATTTCTTTTCATGTTTTCTTTTTCTCTTTAAAAGTTTTTTTTTTAAAAAAACATGGTTAAATAAAAAAAAAGTATGTTTTTCATTTGTATAGTTGTTTCAAATGCAAAAACAAGAATACAGAATAACAGAGTTGGAAAGGATCTTTTAAGTCTTCTAGTTCAACTCCCTGCTCAAGCAAGATACTCTATAGCAGGGGTCTCAAACACAATTTACCTGGGGGCCGCTGGAGGCAGAGTCTGGGTGAGGCTGGGCCGCATAATATTATACTTTATATTATACTTTATATTTATATTATACACTAATATTATACTTTCATATCACGGTGGGGGCCACAGGATATCGTCCTGCGGGCCGCAATTGGCCTATGGGCCGCGAGAATGAGACCTCTGCTCTATAGCATTCTGGATAAGTGGCTGTCTAGTCTCTTATTAAAAACCTTCAGGCTCTATGCAGAGCTGCTAGAAGGCGAGAGCAGCTGAGACAAAAGGGGAGACTCGGGAGTAAGGCTTGGAGGTTTATACCCCTCCATAAGGTATAAAGGACAGGCAAAGGTGACAAAACCTTTGCAGGAAGCAAAGTCATTTGTTCTGTTCGGATTAATCCTTGAAGCTCTGTGTGGACTTTGCACTTCGGTTGGTTTTTCATAATTCATTTGGCACTCTAGTTGTTGGCAGCAATTCAAAGGAAATAAAGGTGGGTGCTTATCTTGAATGGACTGCTTGGGACTCATTACCAGCTGGAAATGAACATAATTCCCAATGTTGAAATAAAACAAGAGTTGTTTTAACTAAGCGTGTGCTTAATTACGGTCTCGGGAAGCCTTGGTCAGAACATATACATTCAAAAATTCTCAGTTGACTTCTGATACCATGTTATATATATCTCACACCACCACCCAGCACAGATCAATTCCGTAGCCAAGACACTCATCTCCAGAACAAAATGCTTAGCCGATGAACAACACCAAAAAACCGAACTACACACTCTCACCAACGTACTTGCAGCCAATGGATTCCAAAGAAAGAAGATTACCCACCTAATCCAAAAAGAAACCCCAACCAAAATCCAAGACAGAGAACAAGAAAACGGCAAAGCCCTCCTCCCATATATAAAAGGCACTACAGACAAAATCAGCAAGATCCTCCAAAAACACAACATCAAAACAGCATTCTGCACAAACAGAAAAATATCCACCATCCTAAGAAACCCCAAAGACAAAATCGAATTAGAAAACCAAGGAGTATACGAAATCCCCTGCACTGCCTGCCCTACCACATACATTGGACAAACTAACAGAAGAATAAATGCACGCATTGAAGAACATAAGAACTCAATCAAAAAGAAGAAACGACCTCTTCCCTGGTCCAACACCTCAAAGCCACAGGACATGAAATTGATTTTAAAAATACCAGAACTATCGCCAAAACCGAACACTTCAACAGCAGAATAATCAGAGAAGCCATAGAGATAGAAAACGCCCACACAGCATGAACAAACGAGATGACACCTCCCGCCTTCCAGCCATTTGGAAACCCGCCCTCATGAACAGGCAGTACCTAACATGAAGAAGGACACCAGACCCACACCCATGAGAGCCACACAAGATGCCACCACCACACTTCCATGTAGAAAACAGACTCTCACCCACTCAGAAGATGAGACACGACCATGGACCAGAAGCTGCACTACAGCTGCATCACTACCCACTTCAAACCCCTCCGAGCCATACATGAAGCAAACCGACACCCACTATGAAGATGCAACAGGACCACGAACTAGAAGCCAAACAGCAAGATCACAACTCACCAGCTCAAATCCCCAGCAACTAAGACTAACCGGAGCACAGCCAAGCCCCCACCTGAACAGAACATGCCTCCAACCAATCAGAACACGGCTAACCCCCAACCAATCAGAACACAACCAAACCCCTACCAATGAGAACACACCCCACCCAATCAGAACACAGCCAAGCCCCCACCCAATCAAGTCCCACCCCACTGGCAGTTAAAAGGAGGAAGCAGCTGCAATCTCACATTACTCTGAAAAGCACAGAGCCGGAGACAGAAGCCTGAAGATGATGAATGAGACTTCATTGAAACGTTGCCTAGATACTTGAATCTTACGCGGGAGAAACCCGAACAACCAAAGATCCATATATATATATATATATATATATATATATATATATATATATATATATATATATATTTAACTTAGCAAACATAGAAAATTATGGGAAAGATCAGTCCAATACCTAAGTAAGGTTTATTGATCACTTTCAGATTACATTAGTGGAACCATTCATACTTGAATTGCTGTTTCCTTAAATTCAGCCATCATCTCTTTTTAAGTAAGACAATACTCTGTAACTCAAAAGAGAAAAGATAAGTTGATTTCAAATTTGGGGTGCTTTTACCAAAGATGACATGAAGGGACAAGCATACACTTTATGTGAATATTTGAATGATGTGTGACCGTTCCTTAGATAAAGGAATAGCAATTTCAGAAGAAGAAAGAAAGGAAACAATGGAGGTGAACACTGGAAAGATATACAATTTGAAGAAATAGTGTAGATCAGGGCTTCTCTGAAAATTTGTGGATTTCATCTCCCATAATTCCCCAATTAACATTTTCCAATTGTTGAAGTTGAGAAACAATGGCTTTAGAAACTTGGGACTCGGGTAATATTGGGAGCTTGTAGAGACTTAGACTTAGAATAACTTTATTGTCACCTTGAATGTACACACTAATCGGCACACAGTAAAATGAAATTTCATTGCATACAGCTCTCAAAGGGTCTCCATCTCTTGACTTGATTTCTTCAGGTTGTTGGATTCTCGAGATAGGAATGCTCAAGTAAAAGTCATCATGACCCAGATGTCAGTTAAACAGCCCACTTTCTCCTGGAATTGTTAAAGGGAATTCAGAATATTTCATTATGGGGCTGAGACGACCTCTGGCATTATGTAGCTGAGATGATCGTTAGCTTTTTAGACAATTCTCCTTCACATATTACAATAATATTCTTTAGACAATATTCTTTAGAAGACTTTTGCTTCTTAAAGCAGGGGTCCTAACCCCCGGGCAATGGCCCAATACCCATTCAGAACCGGGTTGCAGAAGTGGCAGGTGGGCGAACACTTGAGTACACACAGCTCCACTTGCACTTGTGGTAGACAGGTGAGCACACTCATGCAGCTCCATTTATGTGAGCAACAGGGTGTGTGCATGAACAGAAGGATTCTTATTTATACATTGGCAATGAGAATGGAGCTGGTTTGAATAGTCCTAAACAAGTGTCACACAATGGTCAGATACCAACAGATGGTTCTAAAATCTCAGAGTCTGCTTCTGTCAAATTCCTGCAAGGAGAGATTGACATTGTATGAAATATAAAAAAAAGTATTTTTGTTTTCTCTTGATAATTCAGAACAGAACAGAATCAGAAGGTATTTCTTTAATGGTTAACAGTTTGGTTTAAATGATTTTTACATTGCTTTGAGTGTGCATGCTTATGTGTATGTGTATATAGGGCTGGTATTATAAGTTGATAAATAGCGAGGGAAAAGAAAAAAAAGTGATGGAGGTAGTGGAAGATGAAGAGAAAGAGGTGGATTTTGCCTATAATTTATCACGACCACTCATAAAGTACAAGTCAAAATAGCTCTTTCAATTTTAGTAAATCAAATTGCTTTCTAAGACTGGGTGATTTAGAAATAATATGGTCAGGAATTGATCTACTTGTTATGGGCCCAAAGCTGCAGTCAAAAAGAAAAAAGCAAAAAAGCAAAAAAAATGACATTTGGTATAATTTAAGTTTAAGCTCAAAATCAAATTAATTAAATACAATTAATATGATTATTCCATGTATACTTCATAATTCTTTCTTTTATTCCAACATGTATGTTAATAATATTAACAATAACAGAGGAATGAGATCTATCCGTATCATTTATAATCAAACCAATCTCTTCTATATTACATAAAAAGCTTTTATAAAACACAACAGCCATTACTTGAGATTTGAACTTGATGAGTCACATTGGAACTCATTAAGGTATAAAATATCCTGCAAATCTATTTAGGCAATTCATCAAGAACTGACCATTAAAAAAAAATCACTAGATGGTTCTACAACTCCTTAAAATTTCATTGTATTAAGAGAAATGATTCTAAATTGGGTTAGATGGGTGGAAATCAAAGTGATGCACATTTTCATTTATCCATTTAATTGGAATTTTTACCTAACCACCTTTTGTAATTCATTCTAGCATGGTTTTATTATTCATTATTCATGGCTTTATTATTCATCATTCTAAAACTGATAAAATGGTGCATTTTTAAAAACAAAAATTAATTTGATTGTTGTGAAGCTGTGAGATATGAGCAAAAAGTTGGGAGACATAATTTACCAGGACAGAAATGTGAGTTCACTCAACAAGCCACAACAGTCCAGCTTCAAGGCTGAAAGGTGCAATCATGGTGGAGGATGAGAAAGAAGTTATTGTCATTTAGCCATGTTATCTCATATACCCTAACAGTTTTCAACAGAGTATGAGTCTAGCTTTCTAATCTAGCTAGGCTGAGTTAAATGGGAATTACTGCTGAATTCTTGTTAGTAAGCATGATAGCATAGCAAATCGTATAAAAAAGTAAAGCGTATTTTTCCTCCTTTGGTCCAATAGAATTTTAAAATGTAGGAAATAGCAATGGCTGCAAAATTAACAGCAGCATCTTGACCGACACTAGTTCATGAATTTTGTTATGTCAAGAAAATAATTCCTAATAGGTTCCTGTACTTCCATCCCTAAAAATGTCATTTTCTATATAAATATTGAATATGGATCCATTAAATTTTATATTTCTTCTTAAGACTAGTACCAACAAACCCTTCCCTTTTTATGACCTGGTAATCCCTTAATGTGGGGTAGAGCCAGGGCAATTGGATGTTGCTGAGCATTTACTGGCCAAATGCCCTTCCTGATGCCAAGTGGAATTTGCAGCAGACTTTTTAATTTATTTTTGCATCCTAGGAGAGAAATATCTGTTGTTATCTAGGATTGAACTCTCATCACTAAGCCACCATGCCACTTTTTCTTACTATTGTATTAAATAATCAGTTTAAGACTAAAATCTCTAATATAACAAAATATATTGAGGTAAGTTGTAATAGTTTTCCACTGTTACAGTGAATTTTAGGCTTGTAATATTGGCATTCCAAATTTTAATTGATATTGACAGGATATCTTTATTCTTTTCTCAGTTCTTACTACTTTAAGCCAGTGTTTTTCAAGATTAGCAATTTTAAGATTTGTGAACATCAACTCTCAGAGTCCGGGAGTTGAATTACATACTTTAAAGTTGCCAAGGGAGAGAAACACTGCTCTAAGTTATATAAATAGTAGAATGTTAATATTCTTTAACCATATTATATAAACATTTTGTATTGAAACAATATAATATATCAACACAATAAAAAGGGATTCTCCCAGGCAAAGAAATGGAAGAGCATTGCAGAGATATAAGTTGAGTTCCTATGCCATCAAACATTAATGTAGAAGGTACAGAAAGTGGCTGGCGCCCACAAGACTGGCTAAGATTTATCCCAATTTAGACTCAAAATGTTGGAAATGTGGACAAAAACAAGGTACCTTCTATCATACATGGTTGTTATGCCCTGAAGCAAAAAAGTACTGGAAGAAAATACAAAAATGGCGACAGGATCTAATTGGAAGTCAAATATAATTTACTCCAGAACTATTCCTCCTAGGGCTAATTAAAGGTAAATACAATAAAAAGATAAAATATTTGATGCTACATATAACAATAGCAGCCAGGATAGCCTTGTTGGAAAAAGGAACACATACCATCCAAAGCCCTAGTAATCAAAAAAATATATGAGTGTGTGGAAATGGATAGGATGACTATAGAATTAAAAGGAAAAAAAAAGATTCTGAATGTTATGCAATATGGGAGAAATGGTATGACTGGATAAAAGCTAGAAATAAGAAAAGAAAATGTATTATATAGATGTAAAATATATAGAAATAGAATGCATAGATTATATCAATATGGAACGTAGTTGTATAAAAAATGTCACAGCACTGTTTTAACATCAATTGTGATATGTAAAAAAAGAAAATTTAATAAAAACAATAAAAGAAAAGAAAAGTGGCTGAGCCAGGACAAAGAAACTTATTTTTTATGTAAAAGTAAAAGGAAGTTTCTTTGAAACCGACTTCCATATAGCTTTCATATTAACAATATAAAGGTGATTTGGCATTGCTGTCTACTGGTCTGACCGTGTTTAGCTTTTCAAAATCTTTCACTGATAAAGAGGTGAGACCATCTGTGCTAAGTCAATATACTTCCTTCCCATATATGAAACATCTTTCATGTTAAATAATGCCAAGTTTTGGGAATTTTTTAAAGCAGCTTTGGTAGCCCAGCCTGGTTTAATCTTACATCCGGGAAAAAAAAGACTATTAAATATACATGAAAATCTATGTTCTTACCTTACCAGCAGCAGAAAAAAAAAAGATTTTCAAATGAAGTTTTAATATACTTGCACCTTTAGGCTGAAGCATTAGACAGGGGGGTGAGGGGAAATCTTTAGCATCTTTTGAATCAAAGGAATAAAGAATGTTTGGGGGGGGAAAAAATCTTAATGCATATTTCTTCCCAGATGGCTCCAGAGGAAAGGGATTCAGTAGGCAGCATATTTGAAGCCCATTTAGTTTCCTTCCCCCCTAATATACTCCAAAGGCAGATAAAACGGCTAAGCATTTTGCAGGTTTTTATGAAATTGCTGTTGCATAGGACTGCGTGATTAAGTCATATACAGCATATGTATTGATTTCCGTTGTTTTCTGTCTTATACTTTTTTTAATGAATAAAGTTTAATGAATATAGCTTAATGATGATAAGGTATGTCCTATATACATTTTTATTATCCAGAACAAAAACACACTTTAGTTAGGTAGCATGAGACATAAATCGGAAAGTTTCCCTGACAGTCTGTAATTAAACACCATGGGACTGTAATGAGAATCGTATTCTAAAAGGTAAAACATTTCTTGCTTTCCCTTTTCTTGCCAGGCTTTCAGGCTTACACAACAGTGTTGCTAGATGTGAACTTTATGACCTATGGACCTCAACTCCCTGAGCCAGGAAGTTCAAGTCCATTGGACATAAAGTTGACATAGTTGCCTACTTTTGGTCTGGCAAGTGCACAGTGCATCCATAATAGCTTCTTGTTTGTTTGTGTTCTGACCAAGGCTTCCTAAGACCATAATTTATTTATTTTATTTTATTTATTTATTTATTTTTGTCAATTGCTTACAAGATAATAGGTACAAGTTAAAACATAGTTTTGAGTACATGGATACATATAAGAAAAATAAAAATAAAAGAAACAATAGGACAGGGATGGTAGGCATGTTGGTGTGCTTATGCACGCCCCCTACAAACCTCTTGGGAAAAGGGTGAGGTCAATAGTAGACAGTCTAAGGTTAAAGTTTTTGGGGTTTGGGGGAAAAAGCCACAGAGTCAGGTAGAGTATTCCAGACATTGACCACTCTGTTGCTGAAGTCGTATTTCCTGCAATCAGGTTTGGTGCGATTAACCTTGAGTTTGTATCTATTGTTTGCTCTTGTGTTGTTATGGTTGAAGCTGAAGTATTCATTGACAGATAGGACATTGCAATGTATGATTTTATATACTATACTTAGATCGGACCATAGGCAGCGCAGTTCTAGGTTTTCTAGGTCTAGAATTTCGAGTCTGGTGGCATAAGGTATTCTACAATGAGTAGAGGAGCGGAGAACTCTTCTTGTGAAATATTTCTGGACTTTCGCTACTGTGTTAATATCAGATACGTAATGTGAGTTCCAGACTGATGAGCTGTATTCGAGTATTGGTCTAGCAAATGTTTTGTATGCTCTAGTTATTAATGTAATATTATCAGAGAAAAAGCTATGCAAGATTAGGTTAAGAACTCTTAACGCCTTTTTGGCTATGTAGTTGCAGTGGGCTCCAGCACTTAGGTCATTAGAGATGAGTAGTCCAAGATCCTTGACAGAGTTTAGATCATCAACAAGGTCTTGACTATTCAGCCTGCATTTTATTTTCTGATTTTTTTTCCAATATGTAGGACAGAGCATTTATTTGTTGAGATTTGAAGTTGCCGTTTGTTTGACCATTCTGATACATAGTCAAGGTCTTTTTGAAGGGTAGCAGTATTGTCTGTGGGGTTAAATAGCTTTACATCACCAGCGAAGAAAACGCAGTTGCTCTTAATATGATCACAGAGGTCATTTATGTAGAGTATGAAGAGAGTTGGTCCTAAAACACTGCCTTGGGGGACACCACAGTTGACAGATACAGAATTTGATAGGACGCTTCCAATTTTGACCATTTGTTGTCTGTTTGACAGAAGTGCTTCTATCCACTTATGCAGTTGTCCAGAGATACCATAAGATTTTAGTTTTAGGAGTAGCTTGTCATGTAGCACTGAATCAAAGGCTTTACAGAAGTCTATGTAGATTGTGTCTATTGCTTTGCCCTGATCGAGTTGTGTAGTCCATATGTTTTTGCAGTGTAAGAGTTACAGATTACCGGATAGCTTTTTCCTGAAACCAAATTGTTTATTAGAGTGAAGGTTGGTTGTTTCTAAGTGGAGGATGATGGATTGGTTAATAATTGATTCCATGACTTTACAGGTGACGCAACATAAAGAGATTGGTCTGTAATTTTCAACTAGGCTGGGGTCTCCCTTTTTGAAGATGGGGATGATCATGGCTTGTGACCATAGTTTTGGCAAGGAACTGGTCCTGAAAGATTTTTCAAAGATTATGCTTAGAGGTTCGGCTATGGCGGTGGATAGCTTTTTTAGGAAGTAGGCACATATTCCGTCCGGTTCAATAGATAGAGATGGTTTTAGATTGCGTCGTGCTTTTTCAACATTGTCTTCTGTAAAATTGATATGAATTAGATCATTGTAGTTTTCTGTGGTTTGACTAGGAAATACTGGGCATGATCCATTGCTCTTTACAAATACTGAGCCAAAGAATGTGTTAAAGAGGTTGGTTTTAGTGGTGTCGTAATTGCAGTCTTTACCATTAGGTCCTTTCTGGGGTGGGATGGACCTTGAGTCTTTTAGTTTGTTGTTTACAAAATTATAGAAAGCATGGGTGGAATTAGCGTGTAGAAGGTTTTCTTCTTGTTTAATGTGATAATTGGTGTGTTAATGTGTAATTAATTAATTAATGTGTAATTAATGTTTAATGTGATAATTAAGCACACGCATAGTTAAAACAACTCTTTTTTTATTTCAACACTAGGAATTACAAACAGTCCATTGACATAAGCACCCACTTTTCTCTCCTTTGAAATGCTGCCGACAACTAAAGTACCAAATGAAGGTTTCTCTAACTTTGCACCTCCTTTATACCTTATGGGAGAGGCAATCACCTCCAAGCCTTACTCCCGAGTTGCCCCTTTTATCTCAGCTGCTTTTGCCTCTGGCAGCTCTGCTCACATGCACTGGGAATAGGCTCACCTTGTTCCTCTGCCTCACTGCTGCCAGACTCTGGAGGTTCTGGAGTCTGCACACCATTCCCAGATGGTCCTGGCCTCATCTCTGCATTGGACACAGGACCCTCATCCAAGTTCTTTCCAGACTCCCGGACTGGTCCCCGTTCTTCCCCACTGTCCGATTCCACTGCTGTCTGCACAGGCTGCTGGCAAACCACAACAGTTTGTTTGTTTGTTTGTTTAGTTCAGGGATATCAAACTTGATTTCATTGAGGGCTACATCAGGGTTGTATATGACCTCAGGGGCTGGGGTGAGTGTGGCCAGCTTGATGTCACTCATGTTGGAGGTGCCTGTGGTGGCCTGAATACTCTGCCAGCAAAAACGGGCTCTTGAGCTCCATTTTGGACCACAATGGCATCCTGCAGCCCTCTGCCAATAAAAAATGGAGCTCAGGTGAGCCATGCATGCCTCCCGGGCTCCGTTTTTGGCCATGATGGCCTTCTGCAGCCCTCTGGCAGCAACAGAGCTGCATTTTCACTGGCAGAGGGCTGCGGGAGGCCATTGTGGCTAAAAACGGGGCTTGGGAGGACTTCATGCAGCCCTCCCAATCTCTGTTTTCACTGGCAGAGGCACCACAGGCTGGTCCTTCTCTGTTTCCATGATGGTCCCATGGAACAGATCTAAGCACCCCACAGGCTGGATCTAGCCCCTGGGCCTTGAGTTGGACACCCCTAGTATAGTTAATTAGTGCTTCTAGATCACTCCTGTGCCCCAAGGATCTTTCAAAATGCAAGTAGAACAAAATGGAGGAAAAATTGAGCAAACCAAATCAATTCACATGTTCTCATTCTGTGATGCAATGTATGTTGAACTACGCTTGGCATTTTTCAAGGGAGCCAGATGTATAGCACAAACACAAGCACATTTAGGTTTTCTAAGTTTGGTACATATTTGACATTCAGAGAGAAATTTATCTGGGAATAGAGTGGGAGTAAAGTGCCCTCTGCCTTCCACTCATAGACCAAATAAACTCCCTGTTAATTGTATTTCTGGCTGTGCCCAGATTGGTTTAGGACAAGGTTTTTATTTATTTATTATTAGATATTTTTTATTCTGGCTTTATTATTTTATAAGTAACTCAAAGCAGTGAACATATGAATGCTCTTTCCTGTTTTCCTGCAGTAACAAGTCTGTGAGGTGAGTTCGGCTGAGAGAGAGTTACTGGCCCAAAGTTATCCAGGCAGCTGTCATAGATAAGGTGAGACTAAAGCATAGAATTTTCTGAGCTAGCATGTTAACCACTAGACCAAACTGGCTCTGCACCTATATTTTTCACTCTATGGGAAAAATGTATTACTATTTGGTTGAGTTGAGTCTCTCTGTTGTACAGACTCACTTGGTTCAAAGCAAAGTAGCTATAGATGGTTTGGGCAAATTCATTTGTCTGAAATGGTATAGACCCATGATGGCAAACCTATGGCACATGTGCCAGAGGTGGTACGCAGAGCGTCTCTGTGGGCACGTGAACTGTCACCCCTGCTCAGCTATGCTGCACATGCGTATGTGTGCTTCCCATCAACCACCTGGCTCTTTGGGTCTCATCTGTGCAGGGGCAGGGGCATGGCGCACATGTGTTTTTGTGCGCATATATGGGATGGTGGGCCGCAGGCATGGGGGATCATGTGAACATGCACAGGGGCAAGGAGCACATGTGTGGGGCATGCACACATCCATGGGGGCATCGGGGGCACATGCACATGTGCAGCAGGGGCAGGGGCACTTGCGTGCATTGCTTTTCTGGAATGTGTGCACATGCTTTGAGCACTTGGTGTCGAAAAGGTTAGCCATCACTGGTATAGGGTTTCCTGCTTCAGCAGGGAGTTGGACTAGGAGAACTCCAGGGTCTGTTCCAATTCTTCTGTACTGTTATTTTGTACTGTTCTGTTACAACAATGGATACAAGATAAGGTGGGGTGTTCTTTTTTAAAAAAATTCCCAAAGATCCACCTGAAATCTGCATTATGCTGACAGGCAAAAACACTTTTCATTTTCAAAGGGTGTTTTTAAGGAGAGCTGATTTTGCTTGTTCTACAACTATTTTTTTCTGTTGTTTTATTGTTTGATGCTCCCTCTGTATGCCAGGTCATTCTATGTTACATTTTAATGTGGCATGTTTAGATATGTAATATTGTATTTTCTATTATATGCACTGTTTTTGCCATATCTCAGGGAACCACCTGAGGTCTTATGGGCAGGTTAAAGATGTACTAAATAAACACATTTTCCTTGTTCCAGAGAAAGATGCCAGTCAATAAATAAATACACAACAAAGCAAATGCTTCATCATCTTCAACATTAAAGAAAGTTCAAAAATGCTACTGAGAAAAGATCAAATGAAATTCTCAAGAATTTATAAGATAGAAATATCATATGGAGAAACAGAAAGCTTCATTCATTGTAAATTTTTGGCAGAGCAATTTATTGTTAACAGTAATTGTATATGTCTATATTTACTTCATTCTGCAATTAACAAACCCGAACAATTTTACCAACTTTTAGCCATAAATTCCATATAGAAACAGAGTATTGAATGAGATGAGCCATTATAGAGAAGGGGAAATTTCCATACTAAATCATAAATATGCCATGTTAATTTATCAAACTATGTTGATATCTGTCATATTGAAAGAAGAGGAACATTTGATTTCCAAAACAAATAGGAAGTTATGTATAAATAGTAAATGTAGATTTTAGTGGCCATTTGCATAAAATTATATTAATAAACAAAGATTAAGGGGAATTGTGGAGGTCAGTTGGGACTAATTGGTATTCAGTATCAATATCTTTTTTTAAGAGAGAGAGAGAGAGAGAGAGAGGCAGGCAGACTCCTAAATATGTAAGTTTGAAATCTAATTTTAACTTCCTATTATTTACAAGCCATGCCGCTCTGTACATAACAGCTAATTATCCCACATTCTGCAGCCGCATTGGGAGGATTTCATGGCAGGTAACAGTTTTGCCAAAGAAATAAAAGGCATGTCAAATACACTTTATTTCACTGTCACAGACTCCTTCCAAAAGTATAATTCACTCCTACATAATGTTTCATTGCAGTGCCAAAGCACTGTAAGCAGGAATAAGCCTGTGGTGTTTTGCCTTCTTTTTGCACATCTGCACACAACAATAATGAAAGGGGGAGGGAAAAATTCTGAGGGATTGCTGGTCCTCTGCTTAGAATTTGTATGACTGTATCCCTCTCTCTCTCCCTCCCTCCCTCCCTCTCTCTTTCTCTCTCTTTCCCTCCCTCCCTCCCTCCCTCCCTCCCCAAAAGATGGTCTGTGTCAGTGGTGGGATTAAATTTTTTTTACTACTGGTTCTGTGGGTGTGGCTTGGTGGGCCTGGCAGGGAAAGGTGATATTTGCCAGTTCTCTGAACTACTCAAAATTTCCACTACTGGTTCTCCAGAACTGATCAGAACCTGCTGAATACCACCTCTGGTGTGTATCTTCCTCAATCTTGGATCCTCTACCAGACACCTGAGAATTTGAAGGTTCTACACAGGATTCTAGCACTGTACTATTCTGGACAGGGAATTCTGCTGTTGTTCCTGGGATCCATTGGCCCCACTCCCTCATGTTAGGAGTCACAGTCCTGAATGATCCTACTGCTACTGGGATCACAGTAGAACCTAATGAAAAGGAGGACTAGGGGAGACATAATAGCAGTCTTCCAATATCTGCTACAAAGACAAGGGAGTCAAACTATTTTCCAAAGCATCAAAGGGCAAGATGAGAAAAAATGGATAGAAACTAAACCAAGGAGAGAAGTAATATTGACAGCAATCAACCAGTGAAAGAGCTTGCCTTCAGAAGTTGTGGGTGTTCCATCACTGGAGGCTTTCAAAAAGAGACTGGACAACAATTTGTCTGAAATGGTGTGGGATCTTCTGCTTGAGCAGGATGCTAGATTAGAAGACCTCCAAGATCCCTTCTAACTCTTATTATTCTATGTTTCACTTTGGCCTTTACTTTCTACTGGTACATCCTCTTCAGTTCCTCCTTGAACCACTGGTGCTTCTCCAGCTTCTCATCTTCCTTCTTCTTGATGTTGCTGTCACTTGATACAGTGACATATTTCACCACTGTTGTTTTCTGGTCCTTGTCTACTACCAGAATGGTACTAGTTGATTGACCAGTACCTATCACCTTTATTTTTAGTGCTTTGTTTATGAGGCAACGTTGTTAGATGGTTTATATCCTTGTTTGTTTGATTTGTATCTCAATGGAATACTCCAATGGGAAAATTAGTTTTACAACAAAAAATGAAAGGAGAGTTGATTTGATGGGGCTACTTGTTTTACAAGTCAGAGTAAGAGTTTTTGAAATTATTCCTTCTGTGTTCAGTGCTTTACAAAATGCTTTACAAGCACAAAAACTCAATTTCCTTTATTTGATTTCTAACCCAGTGGGCTTGGTCTAAAAAAAGAATATCAGACCAGACCCACTTAACCTCGGCAATAGATTTATAGAATTTACCCTTCAGAGCATTTTTAGGTACCCTCTAGATCATTCTCAAAGATTCATATTTAATCCCAAAGAACCAAACATCTGACATTTTGCAGTTTGCACTGAAATTCCTTCTATATCTTCTTGTGGCAATTTGTCTAAAATTAGATCCAAAATATCATTGGGGATAGAAATTTGGGCTCTGCTGCTTTTTGGGGGAAAGATGCAGAAAAATATAACTATCACAAGCAGATTCATGTACAATCCAAACAGTATTTCCTCTTATTTTAATTCATGTAGTAAAACTCTAAATGTATACATTTATTTATTTTTTGTTAATCTGAAAAAAAAGTCTTGTTTGTTTGTGTTTTATTTTAAAGTGGAAGTTTATAGAACTCTGGAAACTGAAATGAATGTACAATTTATGTTAAAATGGGGACTGAGGGATGTTTGTTTTAACTACATTTGAAAGACAATCTATTTTGAAAGTAAAGATCAAAATGGAAATCCTAACATTCCAATTCAAAATAAATATTTTATTTACAGAATATAATTCTTTATTGGCCAAGTGTGATTGGAGTTGTCTTGGTGCAAATGCTCTCAGTGTACATAAAAGAAAAGATATATTTGTCAAGAGTCAAGAATCATAAGGTTCAACACTTAATAATAGTCACAGGGTATAATAAGCAATCAAATCACACTAGGAAACAGTCAATATAAATCATAAGGATACAAGCGACAAAGTTACAGTCATACGGTCACAAGTGGGAGGAGATGAGTGATAAGGAGTGATGAGAAGATTAATAGTAATAGTAGTGCAGACTTTGTAAATAGTTGGAAAATGTTGAGGGAATTATTAGTTTAGCAGAATGATGGTGTTCGGGGAAAAACTGTCCTTGTGTTTAGTTGTTCTGATTGCAGTGCTCTATAGCATCGTTTTGAGGGTAGGAGTTGAAACAGTTTATGTCCGAGATGTAAAAAAATTTTAATTTATTGTTGTGGTATGTTATTTACCAAAATTAAAAAAACAAGCAAAAAACAATTCATATATCTTCTAACCGAACCCCCTTTTCCAGCAAGAGATCCTGTACATCTCTTCTCAAAAACCTCCAGTGATGGAACACTCATAACTTCTGGATTTCACTGATTACTCGTTCTAATTGTGAGGAAATTTCTCTTTATTTCTAGATTGGTTCTCCCCTTAATTAGTTGCTATCCATTGTTGCTTCTTCTGTCTTCAGGTGCTTTGGAGAATAGGTTGACAACCCACTCACCCCCACTTTTTTTGTGGCAACTCATTAGAAGACTGCTATTGTTACTTGGTAGGAATATCAACCAACGATCAGCTTAGATTTTATGCTATTATTCATGTTTAGGTACATTAACCTTGTGTTTTGTTCCTTGTGTGGAACTCACTGAATTTGAAACTGAAGAGTCTTCCTTCAGTGATCATAAACCATATACAATAGGTCTTACCTATTAAAACTAATGGACACATCAATAAATGAATATGATGTAATTTGAATACACTAATAAAACAAAGATGTGTCTCCAACAAGCAATTTATCAAGTCTGGTACAGCAAATCCTAAAGCAAATGTTGAAAATGGTTGTTCATTATATAAAGTCAAAAAAGTGCACATGTTCAGGATAATTTCCAGAATCTATTATACGCTTGAACCATTTTGTTTTACTGAACTTGAAGCTAAGTAATTTAGCACAGTTTGTGGGAGGTAGTAAAGCAAATTATCTGAACATATTTTTTTTTTTTTGCATATATTCCCATTAATTCTAATTACAACATTCCACATGAATTGTTTTGGAGCACACTTTATATTTCTAGTTCTCAAAAAAAGTTGTACTGCGTGGGAAGTGAGGAAGGTCACTTTAGAAGGGTATACATTTTGTTTCACTTTGCACTGAGATAGGTAGCATGAATTACATTTACTTGTTTGTTTGTAATATTAATATTCTCCCTGCGATGTAATGCATTACTAGTAGTATGCAACACTATATCATGATTCAGCAAAATAGCTGCCTGTTGGTAAGTATTTAAACTGCATATGGACAGAGCCCCTGTAATGAAAAGGACACTTAAGATAACATGATATATAGATTTCTGTTTCCTGGGATTATAAAATCGTGTTCTGTGGTCCATCACTGCTCATCAACTGAATCTCTATGATAAGGTCAGGCATTCATTGCAGGAATATACAATCTGCAACAGTTAAGCTGCATAATAGCTCCAGAGATCTTCAGGATTTCAGCCACATTTTGTGGTTTGGAGCTTTAAAAGATGAAATGGATAATTTGAATAGCAATTAAAATGGAATTTTTTCCCTTAAAAATCCCCAAACAGCCCTCAAAATGAAAGTGTCCTTTTTAAAATAAAAATTGAAAAGACATAATAGGTTTCCATTTCATGATTATTTTTCTCTGCCCTGAACCTAGGCTTCTGCGGGTCTTGTTTAATATGACTAGATAATGTAGTTATTGCCTAAGGATGAAGCACACCATTTCAGTTCAACACGACACCTTGAGAGATAGGTAGTTCCGTTCCACAAAGCTCTGAGCCAGATCTGATCTATTTCAATCATCCATTTATTTTTAAGCAACGTAGCTTTTAATCTGCATGAACACAGATACCAAAGTAGCACTATTGGTTACTACTAAGACACCACAGGAAAGAATTCCATAGAGTATTTCACTTAAACCACTATTTTACAAAAGTGAAGGTCCACGTCTTAAAAGGTAACTTAAAAGATCTGAAAATTTCAGTTGGATATTTCTTTGGCCCTTAAATTGGAGATATAATAAACAAAAAGTAAGAATAAAAGTCTGAATGTGAATGAAGCTTGAGACACACCAGTGCATGTCATCCAGATAAAATGACTAAAGGAAGATAAAATGGAATGTTTCATTCAATATAATGTGAATATATGTTGTTGCAGGATCCATAGTTCTTGGATATTATAATCAGGTACTTTGGTTTTATTCATGCTGAAGTTGGACTTATGATTCAAGATCCTTTAGTCAATGATCAGTGGAAATCAATTTGCAAAAAAGCAGACCAAAAATATGAGTTTTCCAGTGATGATAGATAGATAGATAGATAGATAGATAGATAGATAGATAGATAGATAGATAGATAGATAAAACGTTCTATTTGAGAATATGAACCTCTCTCCTCATTCTCTTTTTATAGTTTTATTTAAGATTTCTCCTCCTAGATTCTGGATTAAATAAAGAAGTTATAAAATTAAATCCAAAAGAATAATAGCATGCATAATTTGGCAAAACCTTTCATCTTTTTATTACATCTAGATATGATCAATGAGCTTCAATAAAACACTGCAAAAATGAATCATTATGTGATTATATACATCATTACTCAAGATTTTAATTATGTGCATTTATTTGTGTATGTGTACATATGACCGATGTATTCAATCCTGTGCATTTTTCAGTTTTATATCATCCATATAATCACAACAAAATTGATGGCCATTGGTTCTGCTTTGAAAACAAGATTATATCATTTTCACCTCTCAAATATAGCAATCCATTTACACAAGAATCATTTTGAAAGCAGGTATCCTCCTCCTCCTCCTTCTTGTGCCATATCCATCATTGGACTTTGGTGATCAGGTTGGCAATCCTATTTTTATCAACAGCCGCATGAAAAAGCGCCGTTGAGTTTTGTCCAAACCAGCCCCTTAAATTTTGAGGCCATGATGTTCTTCTTCTGCCTCGTTTGCTTTCAATCTTTCCCTGGAGGATTAAGTGAAGTATGTCGTATTTTTCCAAGTGTATCACATGTCCAAAATATTATAACTTTCACTTTTTTATGGTTTTGATGATTTCCCTTGGCTTTCCCAGGTTACTTATCACCTTCTCATTTCTGATTTTGTCAATCCAATTTACACGTAACAGCCACCTGTAAATCCACATTTCAAATGCTTTTAGTCTCTTCAAGTGGCTTTCTGTCAGAGAACAACATTTAATAGGAGCAGCATTGGCTTAGTCAACTAGGCATAGAGAAATTAGACCTGGTTACTTATTACCTAACAAGCAGAAATCAAAAAGCCAAAAGCAAACTTGAGAATTTCATAACCATATGCTTCCTTGTATCATGAGTGGGCCACTTATAGCCCCAAGCATGAAAAACTGTTGTTTAGTCACTAAGTCATGTCCAGTTCTTCGTGACCCCATGGATCATAGCATGCCAGCCCTTCCCCTGTCCTCCCCTGTCTTCTGAAGTTTGTCCAAACTCACAACATTGGTGACTCTACTCAACCATCTCATTCTCTGCCATCCCTTCTCCTTTTGCCTTCAATCTTTCCCAACATCAAGATCTTTTCCAATGAGTCCTCTCTTCTCATTATTTAAAAGTCAATTTAAAAGTCAATTATCCAAATCTGCTCCAAAATTAGAATGGCATCTGAAATTCTTAATCTTCCTAGGACGTTATCATAGCCATTTTGTCTTATTGCCTCACTCTTGCAAGTCTTGCTCCTTTCCCAAATTAATCTTTTCAACAAGCAAAGATTGCCTACCTAGAGATCCTTGGTTCTGTTTTTATCTTGTTCTTGTTTATTCTTTGTATACTTTCCTTTTTGATTTTAGTTTTATATATTAACCTAATTTTTCTATTTTTTCTATATATTTTTTCTAATATTGTCATAATTTTCTAATTAATTTTCTAAATATATGCATTCTCCAGGCACATCACGGCAATAAAGGGAAATAGCTCAGGGTTCATCTAGCACTAGCACTGATGACGTTACCTAGTTTGGGTAATGAAATGTCTGCAAGAAAACAACCAAGCTCAGACGCATCTTGACAAATAAACTTATTTATATTTACTTTAATAAGTAAAGGGGGAAAGCGGGGTGGTTCCATTTCTTCAAACAAATAAGAAAAATTGATATATTGAAGTAAATCAAAATATTTAGACGGCCTTAGTTATGTACAAGAATTAACAAATTCTTTAGCCTCAGGATAATTTGAATATGGCCAGAAGGGTTGACATCTTGTCCATCTCATGCATTTTAAGGGGAATGGATCTTATTGATCCAAACTCCTATGCAATGCCACACACACACACACACACACACACACACACACACTTAAGTGTGGTGGTTTGATACAGAGGATTACAACCTGAAATATCAAACTGAAGGAAAACAGGTTATAAAATCTAGCAGTTGTATCTAATGGACTTTCCCTTGTTCAGCTATAAAAGTAATCTCTAGTCTCATGGAGAAAGAGTTTAAGCATCTTTGTCAATATAAGCTACTTTCTGAGCAGTATAAAGTGGCTTTAGTACAAAATGAGAAAATGACCCTTTGCTATGAAATTCTGTTTCTAGTCTTGTCTGACTTCAGTATATTGTGTGATGAGACTAAAAAAGGAAATACACTCAAACATACTCAAACAGGTCTTTGCTGATTCTTTTTTATATTTGTATAGCTCAATATTCTATTTGAATGTTTGCTTCTTATTCCCAGAATAATTTCTTTTTAAAATGGTCTCAACATTTAAGTGAAATAGTTTGAGCAGGCAAAATCATATTACATTGTATTTCTGACTTGTATGTATAATTAATAGCTGACTACATCTTCATAACTTCTTGTCAAAATTAAACTGATATTGCTGATTGTCACCACATGTCAGCTATTTGATTCATCAGTGAATATTCATGAACAACTTTTTGGTGAAAAACACTGATCTTATCTTTTCTTTACATATTAACCCAAGGAATACCAAAACAATGTACACTTTTAAAGTTAGCAGTGTGTAATTTCAAGGAGATTTTGTTGGACAAGTGTGCTTTATTGGAAATCAGAAATTCCTTTGAAAAATGCTGCAAATTCTCTTAACCCACTGGAACCTTTTGAACCTTACATGTAATTCTTCATGTGTCTTGTACCCGTATGTTTCACAAATCCCTTTCCTTGTTTTTTTTTTCAAATAATTGTTTGGAAATATTTGTTTAGGAAGAAAGGAATAAGACTACAGTGGTATTTTATCTCACTCTATTATAGAAGCATAAAGAAGTGATAATTTCCACACAGCATGCAAGCAAGTAAAATCAGACAGCATACCACAGTTCTGCCTGGGGAATCTTCAGGTTACAAAGATGTATAGCTAAACTCCACGAGGCACATTAACATACTGTTGACAGATAAAATTGAGTCCTAATGGGAAGAATTTTTTTCCTTACTGTATTCTTATGTTTTAGTTCTTTTATAGTTTTCTTTCTACTTTTTCTACACTTTCAATTTTTTTCTTTTCTCTTTTAGTTTGCATTTGTTTGTATTTTTTTAATTGTAACTTTTAATAAAATACCTGTAAGAAGAATTAAGGGGGAATTCTTTCTAATTATTTCCTGAGTATATATGCATCCATATATATGAATCCATTTTCTTCACATAGTACTCCATACATATTTACCTCTCACAAGATGGGGTGAACTTAAATTTATTTTGGATGTGATATATGCTGGAAGGGTAGAATTGTGGAATGAAAGAGGGAGAGAAAGAAAGAGATGGAATCAGGCCATCTTAACAGCATTATGGGCCCCAGGCAAAGCACTATACTGGGGCCCTATGACAACTACTCACAGAAATAAAAATGTAAATGCTCGATAAATTAAACATATATTTGCATGTTAGTATTAATAAAAATGCAGTAAAATGTGATAAATATGTTGCTGTATTTATATGATACAAGGTGCATTGAAGGGTTAACACACAAAGATTAGTACGGGGCCCTTTTGCTTGTGGGCCTCATGGACAAGTGCCCATCAGGCCCATGCATTAAGACAGCCCTGGATGGAATTATATCTAACTGATATCCTTTAAAAAAAATTTATGAAAAAAGCAGGATTTTAGTGACAATCCTTTTCCAAACGAATGCCGAGAGCCAACAATGGAGAATCAATCCAGAAATACTACAGCTGTCCCTAGTAACTTGTATTGACCTTTCTCTGGTTCTTCTCCTCTTCCAAAGCTCCCAAGAGTACCTTCTATGGGAAACAGTTCCATTAAATATGGTTGACCAGTATAACATGGCCTTCTTGATACCATTACTGAAGTAACTAATCTCTCTGTTTGCAATGTGGATCATTTTATAGAGCAGATTTGATCATTTGGTGAAACTAAGTCAAATGCATCTTATTAATTAGTTGTATCCCAAGAGTAATCTTTAGGGGTTTTTTAATGTTCAGGTATGAGAAAATCTAGGGGTATCATTGGACTGAAAATATATTCAAATATTCTCAGGAGACTGTCATCAAACTACTCCTGATGTATTGTTGGAGGTTCTAATTAGCTGTGGTAGCTCATATGATATATAAACTCAGATTGGTCAGGGATTGTTATCTTTATGGTATTGTGTTCCTATTGCACACAAACATATTTTACAGGTTTGTTACAAGATATGGAACAATCCCATTAATATAAAAATGGCATTAAACAAGGGTGAACAATCTCTTACTGCACTATAGTTTCAGCTAGGACTACATCTAAGACATCTAAAAACTATAGCTAGTATGCTTCATGATGAAGAATTCTATAAAGTGTTCTTGTCCTATTGTTTCTTTTATATTTCTTATATGTATTCATGTCATGTATTCATAACTATGTTTATCCTTATTTTTATTATCTTGTAAATGATTGACAAATCAAATAAATAAAATAAAATAAATAAGATGTCTATCCCTGTACTGGTGAAAGTATTGAACCGATATATGAATAAAATTCCTTGTTATATATTTTAAAATGCAAACAAGAAAGGAAAATATGGAAAAAATGAATATCAAAAATGCTAAGTTTAATTGCAAAACTGGACTGACAAACTGAAAACATATTTTTGGCTCCATTTCATCATAAACTTTTTTGAACAGCTCAGTGAATTTCTCTTTCCCAAGCTGAAACTAGACAAGCAACATTTTACAAACTCAGTGCATGAATCATTCTCTAAGCCAATGATCAGTAACTGAATAACTGAGGCAACTTCCTGGTCCAGTGGTAATTATTGATCCCACTTGTTTATTAACTTTTGCCAATATTTCAGTTAACAGAATGAAAACGAGTCATGCCTACAACCATTCTAATTTCAGAAGATCAAGAAAACTTTCTGAAATATTTCATTGACAAGAAGCCTGCCAGAAATTCTGGTTATTAGCTCATGGAATTTGTGAAACTGACATCTACTTTTCCTGGAGTGGTTTTAATAAAATCATCCTTGAACTGCCTTCCTGAACTTTACTTTTACTTGTTAAATTAAAAAGAAAAAAATATTTTCTCCTATGTTAATTTTTTTGCTGGCTATCCCCTCATGTAGTGAAAAATGGTATGTGAAACAACTGCTTATTGCCTTTTTCATAATTTTACAATAGGAGCCATGGTGGCACAGTGGTTAGAATGCAGTATTGCAGGCTAACTCTGCTTACTGTCAGGAGTTCAATTCTGACCAGCTCAAGGTTGTCTCAGCCTTCCATCCTTCTGAGGCAGTAAAATAAGGAGCCAGATTGTTGGGGGTAATATGCTGACTCTGTAAACTGTTTGTAGAGATCTGTAAAGCACTATGAAGTGGTCTATAAGTCTAAGAGCTATTGCTACAAAAAGGACAAAAGAAAAACAATTGCTAAGACTTAGGACAGAATTTTTCTTCTCCTCTGTCAGCCCTTGAAAGTAGTCCAAGTCAGGAAGCAGAGTCCACAGGGAATTGAAATTCTATTGGGATTCTAGTATTGTACAGTTTAATAACACAATCTTGAAATTCTATAGAGTGTTCCTTCTCTTATACCAAGCAGAATCAAGGTGAGGTTATTTCAAGTCTCTTTCTTATTCTTACTAGCTACACAGGACTCTGATTTTGTTTAAATACTTTTATCTATTAATGTCTCTTACATTCCTTTGCCAATATTATACTTGCCTCTCTATATATCTTGCTCTTTCTCTTCTAATTTCATTATCTCTTCTTGCCCTTTCAAAATTGCTACTCTTCCTAGCTGGGTCTAACTATGTTAAAAATTGAAGGGACTGAACTGAAGATCTGCAGGAAAAGCGTAACTATATTTTTTTAGAACTGTTGGAAAACATGTCCGTCTGGGTTCAATTCCAAGTGACAAGAAAGACACTGGAAACATGGAGGCTGCTTGGAAGGATGGATTTAATGGTGAAGCAGAACCACCAAGTATGTGTGATTCTAGGTAGATGACCACATAGGAGAGAGAGGATGAAAGAGAGAGAGAGAGACAGAGAGACAGAGACAGAGAAAGAGACAGAGACAGAGAGAGAGAGAGAGAGAGGAGGGGACTCTCTTTGGCTTTGAATTGGAGTTTCCTGTTCATATGGCATGGCCAAGAACCCTATTGGTTGCTGTAGGGGTCATGTGCAAATCCTAGGAGTTTGTCTGAGATAAATCTGGTTGAACTGTGGGCTGATGTAATGTCGCCAGGCGATTTCGCAATGCAGTGAGCCCTGCTCTTAGATGGGTAGAGGGCTAATCCTCTCATATCCTGAGGGCCATGTCTTAATCCCATAACCCTGAAGCTGAAAGGGAGGGCAGAGAGCAGTTTTGTCTTTAAAAACATGTTTCTCCTTTTCTCATCCAGGGAAATATAATATTCTGCCTTTTTAATATTTCCTAGAATATTTCATTCTTCTAGAAGAGGGGTGGGTGCTCACTTTTTACAGAACCAAGCCATTTTGAAACTATCTTAGAATATATAAACCATTTTCCATAAGTATTTCTTAAAATCAACATCAGGGCATGAGAAACATTTGGCTTACTATACAGAAGGAACTGCCAAAAAAAGACTGCATAAAATGAACTCAGAAAAAATGATGGTAACTCAGGAAATTGGTTATCTGTGGAATGGGACTCTTTCTATACTATGTCACAAAATTTGCCAGGGTAGAAGCCATCTCTTGCTTCATACGGCAATCCCTAGAATCATAAGGAAAAATTACCTTGACACTTTCTGTAAGATGAATGCCAACTTACTTCTTTTATTTAGGAATGAACACCCAGTAGGATAGCACCTTTATTCAAGAACAGCTATCTCAATTCCTTAACAATCGCTCTTCAGAGATTCTTCCTCCCAGCTGTTTCAGCCAGACAGAAACACTTTTCCACAAAAACAAGGTATTCAGCACAGTAACAATCATGAAGCACTGTTCTTGGGGATAACGGTGTGCCATATTTCTAAGTTTATGGCAGCCATGCTGTGGTGTGCTCTGTTACTAAACAGCAGCTTTGTAGTCAGTGAAATCAGTCCAAAATAAAGAATTCTGCACTATACTGCTCTACAGTGAATATCTACAGTGTATATCTTTTACTTCATTTTTTTCTGGTAGTCAAATAACCTTGAGTAGTTTACCCCCCAATTAGTCAATGTTGTCTCTACTAAGTATGTTAAATCTTTTTATTTGCATATGTTTTATGTTTTAGTATTTTATTTGTAGACTGCCCAGAGTTTCTCTGAGAAGGAACATAGAATAATAGAGTTAGAAGGGACCTCAGAGGTCTTCTACTCCAACCCCCTGTTCGAGCAAGAGACACCATATCATTCCAGACAAATGGTTTGCAGTCTCTTTTTGAGACTGGAACACACACAACTTCTGAAGATAAGTTATTCCATTGGTTAATTACTCTCACTATTAGGAAATTTCTCCTTAGAAAGACTAGGTTGCTCTTCTCCTTGGTAAGTTTCCAACCATTATCTCAAAATTGTATAAACATGGATGGAAGGATGGATGGATGGATATAGAGATAGATAGATAGATAGATGATAGATGATAGATAGATAGATAGATAGATAGATAGATAGATAGATAGATAGATAGATAGATAGATAGAAAGAAAGAAAGAAAGAAAGAAAGAAAGAAAGAAAGAAAGAAAGAAAGAAAGAAAGAAAGAAAGAAAGAAAGAAAGAAAGTTAGTTTATGATCACTTCTTTTTGGGGGGTAGGGTGGGATTGGTGTATTTTAATTGCAAAAAAAAGAGGTTTAATTTATTTTGCCTGTTAATGCATCTTCCATAGCATGTGTACTATCTTCTTGCATATTGGAATCACAAGAATCAGCTGTTAAGAAACAGAATATCCATAGCAAAATGCTTTTGCATTAAGACTTCTACAGGTGAAACTTGAAAAATTAGAATATCGTGCAAAAATTCATTTATTTCACTAATGCAACTTAAAAGGTGAACCTAATATATGAGATAGACTCGTTACATGCAAAGCAAGATAGTTCAAGCTGTGATTTGTCATAATTGAGATGATTATGGCTTACAGCTCAGTTAATCTTTGGATTAACTGAGTGTTGACCCATTGTCATGACAGGAATTGACTGACTACCTTATTGCCTGAACCTTACATTGAGAGAAAATAACTGGCCCAAAGTCATCCTGTCAGCTTTCATGCTTAAAATGGAACTAGAATTCAGTCACTTGGTTCCGTAACTGCTAAAACAAACTGGCTCTCTGTAAAAGGACATATACAATATTAGAATTTATGAAACTATGAGAAAGTAAAACTAAGCTAATATTAAGTCTAATATTTGCTGAAGCCCCACTAGGGTTTGTTGAGAGTAAAACAAATTTGGTCTAACAAATTACATCAAATTACATCAAAGAAACATAGAATGGTGTGTGTACTTTTAAAAGAAAGTAGGAGAAAGAAAGGAAAGGGAATATATATTGAGTTATGAAAGTTTAGTGAAGGTTTAGCATTACCTCAATAAAGGAATTGTTTACATTTGGTCATAATTCTGATCTAGAACCAGGCTATGTTGATTTAAGTTTTTTCCTCTTAGACAGCTGAAAGAAATTAAAATGATCAGCTTCTAGCCATCTCCAGGATTGTGTTATACATGAGGAACTAAATATGTCTCGTAGATTTGTATAAGAAAGAAAATATGGCAATACAGAATACATTTCCTATTATTTATTTTCTTTCTAATAAAAGAGTTGCATTTTATATTATCATTTTCTAAATATACTATCTTTGATCTAGTGTTTTATACTGAAATTGTTAATTGTTCTACAGTGATGGAACATCATGGATCTATGACATTATTTGTATTCATATTCTTAACAAGCAATTACACATACAGAGGAAAATAAAGTAGCCACATTCATATTTCTCTCTCTCTCTCTCTTTCCCTCCCTCCCTCCTTCCCTCTCTCCCCCTCTCTCTCTGAAATGATTTATATTTTAAAAAAGCATCATTCTTTCATAGAGTGATATAACAGCCTGCTCTAATCTGTATGATATTTCTTTTTTCTTTTATTCATTTTGTAGTACTTCACTATTTTTTCTCCATTATCCATGTTTTCTTGGCATATATAGCACTTTTTTCTTCTTATTTTACAATTGCTGATTTTCCACAGCTCTGCACTTCAGTCTCACAGGTGTGCCATGTTACGTGCCATTCTTTTCATTAGCATTTGTGTATTAAGAATAAAGTTAGTAACAATAACAAATACTACTTCTAATTGACTAAATTATGTTTTATTTTGGAACCAGCTCTCATTGTATAAAAAGACGAGGCAAGTATTGGAGTTCTGTCCAGTTAGTTAAGATTTTTGCTCCAATATCTGCTTTATGTCACATACAGGTAGTCCTCTATTTATAACCACAATTAGAGCCAGAATTTCTGTTGCTAAGTAAGGTAGTTGTTATGCCCAATTTTATAACTTTTTTGCCACAATGGTTAAGTGCATTCCTGCAGTTGCTAAACGAACCAGATGGCTGTAGAGCAAATCTGGCTTCCCCATTGTCATTGCAGGTTTCAGATGATGATCCCATGAGCCCAGGGTATGCAACCATTTTAACTATTATATGCCCGTTGCCAAGTGCCTGAATTTTGATCAAGTAACCTTGGGAATGCTTTAACCTTTGTAAGTGTAAGCACCAGCTCACTTTTTTTCAGAGCTGTTGTAACTTGAGAATGTAAATACCTGTATGCAAAGAAAAATCTGTAGAGATTTTCAGTCATCCATTTTTCAGGGAGCAATTGGACATTACACTTCTCATCCAAGAAGTTTCTTCAGATGTGACTGGATGGTGGGGAATGGAAAGATTTATATTCCTTGCAAACAGCTGGTCATTTTCATCCTCTTAGAGAGTTGTTGAAGTACTTGGAGGTTTATCTGTCCTCAGGGTCACCTGAGTATTTCTCCTGGTTCCTGTAGTCTGCATTTTTTCCTCTGGAAATCCATTGCTACTCCCACACCCTTCGAAGGGTGTTCATCCCATAATGTATAGCTAAAAGTCTGTACATATTCTCAGTCATCTAGTCATGGCTGTCCCAAAGGTGCTTTTTCAGAAGGCAACTGGACTTTCTTGTTTTTTTCTTTTGAAGATGTTTCACTTCTCATCAAGAAGCTTCTTCAGCTCTGACAAGATAGTGCGGAATGGAAGGATTTATATTTATATTCTTTGCAGACATCTGATTTTGATGCAAGCTTACATAAACTTAGAAGAAGCATAAGAACACTATAGTTCTTAAATCTGTCCATAGTTCAAAACTTTTATTTAGTTAATCTTTAATACAGATGGATAAATGTTTTCCTATATGGAATATGACAGAATATGGCTGCCCTTTAGGTAGCAGAAAGTTATCTGCCTGGTTCTTGGAATAGTAACAGGAATATAACAAAAAAAAATTTCTAGGAAGGTGATATCAAATATCTCAGAAGGATTGCACATACAGTAGAACATTCTATCATAAAGTCAGTTCAAGATACCTTCTGAAACATAATCCATCTTCTTAAACACTAATCTTTCTTAATGCTAATCTTTCAAAGTCATTTTAATCAAATAAGCATACTAAATTTGTAAATCATTTTCAAAGAGTTTCACTGGATTTAATGACTTATTATCTCATATAGTGAGTTCTAGGAAAAAATATCAAAATTAATTTGAAGGTCTTTTTAACCATATAATGTAGAAACACAATCTGGACTCATTAGTAGAATCATATTATATAGAAAGTGATTGGATGGAACAATATAGGTCAAAAAGTCCTATCCATGAAAATATTTAAACTAAAGCATCAATTCTGTTCCTTCTCTGCTTAAACACAAAGTAGTAGAGCTCGTGATTCTTCAGAATAATTGTTTTCAAACTACTCCAACTATTCCAGTATTTTCCCCAAACATTCAACCAAAATCTGTTGTCCTATAACTTAAATCCATTATGCTGACTCCTGTAATTCAGAAAAATAAAGAGCTCCCATCTGCCTTTTCTATATCCCTTCAACTTTTTGAGGAATGTTAGCGTATTTTCACTTCTCAGGGCTAAATCTTTCCAGATCCTTCAATCTCTATCCATAGAACTTTGTTTTCAGTTTAATCTTCATTGCCTTTTGAAAAATCTTTTCCGGTTTCCCTCAATCTTTCTTAGTACTGTGATAGCCAGAGATTCAATACTAAAAGACATAGGCAACCAATAAAATTAAGTGGGATTATTATTTCCCTTGATTTTAACAACAAAAAACATTATAAAAAGCAGCATTAAACTGAACGTATCTTGTTTTCACTGCTGTGCAGTCTAATGTTCTGTTCATATTCTACTACTATTCCAAAATATTTTCCACATATACTTCTTATTTCTTTTAATCACATTATAACCCACTGCAAACACAGTCTCTCAGTGGTTCACAAAAGAAGAGAGTACTATAATCATAACTATAATATACAATTGATTTAAATCCAAGCACAATACCTCATGTCAACATGCAAGTGCCCTCTGGAAAAGCTCCTTCTTCAGCTATTCCAGAAGGTGAATAAGGTTAGAATCAATGGAACTTCCCCTGGGAGGTCATTCTAGGAAGTTGGTCTCATTACAGTAAAACCGTAATTCTGGGCTTCTGGTTCAATTCACCTGCTGAGATGCAGTCTTGCAAGTAATCAAATACAAGCTGTAAAGGGCTTTATAGGTTAAAATCAGCACTTTCAATTGCACTAGGGTGTTAATGAGAAGCCAATGCAGGGCCATACAAGTTATGTATGGTGAGATATGTGTTCACTGGCAAGCATCTGTGAACACCTTGGTGCAAAATACATATTCCAGAGTGGTTTTTAAGGAAGGGTAAGTTACAAAAGTCTGGACTATTGTAATGATGAGGACATGAATCTGGTCTTCCCATTCAAACCAAAAACACATCTGTTATACCAGGTCCAGCTAAGAAAAGCTCTGCCCCCAATACAGCATTCATCTGTTGATCCAACAGGGGACTACAAGTCTAGGACCTGTTTCCCATGACTTCTAGTGATGGTATGAATTCACCACAACAATGCAGATCCTCCCCCCAAATCCATCCTTGGCCATGGAAGTTGACCCATTGACTTTCAGCTAGTTGTTCTCTCTCAACCCATGTAATTCAAAGGGCTATTGTGTTGATAATGGGAATCCATGTACAAATCCTTTTGGACTTACAGAGAAAAAGCAGAATACTAAATCATAATCATTATCATTATTAACATGATTTTCATCATCACCATCATCGTCGTCATGTGGTTACCGATTTTTCAACATCTCTCAAGTATTGTATATAAAGATTTTAACTTTACAATCAAGAATGATAGATAAGTTCTCTATCATTCTTTATAGCTTTATATTCTGTGGCAGAGAAAATGTAACCAAAATACTCAATTTTCTTTTCTTGTCTATTAGTATGTTTTCTTGGCAAGCTATCCTTCTTTCTATCTCTTATATGGATTTTTACACAGTAATACTGGATTTTTAGCTGCATGACTTTGTTTATTTTTGTTCCCACTGGAATTATTTTAACATCTTCTTTTGTAGGAATTTGTCTAAATGTTGAGCTTCTCTCATTACCGTGTTCTGCCATTGAATCCTACTTAATATTGCTTTGAATTTATTAGAATGCATTTTCTTGAAATGTAAGATATATATTTAAGTACACACAACTTTTCAGTATAATCAAGAAGCCCAGCATTATACAAACACTTTTCCCAAATATTCTTGTTTTTGAACTGGAAGAACGAAGGAAGATCCCATAATGAATCTTCTAGTTCTTCAATTTCCCTATTCAGTCTTCAAAATCCACGATGACATGGCTACACATGGTATTGGCAATATAATTTGTCTCCACATGGATTAGCAGTAAGAGATAATTGGATTTGATAAGTGTTGGAAGTTGTTAGGTCACATCCCAACTGTGCTTCTGGCAGACAGCACACTTCACAAGCCAGTGAGTTTAGTTGACACATGTTTGTTTTTATTCCTCATGGTACTGAGTTGTCAGTGCTTCTGTTTCTTGTTCAGTAATGTCATTTTCTCCTTCTCTGAAAGTTCATAGTCTGCTTCTTTGACAAGTCATCCAAGGTATTTCTGAATTTCATTGATACATATTATCTTCTACAAATCTTGTTTCCTGATGTTTCTAGTGTCTATTGGGCTTATTCCTTTAATTGTCTTCCATCTGGAATATCACATCCTCTGACAGTTTTTATTATAGGACTTCTGCTCAGAATTAAAACATGGCTTCTATTTATACCAAACATCATAACTTTTATTCAATCCCTGTTATAAACTTGCACTTTTAATGACTATGCAATACGCTATACCTCTCCTTCCTCAGAGATAATAAGCTTGGTTGAAATTTATGAACAGGATCCAACTACAATTATGTACCTGAGCTGAAAATTCTATGTTGCTATTTTTTGTAAGTCCTTATACATGTTGAAACTGTGATTTACAGTTTCCTTATTCTTGTTCTACAAGTAACAATATAAATAGTATGCTCTAATCTGAGAGCCACAGTTGTGGCAGTGGTTATAATCCATTCATACTGTGAAACAAAGAAAATATCTTGTGTTGGAAGCAAATTTGACAATATTATTGGTGGATCTGACATGCAGTCTAATATTAGTTAAGCAATTGTAGTGAAATATTCAGGGATGATTCAGATATGCATTATACTGATAAAACAATTCTTTCCAAGAAATGGCATGCACTTATAAGATACTGTGATTATAACCCATGCAAATTATTCAAATTACTGTAATTGGTGAATGACAGTTATATTTGCATCAGTTTATTGATTGACTATTTGATTGACTTGATTTGTATAGGTGTCCATTTGACATATGACTTTGGGAGACTTCAATGAATTGGTACTCTTTCAGGAAGATAATTCCAAAAGTTTCATCAAAACAGGGAGAAAATATATACAAAATATCAATGAATATAAAGGATTAGAGCCCTCAGTGCCATCATCAGCAGATGAAAGAAATTATTTGAGAATAATTACAGAAAGAAGCTAAAATTGGTTTATATTTTTCTATGAAATATTTACACCTGAAAAGCCCTCTGAAAAAGAAAGAAAGAGAAAGAAAGAAAGAAAGAAAGAAAGAAAGAAAGAAAGAAAGAAAGAAAGAAAGAAGGAAGGAAGGAAGGAAGGAAGGAAGGAAGGAAGGAAGGAAGGAAGGAAGGAAGGAAGGAAGGAAGGGAGGGGTTATTTCTTTTTAAAGCACATATTCTGTTCATTAGGGTTAGTTCTTTTCTTAGCAATATAAGATAAAAATATCATTATCTACTGAACCTGTATAATAGAAATCACATTAAGATGAATGACACTCATCTTCCATTAATCAAAATCATTTTCTGCTCCATCAAATAGATCACTTTGCTCATACCACATATCCTATTAGTGTCATAACAAGATGCCAACCGGGAGTTTCCTTACCAAGATATATTTGTTCTACTAGGACAAGCCTGTCCTACTTGTGCTGGCAAAGAGGGTCTACTGTTGATCCCATCAGTCAAAGAACGAATGACTATTGGGATCTGGAAGAAGAACCTTCTTTGCCACAATGCCTGTCCTTTGGAACATCTTACCCTCTAGTGTAAGATATGTCCTTACCCTTCTATTTTTCCTTAGGAGCCTGAAGACCTGACTCTGCCTGTTGGCCTGGAGACCCAATGGGGGAGTCACAAGTTGGAGGTAGCTGCTGAATTAATGGCAGACTCCACCTTCCGATCTTGCTCTATGTTCTCCACCTGTCCATCTTTTGTTATTGTATTGATGTATTCTCATTGTTTTCTTTTCATTGTTTATTTTATTCTATTATTTTATTTCTGTTTTGCTTACACACTTTTCCTTTTTTTCCTTTTTATTGTTTAAGTTACCTGTATAGTAGGTAACAATATAGCAAAGATAGGACCAATAGTGAGATAGGCAGCAATACATTTAACAAATTTAAGCAAGCAAGCAAATAAATATATCACCAGACACAGGATCCCAGTAGCCCTAGATACAAGTTCATTGCCTATTTACCAACAAAATCTTGTTCTGAAAGGTCATATGCATGCTGTATACATATGTTCTGCATTGTTTAACTCTATGAAGACAGGAGACATTTATTTACTAAGTAAAGTAAATAAACTAAACTTTTTGATGAAAACCATAAATGGGAAAAATCCTTCAAATGAATCACTCCAGCTTACTACTAAAATGACAGTGTATTAGTTAAAGGAAGAGGAAAAAATCCAAAATTTAAAAAAAAATCATTTTTGTCACCAAAGCTTGAAAGTTTGATTCAGTTTTTTTTCCTCCAACCAATAGCATCAACAATTATATCTTCCTATAACTCATATACTGAAAAAAATGTTAGTTTCATTTAAATGTAAATTTCAGATATTTTTAGATGTAAACATTAAATTAAAAATAATGTAAAAAACAATTTAAAGACTATGTCATTACAGATTTTTCAAATGCCATGTTGTCATAGGCAATAAAATCCCAGGAATAGTGGAAACTATTTACCATATGGAATAAAATAAACAAATAAAACATGTCGAGTCAGGAACAATTAGCAAATAATCAAGACAGTGGCTACATCCACTACCACTTATTAAATGCATTGCAAATGGAGATGACCAGGCTGAGCCCAATGGAAGAGTCAAACATATCATAAGTTATGACTCCCTGCACACCCACAAGAGACCTAAGTCCAGCCCACCCTGAAAGCCTTCTTAATTCCTGCATGCTTCCCTTGACCATTAGTAGCTCAAATTTTTGTAGAGAGCTTAAGCTTGCAACACATCTTTATACCCATTTGAACTGCCTGAATCCCTGATTTTCCTGCTGCTTAACATTCTCTGTTCCCTACCCCATCCACCCCACTAGAATCATCCATGCCAAATTTGTCTGATTAAAATCTTGAATATATCTAAAACTAAACTGTTCAAAAATCATGTTGGATTAGCTTTTCTACAATTCAGACCTATCTAATTACATTATCATCTCTCTCTCTCTCTCTCTCTCTCTCTCTCTCTCTCTCTCTCTCTCTCTCTCTCTCTCTCTCTATGTATATATATATATATATATATATATATATATATATATATATATATATATGTACATATGTATATGTATATATATTTATTCTTAAGTTTTTGGGTATTTATATATATGGTATTCAGCTTCGTTCGGGTATTTTCCCACATCATTATAGTTGTGCTTTTAAAGTTGTAGCAACATTTTGGCAGAATCTCATCTGCCATCATCAGGCTTCTGTATAGTGTTCATTTGTGAGTCAGACTTTCACAGCCATTTAAGTTTTAAATTTGGGGCTAGCCTACTGCTGTGCCAGAATGGCTTTTTCTTCATCCTGATTGGTTCGGAGTCTTGGTCTGTGTTTATTGGTCTTGGAGTTTGCTGTGTTCTGCTTGATTGGTGTTTCTAATATCTGTCTGTTTTGTAGCTTTTTTTTTTTTTGTCTTGATTGGCTGGCAACATTGTGTTTCCTGTATTGGAGGCTTTTAGTGAGGCTTGGCTCCGAGTAAGCGGACCGCTATCATTTATTAGGAAGCTAGGTTTCATCTGGGTGCCTGGTTGGGGTGTGTTTGAGCTGGAGGTAGGAAGAAGAGGAAGAGGAAGAGGAAGAGGAAGAGGAAGAGGAAGAGGAAGAGGAAGAAGAAGAAGAAGAAGAAGAAGAAGAAGAAGAAGAAGAAGAAGAAGAAGAAGAAGAAGAAGAAGAAGAAGAAGAAGAAGAAGAAGAAGAAGAAGAAGAAGAAGAAGAAGAAGAAGAAGAAGAAGTAGTCCTTTTTAGAGGCTTATGAGAAAGTAGAAGTCAGATAACAAATCAACAACTCCATTCCAAGAATGAGTGCAACTTAAGATTGCAACTAGTATGTGCAGCAAATTTGAAACATTTGTATGATCCCAATATTTATTTATTATTTGCATTGTATTTGCATCCTGATGTGGCATATAAATATGTAAGCCATGGAATTTGTATTTGATACCACTGCATGCTCTTAATCTCTTGCTCATTCTCTCTCCCTCCCTCCCTCCTTCCCTCTCCAGCTCCCTCTCCCTCTCCTGGCTGCTTGTGAATGAATTATGTCCCCCAAGGCATGACAGGAGAGAAAAAAAGGGAAATACACACTGTTTGTCTCTTTTTACAAGTGAAAGTAATCAGCTTGTAACAAATAGAATTAATGGGACACTTTATATTCTGAAGAATTCCACAACAATTTTTACTCCTGGTCAATTAGAAATACAGAAGCAAACTAGGTATACAATTTAGAATCACCACAGATTTAACAACTATTTGCCATTAGGCACAGACTGAATTTCTTCAATAAAAAAATCTTCTGGAAATAAAACAAATAGTTAGTCAGACTGATTATATATGTACCATATGTTTAATATATATTAATCAGCTTGAGAGTTCACATAAATAACATACTAAAGATCTTTATATGATATTGAAAGGGAATAAAAATATCCAGGATTAAATGACTCATAAACAACACTTGGTGCATAGAAATATCTTTTTATTTCTTTTTTTAAATATTTCCTACGATGAAGAATAAGAATCAGTTGCTAAGGGCATTGATGCAAAAAATTCTGTTAGTTCTTTTCATTGCACTTCAAATGTAAAATGAAGCTTGAGTCTATAGATTGTGTTGGTTGATATTAGCACTACAAGACTAACTCTGTATTAGTTAGATATCTCAGCTCAGTCATTCAAGCTAATAATTGACAGCTATTTCAATAAATAGGATTTCCACAGTGAAAAGACTAAGAAGATAATGACAACCTACCCTTCAGTTTATTCTCACAGCAAATTTACAACCAATATTTGTTGAAGGGGGCTTGACTATCTAACAAAGCAGGGATTGGATTTTTCTTTCCTTCTTCAACAATATGGATTCTGGAATCAAGAAACTGATCTGGAAGCTGCTGATAACATATTTTAGCAGCAATTAGGACAGTATATGAAATAGTAGTCTTATAGACAGATGGAAGATGGATGGATGGATAGATAGACAAATAGATAAGTATAGATAGAAGATACAGATAGAAGATACAGATAGAGCTAAATAATCATTGATAGATAATATAGATATATGATAGATAGAGAGATAGCTAGATAGCTACAGATAGAAATGTAGAATGTTTTTTTTTGTTTTAAATGTTTATAACCATCATATCCTGCACCAACAGTTATTTGGGCTGAAAAGGATTGTTTGAAATGAAAAGTCTGTTTATGTCTTTATTCTCTGATTCTGATCACAGAATCTCCCTTTTTGAAAATTGGAACACTATATAAACACCTTAAAGCTGAGATAAAAACTATGACATTTATAGTTAGAGTCAGCCTTGTAAAACCGCTGGTGAAAATTTATCAATACAGGCATAAGATCAATTCCTTTATCCATTCCCATGGTGATTCATGGCCTCATGGGAAACATCTGTAATTACATTTTTATTTTCCTTCCACAAAGCATTTCTTGCCTGGAGCAAAGCTGTTTTGTTATTTTTCAAATGTACTTAAAATTGAAATTAATGGCAATGAATAAAATGGCATCATAGTAAATTGAGATGATCTGCTTTTACCTAATAAACAGTTCTGATAGAGCTTCTTCAAAATTGTATATTCTAAACCTTCCACTACTTAAAATGAAAAGCATACAGCTGAAAAATATCGATTGTATTTTCTGTACTTTTATCTTCATATGCAGTCATGACTTAGTGGAACATGTTCCTGTGATGTGACACTTTGCTAAGTTCATTTATGCATAACCAGGGAGTATTGTGTTTGACATTCATTAAGTATACTACTATAAAGGCAGGCAGTAATTTTTATTATTTATTAGTGATTTAACATATTCTTGGGAACAGTGCTGAGGGGAATAATGAGATTTACCAAAAATATACAATAGAATATAGCCAGGAGATATTAATATAAATTCTTATTTGCATTCAAAACAGAATTCTGAACAAACATGTTTAATGAAACAATGCTAATTAATTGTCCTTCCAAGATCATAATACCTTACTTCTAAATTCTTTGCTCATTTTTCTTCCCAATTGGTATCTTCCCAATGGGAGATAATCAAGAATTTCTTACACGTTTTATTGTGTGTTACTTTCTCTTCAAGAGCAGTGTCAATCAGATTTTTATTATGGTCCATAGACCAGCATTGGAGAGTTGGATACAGTATTACAGCTTAGTCAATGCTTTATGAACAATGTATCATTAGCAACAGTAATTTGTCCAAAAGTTTTCCATTTCAACTTCCTCCATTCATTAGTTTTGTCTTGATTATCACTTTAACAACTGAAATTTCAGACTTCACACATTACTATTGTAAGGCATTCTACTGTAAAAGGAGGAAGATGAGGAGGAAAAAAAATAGTTGACTTACAACTGCTTGTTTAATGGCTGTTACAACAACACTGGAAAAAAGTGACTTTTTCATACTTAAGACTGTTGCAGCATCCACATGGTCATTTGATCAAAATTTGGATGCTTGACAAGCGGCATGTATTTATGATGGTTGCAGTATCATGGAGTCATATGATCTCCTTTTGTGATTTTCTGGCAGCCAGATTCACTTAATAACTGTTACTAACTTAACAATTGCAGTGATTTACTTAGAAATCTGGCAAGAAAGGTCATAAAATGGGACAAAACTCACTTAACAATTGTCTTGCTTAACAATGGAAATTTTGGGCTCAATTATGGTCATAAGTCAAGGACTACTTATGCAAGAAATCTTATCTTCTTACCTTAATCTTCTATATACTAACAGGAACCTGAATTACATTAAAAAGTAAAGGCAGAGTTTCCCCTCGCACATATGTGCTGGTCGTTCCTGACTCTAGGGGGCAGTGCTCATCTCCATTTCTAAGCTGAAGACTGTCCTAAGATGTTTCCATGGTCATGTGGCTAGCACAACTACATGCCAAAAGCACATGGAACACTGTTACCTTCCCACCAAAGTGGTCCCTATTTTTCTATTTGGATATTTACGTGCTTTCGAACTGCTAGGTTGGTGAAGTTGGGACAAGTAACTGGTGCTCACCCTATTACGTGGCACTAGGGATTTGAACCACTGAACTGCTGACCTTTCGATCGACAAGCTCAGCATCTTAGGCACTGAGCCATTGTGTCCCTCTTGAATAACATTAGGAATAATATATTTTCCTTGTGGTTTCTCGTTTTCCTTACCCTTTGTACAATTATTCCATTAAAATCAGCCCATGTTAAAGAGTTGACCTAGAATTGAAGTAAAGGAAGCAAAGAGTAAGATGTTTAATGAAGTTAATAGGAGATAACTTGAAACTTCAACAATGTGGAAAAGAAAGGGAGGCAGGCAGGCAGGCAGACAGGGAGAGAAGGAAGATAGTTTTGAACTGCAGAAGAAAACAAACATGAACAATTTATAAAATCCTAAATAATATTTATGCCTAAGTTCATTACTCTCTGATGAGTGTGACTTGGCACTGGTTTTGTATTCATCCCTCTTTAAACATAAGCAATAATCCTATAGTAATTATATGCAAGATAGCTGAAAGCAATTTTGATCCTCCTGGATTCATCCTGGTTCTAGCTCCAAGGTGATCCATGCAACAAAGTGCAGATGACAATGCTGCTGAAATGATCCTTTCTATGTTGGTCTCTGTTGAGATCTATGGATATGCTTACTTTGCTTGTTGTTAAGGCAGGCCTTCCAACTTGGGATGAAGAGACATCTATATATGCCTGATTTTGCAACACAACCAGAGGTGGTATTCAGCAGGCTCTGATCAGTTCTGGAGAACTGGTAGCAGAAATTTTGAGTAGTTTGGAGAACTGGCAAATACCACCTCTGACTGGCCCCACCCCCATATATTCTCTGCCTCTGAAGTCCCGGCTGATTGACTGGATCTTCTTTTGTTGCCCTGCACAGGAGAACGGAGCCGGAAAGTGGGTTGGGAAGGGAATGGGGATTTTGCAGTAACCTTCCTCCAAGAGTGGAATGGGAATGGAGATTTTAAAGTATCTTTCCCCTGCTAAGCCCACCAAACCATACCTCACCCCTCAAGCCACACTCACTGAATTGGTAGTAAAATTTTTGAATCCTGCCACTGAACACAACTAGCGGTTTTTCATACCATCAATGTATGAGATGCAAGATGAATGAGTGGCTCTTGATGCTCTCCAAGCTTGATTGCTTTCTTGCAGATGTTTCATTATTAAACTAGGTAACATCATCACTGATGAGCATTAGCATTCATGATGTTACCCAGTTTGGGTAATGAAATGTCTGTAAGAAAACAACCAAGCTCAGAGAACAGCAAGGATCCCTCATTTCAAGCCTGAGCAACAAATATTCTTCTTTAATATAAGATGTATGTGCTATATTTTGACTGGACACATTTTTACTTGAAATAAGATGATCTAGTAGGGCCTACTGAACAATCTCAACACTTTATGTTTGCATGAATAGGAAATACTGTTTAATTTCAGCCTGCTGAAAATAGTATGTAATCTAGTAAAGAGAAGATGTACAGTCCAACCTACTCTGCTATGCTGAAAAATTCATTATCAAAAGCCATCATGAACGCAATCGTGTAAACTCTGATAGTCTTTGATCATCATACCACTTGCACTTGAATGGTTGTTTCGATAATTTCAGACTCTGTTTGAAAATAGTAAATCAATAATCAATGCCAGAGGTTGTCTATGGTTGCCAGAGGTCATCCCTGATAATAATAGATGCGCAGTGCTTTCTGTGATCCTGCCCCTTGTAATAGTTTCAGAAACTACAGTATGAATCCTTGAACCTGAGCATCTGTCGTGGTGCAGTTGTTAGGATGCAGTACTGAATGGCTCAAGGCTGACTCAGCCTTCCATCCTTCTGAGGTTGGTAAAATGAGGACCCAGATTGTTGGGGGCAATAAGCTGACTATTTAAACCAATTAGAGTAGAGCATTGTGAAATGTATAAATTTAACTGTTATTGCTATTGCTATCAAGTGTTCCCATGCCATACTGATCTTGGGCATGCCAATTATATGCTTTAATATGATGGGTGTATGCTGGTTCCTCAGAATTACTCCAGTTCTGGGATCTAATTTTAGAGAATGCAGCTGCAGCTGCAGCTACTTTTCCAGACTTATAGCTTTAGCCTCTGGTTGCTAATGGAAGGAATGGGGCTGGCTAGGCTCATCATTAAACAACCTCTTCTTTATCGCTTCTTTCCTTAGCCTTAGAACAAGAAATTACTAGTTTACTTTCTAAACTTTGGGTTTCCTACAACTTACCAAAAGCCATACAAACATACAAGATGCAGAAAAGTAATTAAAATCAAAATTAAATTGTTAATTTTCTTTGCCATTTTCCTAAATATTGATAAAATGAGGGCAAATACCCATTCTGTGTGAAATGTTCATTTTTGAGAAGCACAGAGCAGAAGGCCTCTACAACAATCAAGTTTTGGTCCAGTGAATCTGTTACGTTCTATAGCCTCCTCTTCCTCTTCCTCTTCCTCTTCCCTTCTTCCTCCTCCTCCTCCTCCTCCTCCTCCTCCTCCTCCTCCTCCTCCTCCTCCTCCTCCTCCTCCAGGGTGGGATTCAATTTTTTTAACAATCGGTTCTGTGGCCATGGCTTAGTTGGTGGCCGTGGCTTGGTGGTCATGTTATTGGATGGGCGTGGCCAACTCAATATTACTCACATTGAGGCACGCATCTCCTCGCCTGGCCTCTTCTGACTGTGGAGATGCTGAAACAGTCGTAAGTGTCAAAAATGGTCGTTTCTGTAAGCAACACCAGAATGTTTCCTTCCTGCCTTCCTTAAACAGGATTAGGCTAGTAATTTCTTCTAACAACCGGATCTCCGAACTGCTTAGAGTGTTAACAACCAGTTCTAGCGAATAAGTGTGAACTGGTAGAATCCCACTCCTCCTCCTCCTCCTCCTCCTCCTCCTCCTCCTCCTCCTCCTCCTGCTGATGGTGCTATTTCCACACTGTGCTACTTCCACTGCACAAATATAATTCAAGGAATGAATTCCCCCAAATAAATAAACAGCTTTTTTTAAATGGCAGCAGATTGTCACCTTGGAAAAGTATTGTGAATGGGAGAGATAAGTATCTACCCCCCTTTTTCCAGAACATGCTTTGTTACATGCTTGAAACTCAACTCTTGAAACTGTTTTGAGCATGGAATACTCAGAATAGCTTTTTCAAGGTCTAAACAGTTTTTGCTCTTGTTATAACTATGTCACAAAAAAAAAAAAAGAAAACAGAAAATCAATTTATCTGAATCAAAAGCATGACTGTTCTTGAATGTGGTGTTTTGCCAAATATCACAGTGAAAGGGAACAAGTTCATGTTTACCAGAGTCAGGTCTAAAGCATACAAAGTTTGTCTATATAGGAGTATGGCATAGAAAACAAAATTAGTTGAACTAGGGAAGTGATGTAGTCATCAGTTTAATATGTTTTTGAAGAAGACATAAAGCAGACTCATTTGCAGAAGCTAGAAACAGTAACAGTTTTCCAAATTCCAATTCATACTTATAATTGCCATTCAGTTCTGAGATGAGGATATGAATTGCTTTTTATATCACTTGGTTTCATGAAGCGCAGTCATGTAAGTTTTGCTGGGAGATGTTAATTTGCATCCAGCCTCGTAAGCTTCATTTGATCCTGAAATTCACAAATTAATGCTCTACCCTATTAAATTAGATCTCCTAATTTTCAAGCTGGTGAAATCTTAGAGTAAACAACGGTGTCAACCTGTTTCATTTGAGCTGCTTCACTTGCGCAGGCAAACAAGGCAGCTGCAAAAATTGGAGAAGGATAGAAATGTAATAAGGTTATGTCTAAGAAACTTGAGACCTCTCACCTGGAGGAAGGATGCCTCCTCCCAATGCTTTATCTTCCCCTCCCCTGATCGTATGTCTTTTCTCAAATTCAATCCCGCTGAATACCGTGATGCATACACTACTCAGTCTGTAAAATCCAAGGGTCCCTGAGGCCCTTGCAAAAACTACTAAGGTGTAATGTAATGTGACAGAAAGAGCTAAACTTTAAATGTGCATTACGAGCTATATTAAGTTTAATCAGCTACTAATATTTGTCTTGCTCTTATCTAGTTCTTTGACCAAATCCCACCTGCCATCTGAAGTGTAATCCTCCAAACATTTTAAGGGACTATAATACATTGTGACCCTTAAAATTTGCATAGTCTGATGTTCCACTAATGAGAGGCAAAGCTGAAAGATGGCAAAATTCTGATGCGGCAGAAGGAGCTGATCACTTGCTGGGATTTATTTAGTTATAATCATAAAATAAATGAAGTTATTTATTTTATAGTCTTTAAAGGTCTTTTAGTTCAAACCCCTGCTTGGTGCAGAATCCATTATTTTTCCCCATCCAAATTCTATCTGAAAACCTCCATGGGAAGGAACCACTAAGCAGACTCCTCAATTGCTGAACAGGCCATCCAACTGCAAAATTCAGGATAACCAATGTCAGCTAAACTGCTATTTTTTATTATTATTTTTTTGCTAGCTAAATGCGTGTAATCCATAATCAATAGCCTTAGCTCTGTCCTATTAAAAGAACCTTCTTTGTATTCCTTCTGTTTCTCCATGTTTTTAATTTCACTTTTTTTCTTTCTCTTGCTCCTAGTTTCATATTATATGTCCTATAACTATTCTCTTTTGCAAGATAAAAAATACCCTGTTCTTTTAACCATTTCTCGTTGGGCTTGGATTCCATTGATTTTATCATCCTGGTTTTTGAATCTATTCTAATTTCTCCATTCCATTCTCACTTTTCAACTGTAGTGCTCAGGACTAGGCATACGTAGTCTAAAAGACAATGGAAACATGACACATGTTAGAAAACATTAAAAATGATGTTACTGACCAACTATCTGACATAGTATGTTTATTGTATTATTTCAGAATAATCATCCGATTTTCATTTTTTTTGACTGTACAATTATATAGTAGATTAAACCTTGAAACTTAGATACAAAGACAGAACATTTTACTTCAAAGGAGTCAAGTTTTATTTTTTATTTATTCCTGGATGGCAATTTGCCCCAAGAAATTCGCTGCTCTAAAATTCAAATGCCAAAAAATATACTGCACAAGACTTTTAAAAATATATTCTTTTATGAGTATCTACTTATTTGTGTGAGGTCATTTGAACATTTCCTTCCTTCTTTTCTCCCTCCCTCCCTCCCTTCCTTCTGGTTATTTAGCATCCTTAAAATAGGAGAACAAGCTCACAGTTACTAAAAATGCTAAAAATATAATGATCAATGTAGCAGATCTCTATTAGGCTCTTTTGGTAAGGACATCAGAATCTACAAGCCATTTCTATTCCAAACCTGCACAAATAGCTTGCTAAAGCTGATTTATGAACACCACTTCTATAATAGAAAACTATAAAACTATCTAAATGCTCTGGAAATTGTTTCAGTTCTTTTCATTGAGAAGGTACTTTCATCATTAGTGGCTTTGTGTGATTACTTCCAATATTATTCTAGCCTACTCTATGAATCAGCTTGTATTCAGAGATGCTTCATTACAGAATATTCATTTGGTACACACAGACAGTTCTATTAGCCAATGAAAAATAATATCTATAGAAAGACTAAAACAATACCAAATGACTACCTTACATGAGTATTTCAAGTTTTAAGAAATCTGGAAAATGAGCTGTGGAAGACATATTGATGGACGTTAGAAACTGAATTGCATAAACTATGTGGATAATCTACAGTTAGATTCATGTCTAATAATTTCTAGGTGATGTGTGTATATGTAAGTATATATGCACATATATGCACATATACATAAGATTGTGCATTCTCTCTCTCTCTCTTTGTGTCTGTGTTTCTCTCTCTCTCTCTCTCTCTCTCTCTCTCTCTCTCTCTCTCTCTCTCTATATATATATATATATATATATATATATATATATATATATATATATATATATATTTGTTTTCTGAGGTTCTCGTGGGTATTTGCACAACCAAGCCCCCACCTGAACAGAACACACCCCCAGCCAATAGAATACAGCCAACCCCACAACCAATCAGAACACAGCCAAACCCCCTACCAATGAGAACACAGCCAAGCCCCCACCCAATCAAGTCACACCCCCACTAGCAGTTAAAAGGAAGAAGCAGCTGCAAGCTCACATTACTCTGAGAAGCACAGAGCCGAAGACACAAGCCTGAAGATGATGAATGAGATTTCATCGAAATGTTGCCTAGATACTTCCAATTTTACGCGGGAGAAAACCCGAATAACCAAAGATATCTCTCTCGCTCTCTCTCTCTCTCTCTCTCTGTGTGTGTGTGTGTGTGTATGTGTATGTGTATGTATGTATGTATATGTATATATGTATGTATGTACAATGTGTATTACGGTATATAGTGTATAATTTTTATAATGTACCATATAATATTTATAATAACAGGTGTATATATGCATCTGTATACATAAACACACAAGCACACACACGCACACACACGTCTTTATTGCATTTTATTTATTCTGCATTGGGGTATCTCTGCGTACAGAAAGTTTAAAAGAAATCACAACTTTTCTGTGGCTAATTTTGACTACCATCAATAGATTACAATGAAAGTAACCTATTTAGAACAATAGAAACAGATTTTTTTTTCTGTGTTGATTAAACTAAGTAGAGTGTACTTAATTACAGTAGAATTAACTGTTCCTTGTGTCAGGCTTGACTCCAGGGCTCAGCAGTAAATTCAAAGGTCTCCAGATCCTTCACCCTTACTTGAATTGTTTTGGCAGAAGAGTCTCAGAGCTTTCACCTAGATTAGAAACTTTATTGCAGAGAATGATGTTTCCAACACAAAATTTGGTTATTCATACCAAAGCACAGAATTCAGCGTGTTACATTTCTGCACTGTAATATTTAGACTTTTGGCTTTTTCCTTCTCATATTAGCACATCAAGAGACTCTTTGAAGGTCCTAAGTGCCTTGGTATAGCTGGGGTACAGTTTTATCAAGGTCCTCCCAAGCTCATTCCAGCTTACAGTCCTTAAAAGTGAGGTTTCTGGTTGAGAAATAAATCTCCTTAAGCAATCATATAGATATAAAGAATTTTGTATGTTATCTTTCCACATAAAAATGGTTGGCTATCACTAGCAACAATCCATAATACTAGAAAAGCAATCATTACAATAAATAAACCAACCATTTATATTTTATAAAATATAAATTACAATAAATATAATCAAACATTATCAGATACAAAAATCAATGAATATAATATTGAAATAACTGATAGAACATTAACAGAAACAGAGATTAAAAAGCAGAAATAGAGAAAATCTATAAGAGGATCTGTAAGAATGTATTCAAATAATATATCATTGTATAACTAGGATATTTTAAACAGTATTTAACAATACTGGACTTTATCCACAGTCACTGAAATCTTTGTAAAGTTTGCTGTTCTAAATTCCTAATTATAAATAAATTTCCTATGATAATATTACTTTATTTATTGCTCAATAAGAAATGCAGAAGGATCAAAGACAAATGATACCCAAGGGATGTCTATGAAGATTCTCAGTCATCCAGATCATGGTTGTCCCAAAGGGGCTTTTTCAAGATGCAACTTCATAAACACATGGCACAACACAGAAGAACAAACCCATTAGGAGAAGATTCAGCATTTAAAAGACAAAGGCCACTCTTTTGAAGACAGCAAAGTCCACATTTTGGACAGAGATGACTGCTGGTTTGAAAGAGGGGTCAAAGAGGTCATCTATGTCCAAACTGAACAGTCCTCTCTCAACAGAGGGGGAGGGACATGATATCACCTATCTCCAGTCTATAACACAATTCTTTCAGCAGTTCCAAGAAGGCTCCATTGCACTAGTCAGGTGACTGGAGAGCACAGATAAATGTCCAAGTGGCCTCAACAATTCTCTAAAAGGATGCAAATGACCAGCTGCTTGTAAGGGATATAAATCCTTCCATTCCCCACCATCCAGTCACAGTTGAAGAAATTTCATGGATGAGAAGTGAAGCATCTTCAAATAAAAACAGGAAAATCCTGAAAAAGCAGCTTTGGGATGCCTGAGGGATCACCTTTTTCCAAGGTGTCTTTATCCATCTAACTTGGCAGAAAGGGCATGCTGCAGAATCCACCAGCCAAAGAGTCTCAATTGGGAGGGGTTAGAAGATGTTTATTTTCCTACAGTGGTCTCTGCTCTGTGAAACATCCTCCCTATGGAGATCAGAATGGTCCCAACCCTGTTAGCCTTGCATAAGGCCCTAAAAATTTGGTTTTGTTCTGGAGCCTTGGACTCTGAATGTATCAAGGTTCCTGTTTCCTGGCTGCATTGCTCCCTGACCACGTATCTCGGCTGCTATGTGTATTTATTTTGGATATTTTTATTGTGTTTATTGTTTTAAAATGTTTTGAGTGTTTTATTGTAATATATACTTTTTGAATTGTAAGCCATATAGAATCATTGATTGACTTGGGCAGCTATAGAAATTGAATACATAAATGAATACATACGTACATAAATATATACATGTACTCACATTTTTTTCTTTTAAAAAAATCACTTTTCACTGTGGTCTCTGTTTCCATGGTTTCTAAATTATCTGAGACAGAATGAAATGAATAAACTTTTCTTTTTAAAAAAAAAGGAAAGGATTTGATGAAGGTCATGTCAACATACACATTAATCAAAATATGTGGGGAGTCTGTTTTGTGTAGTAGCATCAGGCTAGAAACTGTAAGGTTACGACTTCTAGTCCCATTTTTGGCACAAAGCCAGTTGCTGACCCTGGACTACTCAGTTTCTCTTAGCCCAAGAAAAAGGTAAATGGCTATATATATATATATATATATATATATATATATATATATATATATATATATACATAATTTTTGTTTGTTTGAGTCACTCTTGATTTGGCAATCCCTGCAGTTCTCTTAGCAAATATATATTTGCTAAGAGAACTGCAGGGATTGCCCATATCAAGAGTGACTCAAACAAACAAAAATTGTGGAGAATTTTTTAAAAAAATTCTTGTTTCCCAGAAGATATGCAGCAATGTATGGCATAAGTCCAATGTGAAATTAAGCAGAAACCCATCTGGGCAATGGAAGTTTCCTTTCCCTTTCTTTGCTACAGCCTGCTTCTTTTTAGAAGGTGCCCAAGGCACTGAAATAGGAAAGAGAATTTGATCTATGTGGAATAAACAATTGGATGGAATCCTACTTCTTTTTGTTATTAGTATCGAATTAGTATGTGTTTCAATTATCATTTAAAAGAGTGTGGGTTCATTTGGGAAAAGCATCATTAGGCCTATGACATGAAACTCATTTGGGATAATATTAACACAGCCACTTGCTAAGCTTCTGCAAACTTTAATCTTTGTGAGGACTTTTGTTTTGTTTAATTTGTGCCTCCTCCAAATCACAGTTAACTCCTGGTGACTGCTTACCCAATCCTTGCAGTTTTCTGGGGTTTTTTGTGGAAGTAATTTGCTCTTGCCTCCTTCCTAAGGCTGAGAGATAGTAAATAGCCCAAAATCAACCAGTTGTCCTAGACTAGGACTAGAACTCACAGTCCCTGATTTCTAAACTGATGTCTTAACCACTAATCTAAACTGGGAGGGAATTGTTGACAGCAATTGAAGGACAAATGCAGTGGTAGATCTCAATTTGTGTATCAGATATAAATATCACTGGAAAAAAAACACCAAGTATTGAGAAGAACACTTTAAAAAACTTGATATAACGGTTTTCTGCTTGAGCAGGGGATTGGAAGATAAGACCTCCAAAATCCCTTTGATGTCTGTTAATCTGTTATTCTGTTAAAATTAAATAAAATTAAATACAAATTTAATTTATGTCAATTGAGGAATAGCAAGCAACTGTGAATGTTGAGACAGTCAGTTTTGCCATTTGCTTAAGCAAAGTCTTTGTGAAGGAAGGCAAGTATATGGATCCCAGGATAATTTTGCAGGATCCAATCTGAGTCAATCACTGGGGCCAGAGGTTTACTTTTTCAAGTTTTAGGGCTCATGCTGGAGAGACAGAAGTTCCCTGATGATGGGTTCCAGCACAAGTTCACAAGCTTTGGTCCCAGTGGCTGATTCAGATCGGACCCTGTAGCAGACTTTATTTCAACCGGTGATGTCCAACTTTGGCAAGTTTAAGACTTGTGGATTTCAATTTCCAGAATTCCCCAGCTGGCCATTGCTCATGCTGACCGAGGAATTCTGGAAGTTCAAGTCCATAAGTCTTTAAAATTGCTAAGGTTGGACACTCCTGATTGTGTATGGACAAATCATTTCTTGATCATCAATCTGTTAATGACATGAAATAAGTGAGATATAAGAGAATCTGGACCCATGTACAGACAGTGCCATTGCTTAAATTTATTCCACAAAAGTGGAAAGTTACAGCTACAATATTTGTGCTGAGTTATGAAATATGCACAGCAGATTCTACATGCTATGATGGTGAACCTATGGCACACATGCTAGAAGTGGCATGCAGAGCCATCTCTGCGGGCACGCGATCTGTCACCCCAGCTCAGTTTTATTGCGCATGCGTGTGCGCCTCCCACCAGCCAGCTGATTTTGGGGTATCTGCCACACATGCGTGGGGGGGGGGCATATGTGGGAGATGCGTGCTCATATGCATATGCAGGGGGGTGGGGGGAGCCTTGGGGATCCCATGCGCATGTGCGGGGAGTGGGGGGAGTGCAGCAGGGCCATGCATGCATTGCATTATGGGTGCTCACACATGTGCACACTTTCAGCACATGATGACAAAAAGATTAGCCATCACTGTGCTAGAGAAAAACAACAAAAGTCAGTCTACAGAAAGGAAGGCATCTGTTTGGTTCAGTTTCCCCCTTTTCATGTTTGATAATGAATAAGTGCTACATCTAAAAAAAGCTAGAAAAGATTATTGGCTCTTTTTTTTCCAGATACTCTTGGGTGTTAACAGGCTAGAATATTGCAATGAAATTTGAGGAGAAGAAGGCTTTCCTCTTCTAAGAATTTTGCACTCAATTTTGTGTTTAAGGGAGCTGCTTTATCAAAAGAAACTTGCTAAATTCCCCTGCAGCATATAAGAATCCTAACCTGAAAAGTTAAGAAAAAATCCCTAACTTTTAGTTAGGAAAAAAAAAATAGTCAAAAGAGGGTCACATAACAAAAGCTGAATACCGGCACAGAGCTTCAATCTGCAGTGATGAAGTCAGGAAAGTTAAAGCTCAGAATGAACTAAGAATTACAACAAATGTAAACAATAATAATAAAAGTTCTTTCAACATATAAAAATCAAGAAAAAAAATCAAGGAAGTAACAGGTCTACTAATGGGACAAGATAGCAAGGAGGCAAAGAACTGACAGGTTGTTTAATTCATTCTTTGTATCTGTCTTTACACAAAAGGAAAAAAAATAATAGTCCAACCTATCAAAAGCAGCACCATAGAGCCATGATGGCAAACCTATGGCACATGTGCCATAGGTGGCACGCAGAGCCATTTGTGCCAGCACATGAGCTGCAGGCAAACTTAGCTCACTGCGCATGAGTGCATCTCACAGCTGATATTAGGCTGGTTTGAGGCCTTTTTTGGCCTCCCAGAGGATTCATGAAGGCTTCTGCAGGTTTCTGCAGGCCGAAAACTAGACCAGTTTCATCATTTCCTGTTTTTCTAGAAATACTGGGAGTAATGAAACGGGTCTAGTTTTTGACCTGAAAAGCCTGCAGAAGCCTTCCTCAAGCTTTTGGGAGGCCGAAAAAGGACTCAAACCAGTGAAAACTCAGCTGTGAGGAGCAATGCAGCTAAGGGGGTGGGGGATGGGGATTGTGTGCACGTGAGTAGGGGGCATGGGGGTGCGCGCATCGCTTTCTGGGTGCTGGCATGTGAGCATGAGTGTGCAAGTGCGCACACAATTTTTGGCACAGGAGCCCCAAAAGTTAAGCCACTGCTGCCATAGAAGAATAGGAATATACGTCAAAATAGGCAAGGAAACAGTAAGGCAATACCTATTTACTCCAGACAAGTTCAAATCACCAAGACCAGATGGATTATATACCAGAATTCTAAAGTTGCTGGCAGATGTGAATTCAGAACCACTGAACCATACAGGGGTGGGATTCAAAATTTTTAACAACCAGTTCTATGGGTGTGGCTTAGCTGGTGGGCATAGCTTGGTGGTCATGTGACTGGGTGGACATGGCTTGGTTGTCATGTTATTGGCTGGGTGTGGCCAACTCAATATCACTCACATCAAGGCATGCATCTCCTCGCCTGGCCTTTCAGGGGGGAATGCTGCAACAGTTGTAAGTGTGAAAAATGGTCATAAGTCATTTTTTTCAGTGCCATTGTAACTTTGAATGGTCACTCCACACAAGCAAAGTATTAGCAAAGGAGGGGAAAAAAAATTCCAGAGACGTTCCTGAGACAGGAAGTCTAGTCCTGCCAAGAATTAACAGATAAGGGGTAACAGAGAGGCAGTTTCTGTAAGCAACACCAGAATGTTTCCTTCCTGCCTTCCTTACAGGTTTAGGCCAGTAATTTCTTCTAAAAACTGGTTCTCCGAAGTGCTTAGAATGTTAACAACTGGATCTAGAGAATAGATGTGAACTGGTAGACTCCCACCCCTGAAACCATATATTTCAAAGATCCTAGAGCACAAGAGAACTATCATAGAAGTGAAAAAGAGCTGATGTGATGGTTCTCATCTTCAAAAAAGAAAAAGAAAAAGAAAAAAATGGATTCAGGAAATATGTACCAATCAATCAAGATAATCAAACAAAAGAATTGAGTTTTGAGTTTTCATGGAGAGGATGATGCTTACATTATTTCATAAATGCATTCATAGATAAATACTTTTTTTAAAAAAAGTCAGGCTGTTTAAAGGCTGATTTAAGCTGCTTAAAGGCAAACTTTCAGATGCCTTTGGTTTTCATTATATTGATTGGTTTTGCATCATTATTTTTATAATACTGATTTAGGCCAGAACATTGTGTGACAGCTCAAGATTTTGTGAGGTGGGAGGACAGGAAACAGCTTGGCAGTTATCTGTAAAAATTAGAGATGTAATTGGACATCCAGGAAATTGAGGAAACCGAATCTGATTAATACTGTGGGTTTGGTAAGCAATTTAGGGTGTACCTTATTACTTTGTATGGAGCCAAACAGCATTGCTAATTTATTTGATAGGCCCTCCCTGGTATTTCAACACAAATTTCATGCAGTAGCCCTTTTCTTTCAGTTATTCAAGTTACACAATGGCTGTATTGTTTGGGGAGGAGGCATAAGGTCCATTCTCCCACTTCATCCACAGGCATTAATCAAATGAAAATCTTATAACCATCATATTACCTCAACAACATATATATTTTCTGCTGAGCTTGTTCATAACTTATTTTGGTGGAGTAAACTCTTTTTTTCTTTCAATAGGTGAAAGTATTGGGAGAGGAACCTATCGAAGTCATAAATATAGGGACTGGGCTAAGGCGAATAATTGACTATAGTTTTGGAAACTTAGTTTCTTGACTGTTAATTGGCTGTCTTCTGGAAAAGATAGAGGAAGGGAAAGATATTAAACCTGGATATGAGAGAGCTCTCCCTGTTCTCCTTAAGTGGCTTTTAGCAGCAGTAATCTTGTTTGTTTATTAATCAGACTCCCTAATTTCAATTTGTAATCTTTTCTCATTAGACAATATATTTTGGATACATTTTTAGTATAATAAGGAACCTTGTTTCATTACCAATTTGCAACTAATCAACTATTAATCAAGTTAATAAGGTATCAGGATATCTTGGGCTATCTAATATATCGTAGCATGCTATTTCAAGTACTACAACCAGAATTTCTTAACTTCTGCAAGGATAGATCAGGAAATAGAAATTGGATGGATGGATGAATGAATGAATGAATGAATGAATAGGAACGTTCACATATGCATTATTTGTTAGGTATAATACATTCCATAACCTGTGAAATTAAGAACCTCCAAGGTACTTTGAGGTTTTTTGTTTTTGTTTTGTTTTCAGCAATTGGAACCCTGCTAATTAAGGGAAAATATAATTAGTAGGCCATAAGTGTGAGGTCAAGAGTTCAAGAGAACCATCAAAGGGGGTATTGAACATGGACACATGGTGCAGTCGTAATAGTAAATCAAATAGACAGGAACAGAAACAGCATACAGACATTCAAAGGAAGCTAAAAAAAAGTGCTTCTTCCATTTCTTTTCAAAATTGGAAAGGACATGCTGTTCAAAATGGACAGATGGTTATTGGAGTGGGGAAAGGGGTCAGATGAAACAAATATATTAAACTGTAGCAATTCCATCCTGCAACAGAGTTCTGAGTCTTCTCAATGTGTGTATCATTGTCCAATCCTCAGAGCAGACTGATATTTTTATTACATTTGATTATTACAGCTGGTGTCCCTATTCATCTTTCTGATTTAACAAGCTAAATTCTGCTTTTGTTATTCTGCTTGCTTAACAGGAACAGTGCTAAATTTTCCAATAAACTGTTGGATAAATAGCATACCTTTCTGCATGTGAATGACAGTAAGGTTGCTTTCCCTCATTTGTAAAGCTCTTAAAGTTTTTTTTTTAATCCTTTCTGTGATCTCTATGAAATTTCAGTTGCAGAGACAGTTAAAATGGGTAGCTGATACTCTTATTTAATGTGTCACATTCACAGGGAAATAGCGAAAGAGTCATCCTCCTAGACGGAAGGTTGAAACTTTCAGCATCATGGTTATTATCTATGCATATCTTTAAAATGTATTGGCAACAGCTATCTTTGGTTCTAATGCTTCATCCTGGCATGTATAAAGATATTTATCTATACAATTACCAAGATATGCTATTTAAAATCTTTCTTTCTGAAAAAAGTTGTAGAGCTGGATTTCCTTTTACAGAATATCTTTAGATGGAGTATCATAAATAGTTGGATTTGATTGTTTCATGACGATAACCTTTTTCCAATTATCAAGAGTTTAACCTTATACATAATAACTAAGATGGAAGCCTTGAAGAGGTAAGTAAAGCTAATTTGCAGGCATTAAATATTTGTTGCATAGTAATGTAAACAAGAACAATGGATTCATTTACATAAAAACAACACCGTGTCATTTTGTGGAAGCTAATGTTCTCTGCGTTGTGTTTGGCTTTTACATTAAAAAGGGGATTTTTTTAAAATGCTTTTTAGAATTGATTTTTAATTGGTTGAAAAAACCCCAGAATCACCGGAAGTGAGTGGGTGGCCATATAAATCAATCAATCAATCAAACAGACAAACAGATAAATAAATTAAGTAAGTAAGTAAGTAAGTAAATAAGCAAGCTACAGTTGATGTTGACTGGTCTCCAAAAAGCTAAGTAGGACTGGTTAATATTTGGATGGGAGATTTCAAAAACATCCCAAGATGGTGTGCCTGATGAGATTCAAACTGCCAAATTGCTGGCAGCCAGCAGTCAGCAGAAATAGCCTTCAGTACTGCATTCTAACCACTGTGCTATCACAGCGCTGTAAGTCCTTATTCTGGAAGCAAGAACCCCCAGTGCATACATCTCAGAAGCATATATATCTAAATGACAACGTACACCCTTCAGTACCTGTAGGCTATGTTGCACACATGAAAGAAACATACAAAATCATGAAACTATTGTTGAAGCACATCCAGTACACCAAGTTGAAATGCAGCTTGGCTACATCAAGTATTGTTGTTACATACAACCTTGCAAAAGAATCACACTACATTAAAAAGAGATGGCTACTCCAAAAGAATTTGGTTCCAGGACATGGCACATGAACCACTTATTGACCTGACAAAGATATTTCATTATTTGAGACAGATGCTAAGATTCCACCCCTCCCCCCCCCCTTTTATGACCCTGTAACTAGGAACAAACAAAACTTTGATTTTGGAAATGATTTTTAAAATGGATGGGGTGGGGTGCATTTTTGATTAAGTGTCTGAAGTAAAAAAAATAACTGCTTGACAAATTTGAAAGCCAGGCTTTTGAAAAAAAATAGAACAGAAACCAACAACTGGTTCTCTCCATATGTTTTGAGCAAAAGGAAAAATAGATAAATGAGAGTTTACTGAGGCTTATATTTTCAGGAAAGAAAGCAAAGAAATGAAGTAGTTGTTTCAGGGCTCCTAAAAACACAGTCCAAGTAATTGTAGCCTGCAGCAGCTAAGTCTGAAATACCTTTTTATCAACCAAAGGTAAAATGAGTTTATCTTAATGTAATAGTCAAACTCCGATTCCCCATTCTTGCTTAACTTTATTTGTATTCAGCTTTATAAGAGTTACATCCAGTATTGTTAGACAAACCTAATGATAGGATGATTTCATGAAATGCCTGCTCTTCAGCAACTTAGGAAATTGATCCAAAACAAGCAAGATCAAAAATCAATTTCATGTGAAAGGATCCTTGGTGCATTAAGCCCAGTGTGCTTTATCTGAAGGGTTATGCTTTATTAGGATGAACAAGGTCACATTAGAAAGGAAGCTGATAGAAATGCCTGCACAGAATTGGTGGCTGTAACTGTGAAACATACTTCATTTTTCTTATGAAGAAGAGAGAGACAGAGACAGAGACAGAGGGGAAAAGAGAGAAAGACAGACAGACAAACAAAGCAAGACAAAGACAGACAGAGATAGAGAGACAGAGAGAAAGAGGAGAGAGAGGGAAAGAGAGACAGAGACAGAGAAGAGAGCGAGAGAGTGAAAGAGAGAGAGAAAGAGAGAGAGAGAGACAAAGCAAGACAGAGAGACAGAGGAGAGAGAGAGTGTGAAAGAGAGAGAGAAAGAGAGAGAGAGAGAGTGAAGGAGAGAGAGAGAGACAGACAGACAAAGCAAGACAGACAGAGAGAGAGAGAGAAAGAGAGAGAGAGAGAATGAGAGAGAGAGAGAGACAGACAAAGCAAGACAGAGAGAGAGAGAGAAGAGAGAGGGAAAGAGAGACAGAGAAGAGAGAGAGAGACAAAGCAAGACAGAGAGACAGAGAGAGAGAATGAGAGAGAGGGGGGGAGGGAGAGAGAGAGAGAGAGAGAAGATGCATTATGCAAGGCACAAGTATATTGTTTGAAGAGCTGCAGTATAATCAGAAATTATATGTTAACTTCCTCAGTTAATATACTATCTAGATCTTTGTCTATTCACAAAAAAAACCCCACATTTAGAAAACATTATACCACAAATTAGCAAAACATTATCTTATCTTCCCGTATAGCAATTTAAACTCTGATGAATTGGATCTACTGCCTGCCTCAGAAAGATCTCAAAAAGGCAATATATGTTGCTGAAATATTGGACAGCGTGGGGTGGACGACAGACAGTGGACCGGGACTTCAGCTTTAACTAGTGCAGTTTATCAGCTCCTTAAACATAAATAGCAATGTTTGCATAATCATTGTTAATTTTGGTGCATGTCTACCAAAATGTCTACCCTTTGGTTTATTTTTAATATATAAAAGGTGACAAACATATGTAATATTTAAACAATACAGTCAAAAGATGAACAGAGGTAGATGCAAGCATTTAATAATGTAAGATGTAAGCATGAATTGCCATGGCCATAAAATGCCTTCTTTGGCCATCACGAAACACTTACTATCTACAGGTCACCAGGGGGATCAAAATTCTGCATTTAAAATTCTACTATACCACCAGAACTCTCATTTCCTGTGGCTTGCTGAGGAAATTGCCATTAACTATTTGAAGCCCCTCCCCTTGTGCGTGCAGAAATGGCTTTATGTCAATCTATGACTCCCATGGACGTAAGGCTGGCATTGGTTGCTTTCCTGCATACGTTATAGGCTTAATTAATTAATGCTCTTGCTAGATCTTATATTTGAGGGTGATTTTAATTGTGCTATTGTAATGTAGGTACTGATGACTCAATACAGATACAGATACAGATAATCAGAATTGGAAGGGGCCTTGTGGATCATCTAGTCCAGCCCCCCCCGCCCAAGCAAACTGCTTGCATCTACCTCTGTTCGTCTTTCAACTGTATGTTTAAATTATTAAAAGAGACCAACAGTTTTAAATAGATAATATTCCTTCTTTCTCCTCTTTTCCCCATAACAGTAGCCCTGTGAGAGGATCTGGTTTGAAAGAGAGTGACTGGGCCAAATTCACCCATCTAGCTTTCACGTTTAAGTTGGGACTAAATTCACAGCCTCTTGTTTTCTAAGCCAGCACCTTAAAAATTGCCTACAACCTACTTAGAAAAACAAGAAGCTACTAAAAATGTCTTTTGCCATGTCTTTCATGTCTCATCCTATTGTAGAATTGAAAGTGGAATAACTGTAGGAAGGGTCAGTTAAGATACATCACCATACATCAAGATACATCTAGAGCAGGGATGTCAAACTCAAGGCCTGCGGGCCAGATCAGACCCGTGAGATGCTTAGATCTGCCCTCACGTGGCCACCCTGGAAACAGCGAAGGACTGGCTCCCACAGTGCCTCTGCCAGAGAAAACGGAGCTCAGGAAAGCTGCATTCTGGAGGCCTGCCCTCCCAACCTCCGTTTTAACTGGCCAAGGGTTACAGGAGGCCGTTTTCGCTGGCAGAGTGCCACGACAGGTGCCCTCAACATGAGTGATGTCAAGCAGGCCAAACCCACCCTGGCCACACCCAACCTGACACACCCCAAGGTCAAACACAACCCTGATGTGACCCTCAATGAAATCAAGTTTGACAACCCTGGTCTAGAATTTTCCCAGACAGGAGTGGGATTCTTTTAACAATTGAGATGGCAGTTCTGCTCAGTGCCCTTTTGATCTCTTCAAAACGATCACCTCGAAGATGTTTCTCCTACTGAAAAATCTTGCTCAGCTCCTTGATTGTTTTTGTTTTGTTTTTGTTTTGTTTTTTTTGTTGTAGTTTTTCGTTTGCTTGTTTTAGAATAAGTGAAGCCTCAGCCATTCTGAAAGAGAAACTAATTGGCTCACTTATCAGAAAACCAGGCCTGGATCCAATACATGAGGAAGAACTATGGTCTTATATTCAACCTCCCATGAAATTTTGAGAAGTGGAAATAGAGAGTCCTCTGGAGGAAACAGATTATTGGGAGGCATGGCAGTCTGACTTCAGCCCTGGCTATGGGTTTAGAAATTGTTATTTCCTATGAGCAACCTGTGAAACCTAGATGGAGAGAGCTAGTAGAAATTTTGTTTTTGTTTTTTTCTGACTGAGGTCTGGCTGTAGAGCCACAGGTGCGAATAGAGATGTGTGGATATGCATATATTTTTGTCATTACATCTAATTTGTTTATTATTGTTACTTTAATACCTATAAACTACCTAGAATCCATGAGGTTTATGAAGACAGATAACCTGCATGCATGCATACATACATAAATAAATCTTACCAGTCAGATCAGATCATAATCTTATATTTTGTTTGTTACATTCTCAAGCTTAGTGGTATACTCCTGTTCATACTTTGTAATAATATATAATTGGGAGACATCCGGCACATATGGGGTTTTTTGGGGGAAAGAACGTTATAAAGCCATAGTACAGAAAATAAAAATGTCTCTCTTTTATGGAGCCATCAAATATAAAACCTATCTACTATAGGTGTACAGAGTCTCTAAGGAGCCTTTTATGTCTATGAAGCTTTGAAGCAAAGATGTGAAACAGTTTCCCTGCTTCTAACTAGTGGGGAAAGGACTTCTTCATAATGTGCATGTCCAAGATTGTCCTCCTTTGAGGTAAGACTGCCTATTCAGCAAGCTCTGCCTTGCTCTGACGCTTTGCAAGGGGTCACGTTGTGTTAATTCAGTGAAGTGAGGAATCAAGATGGCCAGCAAGCAGGACACGAATGAGCCTTCATGTTTTCAAAAGACATTTCAGGGAGATTAATTAATTAACTCTATCACCAGAAATATGACTAGTATCTTTGATACATTAATTTTCCATGAATTTGTCTAATCAGGAGTATCAAACTCAAGGCCTGCAGGCCAGATCCGGCCCATGGGGGCTTAAATCAGACCCATGGGGCCAGCCTAGAAATATCAAAGGACCAGCCCGTGGTGCCTCTACAGGCCAAAATGGGCAGTGCAGAGGCCTTGCGAGGCCTTTGTGCAGCCCTTTTTTGGCCTCCCCAGCTTCCAGAAGCACTTTGCCGCATAAAAATGGATCTCGTGGGGTTTTCCCATGCCCTGTTTTGGCCGGCAGAGTGCTGCAAAAGTCATCCATCCCATCTTCCCCCTTGCTCTCACCCCTGCCAACTCAGGGAGGAGAACTACAATGCTGATCCGGCCCTCAAAGACACCCCTGCTCTAAAGTAATTCAGATTAGACTTTCTCTCCTTTTCTCTCCACACATGAAACCTTCAGGATCTTAGAAATGTTGATAATTGCCTTTTTGTGTCTAGGTTGGTTTTTTTTTTCCCCATTTCCATTTAGTAACATTTAGTTTCCTTTAGACATTATATGAGGCTTGCATTTCATGTTATCCTATTTCCATGCCACAATGATTTGTTTCTTGAAGCATAATATGGAAAATGCTCTCTGTGGCAACGTAATCTCATAGATAAGTGAAGCACATTAAAATTAAAGCACTGTGTAATGTTAATCATATGCAGACGTTCAGCCTGCAAACTTGAGGTAGAATGAGGGAGTGCATTCAGGCCTCAGCTCAATCTCTCAATATAAGGTTGACTTATTCTCTCTATTCTGTACTTTGCTGCAATGAGCAGTGAATCCTAAGGGAGACCTTCTATGCATTTTATCTGGAAAATGAATAAACCTTTCTGCACAATCAAGAGCCTTCAGACAGCAATCAAGTTCCTAATTTCATGGAATCCTTTTTTTTTTCATTCAAGTGAACATGAGTAAACACTCTCTTCAGACCTCAGTCTCATTATAGCATAATCAGTAGAAGGAATAAGGGAATAGGATTGTTAAAAGAATGGGATAGATATACATACTGAGACACATACACACACACATGTGAGAGCCAGAATACTATACTGGGAAAGGTGTTGGAGGAAAATAGGGAGCCCTAGTCTCTTGTCTTCCCTTAGGCAGAGAAAACAACTAATTGATTTTGGGTCAATCTTTGGGGTTGCCACAAAGTAGAGGGGGTCTATCTATTTTCCAAAGCAGCAGAAGGCAAGACAAAAAGCAATGGATGGAAACTGAACAAAGAGAGAAGCAATCTAGAATTAAGAAGAAATGACCTAACAGTAAGAACGATCAACCAGTGGAACAGCTTGCCTTCAACGGTGGAAACTTTTAAGAAGAGATTGGACAGTCATTTGTCTAAAATGGTATAGGATCAAAAGTTCTGACCATTTCTGGAGAACTGGTAGCAGAAATTTTGAGTAGTTCAGAGAACTGGCAAATACCACCTCTGACTGCCCCTGCCCCCATCTATTCTCTGATCAGCTGGGTCTTCCTTTGTTGCCCTGCACAGGAGAACAGAGCTGGAAAGCAGATTAGTGGAGTGGGGAGGGAATGGGATTTTGCAGTAACCTTTCCCTGCCATGCCTACCAAGCCATGCCCACCAAGCCACACCACACCCATCAAGCCACACCATGCCCACCAAGCCACGTCCACAGAACCAGTAGTAAAAAAATTTGAATTCTACCACTGTATAGGGTGTCTTGCTTGAGCAGGGGATTGGACTTGAAAACGTCCAAGTTTTTCTTCCTGCTCTGTTATTCTGTATAGTTCTGTATTTCTTCTCAGACAAATTCCACAATAGCTCTATTTATAAGCTGATAAACAAACAAAAAAACTTATTGCATTGATAGTTTCACTGTAGTGAAAATATCTAGTTAGCATAGTACAAAAACAATGGTCCCTGAAACCATGTGGATGCACAATAAGAAAAGTGACAATATATATGTATACATATACATTTATATTTTATATATGTAGATCAAATACTGCATAAATGTATGCATTATGAGCATAGTAAGAAGAAGGTGCCATGGGACAGAAATTTTAGGCTGCTCTGTGTCCAGAATAGTATAGTCAAAATCTACACCTACACTCAAATCAGTATCCAATTCACTGAAATTGAATTATTTGCACATTGCCCAGTTCTCAAATTATGCTTAATTAAAGCCTCATTAATCATTATGATACATTTCTCTATGCAAATGAGACAGCATTAAACACATAATGGTGTGCTAATTGTCACAGAATTGTTAAGCTGCATTTCAGAATCAGATAGTGATATCACACTATCAGGGTGCTTTATCTTTACCGTATGAATGGCTGGGATTTTAACCATATAATTTCCTTTCCCTTGTTAATAAGTGGGAAAACAATTAAGATGGTCTTACCTGTAGTCAGAACTGGATTTATTGAAACATGTAAAAGAAGCATTGCTGTTCTACATGGTGATTCTGGGCATCTCTACTTTGAATGAGACTTCCTATAAGACAAATTTGCTTTACACTGCAATTGAAAGTCAGTATAAGTAGAACAGAACCACAATACTACTTGTCTCCCCAGATTCAAAATTCAGACTTTCTTTGACTTTGATCATCATCATTCAGCACTTCTTATGGAAGTCTAGTTCAATTCTTTATCTTTTTTATATCCCAGTCCAAAATACATCTGATAATAGTGGTTGCATCTGGTGCAACTTGAAGACAAAGATATCATACTGTAATTATATTCAGTCTCTGTTGTCCTTCTAGTCACTCATGCATTCTAGTCAAACGACTTCAGTCTAAAACATTTCTATTCATGAAGGCTGAATGTGTCATATTTCTGAATTATTTGGAAATCTTATACAAATGAGAGAGAGAGGGCGGGGGGAGAGATGGATGCCATTTTCTAGTCATATAATCACCATTTGCAATCTTCCCAACTGATCAAAGTCAAAGGGGCAAGCTGGATTTTCTTAATAACTACATCATTTATTTAACAATTGCAATTTCACTTAACAATTTTGGTAAAAAAAAAAAAAAAAGGTCATAAAAGTTGATGTGATTCATTTAATGTCAAATTTAATGACAAAAGTTTCACTCCCAGTTGTGATTATAAGTCAAGGACTAGCTATATCTAGCTTAGAATCTCTTATTTTATGGAAGATTTGTCAGAGTCCATATTCATGTGTGCATAACCTGAACCTAGCTAAACAAATCTAATAAATAATATTATTCTCTTCTGCAGTCAGGTTTTAAAATACTAGACAGGTATTTTGCCTGAAGACGGTCCATTGCCCAGTATATGTGTATGGCAACAATTTGGGAAGCTACCTTCTAAAAATATTTTTCCCCTAAGAGGAAGGCAGCTTAAAAATAGAAAAGAAAGTCCATGGAGGATAAAAACAACAAATGTGAAAAATGAGGTGATCTACACCTTAATAAAGTTACCTGGAAGACTAAGACTGTCATTTCTGTAAAAGAATTAGAGTGAAATATAGTCAGCAAATAGTATCAACTACATACTTCAAAGAGTCCCTGGTGTCAGCAGCCATATCAGAGAAGAAATCTGCACTTATGATGTGACAGATTCTTTTTTGCTGACCTTGAGAAATTTCATCAAGCAATTTGCATTGCTGGCTATCCAAACATCTACTTGAAATGGAAATAAAGATGGCATTTCTTTATATAAATAAATATATTTTGATGAGATGCTATGAGTTATCATTTCATTTTCTCCACCCACATCATAGAAAATCACTATTAATTTGCTCATTCTTTTCTGATGTGACATCAAAGTTCAAAACGCTCCTTGCGCAATGATCCTGAAATGGAAAAAAAATAATTAATCATGTCTTTCAGTGGCATCTTTACTTAGAGAGACTAGGGGTGATCCTGGGAAACTTGTGAACAATCAAAATTAAATAAAAATCATCCCGACAAAACTGTATCAGCCTGCCAATCTTAGATGACTAACAGTGTCATTCATACAGTTGTCTCCCTGATTCCTCTGTCGAAAACTAGCAATCTATGACACTTCTTATTAAAACGAAATTATTTTTTTCTCAAAACAAAACAAAGAAAATGTTCACTTTTGCTTTTAGGACACAAGCATAGGAAATGCAAGGAAAGGAAAGGACAATAAGGGCAGCTTCAGGTTGACCTTCATAAATAAAAGCCACCAAGAAATTCTGGAAGGCACGAATAGACATTATCTTCTGTTCCTCTTCAACCCATTACACATATGAGCATGACTCATGTTTTCCTGCTCTGGATTATGGTTTGTGCAAGGTCAAATGTTATCATCCAGTTTTGGATCTTATTCTGTTCTAGAACCTGTCAATATTTTGTCTACCATGAAGAAGGAGAAATGCTTGGTGGAAATGAGCCGAAGGAGAAAGCTTTCCACTTCATCTGATTGATGAAATGATGGAAGAGTGCATCAGTGGGCTCTTAAAAAATCTAAACCCAGTAAGAAAGAAGGTAGGTGAGGAGTATGTGAATCACCAAGTAATTACAATAAAGGCACTGAGAAAGTGATATAATAAAAGCTGCTGCTGCTCTTCAGAAAAAGTGGGGCAATAAAGTATTTTTGTTTGTATATTTTACTACTGGTTTAGATTTTCAAATGGATCAGATTTTTTGGAGCTAATTATTATGCCAACAAACGTATGCCTTTACTATTTATTTATAACTCTAATTTAACTTTGTATATTAGTAATATTATCTCTGTGTGTTTCCATACAAGCATACATGTTAACAATTTGTTAGCACATACTTCTAAATAGCATACACCCACACAAGGAAAACAACCAGCAAATTGGAAACTTCTGCATAAAACATTTCCTTCCCTGTTAGATTCTTAATTAAATGTCATGTCCTTCCCACTCTGTTCTTTTCCACTTCCTTGCATTGTTTATTTTGATAGATAGATAGATAGATAGATAGATAGATAGATAGATAGATAGATAGATAGATAGATATCTTTATAGATAGATACAGGGGTGGGATTCAAATTTTTTAACAACTGGTTCTGTGGGTGTGGCTTAGTTGGTGAGCATGGCTTGGTGGTCATGTGACTGGCTGGGTGTGGCCAATTCAACATCACTCACATCGAGACACACATCTCCTTGCCTGGCCTTTCATGACTGTGGGGATGCTGCAACAGTCGTAACTGTGAAAAGTGGTCATAAGTCACTTTTTTCAGTGCCATTGTAACTTTAAATGGTCACTCCAAACAAGCAAAGTACCAGTAAAAGAGTAGAAAAAAACTCCAGATAAGTTCCTCAGACAGGAAGTCCAGTCCTGCCAAGAATATAATAAGGGTTAATGGAGAGGCAGTTTCTGTAAGCAACACCAGGATGTTTCCTTCCTGCCTTCCTTACAGGATTAGGCCAGTCATTTCTTCTAACAACCGGTTCTCTGAACTGCTTAGAATGTTAACAACCGGTTCTAGTGAATAGGTGTGAACCTGTAGAATCCTACCCCTGGATATATACACATACAGTACTTTCATATTCGGAACTCAGCATTTAGTTTAGCCATTTTTTTTCTCCTTTGTCTTTTTTTTTCCGCCTTTTTAAAAGCTATTTTGATGTATTATCAAAAAAACTATTTTGCCTTATGTTTACTTTCTTTAATTTTGAAATCTTTTCATTTTCTTCATCTTAAATGATGTCACAAATTTCAATCCAAAGTTCTTCATGCAGCCTATTTATCAAATCTATGGTATTTTTCCTGACTACATTCTCATATGGAACACTGCTGAGGTTATTTGGATGATTGTTTTTGTTTTTGTTTGTTTCCCCTTTCAGGAGATTTTTTTTCAAGTAAAGCTCACAATCTGAATTACAGTCAGAATTATTTCCTTGCAAACAATAATGTAAGTTGTTTGCAAAGCATATAGTCAGTTTGCTTTTGATATTGTCCATATCACAGTTGTCACTTAAGTTGTTTCTTCAGACAAGTATTTACTAATCTTTAAATTTTCTTTAAAATTTACTAATCTTTAAATTTCCTTATTAAATTGTATTAGCCTCTCTTCTACATCTTTTGGAAACTGAGGACAAATTTCCTCATTATTTCAGATGTTACTTTACTTCCAGGTTTATAATTCGGGTCGTCTATTAGGGGTACTATATCTTTTAATTGTTTTTTTCTTAATAAGCAAGACATTGCAAGTCAGAATAGAATTCAGCTTTCTTTGCATTTGTAGCTGGAGCACAGATTGAATTTCTGTTATATTGATTGGCTTGCCTTGGACCCAAATAGAGATTATTATCATTTTGGGAGAGTTGTATCACTGCACTATCTTGAAATTCGTTTTCTAGTAATAATGAGCATACATTTCTGCTATTTCTTGTCTGCAGTAGATTTGATGCTTCTCAGCCTGGATTTTCAGTTCTCTGCTTCCCAGATTGTCAATGTTCATCCTTGATATTTCTGTTCTGACAATTTCAAGTTTTCTTGGATTGTGTTTCTAATATTTCATGATGAAAATTCAGAATTCTATTGTTAGAATTAGTTTCTTTGGTATTTGTATTTGGAGAACTCTGAAATTATACCAATGGAATATCATATCTTTGCAGCATCAAAAATTCATTTTACCTCTGGATTTATAAGCAGCTGTCATTACTTTGGGCAAATTCCACTTGTCCTTGTCCTCTGGTTTTCTATAGATACCTTCTGATCCAGGAATTTCATCTTCCAATATCAAGTCAATATTGTCCTGGTTGTGAAGATCTACTTAGCTTCCTTGTTCATATATTAAACAGGGACCCCAAATTCTTCTCCAGATTCAGAGGCAGTATTCAGCAGGTTCTGGTCAGTTCTGGAGAACCGGCAGCAGAAACTTTGAGTAGTTCAGAGAACCAGCAGATACCACGTCTGACTGGCCCTGCCCCCATCTATTTTCTGCCTCCCAACCCCAATCTGATTGGCTGGGTCTTCTTTTGTTGCCCTGCACAGGAGAAAGGAGCTGGAAACCAGGTTAGTGGGGTGAGGAGGGAATGGGGATTTTGCAGTAACTTTCCCCCAGGAGTGGGGAAGAAATGGATATTTTGCAGTAACCCTCCCCTGCCATGCCCACCAAGCCATGCCCACAGAACCAGTAGTATTTTTTTTTTTTGAATCCTACCACTGCCCAGATTGTATTTAGTCTGATCCCTTGTCTATGACAGCCCTTTTTGACTCTTATGGAAATGCACACTCTGAATGTTATAGCTCATAGTATCATTCAGGAGAGGGTAGGTGCATGATTGTAGATTATTATTAGGGCTATATATGTTTCAGAGTTGAAGAATAAGGTCTACTTTGTAACACTTGGAAAGATTAAAAATGCATTTAATTAAAGCAGATGCATCATTTTCAAGGGTTGTGCAGCTGTTAAGGTGAACCATAGTACTGTGACTTAAAAATATATCTTTTTTGGAGGGCTGAATTATTTGCATTCACCACTATTTGTAGTTATGTTAAAAATAAAGTCTTATTCAAATACAGTTTGAATCATCATAACTTTATAGACATTTTATCTAGTTTTTTTCTTGGTTATGATATAGAAGTAACATTTCTAGCTTTGGGCATTTTTTTTACTTTATAATCTAGTCCAGGGATCACCCAGAATTCCATTTCTAACACTACTGCTGATCACATTGGAATAGGTCCTGAAAGTTTTGTGAAACTTTAAGGTTTTCCAATTGCATAACTAAAATTTTTTTAAAAAATAATGTAAGGTATGTGACAGCTATTACTACTATTGTTGTTGTTGTTATTGTTGTTGTTATTTAACTATTCATTCATCAATTCATTTATTTGGATTTCTTACTTCTGTAAGAGGTCTATGGAGGAGACTGATAGAGTATATGAGGTATCCCTAGTAGCTTGGATCCATCAGTCTATCTATTTAATTACTAAGTATTGACATCAACAACTATGTATTGGCACATAATCAATTGAACAAAGAAAGACAGTTAAAGGTACTGATGACATCGTATTGCACAACTCTGACTGACTTCTTCTAGTATTCGATATACTGTATATTATATACAGTGTAGGATACAATATATTGAATATTAGAAGACAAAGGGGGAAAATGATTTTGAACTACAGTCCCCTGATACTACCTAAAAAAATAGCACCCCAAAATCCAGTTCCCTGAGCAATTCATGATGTCAGGGTTCCAAGTAACACCCACAACAGAATCAAAACTTTGAGGCAGATTTCTTCCTCAAACCATACATTTATTGGAGGCGTCATATTGGCACATCTGGGGAAAACCCAAATCTAAAATTCTGCATTTTCTCCACTCATCTTATGTGAGAGTCTACAGGGCTGCCACATGATTGATTATAACAAAAGCTTCTGAGGGAGCCAAAAGATCAGGTAGATTAACATATTCCCTCAATCAAACTTCAATCAAGCTGAGAAGCTAGAGCAATCACACTGCTATATCCTGAATGAGAGTGACTGAAAGCAATCCAGAAAATTATTTTTACCTAGATACATCTGGAGCTACAAAGTTAGCATATTCTCAGTCATCTTACTGAAGACTTGAATCGTGTAATTATATGGGTATAATTAAAAAGTTTCTCCAGGCCAAAATATGATGTTTTCAGTAAAACTTTATAACTGATTCCTTCAAGCATTTATCTGGCACTTAACCTATGGTGCTTAACCCAGTTAGGCCTATTCAGAGAGGAAGGAAGGAAAGACAAATAGAAGCTCACATACTTTCACACACCCTGTTCATATCTTCAGGTTCTCTAAGCTATCAAAGAAACCTACTGAATCTAATAAGTAGTTGCCAGGATTTTCTTTGTGTACCATGCCCCAAGACTGAACAAAATCAAACTGAGGTACATCAGACTGACTTGATTTGAACAGATCAGTGAAAAATGTACACTTCTGAGGGATGGCTTTCAAGTAAGGCTTCCTTGGTCCTTTCTGAGCTTGGTTGTTTTCTTTTTTTATTTCTTTTTTTTTCTTTTTAAATTTTTTTTATTGGTTTTTAAAACAAACATAAACAAACAAAACATAAAAACATCAGGCCATCTTCCATATATGTACATACAGTGTGCCGGTTGGTTTACAAATTGTTTTGTGTTTCCATTTCATAGTCTTCAATTACAATTACGTTGTATATGATCTCGTATTTTCAATCCAATATTAAATACATTGGTATCATTATTAATCAATCGTTTGACTATACTTTTATTCATTCAAGCTTTGGAAAATAATCATATTTTACTTAATTTGGTTTGTGACAATTCATATTATCATCCCAAATCTATCCTAAAATCATTTTGTAGATATAATAAGAAAAAAAATACATCTTTATATATTTAGTACTTTCTAAAAGTCTACATATTTCATTACTATACTTTACTGTCTAACCATTGATAGAATAGATCCCAAACTTTATAAAATTGTTTATCATCCAGTTCTCTAATTTCAAATGTCAATCTGCTCATTTCAGCACATTCCAATATTTTCTTAATAATTTCCTCCTGTGATGGTATTTTCCAGTTTTTAGCAAATACAATCCTAGCCGCTGTTAATACATTTACAATCAAGTATTTCAAATCTTTACTATATATTTCAGGTAAAATTCCCAATAAAAATATCTCTGGTTTCAAGTCTATATGCTTTTTTGTTATTTTTTCCAACCACGTGTGGATTTTAGTCCAGTATTTTTTAGCATCCGCACAAGTCCACCACATATGGTAATATGAGCCAGGTGTCTGATGACATTTCCAACATTTTTCAGATTTATTCTTGAACATTCTTGCTATTTTTGTCAGGGGAAAATGCCACCTGTAAAACATCTTATACAAATTTTCTTTATAGGCTGTTGACATTGTCATTTTATAATTTTGAGACCACCATTTTTGCCATTTCTCTAGATCAATCCCATATCCAAAATTCATAGTTTCTTTAACTTGTTCTTCTTCTAATTTAATTTCTAATAAATATCCATACAATTTTTTAATCACCTTTTCATCAGTACCTGTCAAAATCTTATCTAAGCTAGTCAGTTTATCATAGAAACCTTCCATTTTAGAATCTTTATCATACCTTGAATGTATTTGCGCATATGAAAACCAATTCATCTTTATACCTTGTTCCTCTAGTTTTTGCATAGATTTAAGTTCATCCTTTTCATTCAGTATTTCACCATATCTAACTGTTTGTTCCTTTTTGTATATTATAGGATACGAGAATGCTTCAATAGTCGATAACCAGACTGGAATTTTCAAATAACATTGTCTTTTAATCTTCTCCCAGTTTAACCACAGAGACTCCCGTATATAATGTCTTCTGAGGTACTCCTGTGTTTTACTTCCTTTATACCATAGAAAAGCATGCCAGCCCAACAACAGATCATGTCCTTCTAATGTCAACAATCTAGTATTTCTTAATGTTATCCATTCCTTAACTCACATCAAATTTGTAGCTTGGTAATACAACTCCCAATTAGGCAAACCAAATCCTCCTCTTATTCTAGCATCTTGCAAAAGTTTTAACTTTATTCTCGCCTTCTTACCTTGCCATATAAATTTCAACACAATTTTATTTAAATCTTCAAAATAGTCTTTTCCAAGCCTAATTGGAATTGTTTGAAACAAATATAAAATTCTGGGTAATAAATTCATCTTGATTGTTGATATTCTCCCTATTAATGACCGTTGTAAATTTTCCCATTTTGCCAAATCTAGCGCTATCTGCTGTTTAAGTTTGATATAATTATTTTCTTTTAGTGTACTGCATCTTGCTGTCAAATATATCCCCAAGTACTTGATCTTATTCGTGACCGAAATTTTCAATAGGTCTGCCAGTTCTTCCTTTTGACTTGATAGCATATTCTTTGTCAAGATCTTTGTCTTATCTTTATTTATTTTCAAACCAGCCACCTTTCCATATGTCTCTATCTTTTCTATCAATTTTGATGCTGCTTCTAGTGGGTCTTCTAAAGTAAAAACCAGATCATCTGCAAATGCTTGCAACTTAAATTCTTCCTTTTTAATTTTCATCCCTTTTATATTCTTTTCATCTCTAATATTTCTATTTAGCACTTCCAAAGTTAACACAAACAGACGTGACAGTGGGCACCCTTGTCTTGTTCCTTTTCTTATATCAATAGAGTCTGTCAGTTCTCCCTCTATCATTACCTTTGCCGTTTGCTTATGACATATAGCTTCTATTGCTTGAATAAATTTTCTAGCAAAGCCCATCTGTTTCAGCAGTAACAACATGAATCGCCAATTCACATTATCAAATGCCTTCTGTGCATCTAGAAATATCAAAGCCAATTGTTTTTCAGGATGTGCCTTGTAATATTCCAAAGTGTCCAAGATTACTCTCATATTGTCTTTAATTTGTCTCTTTGGCAGAAATCCATTTTGATTAAGATGAATAAAATTATTTAAGTATTTTTTAAGTCTTTTTGCCAATATTGAAGCAAAAATTTTATAATCTGCGTTTAGTAGGGAAATGGGTCTATAGTTCTTGATTTGTAATGGATCAGCCTCCTCTTTTGGAACAAGTGTAATATAAGCTTCTGACCATGATTTAGGTATCCTCTTCTTTAACATAACTTCATTCATAACTTCTAGCAATGGAAGATTTAACGATTCTTGTAATGTTTTGTAAAATTCTGCCGGAAGTCCATCTGGGCCTGGTGCCTTTCCATTATTTTGCTTCTTGAGTGATTTAATTAACTTCATCATCTTTATATTGCTTTCTAACATTGTCTCAATCTCTTTAGGTATCTGGGGTAACTTAGCATTCTGTAGGTACTGTTTGACTCTTTCCTAATCAATATTCTCTGGTGTGTATAGTTTCCCATAACAGTCTCAAATGATTTCTTTCTTTTCTTTACTACCATAGCAAACTTGGCCTTGATCATCTATTTGAGCTTGGTTGTTTTCTTGAAGTTGCTTCATTACCTAAACTAAGTATCATCAGTCTAGTGCTAGTGGAGCTTTGAATTGTTCTAGATTCCCTTCCACATTATTTTGGCACAGTATGGAAAGCCATCACCATCAATCAGCCTGCACACATACAGAAGGACATTTCTAAGTTTCATTTTTATTTATTTATTTAATTTATTTATTTTTGTCATTTGCTTACAAAATAATAGGTATAAGTAAAAACATAGTTATGAATACATGGATACATATAAGAAAAATAAAAAAAAGAAAAGAAACAATAGGACAGGATGATAGGCACGTTGGTGCACTTATGCATGCCCCCTACAGACCTCTTAGGAAAGGGGTGAGGCCAATAGTAGGCAGTCTAAGGTTAAAGTTTTTGGGGTTTGGGGAAGAAACCACAGAGTCAGGTAGAGTATTCCAGACATTGACCACTCTGTTGCTGAAGTCATATTTCCTGCAATCAAGTTTGGTGCTATTAACCTTGAGTTTGTATCTGTTGTTTGCTCTTGTGTTGTTATGGTTGAAGCTGAAGTATTCATTGACAGGTAGGACATTGCAATGTATGATTTTATATACTGTACTTAGATTGGACCAAAGGCGGCATAGTTCTAAGTTTTCTAGGTCTAGAATTTCGAGTCTGATGGCATAAGGTATTCTGCAACGAGTAGAGGAATGGAGAACTCTTCTTATGAAATATTTCTGGACTTTCTCAACTGTGTTAATATCAGATACATAATGTGGGTTCCAGACTGATGAGCTGTATTCGAATATTGGTCTAGCAAATGTTTTGTATGCTCTAGTTAGTTGTGTAATATTACCAGAAAAAAAGCTATACAGGATTAGGTTAAGAACTCTTAACACCTTTTTGGCTATGTAGTTACAGTGGGCTCTAGCACTTAGGTCATTAGAGATGAGTATTCCAAGATCCTTGACAGAGTTTGGATCATCAACAAGGTCTTGACTATTCAGCGTGTATTTTATATTCTGATTTTTTTTTGCCAATATGTAAGACAGAGCATTTATTTGTTGAGATTTGAAGTTGTCATTTGTTTGACCATTCTGATACATAGTCGAGGTCTTTTTGAAGGGTAGCAGTATTGTCTGTGAGTTGTCATACACTGTGTATTGTCATACACTGCTATACATTAGGATTATGCATAGGCCGAAAAGAGAACCTTTTTTAAAAACAAAAACAAATTTTATTAACTTTACAGAACACACAGACAATCAAGGCATAATAACATAGATCTTTCTGGAAAAACCAGTAGGACATACAAAATATTTCCAAATTGTAATATGTATATTTACGTTATCTGCTCAACTTCATATCTTATCCCAATTTATCCTTTTCATTCTATTATCCAGATTATATTTCTTACTAATTAAAATTTTTTGCCTTTCAAAAAACAATACACAAACCTACAAGACATAAACCATAAAAAACATAAAACTTCTTTTCTGAAAGTTGCTTGATCCCGGGTTAAAACTCTTTGCACAGACGCAAATTCAAAAATCATATTTACTTTATATATCATTCCATATCTTATTACAATTTTCAATTTTCTATATAGCTTCTTCCCTCTTTTATCTTTCTTAGTTTTATTTTATTTATCTTATCTCAATACAATTCATAATACTTATCATTCTTTGTCTGTTCTTTTCCAGTTATCCATCCATCTTTTCTCTTTAAATATACTTCTCCTGTACACTGATTGGAGTAACGCCTTTGACTCTTTCCCCTAACTTAATAATGCTTAATATAACACTTACATTGTATTGGGATTCTGATTAGTACATTCTAAAATTACACAATAAATTTTATAAGAAAAACAAGTACACTACAATTACAAAATAAAAGCATATAACCCACCATAGATACCATTAAAAAGCTAATCATATATATATTAATACACATTTTACTCTAAATACACATATAAAAACACAGTCTTATGTACCTTCCAGAATCCCTTTTTCAATTAAATTTACCCATTGTCTCTAAATAGATTTTGTTTCTTTAAGACTTGCTTCCCACCATTAAGGCTTCTCATCCCCTCCTTTCTCTCTTGTTTATTTTTCTCCTTGCCTTTTTTACCCCATTGTCTCTCCTCCTCCCTTTTCTGCTTACCCCCTTTCTGTTGTTTTCTAACCTTGTATCCACCTTTCATCTCATTTTTCTCTTTTTGGATTGTTTTCTCAAACCTTAAAATCCCCTTTTGCTTTTCCTCTTCCTCCTCCTCCCCCCCAAAAACCCATTGTTCATCCAAGATGGCTTCTTCTTCTTCTTTATTCCAGTCATCCTGCTGCGTAGTCAGTTTTTCATAAGTACATACCGCCATTTCTAGAAATTGAAAAAGAGTGCCCAAAGTGTCTTTTCCATCTTGCTCTTCTTTTTTATATTTTTGATATTGAATTTTTAGTTCATCCAGAAGCAATGCCATCATGAAGAGAAAAACTTCTTCAAAAACAACCACCCAAGTGTTTTTAATCAAGAATAATTCCAAAAAATTCCAAAGTCACTAAAAGATCCAAATAAACTATTTCTTTTAATACCTTTTTTTTCCTTCTTCTATTTCTCTTTCTTTTTTTAAAAATTTTTTATTGTTTTTTAACATACAAAACACAACAACAAAACATAAAAGTATCAGCTCCCCCATATTTTTGTACACACAGTAAGTCGGTTGGTCCATCGGTTTTGTGCATTCACCTCATAGTCACAATTACAATTACCTTATATAATACTCTTATCAATACAAATTTATAAATCATAGTATCACTATTAAAAAAAAAATTGACTAAACTTTTATTCGGTCATGCCTTTGTGAGATAACTATATTTTAAATATTTTATTCTAAAACAAATCTTATAATCATACCAATTCTATCCCAAATAGGAAAAAGAAAGAAACAAAAAACTATTATATAGATATAGTATCAAAAACCAATAAAAGGAAAGGGAAAATAAAGTCATTATTATTCCTTATTATCTAACTTTTATATTTTAATATTTCATCATTCAACCATTGATAGAAAAGATCCCAGACTAAATAAAATTGTCTATCTTCTTGCTCTCTAATTTCAAAAGTCAATCTACTCATCTCAGCACATTCCAAAATTTTCTTTACAACTTCTTCTTGCAATGGAATTTCTCATTTTTCCAATTTTTGCAAATACAATCCTAGCAGCAGTCAATACATTTACAATCAAATATTTCAACTCTTTACTATAAGTGTCTGGTAGGATTCCCAATAGAAAAACTCCGGTTTCAAGTCTATATGCTTCTTCGTCATTTTTCCAGCCACATGTGGATTTTGGTCCAATATTTTCTAGCATCCTCACAAGTCCACCACATATGATAGTATGAACCAGGTTTCTGATGACACTTCCAGCATTTTTCGGATTTGTTCTTGAACATTCTTGCTATCCTTGTCGGGGAAAATGCCACCTGTAAAACATCTTATACAAGTTTTCTTTATATGCTGTAGACATTGTCATTTTATAATTTTAACCATAGTTTCTGCCATTTCTCTAAATCAATCCCATATCCAAAATTCCTCCCCATGCAATCATAGTTTCTTTAACTTGTTCTTCCTCAAGCTTAATTTGCAATAAATAACCATACAATTTTTAATCACCTTTTCATCAGTACCCATCAAAATCTTATCCAAGTCAGTTTGCTTATCATAAAATCCCTCTGCTTTGGAATCCTCATAGTACTTTGAATGTATTTGCAAATATGAAAACCAATTCATCTGTATACCTTGTTCTTCCAGTTTTTGCATCGATTTAAGTTCACCCTTTTCATCTAATAATTCCCATAGTTAACTGTTTGCTCCTTTTTATAAATTATAGGATAAGAAAACGCTTCTATCGTCGATAACCAAACTGGAATTTTCAAATAACACTGTTTTTTTATCTTCTCCCAATTCAACCACAGAGACTCCCGTATATAATGTCTTCTAAAATACCCTGTGTTTTGGTTCCCTTGTACCATAAAAAAGCATGCCAGCCCAACAACAAATCATGACCTTCTAATGTCAACAATCTGGTTTTCCTTAATGTTATCCATTCTTTAACCCACGTCAAGTTTGCAGCTTGGTAGTACAACTCCCAATTAGGCAAACCAAACCCTCCTCTAACTCTAGCATCCTGTAAAAGCTTTAACTTTATTCTTGCTTTCTTGCCTTGCCATATATACTTCAAGACAATTTTATTTAAATCCTCAAAGTATTCTTTTCCAAGCCTAATTGGTATTGTTTGAAACAAGAATAAGACTCTGGGTAAAATGTTCATCTTGATTGTTGAAATTCTTCCTATTAATGACAATTGTAAGTTCTCCCATTTTTTCAAATCTTGAGCTATCTGTTGTTTAAGTTTAATATAATTATTCTCCTTCAATGTACTACATCTTGATGTCAAATAAATCCCCAGATACTTAACCTTGTTTGTAACTTGAATTTTTAACAGTTCTGCCAGCTCTTCTCTTTGTTTCAGCAACATATTCTTTGACAAAATCTTTGTTTTATCTCTATTTATTTTCAGACCAGCCACCTCCCCATAGGCCTCTATCTTTTCCAACAGCTTCGAGGCTGTTCCTAAACCTCCAATTTACATTATCAAATGCCTTTTGAGCATCTAAAAATATCAAAGCCATTTGCTTTTCAGGGTGCGCCTCATAATATTCCAAGGTGTCCAAAATTACTCTCATATTATCTCTAATTTGTCGTTTTGGCAGAAACCCATTTTGGTCTGGGTGGATGAAGTTATTCAAATACTTTTTAAGTCTTTCTGCTAATATTGAAGCAAAGATTTTATAGTCTGCATTTAATAAGGAAATCGGTCTGTAATTCTTGATTTGAAGTAGGTCCGCCTCCTCTTTTGGAATAAGTGTAATATAAGCCTCTGACCATGTTTTAGGAATTATCTTTTTTACCATGACTTCGTTCATGACTTCTAACAGTGGAATACAAAGTAATTCTTGAAAAGTTTTATAAAATTCTACAGGAAGTCCATCTGGACCTGGTGCCTTTCCATTATTTTGTTTCTTAAGTGCTTGGCTTAACTCCATCATTGTTATATTGCTTTCTAGCATTTCTTCAATCTCTTTAGGTATCTTAGGTAAATTTACATTCTGCAAGTATTGTTTAACTTTCTCCTCGTCAATGTCTTCTTTCTTATACAAATGCTTATAAAATCATAAATAATTTCTTTTTTTCTTTGCTGCCATAACAAATTTTACCTTGGTCATCTATTAACTGCAGTATTTTCCTCGACTCTTTCTCCTTTCTCAATTTATATGCTAGCCATCTACCTGGCTTATTTGCATCCTCAAAATAATTCTGTTTAGCATTCCTAATTTTCTGTGCCAGTTCTTCTTTCTCTATTAAGTCCATTTTATGTTTAGTTATATCCAGTTTCATTTTAACATCTTTTCTGTGTGGCATTTTCTGTAATTCTTTTTCAAGTCTCTTATATTCATCGTCCAAAGCTTTAAGAGTTTGCCTTTTCCTAATATTCTTTTTCTTGTATAGTCTATTATCAAGCCTCTAACATAGGCCTTCATTGTGTCCCAAACATTCTGTGTTGAGGTGTCTTCTTTTCTATTCTCTTTAAAGAAGAAGGCCAATTCTTAGTCCAGCCAAAAAAAAAAAAAGAAACCTCAATTGAGAAAAGGAAAAAGAAATAGTCCGCTGGTGTACATTAAAAAAAAGGAAAAAGAAAAACAGGATCCAAATGGGCAAGAGAAAAATAAAGCAAGTTAGATCAAAATAAAATAAAAATAAAAAAAAAAGAAATTCAGAGGCTTCCCTTTTGCAAATAAATCAAGCTTAAAAGTAAAGACCTTGATGTTAGTGGAGGGGTGGCAGAACTCAAAAGAAAAAAAAACACTGCACTCTATTTAATTATCCAAGGCTCTAATTATAACTCCCTTCTCTTTCCCACAAGCTTCAAAGCTAAGCCATGAATATCCAGAAAGACACCTGTAATAATATTCCACAGAGTGCTTTCCTCTATCTTATCAGAGGATGTCCTTGAGAAGAAGAGTCTATTTTTTCCAGTTCAAGTAAAATATTTCCGAGCCTCTAGGTGGCAGTGTTACAAAGTATCTTAGTTCTCACTTTCCCCCTCCTCTCTGAAAAGCATAATAAAGAAGGGAAAGCCGACTTGGAATACACAAAAACAGAGGCACAAAAATCAAACAAAATCAAGAAGCCTCTAGCCCAAAAGAAAATAAAAAGTCCAGAAGAGGAATAAAACATATGAATATATAAAAAGAAACAGTCCAGTTATCCAATAAATAACAATAAAGTCCGGAAGCAAAGAAAGAAAAAAAATGGATTCTCTCTTTGACGTTTCCCTAAAAAACGCCGCTAAGTCAGTTTTGTCAAAAAAAACAAAAATCACACAGGTTTCTTCAGATAGTCAGAGTAAACTTTCAAAACTCAAAAATTAGATAAAAAAGTTCTCACCCAACCGACAAACTCTTTCTCAGACTCTTTCCTTCTGGAGCCGCCCGGCTTCAGCAGCATGGGGGCTGCCTCTCCGCCGCTGGCAAGAAGAGCTTCACCCGGGCTCTCCAGGGATTTTGCGGTATCCCGGAGTCCTCAGGGTACGCTCTTCACGGTGGCTGCCCTACGGGACAGCGTAGGTCCGTTGGACCGGCGGTAGCGGAGATATCGGCTGCAATCGAGGAGCTCGATTGCAGACCGTATCGCCACGGCGCAGGCTCCTCCCATCTCCATCTATTTCTCTTTCTGAGGTTACTGATTGATCAAAAAGTTCCCATTAAAGTATATCTTTCTTTAAAGTTCTAGGCAATCTCCTCCTTTTTCAAGCTCTGCTCCAAATTTTTTTTTTCCTCTCCCCCTACTTACAACAGCAATTTCCCTTTAAACGCTCAGATATCCATACCTCAAATACGGGTTTTCCAATTTCTGAAGTTGTTAAGTCCAAAGCCCAAAAATCCTTTATCTCATAACTTTCGAGTTGAATTACCTTCGGTGCCCAAATATATTTTCCAAGTCTCCGTCTGCTATTTCTGTGGGGTGGGAGAGTGAATTAAAAAAAAAAGTTTTCCCTTGACAGCTTTCTCCGCCGCTTTTCTCTTCTTAGGGATACAATGTATCTTTCAGGCAATTCAAGCAATTCCGTTCCAGGGTTTTAAAGGTTGTTATTTTCCCGGCTCAGCCAACACTTTCACTTCTGATTCTTCTTTCTCCCCAAAAGAGAACCTTTTTGGCACAGTGGTTAGAATTCAGTACTGCAAGCTACTTCTGCTGCAGCCGGCTGCTTGCAATTTGGCAGAGCAAATCTCACCAGGCTCAAGGTTGACTCAGCCTTCCATCCTTCTGAGATTGGTAAAATGAGGAGCCAGATTGTTGGGGGCAATATGCTGACTCTGTAAACTGCTTAGAGAGGGTTGTAAAACACTGTAAAATGGTATATAAGTCTAAGGCTATCACTATTGCTATATGTCACAAATGTCTCCTCATTGCATCCCAACCTTATATCCATATGTTGTATTGTAAGTTCCTAGATAACACAGACAAAAGCCATATATCAAATTTATATTTTAAGGTAGTATCTTCCAATATTTTTCTGGTCAGCAACAACAACAACAATTTAAAAACAAAAAGCTGAAACCTCTGGTTCAAATAGGACAAAGTTTTGACAGATGCCCAACAACTATCAACACTTGGCTATGTGAAGATTGCCAAAATAAATATGTAAAGATAAGGTCAAATCTAAGGTATCAGAAGCCAGAGTAGTTCAAAGGAATATAGGTTTATTGCATGCTAACACTCTCTACAAGAATCTGAACTACTAATGGTCAAAGCATATTGGCAGTAGATAAGAGTCAATGGAATTCAAGGTGTGTTGGATGTAGATTTCTTGTGAGAGTGATGGGACTCAAGACTTATGACACACTTGATCTTTCCCTCAGACTCAGCCTGGTCATCCCCTACAATTATATAGGAGGGAGAGGAAAGAGAGGAGAATGAAGATGAAGAAGAAGATGATGATGATGAGAAAGATGAGGAGGAGAAGAGGAGTGGGAGGAGGAAGATGATGATGAGGAGGAGAAAGAGATTGGGAGCAAGGGGAGCAAGAGGGAAGAATAAATGAGCTCCTTGGCATTTGCAGAAGAATATACAGTTCCTATTTTGGGGAATGTCATTTTGTGCCAAGCAGTTAAAAGCCAAGGTTGTATCATTGTACTTCTCTCCCTGCTAATCACAGATGGGTTGGCAGATTAGCAAGCAAGGTTGAATTTGCAACAACAGGGCAGCTACAGGGGACCAAGCAGGTACACAGACTGTACATGACCCAAACTGCTTCTCAACACACTCGGCCAACATGTAGGAAAATTCAGTGGATGCTCCATCCCTTCCAGTTCCATTTCACAGGGAAATATTGATCAAACGTTAGCACATCTCACACATTAAAAAGGAAAAGAAAGAAATATCTTTCTATACTAAATATTTTTATTAGCAATCATATGCACATATTTTAGCTGCATAATGTGGCAAGAAGTCATTGAAATTGGAGGGACAATATTTGGATAGCCCAATTACAGTAAATAGTTGGTATTCTTATTTTACTTTTAGACTATTTTTATAATGTAGAAAAATAACACAAGTTAGACAATAAACTGGAATCCAAATTAAATGTGCTTTTAAAGTTCCATTGAGACTTCATACAAATGTGTGGCATATAAATCCCTATGAAAATAGGTATAAATAATGACAATCTATATAATATTGGCTTCTGCATTGAACAGACACCTCACTAATTACATTATATATCTGGGAGATTAATAAGAATACTATTTACTGTAATTGGGCTATCCAAATATTGTCCCTCCAATTTCTATGATGTCTTGCTTTTCAATATTCAGGTTACAGAACTTTTCATTTAGAAGTGACTTAGTGTAATTTAAAACATAGCTTACTTACCCCAATCCGATAGCTAGCCAGCTAGATACAAAAATTATTTGCATACATATAAATTACATGATAATCACAGAAATTGAGTAATTATGAGGGGATGTATTAACAAACTTACCAATTACCAGGAAAGGGCTACTCAAATGTAGCTATTTCAGATAGTAGGTAACGAATGTCAGAATGCTTAGCAATAACATTTAAAAAAATGCTGTCTAAATGCAATGACTTTTAATAATTTGTCATGCTTTTATTGCATGACAAATTATTAAAAATCATTGCGTTTAGATAGTATGTAACAGTAAGAATCATTTTTTTAAAAAATGATGGGACGTGCAATAAGTAAATATAATAAATAAAATAATAAATAAATATATATTAGTTGGTCAGAGTAGAGTAGTTTAAAAAAACAGGGAAAAGCACATAATTTAAGTCTCTTATCATATATATTCATATTTAGTCAGCAGGTTATCATTCAATAAGACTGCAGCCTTATATGCAAGATTCCTCATGCCAGGCTTGGTATCCTTCCAATAAACCCTACTTGTTCTTTTTTTGCATTTCTTCAAAAATATCACAAGGCTGACAGAACACATTTAACCTTTAACTTAAATATAACTAGATTATAAGATACATGAAACTAAAAACATTTAGCCAAATGAAATAAAGTGCAATGGCAAATAAAATCAACCATTAAATTTAGCCTAGCATGAATAATAGGTGACTCAAGAATAAATTAATCATTTTTAAAACTGCACAGGGCAGATGTGGCAATACCAATTCAGAGCACAGCAATATAGCTGATGCTCTGGGAAGCAATTAGTTCATTTTTCTAGAAATCGATGACATAAATGTCTTGTTTTATTCCAAAGAAACATTCTGAAGTCACTATTTTTAATATGTTCTCTCTCTCTCTCTCTCTCTCCCTCTCTCTCTCTCTCTCTCTCTCTCTCTTTCTCTCCCTTCCTCCCTCCCCCTCTCCTTCTCCCTCTCTCACAGCTATCTCTCTCTCTTGTTTTCTTCTGTTAAACTTGATCAATCCTTTTGCAACACAAGACAGAAATTATTAAGCAGACAGATATAACCGTTAAAAAAAAATCCAGAAAGTTCATTTTTAGCACAACTGTTGATACTATAAGTCTCAGAGAATCAATTTCAAGTGCTCATCCACATATGAAATTTTATTTTGGGATTTTATTTCTAGGAACTATCCTATTGCAAATCCTTCTGTACATGCCCTGAAACTGAAAATTCTGTTTGAACAGAGATATGTGCTGTTGTTCATTGTGATGTTTTTACAGGCTTTTGCATAGAGGTATTCCTCGACTTATGACCACAATTAGACTCAAAATTTCTACAGCTAAGACTGACAGTTATTGAGTGAATATTGCCCCATTTTATGATCTTTCTTGTCATATTTGTTAAGTGAATCATTGCAGTTGTTAAGATAGTCACATAGTTGTTAATTGAACCTGGCTTCCCATTTAATTTGCTTGTCTGAAAAATCACAAAAGACTCTGGGAAACTGCAATTGCCATAAATATGAGTCAGTTACCAAGCATCTGAATTTTGATCACATGTTCAAAACTAATCAAGAAGAGAAGCAACTTAGAACTATGGAGAAATTTCCTAACAGAGCAATTAATCAGTGGAACAACTTGCCTCCAGAAGTTGTGAATGCTCCAACACTGGAAGTTTTTAAGACGAGATTAAATAACCATTTGTCTAAAGTAGTGTGGGATTTCCTGCCTAGGCAGGGGGTTGGACTAGAAGACCTCCAAGGTCCCTTCCAACTCTACTATTCTATTCTATTCTATCATGGGGATGCAACGATGGGTTGTAAGTGTGAAAAATGGTCATAAGTCACTTTTTTCAGTGCCATTGTAACTTCAAACAATCATTAAAAAGTCTGTTGTAACTCAAGGACTACTTATATATATATTTGACCAGGATGTGAATCTCAATACATTCTTCTTTAAAAAAAAGAGCTGTCATAATTACATCATTTATTTATTTACTTTAGTTATTCATTTAAAATTGATATACTGCTTGCCTCTTAGAACACTTGAAAGCAGATAATCAACTATGCAAACTTTAACCAAGCAATGCTAACATTCACACAGGAATAACACAACAGAACAGAATAACTATGTTGGAAGGGATTTTGAAGGTTTTCTAGTCCAACCTCATGCTCAAGCAGGAAATCTGGCATTCTCCATGTTTAATAAGAACACTTAGAACTCAGACAGCATCTTATGGACAGTGGATGAAATTTTCAAGGACTGAACATTAAGACATTTGTTCAAACCCTACAAAAATATTTGATATAAAATTTGAAACAGATAAAAAAACAGGAAATGTTAAATGGTATTCCGTAGGTGGCTTTGTAATCTGACTGCTACATGTAGTTAACTGTCATGTGGATTCAGATAGTAGTATATTGTAAGGCAGCATTGGTTAGCTGCTACAAATGCATTTCCAGTGGTACAAAGATAATAAGTCAAGAAATTATCTGAAGACTAATTGGTACTAGTGCCAATCCTAAGTAGAATTCTCAATTTTGGTTTACTAGAATCTTGTCACTGATTCTGGCAAGGCAAGGATATCTGGATGGTGTGTTTACTTGATTTCTTAAGTCAGAATTAGATATCTGTCCAAAGTCTAGCCAAACATGTCATGACAAGCCAAAGTACAGGAGAAAATGAAAACAGAGTCACTACAACTTAGTTACATTAAGTTGTTGAGCAGCTAACTCAAAAACTAACAATCACCAAATATGGGCTGCAAGTTCATGATGATTGCTCAACTACTCTCAATGAGAGAGTAACCAGTTGGTTATAACTTGAATTTGAAAATGTTCATTTTATGATATACCTATTTTATTTTCTGCAGTTAAATCATGCTTAGCTCCAATGAATACATACAGAGGTGGTATTCAGCAGGTTCTGACCTATTCTGGAGAACCAGTTGTGGAAATTTTGAGTAGTTCAGAGAACTGGCAAATACCACCTCTGACTGGCTCTGCCCCATCTATTCTCTGCCTCCAGAGTCCCAGCTGATTGTCTGGGTCTTCTTTTATTGTCCTGCATAGGAGAATGGAGCTGGAAAGCAGGTTAGTGGGGTGGAGAGGGAATGGGATTTTGCAGTAACCCTCCCCTGTCATGGCCCCCAAGCTACGCCCACCAAGCCACGCCCACCAAACCAAGCCATGCCCACCAAGCCACCCTCACAGAACTGGTAGTAAATTTTTTTGAATCCCACCACTAAATTCATATGACCTGTTTTAAAGGTCCCCATTAAACCACTAATCCCAGGTGAAAAACTAAATTAGCGTACTACTGCCTGTGGATAATAGGCATTTTGTTTTGCAAAGTGTCTCTATAGCTAGCTTACAACAGGTTGAAAGTGGAGATGGACAAATGGTTTAACAAAATAGTCAATAGTCACACCATATTTCACGCAGGTGAGTATGAGGCCAGCAACGGGAATAATATTTTATTATTGACTGCTACTGCAATAAACACCATGCTCCTAGATACATTTTTAATATTATCACGTATAGCTGGAGCTATACTTAAAAATGGCATTTATCCTAAGGCTTAAGAAGGAAAGCTTTACTATTCTTGTCCTAAGTAATCAAAGATCTGTTTCATTGGGGAATTTTCCCCCCAGGCTATTTTAGCCATTAGGGGAGCAAATGAAACAAGGTACAGTCTTCTATCATGTTGCCAAATGCTATTTTCATGAGTGCACTGATCCAGAACATGCTACTTGGCAGTAAATCCCATTGATTTCAGCTAACGGGGTTTGGTTGAGAACATGAATCACCGTGCAGAGTGTGGATAAATGTGCACAAATAAGCTCAATGAAAAAGGTTGTAAAGCGGAGGAAATAGGAAATGGCTCCAGGCTATTTGAAAAACAATACCTTTTTATACATAGGCCTTTCGGACAAAACTCCACAAAGGTTATTACAAAGGATCTATAATTCACCCCGAGGCTTCTGCTAAAATAAATAAACAAACAAATGAATAAATAAAGTACAGACACCCAGTCAAGCATTGTGCCCTGCTTTTGAGTAATTGACTGAGAAATCATGCTTTCAAGAACCAGCATAAGGTATTTTGTAAGATCTGCTTTCTTAGACTTTAATCTTTTGTGCAGAAAATCATGTTTTTGCAACAAGTTTGGAATATAACCTAAGCCATTTTAGTGTTTGCAGCCTGTGTTTTTATATAGAACAGTAGCACATTTGTTCTTGCAATACTTTTCCATCTTTGTGGATCGTTCTTAACGCTAGAAAATGAATGTTTGTATAGAAAATAGCAAACAATTTATGTCCTGATAAGATTTATATGCCCATAATATAGCATTGATTGGAATGCCACTCATTTTGGACCACAGAGATGCTCTTCCCTACCTCTTCATTTATTGCATGCCACAGTTGCTGAATGGAAAAGAGATAGGCAGTATGTGTTGCCTCAATAAGTTTTTTCCATAGTCAGCATCACAACTCTCTTAATAATGGCAATTAATGTTATGATTACATCATTTCATTTTTATTAATTTGCAATTTTTAATGTATTTGTCACCTGTTCTGAAAGTGCTGGGCAGAGGACAGTAAAAATAAATTTCTGAGCAGGATGATTAAAATAATAATAATATAATGAATAATAGGGATGAAATGGACTTAGGAGGTCTTGTAGTCCTCCTAAGGCAGGAGTCCTTATTCCATCCAGACAAATGGTTAATATTCTTAAAAATTACCAGCAATGGAGCACCCACAACTCTGGGAGCCAAGCTGTTCCACTGATAGTTGTTCTCACTGTCAGAAAGTTCCTTCTTAGTGTCATGTTGGATTTCTCTCTTACTAGCTTCCACCCATTGTTTCTTGTCTTGCCTTCCAGTGTTTTGGAGAATAAATCAATCTCCTCTTTTCTGTGTGAGCCCTCAAGCACTGGAAGACAGCTACCATGTCACCCTAAACCTTCTCTATTTCCCTTAGCTATTCATTGTACAGTTAGTGTCCCTTATCTTCTTGGTAGTCTTCTTATGTTGTATCGTGGTGACCAAAATTGGATACTCAACTGCATCTCAAATTGAAGTGCAAACAGTTCCTGTGATCTGCAATTTTTCTGGGAAATCCATTATACTCCCACACCATTCCCTTGGATGAGAAGCAAAATGTCTTCAAAGAAAAAAAAAAACAAAAAAGTCCAGTTGCTTCTTGAAAAAAAGCCCCTTTGGGACAACCATGACCTGGATGACTGAGAATCTCCATAGACTTTAAGCCTTTCATGCAGTGATGGGATTCAAATATTTTTGCCACCAGTTCGGTGGGCATGGCTTGGTGGGCTGCTTTGCGCATGTGCACACACTTTGCGTGCATGTGTGTGCCAAATGCGCACTTTGTGCAGGCACAGAGATGTTCCAGATCACCTCCTGCAAGCCTGCATGATCCTGGTTGCTTCAGCAGCTGCTGTGCAGCACGATTCTGTACTGCGTAAAGTAGCTGCACTTCAAATTCAGCAAATAAAAGTGAGTATGGGAGCCCAGGTGGGCGGGCGGGCCCAACAGCAGATTGGTGGAGAGAACCAGTTCAGTCTCCGCTACTCATCGCTGCTACTGGATCACCAGAACCGGGCCAAACCAGTCAATACCACCACTGCATTCATGGCTTATGCTTAGGTTAGCTTTGGGGCTGTCTACTCCAAATCAATATTGCCTTTTCAGTGCAGTCATACCCTTGCCATTAGGAAGACAGTAAAGACCATTTTTGTTGTTGTTGTTGTTACTTGTTATGTTTTGTAATATGTTTTGTAAATCACTTTGATTCTTTGAATTGGCAAATTAAATAAATAAATAGTGTTATGCACATCACCTTTAAAGCTATGATTGAGGTCGGTGAACCTATGTGAAGATAGCTTGGGCATCTAACAAAACCAAGGCTTTCATCATATGGATGAAAAAGTAATGCACACAAATCTTGTGTTAAAAGTTCTGTTGATTGATGCATCTGCTCTTCTACCCCAAGAATAAAAGAAAAAAAAAAGTTAGTTGCAGAATATTTTAATGGGCAAAAAAAGAAAGGATAATCTAAGCCAATAATCTAATTGAAATGAAGTTGCACTTTTCAGTTGTCTTAGCCCCTGAAAAAAAGAATCCCTTTCACGTGTGATGGAAGGAGTAAGATAAAACTAGAGTAGTAGAAGCAATCAAGCCGCAACACTTTATCTAATTTTAGATACCACATTGCATAATGAGAATTTGAACAATAACCCTGGTTGGAATCTTCCAATTCTTTACTAAGATTTGTATTTAGAAGCATGTACATGCATGAGTAGAAGCTGTCCCCTAAAAGTGTATGAGACACTATGTCCAAAAGGATATGCAAACTTTTTTTTGAGAAATTTACATGCTGTGAAACAAATTGCTGCATTTCCAATATTCTCCAATATGGGAAAGAAAGGAAGGGAAGGGGAAATCTTAAAAGTTTCCCAAACTGGAAACTCAAACAAAGATAGTAAGTGAAGCAAAGATAATGATACCTATCTGCGTTGTCTGTAACAATCAGTAAAAATTTAAAAGGTACAAGGTGTCAATGCTTTTTGGAACTGCATTTCTAATAAAATTGGAAGGACTTTTCAGGCTGTCATTTGAGATCTCAAGGGTTGCAAGCAATTTAAAAAGGTGATCTTACTATATATATGATGATGAACACTATACAGAAGCCTGATGATGGCAGATGAGAATCTGCTGAAATGTTGCTACAACTTTAAAAGCACAACTACAATGACGTGGGAAAGTATTACTAAGCATGGTTGAATTGTTTTACTTATGAGGAATCAAACAAATTCATTTATCATTTTAGAGAATTGTACTGTCAGACTTTGAGAACCACTGGTTTAATTTATTAGCTAGGCATACTTAGCTCAAGCCAAATCTGAGAGGCAGTGGAGATTTGAATGCTTTTTCATGCTTTGAAAGCAAAAGAACTCATGTGAAAAAGATCTGCATATATTTTTGTTACTATTATATAGTACATCTTTTTAATGACTGCAACAGGCACACAATGTAGAGTGTATCTCTATATTGTTTGCATATCCAGAACTCAATCACAATGAAAGTTTTAACATGTAACATGCAGCGATAATGAAACCATAAGCTCAGTGGAGCAAGTCAGCTTCAGCCCAGTTGCCTTGGCAACTATCCCCTCAATTCAGAAATAGGGGAACAAGAGGAACTCGTTATCATTAATGATGTCATCACCGAGTGTATAATCGCCATATACACCATGGGTGATCTGGACTGATGAGACACAACTAGAAGAAAAGCCTTTTGTTTAGTTCATTTTTAAAACCCAACATTAGTAATAGAAATAAGTATCAGTAAACAGGTTTGTAAATAAATGGTGAAAGACATTTTGGAACAATTTCTTGCATGAACATCCTTTGAACAACAGCAGTAAATGAACTTGAAAATTCACTGCAGTTTTGATAAACATCTTCCAAGATTTACACTATAGTTGTTCTGGTCTTGATGAAGGAAAGGTTTCAAAAACATTAAAAAGGAGATGGATGGAAATGAACAAGAAATATCATCACTGTACCATGTGCTTTACCAGTGATTTACATGAGGCTAACTAATAAAAGATAAAGACTAGTAAACTTTCCATGCCACCAAAATCTCCTTCAAAAGTAAGATAAGATGGATAAAGAGAAAGAAACTTAATTTGATCATCTTCTCAGATTTTTAAAGTATGATATATTCTGCAATAATAATCTCTACTGACATTCTCCAAGCAAGGTTTCTTCTTTAGTCTTCTTGCTGTGTTAGGGAAACTGTATATAAGTGTTTGATTTATTCACCCAAAATGAAATTTCCTGATTTTCCATGGAACTTCACTTCCAAGTCAGTACTATTTGCATTTAAGTTTTGGACTTCTTTTTTCATTTTTTTTGTTAGCTGCTTATCTACTTAAAAAAACATTCATAACAATCTCTTCTTCATTTTTGTCTCTAAAACTAATCTGATAGTTTGTTAATCTTTGTCTAACCCTATGCTAAAAAGTTACATTCTGCTATGCGTTATTGCAGTATTAAATGATTAAAACACTAGACATGAACACCTACAGTAGAACTCCAGAACAAGAACGAGTTCAAAATACAGTATATGGAGATTCTCAATCATCCAGGTCATGGTGGTCCCAAAGGTGCTTTTTCAAGAGGGGGAGATAAACAACATCATCTATCTCCATTCTACAACACAGTTTTTTCAACAATTCCAAGAAGGCTCCATACCCATTTGCACAACTCAGGTGACCCTGATGACACATATAAACCTCCAGGTGGCTCAATGACCTTCTAGTACGATTTGATTGCTGATTGTACTCTATGACTATCATTAAGTGTTTATACATTATGATTCTTAACGAATGTATCTTTTCTTTTATGTATACTGAGTGTATTTACACCAAGACAAATTCCTTGTGTGTCCAATCACAGTTGCCCAATAAAGTATTCTATTCTATTCTATTCTATTCTATTCTATTCTATTCTATTCTATTCTATTCTATTCTGTTCTAAAAGAATCAAAATGATCAGCTATCTACAAGAAGTATAAATCCTTCCATTTCCCATCCATCCAGAGCTGAAGAAGCTTCTTGGATGAGAAGCAAAAGTCTTCAAAGAAAAATCAGAAAGTCCAATTGCCTCTTGAAAAAAGCACATTTGGGACAAGAATGAGTTCAATTTATGTTGGTCAAGAAATGTCCTCCTTGCATATATTTTTATCCCCTGTCCTTTTTTTGTAATTGTAAGGCTTTGTCTCAAGGCACAGAACATGAAGAATGAGCATCATATACCATGGATGTATTTGCTGTCCATGCAATGCATGAGGGCCCACTGGATTGGACAGTTTTGACAAATATAAATGAGTGAGTGAGTGAGTGAGTGAGTGAACAAGTGAATATGAGCTTGCAGTTTCTTAGATAGAGACACTAATAGATGTTCAACATAACAACCAGTGTGCAACAGGATGTCAAGGATGGGTTATAAGTACTTCCTTGCTACTCTTTTTTTCTACTTCAAGGCAACACATAGCAGAAGAATAGAAGTATCTGCTCTCTCTTTCCAAATTCACACTTCCTTTATTGGACACTTGCCAAGCCATAACAAGCCTCACATAGATCAAGGACATCTATCTGCCTTGAGCAAAAGAAAAATATTTCTTCAAAAACTGACTTATAGGATTTCCTTAATCCACGATGATAAGAACATGACAAATAAGCAAAAGGTCTTTTGGTAAGCACTGTAGCAATTATGAATGGCGGGGAAAAGACATCCATTACAAGAGTAAAATAGTAATGCAGCCATTCAGTAAAACAGGCCCACTTAAACAAAATTTAAGCTTAATTGCAATTGGGTTAGGTATACAATATTCATGAAACTGCATTTCCTGGCGTTAACAATATTGTTTATAAAATATGGTCACATCATGCTCATGTTCAGAGCACTGAAGTGCTTCTGGGTTGAAAGGATTATTTGATGACATCACCATTCCCCATGGATTGCCCAGTTTGGTGGTGGTGGGGGTCCTTTTATGTATCCAGCAGGAGCTGGAGTGAAGGATAGGAGCTCACCCCATAGCAACACTTGGGACTTTGGCTTGCTAACATCCAACCCAACACCCTAACCATGCGAACCTCTGTGCTCCTGGATAAAATATGCTGGACTATATTTTATCCACAAATATGCACAATTGGACTAACATATTGCTAATCAGTGTTCTCAGAGATTAGTGAGAGAAGACATGGGAGTATCACACATTTTTAACCAATATAATAAGATTAGAGGCTAATAGTTAGAAATAATATTATGACATAAATAGAGCATACAGAACACATACACACACTCACACAGAAACACACACACACACACACACACACATATATGACACCTGTTCCTTTCTGTTCCTCCTAACTCATCAAAGATTTGTCTTTATTTGAATTATTACTGACAACTCATCCAACATTTTTAGAAGACAAGTGTGCCCATATGGTTTGTCCAAGAATGCTTGGATGTATTACACTGGGAAAAAAAAAGGATATTAATTACAACCACTTTCCAATGATACAATCTGCTTAAATAAGAACTTTGCAACCACAAATGCAATTGACACACAATGTATCTATATTTGATGTATTCATATTTATCTCTCTCTAAACTGATTTAGAATGTATCCAGCTTTATAATAGTTAAGTCTACACATTTTTGAGCATATCCAAAGTATAACAAAGCAGGTTTTCCTATTGTTTCAATATATAAAAGTCCGTAGGGAATAAAATTAGTTCCTTTTTAAACAGCACAAGGGCATTGGTTAGGTTTTTGCCAAATTATATTGAATGTAGTAATAGAACTACAGGTGTTCATTAAATTTGGTCAAATCCTCAAATAAATCAAACCACTTTGGACTGCTTTGGGGGCCTCTATGAGGCAAAATGGGATTTCTCTGAAGTAAACAGAATTGAATTAGAATCATCATGAGAGGTTGTGCACAATTTGGCATTGAAAGGCACTGCAGAAAGACAGGCACTGCATATAAAAAATAAAATAAAATGCAGTATTACGAGGATAGGCAGAAGCAGGGAGCAACATTAGTGGAAATGATAGTGTTATGTGTGTGTATGGGGGTGGGGGTACTTGGAAAAATTCCTGGAGGACATTTTGCAAGGTTTCTCAGATCTGGCAGACAGAATTGTCATTCTGACCCCAGCTTTCTAGCACAGTCTTCCCAGGGTTCAAATTACTGGATGGATAACCTGTTCAGTAGGATGCATATATACCCATCCATAGGATCAGTCTCCTCCTCCTCCTCCTCCTCCTCCTCCTCCTCCTCCTCCTCCTCCTCCTCCTCCTCCTCCTCCTCCTCCTGTGATAGTACTGTAATGAACAAGGTAGAAATCTGGTCCTTTTACAGAATAAAATATCAAAATATGTGGCTTCATTTTAGGTAGGTAGATGGCTAGATAGGTAAGTTCATGTATGCATGCATATATACATTGGCAGACTAAAATTAAATCTTCAGAGGTTGTTGAGAATTATTACTTATACTAGCTTTATATTTCTTCAAAACCTAACCAACTTATACATGGCTGTGCATTTTTTTAATTTCTGTATACTTTTTCCCTGTTGAATTGAGCTGTTGATTACTGATACATTTGTAAATATTATTGATTCTGTATGACCTTCTTTGAATCCTTCAAATTAAATAACCAATGCCTTACAACATTAACATTCAACTGAAGAATGAAGTCTAATTGAGGTGGAATGTTCACATTTCTCATTTTGGCTTAAGTATTTTTGTAATAAAAGTATTGGGGAAGCATATGAGACTAAAGAAACAAAAAAAACTGATGTAAAAGAACAAGAGGTATAATAGTTTGCAATATGTACATTAAAATAACATGGTCAATATTGTAAAGAAAATACTTTTATTCCATCAGACCACCAATCCACCTTGCACAGAGATACACACACATACATACACACAAGCAGACATACAATACAGAAAGTTGGATGGATAAATAGATAAATCTCTCTGAATTGGGTTTTCTTCAATTTGCCTAGTCTAATTTCCTATATTGTTTGCCTTTCCTAGTCTAGGAAATGCAACCAGTATGTAGTTCAGAAGATCTTTCATGAGATCTTTATATCATAACATCCAGTTTTCTCTTCTGATCAGTCTAATGCAATTTGAATATCAGGAAACTGAATCTGAATGGAAGAGACTTTAAAGATCTTCCAGTCCAACCATCCGCTCAAGCAAGAAGTACTTATACTATCCCAGAAAAATGGTTGACCAATCTTTTCTTGAAAATCTCCAGCAATGAAGCTCCCAAAACTCCATGAGGAAGACTGTTCCGCTGATTCAGCTTTCTGTCTGTCAGAAAATTTTTCTGTCAACTCGTAAAGCATTCCTGGCTTGCTCTCGAGTTGCCATAAGAAGGGTGAGGGGAGATCTGATGGAGCAGTTTGGTTGTTATGACCAGAAGCACATTCCATTCGTGTCTTTCTTCAGATTGTGTTGCAGGTTACCAGAAGCAGCCAGAGAGGTATGTTTTCTAAAGCCTGCAAAAGTACTCAGTTGGAAAATGTGATTTATGACATACACTGGGAGGAGAGGGGAAACAGGTTCATAGGTAGGCAGTAAATTACATAGGGTGGAGCTGACTGCACTTGGGAAAACTGCTGACATGTTGCTCCTAATAAATAATTGGATTTCTTTTGAAACATGGCTTAAGGCTCATGAATTAATTAGGGAATCTATTGGAACCCTGACAGCTTCCTTATTTCCAGGATGAATCTCCTTCTGCCCAGCTTCCACCATTGCTTCTTGTCCTGCCTTCAATCAAACCCCCTTTCCCTGTGACTGCCCTTCAAGTATTGGAAGATGATCATAATGTCACCCCTAAATCATTAGACTAAACATGTCTAGTTCCCTTAGCTATTCCTCATATGATTTGACCTCCAGACTCCTAATCATCTTTGTTGATATTCTCTGCAGGCCTTCTAGGACCTCATCATCTTTCTTGTATCAAGGTGACCAGAACTGGATCCAGTATTCCAAGATAGTCCTCACTAGTGCAGTACAGAGTGGTACTATCATTCCCATGATCTGAACACTGTCCTTTTGTCAATGCAGCCTTCGAATGCATTGACTTTTTTGGCAGCTGGAGAACATTTCCTGCTCATGCTTAAGCAGGGGTCCACCAGGACACCTAGATCCCTTTCATAGGAACTACTGTTGGGCCAATGATTGCCTATTCAGTATCTGGACCAGTTTTGTCGAGTGAGTCAATGGGATGCTTTGATATTAAATAATTTCATTGTGGCTTCCATTATAGACTCTCCCAGATTTAGATCTCCCAGGTGTTTATGATAGGGAAATAATTGACCACTGTAAAATGATGGAAAAAGAAGTTTGGAGAAAAGTAACCTTTCTTTTATCCTGTGAAAGGCAGAAAGACTGTTTAAATGCTTTAAAATGATTTTGGACTTTCAGTAAATTTGGCTGAATACATAAAATAATCAAGGCAACTGTTAAAAAAGGTAGCATCATATCTCTAAAACAATTATTACTGTACTGCTAGAGCAAACCAAGAATCTTGATTAAACTAATATCCTCTTTCCTACAGTGTGCTGATAGATAAGTCATACTCAGGATTTAAAAATGATGAGTGTCTGTAACTGTTTGTTAGAAGCATCTGTTGAAGACAGCTATAAGGCCACAAATATGAAAGACATTTAAATTATCTTTTGTGGCCCAGCTTCACATACTTGGATTTCAGATAAATTAACTAGATGAATAGCTTTTGGGGAAACTAGTGGTTTTCTTAGAAACTTATCAATAAGAAGACCAATAACGGCCCATAAGCTTCATTAAACAACAGCTTTTCTGTTATTATTGATCTTCTAGCATATATCTAGACAGTAACTTTAGTTATATTATTGAGAAAATAGAACGGAAGATTCTTGAGTGTTTCAAGTCCATATGAACTGCAGTCAACACAAATTAACTGATTTCAATGGCAGTCAACATAGTTCAAGTTTCAGAAGCAATATATCCTTAAGACATTATTGACAGAATATGACAAATTCTGCGACAACAGTTTGAAAACTGCAATCAAATGGTGTAAGAATGAGTGCATATACATACAGCACTTCAAAAGGGGGCTTGCAGGTAAATCCATGCATTACTAAACCATTCAGTTAATTCTTCATGCAAGCAAAGTTCTGCTTAATGTCTTATATAGAAGAATCCGAGGCACACATTAGAAAAAATATATCAAATGAGTGGGCTCTGTCATAGATTCTGAAGGACAAGAGATTTCATGACATAACTACCATGAGATAGTGATTCAAAGAAAGAGGTTTATTTTGCTTCACTGGTTGTAGCAAAACCTTTAACCCTTTTGATCATGCCATCTTTTGGAACATATTAAGACTAATGACTAAGCCAGAAAATTCTCCTTTCTCCTTTCCTTTCCTCCTCTCATCTCCTCTCCTTTCCCTTTGTCCTGTCTCCTCTTCTCTCCCCTCTCCACTCTTTCTCCTCTCCTTTCTCCTTTCCTTTCCTCCTCTCCTCTCCTCCCCCATCCTTTCCTCTCATCCTCTCCCCTCTCCTCTTTCCTTCAAAATTTTTTTAATGATCAGGAAGCTATTATAAGAGCTGAATTTGGATAGTTGCTCAAGCACGAAAAGGTGGTCAGACAGATTTGTATATTGTCAGTTCATCTGTTTAACATAGGTCACAAATAGGTCATTTGCTTTGACCATTTTGATGATCAATAGGCACTTTGCTTGCAGTCGAAATTTCGAGCACTAAACCTTTTAAAACTCCTTCAGTACAGTTTGGTAACTAAATATAGATTTTACTTAGCTTTAGCAGGATAAAAAATATAAAGTGCTATCACTGAGCAAATTGTCAAACTTGTATTTAAATTGGATGATTTTTATCCTGGATTATTTATGCTAACTGTATCATGCAGGCATGCTTCTGTGTTTGCTGAGATATTAAAATAAAACAGAAACATATAGTATTGGGATATATATATATATTTTCCAGGCATAGAAATGGAAATCTTAATTTCCCTCCTTAATAACATCTGAAAGTTGACCAATTCTATTGTATCCCTAGTGGTCTTTAGTGTCACAAAAGTCACAAAAAATAAGCAATTCTAATCCAGTTCACACAATGTATGCAAGGCATTAATGGTGGTATGCTTCAATATGGATTTGCTGTTACTTCTTTCTAATACGAAAACAGCAATTTCTGTATCAGCATCGAAGAGAAAGGAAGTTAATTAGTATCAAATCAGGTTCAGCTTCCAGAACTTTCATTGACTATCTTGGTTCTAACTACAGCAACAGCTTGTAAAACTTCCAGGATCCTTTCAGTTCTTTGATCTTGTCCTTGTATCTTATATTTTGTTTTCCCCTTCTATTTCTCTTATCTTGCAAAGCATAATGTTTTTTTTCAAGATTACCTTTTAAATCTTTATATACCTAAGTCATCCTTCCTTCTTTCCTTCCTTCCTTCCTTCCTTCCTTCCTTCCTTCCTTCCTTCCTTCCTTCCTTCCTTCCTTCCTTCCTTCCTTCCTTCCTTCTTTTCTTCCTTTCTCTACATTCAACTCAATATGCTCATTTCTGTTCTACAACATTCATCAAATTAAAGCCTTACAGTTATGGATGTAGCATGGCAATTTTTTCCCAGGCTGAGTCCTCATGACTTATCCTTCATTTCATCCTCAGCAAATGATTTATGGAGACTTAAGTCATCCTTAGTTCAACCAGAGTAAAAGCAAGGTCTTCCCATTCTTCCAAAAGTGTCTTCCTGAAGCTGTAAAAGCTTTTTAATTTATTACTTTGGAGAAAAGTCAGATGATTAGCATTGATAAGGATCAGGGGATGAGAAGCGTGAATGTGGATACAATTATAATGCCAGTATAGTTTTCTGCCAGCACCAGGATGACTGAAGAGCCCTTGATCTCAACTAACTTTGTGCAATGGCAGGAATTTAAAATAGCAAATTTATTAAAATAATAGTGTCTGCTTTTGTCTTTCCCCCCCCTTTGGTCAGAATTTTTATTAGGTTCTAAAATAAGGTATAAAATACAAAAGAAAATAGGGGGCAAAGTGGGGAAAGAGAAAAAAAGGGGGGAAAGAGGAGTGAGGAAAGGCTGGGAAAAAGGAAAAAAAAAGTGTTGACTTCTGACTCCCTCTGTTGCAATAAAATAAAGGATTCACAGAAAACCACAACCTTTTGCTTTTCCATAGTAATATAAACTAGCCATTTCGATAAACACATATCAATCTAATCGGTAAAACCCAAAATCAATTTTTCATTTTTTTCCATCTCAAGTACAAAGTTCAGAAGTCCATGTGGCAACAAAGGCAGTGGTGGGATTAAATATATATATATACTACTGGTTCTGTGGGTGTGGCTTGGTGGGCATGACATGGTGGGCATGGCAGGAGAAGGATACTGCAAAATCCCCATTCCCTCCCCACTCCTGGGGGAGCGTTACTGCAAAATCCTCATTCCCTCCTCACCCCGCTAACCTGCTTTCCAGCTCCATTCTCCTGTGCAGGGCAACAAAAGAAGACCCAGCTGATCAGCTGGGACTCAGGAGGCAGAGAATAGATCAGCAGGACCAGTCAGTGGTGGTATTTGCCGGTTCTCTGAACTACTCAAAATTTCTGCTACCGGTTCTCCAGAACTGGTCAGAATCTGCTGAATACCACCTCTAAACAAAGATATTGTTTCCTTTAACCAAAATGGTCAATTTAGCCATTTCTGCCAACTCTGTCGGCTTCTGTAGCCATTCGTACACGGTGGGAATCAAAATGTCCTTCCATTTTTGGGCATACAGTAGTTTTGCTTCTGTCAATATATATAAGATCAAAGTTCATTTTTTTTCCTCCCAAGTCTCTTTCCATTAAACCCAAAAGAAAAGTTTTTGTCTTGACCATGTCCCAATACAATCAGGAATAAATTTGGATCATTATGTTTGATGACCTGGCTCTGAACTTATCAAATATGTAACAAGTCAGGCAGAAGCCTTATAGTAGATAGAACTGCCAGTAAAAGAGTCACGTTTTGAGTGAGTTTAGGGTGATTTTTTCCCCATCAAATAAAAAAACAAAATTATGAGTGTTTTTCGATGAGAATAGATGCATTTTTAAAACATGAAAAATAATCTTTTTACTTATCAACTTTCCGACTGACCACTCTTTAATTCTAATTTGATACCGGATAGAAGTAATAATACATTGAATTAGGAGCAGAATGGCTTGCTGAATTACAATGATGTTTTAATCAGTGTTGGTTGAGCTGAATCTCTTCCCCATCTCAAGATGTGACCTAGGACATATGGCATCAACCAGTGGGATTTTTTTTTTGGTTCTGTAATATAAAAATGGCCAATGTCTTCCTTGATTATAGGATGTTATATATAGATTTCAACACAATTTCAGAAAACTCATCTGAAAAATCCAGTGTTTTCAGGATTGCACATATTATTCCTGCATTATGATTAGTGAAATATTGTTGTCAATTAATAAAGTAGCATAGCAAAACACTTGAGGGCACTGTTCTCCCATAGGAAAACTGTGATTTGATTATCTATTCACGGGTAAATGAAACCCATAGAAGGCTACTGAATGTGGCAATTATTACTGTGTGCATTCTAAAGGCTCAGTTCAGCCATTCACCTTAATATTTGTGTTTGTATTTATTTGATTTGTCAATAGTTTACAAGATACAGGTATAAGGATAAATATAGGTTTGAATACATGAGATAGATACTTATAAGAAAAATAAAAAAGAAACAATAGGACAGGGACGGTATGCACATTGATGCGCTTATGCATGCTCCCTACAGGCCTCTTGGGAATGGGGTGAGGTCAATAGTAGACAGTCTAAGGTTAAAGTTTTTGGGGTTTGGGGAAGAAACAACAGAGTGAGGTAGAGTATTCCAGACATTGACCACTCTGTTGCTGAAGTCATATTTACTGCAATCAAGTTTGGTGCAGTTAACCTTGAGTTTGTATCTATTGTGAGCTCTTGTGTTGTTATGGTTGAAGCTGAAGTATTCATTGACAGGTAGGTCATTGCAATGTATGATTTTATATACTATACTTAGATCAGACTGAAGGCAACATAGTTCTAAGTTTTCTAGGTCTAGAGTTTCAAGTCTGGTGGCATAAGGTATTCTACAACGAGTAGAGGAGTGGAGAACTCTTCTTGTGAAATATCTCTGGACTTTTTCAATTGTGTTAATATCAGACACATGATATGGGTTCCAGACTGATGAGCTGTATTCGAGTATTGGTCTAGCAAATGTTTTGTATGCTCTAGTTAGTTGTGTAATATTACCAGAGAAAAAGCTATGCAGGATTAGGTTAACAAGTCTTAATGCCTCTTTGGCTATGTAGTTACAGTGGGCTCGAGCACTTAGGTCATTAGAGATGAGTACTTCAAGGTCCTTGACAAAGTTTGGATCCTCAACAAGGTCTTGATTATTTAGCTTGTATTTTATTTCTTGATATTTTTTTGCCAATATGCAAGACAGAGCATTTATTTGTTGAGATTTGAAGTTGCCATTTGATTGACCATTCTGATACACAGTCAAGGTCTTTTTGGAGGGTAGTAGTATTGTCTGTGGTGTTGAATAGCTTTACATCATCAGCAAAGAGAACACAGTTGCTCTTAATATGCTCTTAATATTCTATTGGTCAGGCAAAGCAGAGCTAATTTCAGTACTGTTGCAAAGTAGAATTATTACATCTCAGGCTATCAGCAGATGATCAGCACTTTGATGGTGAAAGCTATTTCATATTTCCAGCCTAGTTGAGCAGGACACTCCTGCTCTTTTGTGCCTTGTCCTGGTCTAAGTTTCAGTGTTCTTCTCCCTGGACCTATTTTATATCACGATTCATTCAAAGTTAATCTCCTCCACTGTAAAGCCCAGCTTGTTAAATAGGCTCTGAATGAGTGTTGACATTTTATAAAAATGTCTGCCACCGTTTCCAGCACAAGCTGAGGGACCTTCCCCATCCCTTTCCAATTTCCTTTTTAATGTTACTCATTGCTATGTTCCAGAATATCCATTCCATCTTTTTCCTCATTCATTCTATCACTTCTCCATTGCATTCAGCTAAAAATACAAGAGCATCAGGACATCTATATTCATATCCATCATGTGACATATTATTCAATGCTCCTGCTAGATGTGATGTCAAGTGCCAGCAAATGAAAACAACAACAACAACAAACAACAAAAACAGTTCTACATGTTCATTATCCTAAAAAAAGCAAATTGGAAAGAAAGGGGGAGACATTTGAGAAATCATTTTTTATTTTGCAAAAGAAAAAGACCTCAGACTTGCTGCGGTTGATAGATAAAGGCACTGATTTAGCAAGACTACACTTGGAATAATGCATCCAGTTTTGGTCACCACATTACAAAAAAGATATTGAGACTTTGGAAAAAGTGCCAAGAAGAGCAACTAGGATGATTAAAGGCCTGGAGACTAAAACATGATAAACAGTTGCAGGAATTGAATATGGCTAGTTAGAGAAAAGGACCATGGGTGATATGATAGTAGTAATCCGTTATTTGAGGGGCTACCACAAAGAAGAGGGAGTCAACTTATTTTCCAAACCACCAGAAAGCAAGAAAGGAAACAATAGAATCTAATCAAGGAGAGAAACAATCTGGAGAAACTTTCTAACAGTGAGAACAATTAACCAATGGAAGAGTTTGCCTTGAGAAGTTATGAAGTGTTTCATCACTGGATGTTTTTTAAAAAGAGACTGGACATATACTTGTCTGAAATGATATAGGGTTTCCTGCTTTAGCAGGGAGTTGGACTAGAAGATCACCAAGATCCTTTCCAACACTATTCTGTTTGATTTTTCTGGTTTCCTAAAAAAAATAAAAACAGTTCTAAATTCTCTCAGCCTCCTGAAATGATATAGCCATGATACAACTACTAGGTTTAAAGTAATGGGGAGGGAGGGCATTGTTGTATTCACTGAATTGACGACAGTTCCCAATCCGGTCCGCGTTTCTGGCGGGAGCGCCGATCACTCCCATTGGTTGGTGCCGTTTGACAGCTGGCTATAAAAGGAGCTGTCAAACGGCATCGGTTGCCGCCAGCTGACTGCCTGTTAGCCCCGGCACTGCGGCAACCCTTTATTCATTGAATAAAGCCTTTTCGCTGTTAGCTCTGTGTCTGCCTCATATCTACCACCGCTCCACAACACTGGTGACGAGGGCAGGATACAAATAAGAGGCAACCGGACAAAAAACAGCTGAGCTTAGTCACTACAAAAAGAGCCGAAGCCACCGCGAGCTGATTGTCACAGCCTTAGACGCTCTCTGCGAGCGCGAAGTTCAAACCCTCCCCAGCTGAGGAGACAGACGCCATCTGACAGGCGCAGCCACTGGCACTCTTCGAGAGCACAAAGTTTAAACCTCCCCAGCTGAGGAGATTGACGCTGCTGCCACACGATGACTTTGAATTCTGTGTTCCCACCCTTCAAACTGACAGCCAAGATGTGGGAATCTTATAGAAATCACTTCATCTGCTTCCTGGACATGATAGACCTCACGGATGCCACAGATCATAGGAAGAAATCCTATTTCCTAAGCTTCTGTGGAGCCGCAGTTTTTGACACTGCCACGGCACTGGTCGCTCCACGTTCTGTTAGGGCTGTCCCCTGGGAGGAGTTACAGGAGATCCTCTCCTGTCACTACTCCCCTAAGCCATCCCAAATTGCTAGGAGACACGCTTTCAGGAAGAGAATGCAGTCTGAGGGGGAGTCAGTTAGTGAGTATGTGGCATCCTTATGGTCAGCTGCCCTACAATGTGGCTTCAGGGATTACCTAGAGGATATGCTCCTAGAACAAATTGTCTGTGGGGTCAAGGACCTGAGACTTCAAAGACGATTGCTAGCCAAAAAGGACTTAACCTTAGCTGTAGCCATCAAGGAATCACAAGCTGCTGAGCTATCTGCTCTGTCAGCAGCAGAAATACAAGGGAACCCCATTAGACAAGGCAGCTCAACTATTCATTTTGATGAGAGTTCTGAGGACCCAATCAAGGTAAACCGCCTCAGACAACAGAAGCCCCCTCCAGAAGAACCAAGACAAAAAACCAACTTTACCCCCAGGCAGCAACCCATTTGCCTAAGCTGTGGGGGAACCCATCTCAGGGCATCCTGCAGATTCAGGAATGCCATTTGTCTGAACTGTCAAAAAAAGGGCCACCTAGTTAGGGTCTGCCAAGCTGGGAAAACTTTTCCACAAAGACCTCAGCCTACTCCTATTTTCCAAAGGCAAGTTGAGGACTGCTATACCTGTTACCACTCAGATCATACTACCACAGGCTCTACCAAAATAAGTATTTTTGTCTCTTTAGAAGGTAAGCCCTGCAAGATGGAAGTTGACACAGGCTCTGCACTTTCCATCATCTCCTGGAAACTCCAAAGAAGATACTTCCAAGGATGTCTAAGAAGAAGCTCCTGAACTGCCACCTGACTCTGTGTGATTACCAAGGCAGGACCATCCCAGTCCTCGGGAAAGGCAAGTTTTTAATCCAATTCAAAAACTTTAAAGGCCACTTGCCTTTAGTAGTGGTACATGGTGCCCTCCCTAGTTTGCTAGGATTAGACTGGTTCCCTGCTCTTGGTCTCATCATAGCTGGTATCCACACTGTTTCTACCTCTGAAGTAGATACCCTATTCAGAGACTATTCTGATGTATTCAGCGAAGGTTTGGGGTGTTACTCTGGTACCCCTATTTCATTCAATGTAGACCCACAGGCAACTCCCATCTGTCTGAAACCTCGTAGGGTACCCTTTGCTATCCACCCCAAATTGGATATGGAGCTAGATAAATTACTAAAGCAAGGGGTATTAGAGCCAGTAGATTTTGTGAAATGGGAGACCCCCATAGTCACCCCAATTAAGAAAGACAGCAGTGTGAGAATCTGCGCTGATTACAAGACGTCCCTGAATAGGTTCCTGCAAATCAGTGCCTACCCTGTCCCTGTCCCTGTCATCCAACATCTTTTTACATTCCTTTGAGCCTGGGACTATTTTCGCAAAATTAGATATGTCACAGGCCTACCAACAGTTCCCTGTAGATGACCAAACTGCAGAATTACAAACCATAGTCACCCATAGGGGTGCATTTAAGTGCAGGCGCCTCCAGTTTGGCATAAGTGTAGCCCCTGGGATTTTTCAATCTCTAATGGAGAGGCTTCTCCAAGGACTCCCAGGCATAGTCCCCTATTTTGATGACATTTTGGTTTCAGCCATTGACAAACCACAACTAATACATAGAGTCAGAACAGTCCTTGAGCGTTTCAGACAGTACGGCCTTAAACTTAAAAGGGATAAGTGCACCATTGCCACTAAACAAGTGGACTTTTTAGGTTATAGAATTGACTCCTCTGGTATACACCCAATTGAGTCCAAAGTCAGGGCTATCCACGAGGCACCCACACCTTCCAACAAGACTGAGCTCCAAGCCTTCTTAGGGCTTCTAAATTTTTATGCTGCATTCCTTCCACACAAAGCCTCCATAGCAGAACCTCTGCACAGACTTTTGGACCAACAATCCCTCTGGCATTGGGGACCAAGGGAAGCCCATGCCTTCCAATCAGTCAAGTCCTTGCTCACATCCAATGCAGTATTAATACAGTTCAATCAGCAGCTACCTTTAGTCCTGGCTGCAGATGCTTCCCCCTTTGGCGTAGGGGCTGTTCTGAGCCACAGGCTGCCCAATGGCTCTGAGGCACCAATTGCCTTTTTCTCAAGAGCCTTCTCTTCAGCAGAACGAAACTACAGCCAAATTGACAAAGAGGCTTTGGCTGCAGTTGCTGCTGTTAAAAAATTTCATGAATTCCACTATGGGCACCATTTCAAGCTAATAACAGATCACAAGCCACTGTTAGGCCTTTTGTCTGGGGACAAACAAACCCCTCAGGTTCTATCCCCAAGGATGACCAGATGGACCCTATTCCTGGCTGCTTATTCTTACATGCTGATTCATCGTCCGGGCAAGAACCTGTGCCATGCTGATGCCCTCAGTCGTTGCCCTCTGCCTGTTCCGGTTGAAGATCCTGCACCCATCCACACTATCTTTGAGGTCAACGATCTCAACCTGCCCATCACTGCCCGTGACATTGCTGCTCACTCCTCAAGGGACAAGGTAATCGCCCAAGTTCTGGACTGGGTGGGGAGGGGGTGGCCAGCAATTCATTACACCCCTGAATTCCTGCCTTTCAAGACTCGCCAGCAAGAGCTGTCATCCCTACAGGGTTTTTTTCTGTGGGGGACAAGGGTTGTCATCCCTGCTAAACTACAAGGGCCAGTCTTAAAGGTCCTGCACGAAGGCCATCCAGGCATCATCAGGATGAAGGCCCTAGCCCGCAGCTACGTATGGTGGCCAGGCATGGATGCCCAGATCTCCAGCTGGGTAAGCACGTGCCAACCATGCCAGGCTACCAGGCCAGCTCCACCATCATCTACTCCTGCCAGGTGGGAAGACACTGGGGCCCCTTGGTCCCGGCTGCACATTGATCTGGCAGGCCCTGTGCATGGGAGAACTTTCCTAGTCATTGTGGATTCCTTTTCAAAGTGGATAGACCTGGTCCTGCTGCCCTCCACAACCACTCTTGCTATCACAAAAGCCCTAACCAGAGTATTTGTCACCCATGGCCTCCCAGACACCATTGTATCCGACAATGGTCCCTAGTTCACCTCTTGTGAATTTGAGGTCTTTGCAGCCAACCTGGGCATCAGGCACGCCCTCACAGCCCCTTTTCACTCTGCTAGTAACGGGATGGCTGAAAGGGCAGTCAGGTCAGTAAAGGAGGCCCTGGAGAGGTTTGGCCCAATTGACTGGCACTCCAAACTTTCCAGGTACCTACTGACCCAGCACACAACCCCCTGTACCACCACCAATAAATCCCCTGCAGAGCTCCTTATGGGAAGACACCTTAGAACCACCCTGGATAGGCTGCACCCCCATTACACCCAGTCACCCCTTTGGCATCTGACAGCCAGGCCAGGGAGTTCACCCTGCATGACCTGGTCTATGCAAGGAATTACTCTGGCCACCACTTATGGGTGCCAGGGCAAGTCATGGCTATAACTGGGCCTAAGTCCTACAGGGTGCTCCTGGACAATGGTCGTACCTGGCGCCGGCACATTGACCAGCTGAGAAGGCATTGGAGAGTGGCTGCCGACGACCCCTGCTGCCCACCAAGTGAACCGGTTTACCCACTGAGCGCTGAGACTTTCCTGCCAAGCAAACTGGTCTACCCACTGAGCGTTGAGAGTTTCCCGGAGCGAGCCGAAAGAAGAAGCCTACTTGGACTGCCACCTGATCCTCTGGCAGAGGCACCCAACGATGAAACTCCAGATCCTGCAAGCTCCAGCACAGCCCGAGAGGCAAAGGACTCCTACCCGGCTGAAGATCCACCCGGACTAAGGTGATCCGGCCACTTGCGCAGGTGGCCGGCCTATTTAAAGAACTACGGATGCTCCTAGTCCGGGGGAAAGGAGTGTTGTATTCACTGAACTGACGACAGTTCCCAATCCGGTCCGCGTTTCTGGCGGGAGCGCCGATCACTCCCATTGGTTGATGCCATTTGACAGCCGGCTATAAAAGGAGCTGTCAAACGGCATCAGCTGTTGCCGCCAGCTGACTGCCTGTTAGCCCCGGCAGCTGCGGCAACCCTTTATTCATTGAATATAGCCTTTTCGCTGTTAGCTCTGTGTCTGCCTCGTATCTACCACCACTCCACAACAGGCATCATCTACAAATAGCAAATATTCTCCCTTGTTACTATAAAATGGAAATATATTCAAAAGAGTTGCTAAGAAATATGACATTTTAAATATAATTCTTTAACCCATAAATGAAATATTTTACCTATAAATCCCCTTTGGGTATTTATTGATTGCCCATCAGGCAGTTTCAATTATGCAAAATGGAAAATAAAAAAAAATGCATTTATTAGTTTCATTGCAGTGTACTCTGCTTTACATGTGCAGGCTCCCTCTGGCATTCAAAAAATAAATAAATATGTAAGCATATTCTTAAATCATGCAGAGGAGGGTCTAATTGCCTTCTTGGTCTGCCAAGTCAGGAAACATCTGATTCAGCTCTTTCAATTTCTGTTCTAGCTTGCCAACAACGTCTACAGACTGATTCTGTTTTTTGCAGTGCTTCTAAATGTTGGTTAGGTATATTCTATTATAATCTTTTTTTGATGAGATTAACAATGAAAGATAGGATCAGGGGTGAGATTCTCCCAGTTTGGACCAGTTTGGGTGAACCCCTAATTGCAATGATCAGCTGGCTCTGAACTGGTTCAATCCAACGATCATGTGGGCCTGCCCCTTGCAGAAGCCTTCCTCAAGCCTTTGGGAGGCCAAAAAAGGCCTCAAACCAGCCGAAAATCAGCTGTGAGGCACGTACATGTGCAGTGAAGTACATTTGCCTGCAGCTCACGTGCTAGCACAAATGGTTCTGCGTGCCACCTGTGACATGCATGCCATAGGTTCGCCATCACGGCCCTAGAGTCTAAACTCCCCTGTCTTTCCTTTGTGACTCCAATTTGGTCTCCTGTTTCATATTATAGATTCTGTAGCTGGTAGGCTATATACATTTGCATATTTTTCTTCTAATATTCCCTGTGGAATGAAGTATATGGAACATTTTTAACATTGAAGTGTTAAAAATACTAGGATATGCTAATAAAGCAGCTGTTCGTGATAAAAACAAAACAAAAATCTATCAGGACAATAGAAAAGTAGAGGATCGAACAGCATTTCATGAAATGTTGGGAAAGCTCAATGTGTGTTTATTTTGGCATATGAAACAATTTAGTACTATGAGATACAGTTACACCATCCACTATGCAGTGGCATATGCATGTAAACATTTGTGTGGTAATCTGGAAATGCTGGATAGAAAAGCCTTTTTCAAGAAAGTTTAGCTTTAGGGGGGGGAAATCTAAAAAAAACCAAGTCATCTACTTTATTTTCTTTGTCTTAAGGACTTTATAGTCATTCTTCTCTATTTCTTAGTTGCAATTATTATGATGTCAACTTGTTTTGGGGAATACATCTTCCCTCTAAATTAGGAGTAAATGAAACAGCATCCTTTCTCAGATCAAACCATCAGTGCATTTTGCCCCAATTTGCTCATTCTATCAGATAATCATGGATCAAATTAAAGTCCTACAAAATTTTAATGGTCCAAATGATGCCTGGGAGATTTACTAAAACAAATTTGTATGGATATTGACAATAATAATATCTTGATAATAATACTCTAAGAAACATCAGAGAAGAAGAAAATGAAAATGCCATCATGGTGAATGTTGGCGAATTTCAAATATTTCAATTTAAACCAGAACAAAATGCCCATGTATACTGTATATGCCATATTAGTTTCTGTTTTTATTTTAAGTCTTAAATTAACCTAAGAAATAATGCTATAGGTGAAGATCCATAATACCATTCCAAACTTAGAATTAGTACTTTGTGTTGGTAAAGATCACACGGAGGAAATTTATCTGTTGTGAATTTATCCTTATGATTTCATTTTTACTACTGGATAAAGAGCAAAATCTGAAATCTGAACCCTACTGCATTTTTAAGGCATCCTGGAAGCCTTTTCACTAATATGTTGTGATACTTCTTTGGACTGATTGTGTGTGAGAGAGAGAGGGAGGGAGGGAGGAAGGAAGGAAGGAAGGAAGGAAGGAAGGAAGGAAGGAAGGAAGGAAGGAAGGAAGGAAAATTTGATCACTTGATTTAAACCTAAGCATTAGACTTACATAAGCATTTTTTCAGATTGTTTTCTGCAGAATTTGGGGATTCCATCATAGATTTAATAAGAGATGGGGCAGGAGAGAGAAAAGAGAGAGGAGAGAAGAGGGGATGTGTTTGTTTTATTCCTCTTCTGTAAATGCATTACAAAACTGAAATGGTGCTTTGAGCCAGAAAAATCTGCTAAATTCTTATATAGAGATGCATGCAACAACATGCTGTACTTCATATTCAGCGAGAGGCATTATTTCTGTCTCCTGATGTTCCCACATCCTTTCTTAATATTTAGAGAAGTAAATGTGTGTGTTTGTTTAATTGCTTATTAATTCACAGATCGATCTAGCTAATTGATAACAGCAATACTACACAGTCAGGGGAGAAACTCTCCTTTGCACAGTTAATGATTATTGCAGATTTTGGATTAATGCTTATAAAGATTCATTTGTTCACACATCCCCTCTTCTGTTTTCCATCCAGTGGCAGAGGAAATAATTTTTGGATGAAGCTCATTAGCTGCTTTTGGATGCCAGTGGTAGAAAAGGTAATATTATTTAATTCCAGAAGCATTATTTCCAAAACAACAAGTGTTTAAATAATGCTTTGATTTGTCAGCACCTTACAGACTGGCTAGCATATGTGATAGAAAGCCATGTTTGGTAGAGCCTCGGTGGCACAGTGGTTAGAAGGCAGTACTGCAGGGTACTTCTGCTGACTGCCAGCTGCCTGAAATTTGGCAGTTCGAATCTCACCAGGCTCAAGTTTGACTCAGCTTTTCATCCTTCCAAGGTCAGTAAAATGAGGATCCAGATTGTTGGGGGGCAATATGCTGACTCTGTAAACTGCTTAGAGAGGGCTATAAAACATTGTGAAGCAGCATATAAGTCTAAGTGCTACTGGTATCTCATAGACTTTGCTGGGTTTTTTAAAATTAATATACAAGAATGGAGTGGATCAATCAAAGTCTATCCTCCAAGCTGAAACACAAATATCTTTATTCACAATGGACTTATACCTAGTAACCTATGTGAAATTGTATTATCAGACAATTGCTAATCACTACAGCAATACACCATTCTCCTTTGCTGTTAGTTATTGTTGCAGATTTTGAATTAAAGTTTGAACAAAATTTTGACCAACTTACCAATTTTTCCCCCTCATGTCATTCACTCTATGGTGGAGTAAAACAAGGACTGTAAAATACTGCAATAATATTCCTTTGTGCTACCATTCTTTATTGCTATTTGATATTACTATATATTCCAATGCTATAACCCCAAATATAGTTATCTAGTGAGATGACAGTGTGCAAATGAGTTCTTTGCAGTGTTCATATTGATTTGGAGATTGAAGGTCATAAGATATATTCAAATGGTTTAAATTGATGACAATTATTTTCCCAGTGCTTGATTATTTTCCGTATAAGTCATTTAGCAATTTCCTTTAGAAAATAACAAACAAGTGATCCACATGGGAATTGAATAATTTATTGCCCTCTTGAAGTTGGTCTTCCTTTTATCTAGCAATGTGGTTGGTTCCTAATTAGAAAAATTTCACTTGAATACTTGAGTGTAGTATAAAATCAAGAAGCCTATGTATATAATACAAATACAGTTTCAGTCTCACAATAAGGAATTTATTAGGAAGCTAGGTTTTATTTGGGTAGCTGGCTGGGGTGTGTTTAGGCTGGAGGTATTAGGGGAGGATCTGGACTTACAAACAAAAAAATATCTATACCACAATCCAGGCAAGCACCTGGACACAAACAGAACCCCCCCCCCCCCCCGCCCCAATACCTCCAGCCTAAACACACCCCAGCCAGCTACCCAAATAAAACCTAGCTTCCTAATAAATAATTATCGGACAATCACAAGAAACCAAGCTGCACTAAGAAACCCCAATGCACAAAACACAATGTTGCCAACCAATCAAGAACACGGCAACTCGAAGACCAATAAAAACAGACCTAGACTCCCAGCCAATCAGGATGAGGAAAAAACCATTCAAATAAAGCAGAAAGCCAGCACCAAATTCAAAGAAAAAATGGCTGCCAAGCCTGGCACATAAGATTAAAAAGAACCCAATACACAAGCCTATATATATATATATATATATATATATATATATATATATATATATATATATATATATATATATATATATCTGTGTGTGTGTGTGTGTGTGTGTGTGTGTGTGTGTGTTTTTCTTAAGTTTTTGCAGCTGCTCGTACTTACATGTATGGCATTCAGCTTTTTTCGGTATTTTCCCATACGTCATTGTAGTTGGCTTTTTTGTAGCAAGTTTAGCAGATCATCTGCCATCATCAAGGTTCTGTATTGTGTTCATCTGTGAGTCAGTCTGACTCACAGACGAACTCAATACAGAAGCTTGATGATGTCAGATGAGATTCTGCCGAAACGTTGCTACAACCATGCATATTTATATATATCATTTTTAATCATAATTGCTTTCTAATTTGTTAATTGCTTTATTGCCTTCACATACTCTGCCCACTTGTTTACAAGAAGGGTAACCTTATATATTTGATGAATAATAAAGAAATAAAATATTATTAATAAGTAATTTAAATAATTGTCCTAAGAAGATTTGATGAAGCACCTAGTGAATCCCCAAAGCTGGATTTATTATGGAGAAAATAATTTCTGTCAAAACAAAATTAGATGAGATACACTTTCATTAAATATTTCATTTTAACAAATATGTGGTGATTGGACATCATTAGACAGTCTATACATACATGATATTAATTACTTTCCTCAGAATTTCATTGTTTGTTTTCATGAAGAGTTTCTCATTTCTTTCATCTATCTCTAGTTCTATTTAGGATGTATCATATGAATTTTTTTTTCTCCATTCAAACCAAGGAAACATTTGTGCCTATGGTTTTAAAGTCTAATTAGAAGAAAATTGGGCTGAGTTTGGGTGGTAGGTAAAGCAAGACATGTGATCTGTAAAAAAAAAAAAAAGACTACTTACAAGGTTTGCAAAACCACAGAGATGCAAAGGGAAATGCCAATTTTCTCATAGTTTAAATTTAACCAGAGTAAAATTAGACATTAGTTAACTTGGTTCTCCAAAGCAAATGATTTCAAACCAATTGGGAACCTATCACATAGCATGCAAGTTAGTCTGCCCTCAGCTATTTTAGAAACAATGAAATAATAGAAGAAGCCCAGCATTCTTTCACTTTTGTAATCATTTTATTCTGCGTGATCAGGAAAAGAAGGGATGAAAAAGAAGACTGTATTAAAAGTAATCCATACTGCCATAATGTACACATTTTCTACCTGCTTTCCCTCCTAAGTTTGCAAGGTATTTTTCCCTAATCAAGACCTTCCCCAGTTTCATTTGTGCTCCATTGCATTAAAGGGTAGTTTGGATGATGCTATTTTTTAAAAAACAAAAATAAGCAATCACATATGAAACTCTCCTTTTGAGCAATCATATTGCTTGCATTATGTCCTGATTTTTTTCACATAAAATTTAACAGGAAAAAAAATGATTCGATTCCAATATAAATAGACTCTGTTTAAAAGAAATAAATTGAGCAGAGAAAAAAAGTTTAATAAATCATTCTGAGATACAAAAAATAGATATATAATTACACATAAACACATGCAGACAATTGGCAAATGTATCAACAATTCACATTTTTTACTCCAACATGACCTTTCAAAGCAAAGAAATAAATCAGTCTGAGTTTCTTCAAGTTTTATGCATCCCATTTATTTACAAATGTTTATCTTACTATATTCAAGTTATAATAATTTAAATCAATATGATACCACATCAAATTATTCAATAAAGATGGGATGAGATTACAAATTAATATTAATTAGGTACCTATTTATGATAGAATAGAATACTTTATTGGCCAAGTGTGATTGGACACACAAGGAAATTGTCTTGGAGCAAATACTCTCAGTATACATAAAAGAAAAGATACATTCATCAAGAGTCAAGAATCATAAGTTACAACACTTAATGATAGTCATAGGGTACAGTAAGCAATCAAATCATGCTAGGAAACAGTCAATATAAATCATAAGGATTCAAGCAATAAAGTTACAGTCATACAATCACAAGTGGGGAGGGAATGGGTGATAAGGAATGATGAGAAGATTAACAGTAATAGTAGTGCAGACTTTGTAAATAGTTGAACAGTGTTGAGGGAATTATTTGTTTAGCAGGGTGATGGCTTTCGGGGAAAAACTGTTCTTGTGTCTAGTTGTTCTGGTGTGCAATGCTCTATAGCATCATTTTGAGGGTAGGAGTTGAAACAGTTTATGTCCGGGATGTGAGGGATCTGTAAATATTTTCACAGCCCTCTTTTTGACTCATACAGGTTTCAGTGATCTGCATGTAGTTTTTGTTTTCAGTGAGATGTTTATTGTTCCTAATGCTCATTTGATCTTTATATACTACCCAATAATTCACCTTTGCTAGTTCATGATGACTTTGAAAAAACACTGTTAAAATATATATAAATGAAAACAAATTAAAACTTATTGTAATGGGATCCAGTTAGGACAAGGTTCAACCATTGGAGGGTCATCAGGCTACAAAATGGGAGTTTGTGAGTTTTAGTTCTGCCCTAGCCATGAAAGCTGTGTCACCTTGGGCCAGCCATTCTGTCTCAGCCCAACCCACATCAGAGGTTTGTTGCTTTGGGGAAAATAGGAGGAGGAAGGTGTGTTGTATATGCTCACCACCTTGAGTTATTTGTGAAAATAATAAAAGTGGGATACAAATAAATTAATAGATAAAAATAAAATAAATGAAGATGCAGCAGTGGCAGAAATAAGAAAACAAATAAAAACTACAGTTTTGTTTTAAAAAAGCAAAATCTATTTTGGAAACTATGCATATATGTATTGATAATGTTTGTATGTATTGTGTGTACACAACTGAACTTATCCACTGAAGCCGGAAACTTCAAAATACAGTGTTTCAGAAGTTAATTCAATAGATATTATAGTTAGACTTGCTGAGACCTAAAGGAATATTGGGGGTATGTAAGTTCAGGAGATTATCCACCAAATGGATAGTTGGTGATGACCCTTCCTATGGCTGAACTTTTGTTGAAAAACAGGAAAAATGGATCATTATAGAGGAAGCATTCCAGGGACGATACGGCAGTGGAGTTTTGCTTTAACGAAGCAATTTGCTGAAGAAGAAGACTATGAGAATTGGAATAAAATTGTTCAAAGCATGGCCCAGAAGCTACTGCAAGCATATAGCTGATTTGGAAAAGGGAAGATGGCTTTCTCAGGTTCGATGCCCCCTGAGTTCAACCTTGCTACTTTTTTGATCTTGTATCTGACTAGTATATTTTTCTGCAGGTCAGAAGCAAAGCCTAGAAATTATCTATTTTCCCCAATGGCAAAAAATGTGGCTAATAATAGACATTCCAATGATCAAATCGGAAAAAAAAAACCTCTAGTGGTACTTAAAAGGATATTAGCAGATGTATAGCATGGGGATCTTAATGAAAAGAAAGCATCTGCTTATACCAAAGGAGGCTTCATGGTATTCTTAGCTAAGAGAAGGGGACAAAACGTGGTCCAGTGTTTTAAATAAGCATTTGTCTCATGTAGTTTTGCATCAGGGACATGAATTCTTGAGGAAGCTCCCATAATTAATATCCCAAGGCTCCCTTTGCTTTAATGTGAATAGATCAGTTGCTGAGGCTGCATTTTAAATCACTCCAGGCGTAAAGTGAAGCTGAACTGAACTGTTTTACTGTTAAGAAGCCATCGGAGAACTACTATTCATCCAAAATGAAAGTCATTTCCCAAGTTACAATTTCTCATCTCTTAAGTTATATTTATAGTAACCTAAATCTGTAAGATACTGACTTGCCCAAGGCCAAAATATTGAAATGCTATCGTTTGAATACAGCTTTCCTCAGCCATGTCCAATACCATTTTTCCCACTTGGTCATATTACCCTTTAAAACGTAGACATTGGATTTCTTCTTGGCTAAGAAAAAATGCATCAAGTAGAGGTAACATGGTGTATCCTGAATCTTTAGGTAGCATAGGGTAGGAAAATATATTTGGGATGAAGAGTCTTATCTCTGAAAATGGAATCATCAAATCATGGAATTATGGAATTATGGAATTGGGATTGACCACTTCCCGCCCTGTGCAAAGCCAATTAAAATCTATATCAACGGCCTAATTTCTTCTTAAAAATCACCAAAAGTAGACAGTTCCACTGCTGTCTTATATTATCTCTGGGAAGTTCTCTCTTATATTTAAACAACACTTGCAACTTATACCTATTACTTCTTTGGCTATAAAAAGAATTCATGGTAAAATACCCTATAGCACCCTGTTATGAACCTGAGAATACAGGTATTACATTTTCCCTCAGATTTCCTTTCTCCAGACTGAACATCCCAAATTATTTCAAATTGTTCTTATGCCTTCAGGCAGGGGTGGGTTTCTACCAGTTCTGTCCACCTCTGTAGAACCGGTAGCTCTGAAGAGCAGCATACATAGAACCGGTTCTATGTCTGCTGATGTTTTTGCCCACCCGCCCACCCGAGCTCTTACCTGACCTCTATTTCCTGATTTTTTCAACTTGCCGTGCAAGGCACAGCTGCAGTTTAAAAAGCAGGAAAAGGGGGCTTTTTGAAAGGCTGCTTCTCTACATGCAGCATGCTGATGACAATTTACAGGCGTGCGCTGGCAGCGTGCAGGGAAGCACATCGTAAATCACCGAACCTCATAAATGACCGAACTGGTAGTTAACCCTGTCAGATCCCACCCCTGCCTTCAGGTCTTTGCATCATCTCCTCAATATCTGGTCTATCCTGTCAGATATAATTCTAGAGGGGGGGTCTCCAACCTTTTGGATCTCAGGGACCACCAAACTCATAATTTTAAATCCCAGGGACCACTAATATGAAGTTTGATTGATGGCGGCTTGCTGTCATTGGTGGGGGAGAGAGAGAGAGATCTGATCTAACCTCTCTGCCTCCCTCCCTCCCTCTCTTTCTCTCTCTCTCTCTCTCTCACACACACACACAGAGGCAGGGGTAGGATTCAAATTTCTTAACAACCTGTTCTTGGGCATGGCCTAATTTGTGGGTGTGGCTTGTTGGTCATGTGACTGGCTGGGCATGGCTTGTATGTAAACATTATAAATATTGATTTTTTTATTTTAAAAAGAGTAACTTTTACCCAAAATCAGGCAAAGCAGGCAGGCTGATTGAGTTGCTCACAGAATCACAGATTCAGAGATCCGTCTTTCTGCCATCAGCTACCTGAGTCTGTCACATAAAATTTGCTATCAAGCAAACTCACAAAATTAACTCACAAGACACCATGTATGTAAATATTGAATTTTTTATTAAAAAAGAGAAACTTTTACCCAAAATCAGGCAAAGCAGGCAGGCAGACTGAGTTGCTCACAAAATCACAGATTCACTTAGAAATCTATGTTTCTGCCATCAGCTATCTGAGTCTGCACTGAATAATAGAACCTTCAGTCCTAAGGGAGTTTTGGCTCTGCTTAAAAACTGAGGCAAAGTTCTAAAAATTAGTTAGAAAGCAAGAAATCAAACTATTTCCTGCTTTCCAGCACAGCAGAACAGCTGATAGTTGGGGGGGGGGAGAAAAAATAGCAACTTAGCAAGCAAGTTTGCCAGGTAAGGAGTGAGTGGGCGTGGTGGGTTCCTGCAGGCCATGTGGGCAGCGTAGCCTTGTGTTCCTGTGCCGCCTGGATTAATTGCTTTGGGGGTTGCTCTGAGGGTGACATTTCTCTGCAGACCACCAAAATTTTCTCATGGACCACCAGTGGACCACGGTTGGTGACCACTGTTCTAGAGAGGTGGTGCTTAGAAATAAGACATTCCAAAGCAGCTAGATGAACTTGAAGCTTCACTAACAATTTATTGTGGGATGCATAGCAATAGTAATAGGGATAAGAAGTCACATTGCTGCATGAGATAAACAGCTCTGATTATTTTGGATAATTATTAAAAACACACATACAAAGAAGCACACAACCTGTTTTATTGTCAATGAGAAACCAACCATCATTTTATAATGCTCCTAATCTGATTATCAAATCAATATTCATCTCCAAACTTCCAGCCTTGTGAGATAGATAGACAATATTTATTTTGGCCAATGATCAGATAAAACAAAACATATTTAAACTAATTACATCAGAAATGAGGAGAAAACAAACAAATAATTATATAGCCATAAAATGAATAAATATGGTTATGAGAAGTCTTGTGCAGTACTCATTTTTTCTGCGCACATTCACAGCAGCTACACTATATATAAAAAAGGAAGCAGTAAGATTACTGGGCATAATTCAATCAAACAGAAGTGCTCTTAGCCTCCCCCTGTCCATTTATTTTAGGAGAAAATCAATTAAATATTTAACAAGCTGTTTTGTGCTACTTCTTTTTCATACCACTTAACTGTCCAAAGTTTTGATTATTGATCAGAAATCAATGATACATTCATTTTAATTTAACTTGCAGAATATTTTAATTTAGACCATCATGATCATAATTTAACAAATACAGTAAGTCCTTGACTTAAGACCACAATTGAACCCAATTTTTTTGTTGCTAAGTGAGACGGTTGTTAAGCACATTAACAACCCCCATTTTACAACTGTTTTTTGCTGGCTACAAGGATAAATTTTATGGTTAATAATCTGATAGAGACACTGCATGCACGTGTCAGCTTTGGAAGTCAAATTCCACGCAGCCACATAGCCTGAGAAAGTGGGAGGGGGGTGATTTCAATTGAGTAGTTCTAAGTAGACAAAATAAAAATCTTTTCTTAGTTCAAGGTTATTAAGTGTGGCGCAGCAGAGAAAATGGATCTTACACTGGGACAGATAATGATTGGTCCATCTGATATGATGATGGGAGAAAAGGGGATGGATTATAGTTTGGGACATTGTGGGAAGTCAGGGAAACTTGTAGTTTTGAGATTCCACAGATGTGCCAGGTGCTATTCTAATAAAGGTACTTTTGAGATTATGCTTGGAGTTACTGATTGGAATGGAAGTTTGCGGGAATGCTGACAGCAAAATTATTTGAACCTTTTAGGTACAGGACAAGAAGGGCAGCTCTAAATTTTTGATAAGAGTCCTTATAGTATAAACATTTTATACTTCAGTCATCATCTTCATTTTTCTTTGGCCTAAAATTATTGATTTAATAATTTCTACCTTAGTTTTTTGGCCCCTGTTGCAAATATACTCTGGGGGAAAATCAGCCAACAGTTTACTCTTTAAGCCTTTCTTCCCTGAAATTTGAAGACCACACTGCACAAGAATAGCAACCCCATTAAAAATAGTCATAAATTTATCAGATTATCTTGGAAGGGGAGTTGTGTTTTTCAATGCATATTTAAATAGCATGGATGAAATGAGCCATGGCTTCTGTGCAGAACACTATAAGAGGTCAAAGTAAAATTTATCAGATATTTCTGGTGGACTTTTTTTGGTTGTTATATGTTTATCATCTCTAACAGCTGGAGCGGGTTTCAAAAGTTATTTCTACATCTTTAGACTAAATGGCAGAATGAAATTTTGGTTCAATGTACTTTCCTGCCTTGCACGTGCAATTTAAATGTATAATAGAGATGAATGTATATTATACTTTTGGTCCAGTAATATTCATAGCAGAAATTAGATTGTCTCAAATCATCTCAGTCATTTTATACCACTACTGCCACTATTATTGCTACCGTTAGTATTTAATGCCCACATTGAGCAGTAGTAGTAATGGCATTTCATTAACAGGAAACAAGGAAAGCTTTATACTGTAAAGATAACCAAGTGAAGCTTCTGATACTTTCATCAGGAAAAAATCATAAATTAAAATACATTCTTAAATGTACCTTCCCTTTCTTTTAATTATAATAGTCCTAATAAATGCCTCATGATCATAACTGAGAAGAAAATATTCTTTTTTTTTTTTTTTAGGCTCACCTAGACTAAAAGAAAACAAAAAAAGCCTTCCTTGATTCTATTTCACCCTAAGGCTATATATGGGTTTAATTGTGTAAGCCTAATCTGCCTAACTCTATATTTCTCCCTCTCTCTTTCTCTCTGTCACACACACATAGACACACACACACACACACACACACACACTTATATCTCTCTCTTTAGCATCTCCGACTCTATCGTCTCTATCTCTATCTGTCTCTATCATCTCTCTCTTTTTTATCATCTCTCTCTCTCAAACTTGTTGCAAGAGAATCTGCTGGGCAGAGTAATCTGCTTTTACCCAGCAGCCTATGGTGCTGGGAACAAAAAAAGAAAAGGAAGCAAATGTATGACTATAGCAATAGCACTTAGATTTATATACTGCTTCATAGTGCTTTACAGCCCTCTCTAAGCTGAGAGTCAGCATATTGTCCCCAACAATCCTCATTTTACCCATCTTGGAAGGATGGAAGGCTGAGTCAGCCTTGAACCTAGAGTCAGTTTGCCCCAAGGCTTAGTCATCACATTATTCAGCATTGTCTACCAAATGCTTGCACGTAATGAGCCTTTGATGACAGCTTGCCTAGACCTACTTTAAAACATTTTCAAGGTCATCTCTGATATCTATAAAGCATGCCAAGCATCAGAAAACAATCATTTCTGAAGCAATAGAACACAAGATCTGCAAGTGGGCATCCCCTACTGCCCAGAGACGATCATACAAGGACAAATCATCCACTACAAAGATTGTTTGGGGATGGGAGAAACTTCAGATGTAATTTACTGGATTCCTGTAAGGACTGTCCCCATGACTATAATTACCAGACTAATAATTACCAGATTATGAGAACACAAGCAAGCAGTTAGACAAGGACACCTGAATTCATTGGTACTTTTACATTGAAATGAACAAAGACATGCATTTGATTTTGCAGCTACTATGATTGTTGGCTGAGCAGGGACAAAAATAACCTGAAAAATAATTGAACCCTGGGAAATAGGCCCCTTGTTAATCAATAAGAGTGCTGATTTACCACCAACCTATCAAGAATTTAGGAGCCAACAGAGTGATGGCACAAGGAAACAATGACTTAATAGCCAACCATCAAAACCTTAATTAACAACTAAAAGCTACACACAACCAGGAACCATATAATACAACACATAGAATAACCCAGTGCACACATTCTGGAGAGACACGACTTTCTTGGTGATGGGCTCCAGCACAAGTCTGAAAGCTTGGAGGAATAAACCTTTTGTCCTAGTGACCAACTTACACCGGATCCTGTAACATTATCTTGGGAGATGTATATTTACCTTCATTTGCAACAATTAATATATGTCAGAATCGTTTGGTTATATCCAACAGCCCCAGTTTTTGAATACTGTCATCTTAGGCAAGGTAACTGATTCAAGATGGTGGTTTCAAATTTTCCCATAACATTCCAAAAATTGTTTTAATTTCCCGTAATGTGCCAGTGCAACGAGAGCTAAAGGAACCAATTATGCAAGATAACATGGAGTGCTAGATGAGAAAAGAGGCTGGCATAAAGCCTTGGTTTCATCCCAGGAAGATTATTACCAGGCAATTCAATTATCCTTTATAATATCTAGAAGTTTCAAATGATCACACATTTTGGTAGTTAAGCAGACACCCTGTATTTGATATCACAATCACAATTGCCACAAAGAAGAGGGAGTCAAGCTATTATCCAAAGCACCTGAGGACAGGACAAGAACAGAGGTGGTATTCAGCAGGTTCTGATCAGTTCTGGAGAACCAGTAGTGGAAATTTTGAGTAGTTTGGACAATCAGCAAATACCACCTCTGATTGGCCCTGCCCACATCTATTCTCTGCCTCCTGAGTCCCAGCTGATTGGCTAGGTCTTCTTTTGTTGCCCTGCATGGGAGAATGGAGCTGGAAAGCATGTGGGAAGGGAATGGAGATTTTACAGTACCCTTCCCCTGCCACGCCCACCAAGCCACACCCACAGAACTGGTGGAAACAAATTTGAACCCCACCACTGGACAAGAAGCAATAGGTGAAAGCTAGTCAAGGAGAGAAGCAACCTAGAACTAAGGATTCCTGACAGAACAATTAATCACTGGAACAAATTGCCTCCAGAAGTTGTAAATTCTCCAACACTGGAAGTTTTTTAAGAAGAGATTGAGTAACCATTTGTCTGAAATGGTATAGGGTTTCCTGCCTAAGCAGGGGGTTGGACTAGAAGACCTCCAAGGCCCCTTCCAACTCCGTTGTTCTGTTCTGTTTTGCTGATTCTAAACCAGTCTCCAAACTTGACACATTTAAGACTTGTGGAATTCAACTTTCAGAATTCTTCAGTCAAAAACCAAATCCTACATGTCTCTGTCTGTCTCTTGTCCTCTCTCTGTCCATGCTACAAGATGTACAGTGAAAAGTGTTTCTAAAGTCTCCTCTGTCTTCCTTTACAGAGGATCTCTGGCACTGGGGAGATACTCTGGCCTTGCCTCCAAAGTGAGGGATTCTTCCTTTTGAGAATTACGTTTGATTCTTATTTTCTCCCCTCTTAGAAAAGGTTAACATTGATTTTTGTCCTTCTGAACTGATTTTCTAGAATTTCATCATACTCTATTTTTTCTGTAACTTAATAGATGGGATGATGACAATAAGGACAACAATAACAATTGTAGAGTTCTTAGTTTTTGAATAAAACTTGGATTGATCTTCATCAGTGGTAGGATTCAATTGTTTTTAACCATTGGTTCTGTGGGCGTGACTTGGTGGCCGTGGCTCAGGGGTGTGATGCAACTGGGGTAACAACCAGAGTGCACGAGTGCATGCTTTGCACACACACGCAGAGGGTTTGCTGCATACCTTCTCCTGCAATCTCCATGTGTATTAAACAGCTGATGCGCAGCAATCCGCTATGCCGTGCGAAGCAGCTGAGCTTGAAATCCAGGAAATAATGGAGTGGGCGGACCCAGCAGCTGATCATCAAAGTGAATTGGTTCGCTCCAAGATGAACCTTGGAGCTACCGGTTCAGTCGAACTGGGTCCAACCAGGCCAAACTGGTAGAATACCACCACTGATCTTCATTCATCAGCCTCTGATGAGTATTCTGCAGAAGAGAATAGCAATAGCACTTAGACTTTTATACCATTTCACAGTGCTTTACTTAGCCATCTCTAAGTAGTTTACAGACTCAGCATATTGCCCCCAACAATGTGGGTCCTCGTAGTACCTCATAATAATATATTTAAGGCAGAGACATAAGGTTGATAAAAGGGTCAAGCAAGATCTTCTTTGTGAGGACTGCAACTTGTAAAAGAAAACAATTAAGACCTACCTTTGCTTGCTGTCTCTGTGAATAATGGCTCTTTTCTGGCACATATTTTTAACCATGGGATGATTAGTAGTTCAATTTAGCCTTGCTGATTTACTTGACCCTGCCAGAGTTATTGTTGCAATCTCTTTAGTTTTGATTTGCTTGTTTTAATTGTTTAATATTTAAACTAAGATGAGATGGTAATTACACTTTTTATTTAGTCAATGCCTTTTATATTTTAATAAATCACCCTCACTATGTGTTTCCTATAAAACCATGGCTGATCAATTTTTGACATGAGCAGCCAAAGGTTCTGCATTCTTAAAATGTCCCATTGATCTCAGTAAGAGAGATTTAGGTATATGATTCCTGTAGAAATCAATAGGACTTAACTTTGGCTGGATGGCCCCTTAATTATAATCACAATTCAATGTCTTTCCATATTTGTATTTTCTATTGCTAATCAAGACCCAGCCTCTAATTTGAGATATGTTGCAGTCTTCAAAAAAAGTACCACATATACCTAGCTGATCAGGTTTACAAAATGTATTACTGCTTGAAACAATATAGTGGAATGCATTATCTTTTTTGGGGGGAGGGGGGAGATCACTTGGGAAAAAAGAAACTCCCTATAGTATAAGTCTCTTGCCTTACATTGTGTTAAAATACTGTAGGCAGGTTGTATCCAAAATGATACAAAATGTGATAACATCTAAAATGACAAAAATATGATGGTATCCAAAATTTACACAAAGTGTAAATATGAAAAATTACCAAAAATATAATATCTACAATTATGTAAAGCACATCTCTGTAATAGGAACTTGGCCCATCAAGGCCCAGCAGATCTTACTACCATTTTAGTATGAGCCAGCAATGTGCTGCTAAAAAAGCCAATGCAATTTTAGTCTGCATCAACAGAGGGATAGCATCAAGATCATGAGAAGTGATAATACCACTTTAAACCTCAGTAGTGAGGTCATACTTGGAATGCTGTGTCCAATTGAACAACAACAACAACAACAACTTGGAAACTACTTCCATCCTGCAGCAATATCTGTAACATTGCCAAACATCCAGATTTGCCTATCCCAGGTCCTTGGTAAGGACTTGCTAGGTAGACAAAAATGCCAAACCCAGTCTGAACATCTGGCTGACTATGTGATGATTGATGATGATGATGATGATGATGATGATGATAATGATGATGATGATGATGATGAAGAGACTCCAGAAAATGTGCAATGAAGAGCAACAAAGATTATAAAGGCTAAACTGCATAAGGGATGGAGGTATGTCTAGTCTATCAAAGAGAAGGATTTATGGGAACATACTGTCTTCCAGTACTTGAGAGTCTATCATAAAGAAGAGGGGATTAACTTAATCTCCAAAACATTGGAGGGCAGGACAACAAGCAAAGAGAGATTCAACTTAGAAATAAAGATATTTTTTTTATAGTAAGAATGATTAATGAAACAGTTTACCTCCCAGATTTCTGATTGCCCCATTACTGGAGGTTTTCAAAAATAGACTGGACAATTTTTGATTGGGATGGTAGAAGCCAGTGATGGGATTCAAATTTGTTTACTATCAGTTGTATGGGCATGGCTTGGAGGGCATGTCAAGGGAAGGATACTGTAAAATCTCCAGTCAGAGGTGGTATTTGCCAGTTCTCCAAACTACTCAAAATTTCTGCTACTGGTTCTCTAGAACTGGTCAGAACTTGCTGAATACCACCTCTGGTATAAGCTCTCCTACCTTGAGCAGGGGGTTGGACTGGAAGACCTCCAATGTCCCTTCAAGGCCTTTCCATGTTCAATGTCTTCTGAGTGGCTGTTAAATGGTAAATAAAGAGTATTTTTTAATTGCTTCACTTGTTGAGCCAGATTCTGAACAGAGACAGATGGAGAAACTTCCTCTCAAGAGTCAATGGCCTCCTAAGTTTTTGTGATTAAAGTTTCTTCAATTCTGTTGCTAAGTAACAGTAAGAAGCCACAGTCACAGTTTCAAGTCTGCTTAAATTGCAGCACCTTCATCTGTGATTTTTTTTTAGAAATGCTCTGAAGTTCAGAATAAAAATGTGAATGGTTCTAGCAGTTGCTGGATTGAAGTACGGTACATTGATCAGAGGTGGTATTCAGCAGGTTCTGATCAGTTCTGGAGAACTAGTAACGGAAATTTTGAGGAGTTCGGAGAACTGGCAAATACCACCTCCGACTGGAGATTTTACAGTATCCTTCCCCTGCCACACCCACCAAGCCACGCCCACAGAACCATAGTAAAAATATTTGAATCCCACCACTGACATTGATATATATTATAGATTAATATATAGATTAATTTCACCAAAGCACAGATAATTTTTAAGACTATCATGATTTCTGAGTGAATCACTGCATTATGAAATAAAAACTCAAGTACATTACTTAGTAAAGGTTGTAATCTACTGCTATTATCACAAACTTTACCAATATGAGCGCAATGCCTAAATTGCCCGATACAATTCATGTTTACAAAAGCAAAAATCAAATTACACATACGCACATATTTCTCTACCACTTAAAATTTTGGAATGCAGATTCTAATCTTAGAACAAGAGGGAATGAAAAAAAAAATTGTCACATGTTTATCCCATGACACCTCAGTGTCTTAGACAGTCTACTACTACCACCTGCTACCTCAATTCCTATAGAGCACAATTACTTTTTTCTTAAAAAATAAAAGTATATTTTGTCTAGAGTATATATCTAGAATAGAATATAGTATATAACGTCTATAATATTTTCTTTAAAACCTTTCATAGTTGGTTCAGAGTTAACTAATTTTGATTTATTAATGTATCTATTTGTCATTGTAAGGCCAGATTTTAAGGATAAAATAAACACCTATATAAGACAAAATAAATTTTAAAATGACAAAGTCGATGGAAAAATAACCAAAATACAGATGTGTAGGATTTGTTACAAAGGAACATCCCTAAAAGTAGTGTGTTCTGCTTCCTGATTTTTGTTTCAGGTTGTGTAACTTTCAGTGCCTGCTATTGTCACATCAGAAGGACTAGAAAAGTCACCTATGTTCTTATGAAAAGAAGGGGAGAAGTAAAAAGGGGAGAAGTAAAATTTTTTGCTTCTGCATGTGCTGTATATTAGGTAAAGTTTTTTGTCTTCTTCAAAAAGGTTTATTTGTATGCTGCAAATAACAGTGGAGTTTTGTTGGTTGGTTGGTTTTCCATATTGCTGTAGACTTCACAGTATGTATGTATGCTGAAGAAAAGGAGGGGATAGGAGAAAAGAGGAGAGGAAAGTAAAGGAAAAAACAGAAAGAAAAGGAAAAAATATTCATAGCTGCTGTTCATGGAGGTGCTGTAAGGTGCTATCATGGAGCACTATAATCCAGCTGTGGGGTCTGTCATCTGCTTTTGTCAAGTGCATTTCTCAAGAGTTCTTCTAAGCATCCTTCTCATTTTCCCTACTTTTAAAATGACAGAATCATGCTGAGTGGATTCCATCTGTCCAGTTTTGTTACTCAAACTATGATTTATTATTAAATATTCTATGATAATAACCCCAAATCTTTTCTCGCTCCAAGTTTTTTGTAAATACAGCTCGTAGCCCAAGTGCTGGGTTAATGAACATCATGTATCATCTATCATGCAAGGTCTCCATCTGTTTTTAGCAGGCACGGTTGACATTTTAGGATGAGCTCTCCTTAATGATTTGCCTGGGGAAATAGAACAATAGTACAAAGTGAACAGAACCAGGTATTCTTACTTTTAATAGATTTTTTAAAGTGCTCTTTCCTTTCTAATCATCCCAAGGGTTTTGAATGATATTTAGGATTACACCACTAATTTTCATGTGTTTTACAGGAAACCAAAATGAAAACATGCACTTATTGTAGAGAAGATGCTGTGTGTGTATATACAAAAAAAAAAAAAAAAAAGAGTTAGTAGGTTGTCCATACCAGATACCTTACCTGTTATAGATAATGAAAGATGAAAACAATATATATATGAGAGCTACACATTGAATATAAGTTTTTTCCAAGGTGTCTTTTGCGTTATTCTTTTTCCAACCACATTTAAAGCTATCTTCCAAATTTTCCATATATATTTCTTTGAACATCCATTTTTCAGGTTCAACTCTCCATTCAGTTACTTCTTTAAAAACCTAACTGAATTAATTGGATGTAGTTATTGTCCCGGACTATTGTTTTTCATGCTTTAATTTAAAAACCGTAAGCAAATGTATGAAATCTCTCCGATTCATTTTTCCACCTTTGTAATAAATAGTAACAGTATTCTAATGGATCTTCATTCATATTATATAGGAGTTTAAGCCTAAGTGATAACATTGTTAAGATAAGGCTAATCTCCTCCTCCTCCAAAAGCATTATCTGAATATGTGGAACCAGCGAATATTTTATTTATTTATTTATTTGTTTGTTTATTTATTTATTTATTTATTTTATTTATTTTTGTCAATTGCTTACAAAATAATGGGTATAAGTAAAAACATAGTTATGAATACATGAATACATATAAGAAAAATTAAAAATAAAATGAACATGTTTCATAGCAGTTTAGAATGGGAAGAGACTGAAGAACACTAACAAGCAAAGTCATTCTTTAGATAAACAATTCCTAGGGCTTTTTAGAAAACTGGAATATAAAAGGAGGCTTTTATATTCCTGGCTCACATCAAACTATTAGAAGAGACAATTTCCCAATAAAAGTCTAGTTGAAACATATGCTCTTTATAGTGGTAGAATGAAAGGCCATGTTGTTATATCTGGTTGCTCATTTACTGCGCTTAGGTTTTTACCATGCTGTATTTTTTTCTTATGAATGATATAAGATAATCTTTAATGTCACTTTTTTTTTTCCTGTGAACACATTGGCACACATTAAAAAAATGAAATTCTGATGCCTGCTTTCAAAAGAATATATAAGTTTTCATTTTCTCTTGCAGGATTAAAGCGGAAAACTACATTATTATCTGTCCAGACAAGTAAGTTATAATTAAGGACGGCTCAAGCTTATGTTCTTTGTTTTCTTTCTTTGTAGTATATGTATATGTGTGTGTATGTATGTGTATGTATGCATGTATGTATATTTACATGTGTGTGTGTGTGTATACAGACAGACAGACAGACAGACAGACAGACACACACACACACACACACATATACACACATATACTGTATGTATACAACGTAACCTTAGATTTCTGCTGTGATTCAACAATTAGACCAAAGTCTCAGAAAGCCATTGATAAAAATGACATATAGATTGGCTGCTAATATATCACATTTCATTTTTAAGAGCTGCAAGAATAATTACACAAGTGGCTATTGGAATTAATAGGAATATGTGTAATTATTAAAATAGTTGCCAATAATTCTTAATAACATACCTGATGAAACATATCTCATGATCTAGCCATCTATCATGTAGTAGGTAGGTAGATAGATATCATCTATTGATCGATCGATTGATCCGACCGACTGACCTACCTACAGTATCTATCTATCATCTACCTATCTTCCAAAATATTCAGAGGTTATAGCAGCACATAGAACTAGCAAACAACAGACAAAGAAGCAAATAATGGCAGATGAAAAAATGTTGTATTTTTATTTTTTAAAAAATTAACTGTTAATTTCTAAAAAAACAACTTATTGGTTCCCCTCCAATATTGTGTGCCTTTCTATAAAAGAAAAAAATCAACATGTTGTGAACTCCTAAAGAATGACAAATTCATCTGCATTGCAATGTGCGCTGCAGTTCTTTATTTTCAATTTAGATTCTCAGATCATTTTGACCATAAATATCAAAAAGGCAAATTCAATTTGCTCAACACAGCACAGACAGAACAGGACAATTATTTTAATATAGGTAATTGGAACAATAAATCAATGGATTTGCATAAGTGAACTCCATCCTCCTGAAGTGGAAAGAGTATATTACTTACTTGTAAGTCTATATTTTACACAACAATAAAGGACACAGAATTAAAAAAAAGAAAAGAAACCACCGGGGGAAGTTTTTTAAGGGTATCCATTTCAATGCAGAAACTCAACATTGTCTTCTTCCCAAGAGCCAAATGAACCTCTAACCTCTTCCCAACCCCTGCCTCTCTTCCTCTTTATTCATCTTCAGTTGTGAACCACCAAGAGTTCAGTTTTGACACCCTTTTAGTATCAAAATTTAAGCACATGAGGATGTCTTTTCCTTTCTTTTAATCAATGATTCAAAGCAACCATTTTGATATGGATCTGTCCATCAGTAATAAAAAAGGTCACAGAATAAATATTAATGACAATGGAAGCATTATTTTTCTCAGTACAAATATGCATTCCCATTTTCTACATTTTAGTGACAGGCATGCCAAAGTATCATTGACATGCCATTCATCTATTGAGATCTAACTTTATAAGATTGCAGCAAGTGACAGCATCTAACTGACTGTTGTGGTTAGCTGGCAGCAGGTGCGGATGGCTGAGGAGAGCAAGGACTCAGATGAGGGGCCAGGACCATTAGGGAGTGGACTGCTATCTTCAGAGATTGTGGGGGCTGGCAGCAGTGATGAGGAGGTTCCCAAGGAGGTTCCTAAGTGCGAGTGTGCGCAGGATTGCTTGGAGGAAAGAGCAATTACAACAGCACGGGTGACTCAGAAGTAAGGCTACAAGGTAATGTCCTCCTTCAAAGAAGATAAAAGCCAGCTGTGCAACGAATGTACTTTGCAGAAGGTAAAGACGTTTTGAAACTCCAGCCTCATGGACATTCCAGTATCCTGCATTTGTATTTGAAAATTCTTATTTTGCAAATTATTTCTTGTCTGTTATCTTTTGGCAAGTCTTGCACAGTTTGGCAAGGCTTGTGCTTATCACAGCTAATTATTTAGAAAAAGCTTTACAAGGTTTCTGCTTCTTTCGGATTGTGTTTGATTTGTTGGGAAAGGGTGTGGGTCAGAACACTGACCTTCTTGTGAGAAAATAGAGAATGGTCATTAAACTTGGTTCACATTCTGCTGAGAAGTCTATCTTCTCCTTCCCTTCCTCCCTTCCTCCCTTCCTCCCCCCTCCCTCCCTCCCTCCCTCCCTCCATCTTCTCTGTCTCCTCTACCTTTGTATCTTATTGTCTCTACCTCTACTTCTATCTCTCCCTTACTTCTGCCTTTCTCTTGAAAGATAGTGATGTCAAACCTCCCCAAGTCATCAGAAATTAAGCTTCTCCTGGCTTCCGGTTTGAAGTCTCTTCGGCAATAGACAAAAATCCGTGATCGTGTGCAGTTTCGGTCTGTGCTCACTGCTGGAGTGCCCCGAGCCGGCTGGTTTTGGGGCTAAGCCACCCCGTAGAGGTGGTGAAGAGGGGGGAGACCACCAGCAGGGTTTAGGAGAGCCACATCTCTCTTTCTCGGCTGGCCATTACTCCCTTTCCCAAAGGCAGTTGCAGCGGTGGTCAGAAATGGCCATCACAAAGAAGAACTTGATTGGAAAAGAATGTGCAGGAGGAAGATAAGAAGTGAAAGTTTTGGCTTACCGGGTTAAATTGTAAAAGCAACAACTAAGGTACCCTGGAATTTAAACTTACAAAAAAATAACATCACTCCCAAAGAAGAGTCGGAAGCAGCGAAGGAAAGTGAAAAGGGAAAGGTTTGGGTTTTTTTTCCCTCTCCCTTTCCCTATCCTGACAACTAAGAGACTTAAATAAGAAATTGGAAAACTCCGCTTTGACAACAATAGGCAATTAAGCTGAAAATAAAACAAAATGCCAAAGGGATAATAAAGATTTCTGGACACTATTTTTTTTTTTTTTCATAAGCAGGAAGGGAGAGAAAAAGAATAAGGGAAGGATCTGGAAGAGGGAGGAGACTGCCTGGAATTAAAAAGAATCTACAGCAAAACTTCAACAAGACTTGTAAAAGATACATTTTAACTGAAACTTTGTAACTAAAGAGTAACCCCAAGAAGAGAAAGTTAAAAAAAAGAGCAAAAAGAAACAGCTTGCGTGTATTTGGATTATTTGGTGATCTTTGGATTCTTGGTTATTATATCTGAATGACTAAAATCAATCGGGTGGTTGTTTAAAAATTTATACAATGGCACCACTTCTGGATGAATTGAAAATGGAACTTAAAAAGTACAAAAAAGATGCACAAGAAGGGAAGGGTTCTTTTGGCTTCATTTTTCAATTCCTTAGAAATGGAGATTTGGAACTATGAAAAACAGCAAGAAATGTCTGCAAAACAAAAAGACTGGGACAAAGAAGAAGCCATCTTTAATGAACAAGTAATGTTATGTGGGGAAGAAAAAGGAAAGGGGGGAAAGAGAATGGAGAATTTAAGATTTAAATTTAAAGAACCAAAGAAAAGAAAAATAATTAAAAAAATAAGTATAATATTGGAAAGCAACAGAAAAGGGGAATACAGAAGAGAGAAAGAGAGGTAGAGAGACAAGGGGGTAAAAAGGGGAGAGAGAAGAAGAGAGGGAAGAAGGAAAAGAAGAAGTTACAAAGGACCTGTTAGTGTTTGGGGACAAACCCCCAAGCAGAGTGCACAGCAGCAGTCAAGCCAGGCAGCCAAATGAGAGAGAGGCTGGGCCCAAGAGTATACACACACTGGAGACAAAAACACTGTTTGTAGTTTTTAAATAGTTATTTAATTCACACAGAGATTAAGAAGTGTCATTCAGTCCATATGTCATTATCCAGTATATCCATCCAGTTACCTAGTCCATTAACAGTAAATACAATGTCTTTATCTGCTTGTAAATCTTCTCCTTCCGATACCTTTCTCTTCAAGACATCGCTGAGTATGCACAGCTCACCAAGTAAACAGTCCTTTTGTTCAGTAGAAACAGTATCTTGCACAGTAGCCAACAAGCAGACGTCTCATACAGGAGTAAACAGCAGGCAGCAGATAGCAGAGAGACCAGCAGACCAGCGACCAGTAACACCAGGAACCAGGAACCAGGAATCAGCAACCAGGAAGTGTTACGTCTCTCTCACTGCCTCTTATTTGCAGCTTGCAACCGCACCCTTAATTATCAAATTACATTGCAGTTTTTGTGCTTAAAGCTACAAACACTTAAACCTAGGTTCATATATTTATTCACCCAAACCTAGTTGGTGTATGCATATACCCAACAGGACCGGAGCAAGATATAGAGAAACAGGACCTATTTAGAGATAATGGATGAAAATCTAACTGAAAAAGGGATTCTGTAAAGGTACATAAGATTGTATTGTTATATTAGTAATAGAAATAACTTTCAAAAATTGGAAACAATGTATGATTAAAATGAGGGATAAAATAGTGTAATTTAGTGAAATGTTTGTTAATAAAATAAGTAAAATAAAATAAATGAGAAAATTGAATTAGGAAGGAACAGGAACATTTTAATTAGTTAATGTCTTATAAAATATAAGTGATGAGGGGGGGAATTAATTATGGAAAGCTTATAATTGTTCCCATAGACGTATGATATTTAATTGAAAAGTAATGTTAAAGAAGTTAAGACTTTAATGAATATTAATATTAATGATAGAATTGAATTGGAATGGAATGTGTTGTTTTAATTACATACATTTATAATTTTTTTTAAAGAATACAGTGTGTATTTTAAGAATGTACCAAGCAGAATCCATATGGAGGTTATGTATTATATTGAATGTTATAACTTTAGGGTATATATTGAAGCCTAAATAAGAACTAAATGGATAAACTTGAAAGATATGAAGGCATCATACTTCAATCAGTAACTACAGGAGAAATTTTGTTTAATGAGAAAAGATAATAGACAATTGAAACAGGACAGACAAAAAATATAAATACAATGATCTGAATTGAGATGAGTTAATTAAAATAAAATTGAGAAAATTAAAAGAGGGAAGAAGCTATGCAGAAAATGTAAAATAGCAATAAGATACAGAATAGAATATAAAAATGAGCATGAACCTGAATTTGTGTCTGTATGAAGAAATGTAACCCGGGATTATGCTACTTTAAAAAAAGATGTTTTATTTGCATTTTTTTCTCTTTGTGAAAACTCAAATAACATTTACAAAAAAAGAGAGAAATAAATAAATAAATAAATAAATAAATAAATTAAGCTTCTCTTGATGAAATATTTATCGTTATTTCTACTCCTCTCTTCCTGGCATCATGGATAATGGGAGAAGTGCATGAAGATGCTAAATCAATCAGGATTGCCTTCTATAAACAGGAGTATTTTCCTTCACATTAATTTCTTATAAATTATGCTATGCACTTCCACAACTTGGTGTTTTCCAGGTGTTGTGTGATTAAAACTTTCAGAATTTCCAACTAGCCTGAAATTATGAAGATTACCAACTTCCAATATGTCTCAGCACAAGCTGGTTGAGAATGAACTAATGATAAAAAAGTCAACCAGCAATGAAAAAAAAAATCATACATAACAACAATTTATGTGTAAGCTTGAATGTGTACTCAATACTAGGAAAAAAATATATATGAAGAGTCTGCTAACAAAACAGTATTAACTTTATTTTGTGTTAAGATCATAAGAAGATGTTTGATTTCACACAGCTATAATGAATTATCTATTTAGTTGGACTAATTAAAAGAAAACCTGTAAATTGTTCATCGAATGATTAATTTTAAAATAATGGAGAAAAATGCAGGATTCCTTAAATATTTACTCACATATTTTCATAAAACATAAACCCGTAAAAATATGTTGATGAAATATTTTAACAATATATTATATATTTCACTTTATGATTTAAGCAACCCCTCCCAAATTAACATTTTAGTATTTCAGATATGTCATTTCCTTTCAAAGAATAAAATTAAAAGACAATAGCAAGTTGCTCCAGTTGATTTTGCTGGTTCTGTCACAACTAAACAAGAGTATCTAACATTTTACAAGGATTCCACTGGCAATATTTTCTGCATGCAAAAGTGTTTCATCATTGTATCACATTTCTTCTAAAGAAAATAAACAGAACTAAATTTGTTCACAATGTATCATTCTGTCTGGTTATGGACTTTTTACATATCCTGCTGTTTTTTTTCCCTTAATGCCTTTTACAATAAAATGTCTATTGCGTTACAGTTAATTATGAGCAATAGACATTGTCAATTAATTGGACTATTTTTGAGTAGTGGTAAGGAGGGGCAAACTTTTTAACTATGAGATGGTTATGAACACCACCTTTCTTTTATTTATATCAACAGTAAATTTAAAACAGTGATAAGCCTTCTTTATATAATAATTAACTCACTTTATAAAGATAGAACATATAAAGAGGTAGAAATACTGTGGAGAAGTACTTTACCAATGGAGAAATATTTTATGAACTTGGAGAAGTTATCATTCACTAGAAAGTGAAGGAAGGAAGGAAGGAAGGAAGAAGGAAGGAAGGAAGGAAGGAAGGAAGGAAGGGGAAGGAAGGAGGAAGGAAGGAAGGGAGGGAGGAAGGAAAGAAGGAAGGAAAAAAGAAAGAAAGGAAGGAAGAAAGAAAGGAAGAAAGAAAGAAAAAGGAAAGAAAGAAGAAAGAAAAGAAAGAAAGAAAGAAAGAAAGAAAGAAAGAAAGAAAGAAAGAAAGAAAGAAAGAAAGAAAGAAAGAAAGAAAGACTTTCCATATCCTCTCTAGTTCCTTCTTTAGGTCCTGATACTTCTCCATATTCCATTTTTCCTCATTTTCTGTCAATTGACACTTCTCATCTATCATGCAGTGGTCTTCTGGTCCTTGTTTACTACCAACAATAACTGGTTGCTTGACTAGCCTGCCTTCTGTATCCGGAAATCCCACAAGATCTTAGGTTTCATATTCTCCAGGTCTTTCAGTGGGAATTCCCATCTTGACTTGGGAGAGCCTGTCCCACAAGAATGCAGCCATTCTTGTGCATAATAAAAGCTACTTGGTCATGCTCTATAAATCTTTCCTTTTGAACAGTATTGCTAAACAGGTTCAGCCAAATATACTTTGAAGTCTTCATGTTAACTAGGAGATCATAGTTATTTCATGAATCAATGTCCATCTTTTGCGGTAGATGATAGTTTTATCAGCTACCAAACCAAAAATGATTCCGTGCTTAATGTGACACAAATAATTCATTTCATTTGGCATATGCAGCTTCTGTTCAAATAGCTATATGCCTGTATTTTTTTCTTACAATTCTTTTATAAAAGTCAGCATAAAGGAAGAGGAGTAAAAAGGACCTATTTCTTTATATTTATATGCAAATGAATAATTCATTTGAGTGCTTCACAAATAATACGCAATCATTTTCTCCTTGGAAAATGCAGAATTTACTTTATTTCTTTATTCATGCATGTATAATGTTCATACTTATTGGTTAGAAAATGATATATAAAAAGCTGCCACAAGGAATACCAACCTGAATATCAATTTACTGTGAATCCAGGGGTATTTAAAAACAAACAAACCAGAATCAAAATCTGAATAGTTTTGTTGATCTAGCTGGAAAGTGCAGTCCAAAACCACATTCCTTGTAATTATATTTCATTTTCCTTATTTATTTGCAGGTTGACAATAGACTTCCATAATGGTCATGGAATCTGTCATAATTACAATATTGGATTTACAAGTAATGACACACAAGTAAACTTTCAAAGTGGTGCTTTTAATGAATCAGTTTTGTGTAATTACAAAACCCCCTTCTAAATTGTGTAGCAGGTGCATTACTTTACTTTGCAAAAAAGAATTCTTGAAATTTAAAGAACTGGTGAAAAGCACCTATAGATAGTCCTCAACTTATGATCACGATTGAGTCTTGTTGTTAAGCAAGATGCTTATTAAGTGAACTTTGCCCCATTTTACTGCCTTTCTTGCCACAATTGTTAAGTGAATCACTACAATTTTTAAGTAAGCAACACAGTTGTTAAGTGAATCTTGGTTTCCCCGTTGCCTTTGTCAGAAGGTCAGAAAAGATGATCACGTGTCCTAGGGACACTGCAACTGTCATAAATATGAGCTAGTTGCCAAACATCTGAATTTTGATCATGTGACCATGGAGAACGCTGTGACTGTCATAACTGTGAAAAACGGTCATTAATTACTTTATTTAATGTCATTGTAACTTTGAACAATCACTAAATGAATGGTTGCAAGTTGAGGACTACCTGTACTTAAACTAAGAATAGGTATCAGGTGAGATGCCTATGTGATTCACTCTAAATATATGCTTAGTCTTACTATTGGGCAATGATATAGAAAATTATCATCCTAATATTATTTTTTTGTTGTCCAAAACGTCCATTTCGAATGGAAACTTAATAGATGTGTTGAAGTCTTCTACTCAAGTAGCTGGTATCTGTGGATATGGAAACTCCAGGATTCCTAGCTCCTGTCCTTGCCCAGATCCTCAAAATTTACCTAGAATTAAAATTCCTTGTCTCAGTACTACACATTAAAATAAGTAGATTTATTTAAATTATATGTAAATGCCTATTGTTCTGAGAGAGAGAGAGAGAGAGAGATTATTTCTTAACCTTGAGCCTGGTGAGATTCGAACTGCCAAATAGCAAGCAGCTAGAAGTCATCAGAAGTAACCTGCAGTACTGCATTCTAATCACTGTGCCACCACAGCTCACATGCTTTTGCCTAACATATACTTTGTCCCTAGCTATTTTCTATGATGTATTGTATTTTTGTATATATTTTGCCCCTTTACTAGTATAACCTATATTGAACTGTTCCTACTTTTCTTCCTCCCTCCACCCCTCCCAACCACCCTCCTTTCTTCCCTTCTTTTCCATCTGAAAAACTGCCTCAACAAATTATGAGCAGTGCAGAATTTAAGGGATAGTCACATACTGAATTAATTTGTGTTTTGGTTGGAAAAAATATAAGATTAACAGGGTTTTCCTTCCTGACTTATTTTCTTTCCCATAACTTATATAATTCTATTCTCAACACCATCAGTTTCAACTCTGTCCTATTTTTTTTCTATCAACTACTCACAAAGATTAAGATTTATCTGAAGATCACTAGTTCAGAAAATTAAGATTGCCAAGCAGACTGAACCCCCCAAAATCTAAGCCTTAAATGTATTACAGTCTCCAAAATAAACTTCAGTGAGATTTTAGACTGGCTCTGAATTTGTTTATGTGTTTTCTGTTTCTAAATAAACATACATTTTACAGTATAAACACACTCACTTTACTTATTTCTCCAGCAGTTCTGTTGAGAGTTAAGGTAGTGACCAAAAAGGCAACTGTCCTACTTAGTTTGAAAACATCTCTTAACATGTTTTGCTTTCTTTGCTTCCTTTTTTTTTAAAAAAAAATCTTGTTGGTAATTCATAAAAAAGGTCAAACATAACATCAACAAACCAGAGCATCTTATGAGAAAGACTGTTTATTAGAAGTAATACCAACTTTTGAAACTTCCCAGCATCAATAGCTGCTGATGTTCTAGCTTCCCTGCTCATTCTCTTTTACAACTGTATATTTTATAACAATTTTAAATATTTTGCATTTTATTTAAGGCAGTATACAGCAACACGGGAGCTATAACATACCTTGACAATTTGTGCAGACTTGATTAAACAGGCAAGATAATATCTCTTGTGGAGGCATTAAGAAAGAAGTATTATTATTATTATTATTATTATTATTATTATTATTATTATTATTATTATTATTTTCACAGATAGCTAGCTGTACACACTGGATTTCTCATTTTGGTCAAATTCTTTCCAAGGACTTAGGGTAGGTAGATGTGGATGTTTTTGCTGGTGCAGATATCATCCCAGGATGTAAGCTGTTCCCAGTAAAGCTGCCCTTTGCAATTGACTGATGGTGAATTTGTCAGTGTCAATGGTGTTTAAGCCATGCTCCAATTATTTTGGGATTGCATTCAAAGTACCTATTATTAATGGTACCATTTTTTCTTTCTTTGTCACAGACATTCTATTGTCATTTGTGGGTTTTTTTTTATTTTGTCATCTTCTACAGTTCCTTCTCTTCTCTTCTTCTGTCTCCACTTACTGCCATGTCCACTATCCAGACAATTTTTGTCTTTCTTATTGACAATCATCAATTGTCAATAACAGTGTTGTGGGGTGTTATGAGGCAGGTTCTGGTCTGTCTGAATTCTAAAGTCCCAGAGCATTTTAGCTTCTTCATTTCCTATTATTTTCTCTATTTTATGGTCCCGCCTGTTCTTGCTTGCAGACAAATGTTATTTCTTGCAGATCTTTCAATGCACTATTGCTGTTACTTTGTCATACTGTTGTTTGCAGTCAATTGTGTGATTATTACTAGCATTACTTTGTAGCATCCAGTTGCTTCTTGGAGGAGAGACAACAGAACTGAATATATTGTATACATTGTTTGCCATCTGGAAGTTGCAAGCATCCACACAAACCCATTTCTGTACAGGTAGTCCTTGATTTACAGCAGTTCATTTAATGATTGTTCGAAGTTACAACAGCACGGAAAAATTGACTTTTGTCTGTTTTTTACACTTATGGACACTGCAGCATCCTCAGTCACACAATCAAACTCAGACATTTGACAACTGACTCATATTTATGATGGTTGCAGTGCAATCACTTTTTGCAAGTGATCTGACAAGCAAAATCAATGGGGTAGCCAATTTATTTATTTATTTATTTATTTTATTTTGTCAAAAGCTTACAATACAATAGAAATAAGAATAAATGTAAGTTTAAATATAAGAAATAGGAACTAATAATTGGGGACAATAGGACAGGGATGGTAGGCATGATTGTGGGCTTATGCACGCCCCTTAAAGACCTCTTAGGAATGGTTAGAGGTTAAGAGGTTAGTTTGAGGGTAAAGGAATGGGCGTTTGAGCAGGTGACAACAGAGTCAGGTAGTGAGTTCCAGACATTGACCACTCTGTTGCTGAAATCATTCTTCCTGCAATCAAGTTTGGAGTGGTTTACATTGAATTTATATCTTTGTGTGCTCTTGTGTTGTTGTGGTTAAAGCTGAAATAGTCATTAACTGGTAATACGTTGTAACATATGATTTTATGTACTATGCTTAAGTCCAATCTTAACCGGCATAGTTCAAGGTTGTCTAAGCCTAGAATCTCAAGTCTGGTGGTGTAGAGTATTCTGTTGCGAACAGAGGAATGTAATACTCTTCTGGTAAAATACTTCTGGACTCACTCTATTGTATTTATGTCTGATCTACAGTGAGGATTCTAGAAAGCAGAGCTGAATTCACTTGACTTAACAATAATGTTATTAACTTAACAACCCCAATGATTCACTTAACAGTTGTGGCAAGAAAGGCTGTAAAATGGGGCAAAAGTCATTTAACAAATGTCTCACTTAGTAACAGAAACTTTTGGCACAATAATGGTTTTAATTTGAGCATTAATTGTACTCTTTAATAGAAATGAATGTGCTAGATTTTGTTTTGTTCTTATTTATTTTATTATTATTTATATCCCACCTTTATTATTTATTTATTATTTATTATATTCATATCCATAAAATTGGGTCTCTGTAAACTGAACTAAATCAGTTGACCCTCTTATTGCCAAAAATAGAGGGTAATGCATATTCAAAATACAAATGGATTGTGGGTCTGCTCAACTTCTTTTTTAAAATGCGGGTTACCAATAATTGTATGACTCATTTGAGTAGATTTCTTCTCTTTTTTTGCCCAAAATTATAAGAATGGAGTGCCTTCAGTCCAACAGAAACTTACTAGGAGAAAGTTTAAATGGAAAAACTGTCCTATTGATACGAAGAGAAACCTTTTCTCCTAAACATTCAAAGTGTGTGTTTGAAGCAGTTGATTTTAGTTCTAGCTTTGATGAAAAATGAAATAGTCCTTCACCTCTGCTGATTGTATTTATGACAGAGTTCATTCTGCCTTTCTGTACATCAAAGGAGCCCTTGGCTTACTATGTAGTTCAGCTCTAAATAGCATTGTTTATTGAAAAATAAGGCAGCTGTAGCTGAACTTCCAAAAACAAGAAATAATGTCATAAGTAAAATCATTATCATAAAAAGAGTTAGGGGGACTGTGGCTAAGTTAAATCTTTCCCCTACATATACTTATTTTTCCCCTTATAACTTATAAGTTATTTTATTTATTTTATAAACATATATGACCACTCAATTTACAAAGAAAAGAATTTGAAGGAATATTTTATAAAGCTGAAAATTAGGAACAAAAATTAGGAACAGTCATGTTTTAAGGCTTTCCAGGATGCCAGTGGAATCAGAGCCAACCATATTTTTAAGGATGTGGTGTTCCTGGAGGAAGGTATCCCAACTTACAATGTGGAAGGAAAAAAAATAGTTAACCAACAAAAACAACCTTGTAAGTATCAAAAGAACTTTGGAAGTTTCCCTCTATATCTGGCAAATCCAGAACGCAGTATCCTTCATTCCATGTAATTAATATATATATATATATATATATATATATATATATATATATATATATATATAATATATATATATCAAGGTCTGAATATATAGCAAGTTCTACTTTCATTGTAGACAATGAAAACAATGGAATTTGGGAAATAAAGAGATTGGCAACCTTCCAGAGAGATGCCCTTGGAAAGAAATTGCTTTGTGTTTCAGAGAGTTCTGTGGTACTCCTTAGCTGAAGGATTTTGCAGACTCTGAATTGGGACAAAGGATGTAGTGAATTAGTACACAGCCACACACACGCTTTCACACACACACTTTTACACCTGCCAGATTAGAGATGTAACTGCATTAACACCACAAGACCGGTGGTCTTTGCATTTGGTGACATCAGAACTTCATTTAAATGGTACCTTATTTTTTATTCTGAATCAGTGTGTGTCTCATAAATAGCAGAATGCTAACCATTTCCGTGGAGAATACCAAGAAACACACCAAACTACCAAACTGTAAGAAGATCAGAAGAAGATTATCAGGAATGAAAAAGGCTGTTGTGTAGGTTAACTAAAAGAATCTAGATCAATTAAATTTTGGGGTATTTGGAAGAGGGGAATGGATTGAGAATGAGAGCAACATTTTCTAAATAGTGCAAGAGAGAAGACAGAATGAAAACAAAGGAATGGTTAGCTTGTTTTGTTTTAGAACAGGGGTGTCAAACTCACAGCCCATGGGCCAGATGCGTCATGCACTGGCCATGCCCATCCTCAGTTTAGCAAAAGGGAGGGAAAGTCATGATACATCACGTGACAACAACATGACATTACAAGTTTGACATCCCTGGTTTGGAAGGATGGAAAATATGAGTTACAGAGTACAAATTAGCATTCATTCATTCATCTTCTAACAAATCTCTTCAATGTGCAGTTGAAATCTATAGAAATTTGCATATTTATAGGACTCTGCATGTGTTCACTTTGGTCCCTATAGTCCCACTGCCAACCCGACCAGCCTGTTTAAACCCCAACTGTTCTGTAGTAGTAGCAATATTTAATGATTGATTTGAATAGAACTACAGCAAATAAATTATCCAGATTATTTTTTTTACTAACAAATTGTTTTAACCAACCAAAGAGAAGTTAATTTAGAAAATTTTCAAAGGAAAAACTAGTTTAGAAAAAGGAATGTGACATTTTTTTAGTCACAAGGTGGTAAAGTGATGTGAATACATGTCTTTCCTTGTATTGTATCTAGAAATATAGACTAGTCTCAGCTCATCTTCCTTCCATAACATTCCAAGTGAAAACACCATTATTATTTCTTATTTGTTTGTTTGTTTTCAGTAATGGCATTAGTCTTTGCCCTAGATAAAGTGCTGAGGACATTGTCCTTTCATAGGTTCCAATGTATCATGAGATCCACTGAGTAGAAGATAGAATATATATATATTTCTTAAGTTTTCGCGGGTACTTACATGTATGGCATTCAGCTTTGTTCGGGTATTTTCCCACGTCATTGTAGTTGTGCTTTTAAAGTTGTAGCGATGTTTCAGCAGAATCTCATCTGCCATCATATATATATATATATATATATATATATATATATATATATATATATATATATATATATATATATATATATATATATGTTTTCTGAGGTTCTCATGGGTATTTATATGTGGATCTTTGATTGTTCGGGTTTTCTCCCGCGTAAGATTCGAAGTATCTAGGCAACGTTTCGATGAAGTCTCATTCATCATCTTCAGGCTTCTGTCTCTGGTTCTGTGCTTCTCAGAGTAATGTGAGATTGCAGCTGCTTCCTCCTTTTAACTGCCAGTGGGGGTGGGACTTGATTGGGTGGGGGCTTGGCTGTGTTCTGATTGGGTGGGGGTGTGTTCTCATTGGTAGGGGGTTTGGCTGTGTTCTGATTGGTTGGGGGGTTAGGTTCTGATTGGTTGGGGGGTTAACAAAATCAGACTCGAAATCACCAACATCCTCTGCACTAGCAAACCACCCAAAAGCAACTTATCCAAAGAAGAACAAACTGCACTACTTAACCTGAAAGAAGACACCAGCATAATAATCCTACCAGCAGACAAGGGCAACGCGACAGTGGTAATGAACACATCTGACTACCAAACCAAGTTATCCAACCTACTCCAAGACCCCACATACAAACCCCTAAAGACAGACCCCACCGCCTACCTAGAAAAAACTACCAAATCCAAAATAAAAGCCTCCCCCATCAGTGAAGAAATCCAGCAAGGAATCATACCCAGAGAAAAATCATCCAGATGCCCCAAGCTTTATGGTCTCCCCAAAATACACAAAGAAGGAACCCCACTCAGACCAATAGTCAGCTCCATAGGCTCACCTCTACAAAACCTAGCCAAATTTCTCGCCAAACAACTACAACCTTATGCAGAATCCATCAACTCACACGTAAGAAACTCATTCCAGTTCATCGAGATCATAAAGAAACAAAACTTACAACCTAGCGACCTACTAGTAAGCTTCGATGTCATATCCCTCTTCACCCAAGTGCCAATAAAAGAAGCCTTGACAGCCATCCAAAACAAATACAACCCCCCCCAAGCACATCCTAGATCTAACCAACCACTGCCTATCCAATACATACTTCACCTACAATGGACAAAAATACAAACAAATAGAAGGAGCACCCATGGGATCACCCCTCTCACCTGTCATCGCAAACCTCTACATGGAACACTTTGAAACACAAGCTCTAGAAAAATACGACCACAAACCCAAACTCTGGCTCAGATACGTAGATGACACCTTCATAATCTGGCCACATGGGAAAGAAAAACTGAACAACTTCCTCACACACCTCAACAGCCTACACCCCAAAATACAATTCACCATGGAAACAGAAGCCAACAACCAACTTCCCTTCCTAGATGTCTTGGTATACAAAAAATCTAATGGCTCCCTAGGACACACCATCTACCAGAAGAAAACACATACTAACCGCTATCTACATGCACTCTCACACCACCGCCCAGCACAGATCAATTCCGTAGCCAAGACACTCATCTCCAGAACAAAATGCTTAGCCGATGAACAACACCAAAAAAAACGAACTACACACTCTCACCAACGTACTTACAGCCAATGGATTCCAAAGAAAGAAGATTACCCACCTAATCCAAAAAGAAACCCCAACCAAAATCCAAGACAGAGAACAAGAAAACGGCAAAGCCCTCCTCCCATATATAAAAGGCACTACAGACAAAATTAGCAAGATCCTCCAAAAACACAACATCAAAACAGCATTCTGCACAAACAGAAAAATATCCACCATCCTTAGAAACCCCAAAGACAAAATCGAATTAGAAAACCAAGGAGTATATGAAATCCCCTGCACTGCCTGCCCTACCACATACATTGGACAAACTAACAGAAGAATAAATGCACGCATTGAAGAACATAAGAACTCAATCAAAAAGAAGAAACGACCTCTTCCCTGGTCCAACACCTCAAAGCCACAGGACATGAAATTGATTTTAAAAATACCAGAACTATCGCCAAAACCGAACACTTCAACAGCAGAATAATCAGAGAAGCCATAGAGATAGAAAAACGCCCACACAGCATGAACAAACGAGATGACACCTCCCGCCTTCCAGCCATTTGGAAACCCGCCCTCATGAACAGACGAGTACCTAACATGAAGAAGGACACCAGACCCACACCCATGAGAGCCACACAAGATGCCACCACCACACTTCCATGTAGAAAACAGACTCCCACCCACTCAGAAGATGAGACACGACCATGGACCAGAAGCTGCACTGCAGCTGCATCACTACCCACTTCAAACCCCTCCGAGCCATACATGAAGCAAACCGACACCCACTATGAAGATGCAGCAGGACCACGAACTAGAAGCCAAACAGCAAGATCACAACTCACCAGCTCAAATCCCCCAGCAACTAAGACTAACCTGAGCACAACCAAGCCCCCACCTGAACAGAACACGCCTCCAACCAATCAGAACACGGCTAACCCCCCAACCAATCAGAACACAGCCAAACCCCCTACCAATGAGAACACACCCCCACCCAATCAGAACACAGCCAAGCCCCCACCCAATCAAGTCCCACCCCCACTGGCAGTTAAAAGGAGGAAGCAGCTGCAATCTCACATTACTCTGAGAAGCACAGAACCGGAGACAGAAGCCTGAAGATGATGAATGAGACTTCATCGAAATGTTGCCTAGATACTTCGAATCTTACGCGGGAGAAAACCCGAACAACCAAAGATCTATATATATATATATATATATATATATTTATTTTTTTTTTTTGCTATCTGTCCAATGTAAAGCATAATATGCTTTTGACTCATTATCATTTTCTCTTGCAGAATCAGGGAAGTAAATTGCATCATCATTATCTATCCAGAAAGTTAATTATTATTAGGGAAGGCTCAAGCTTTGTTTTCTTTCTTTGTTCATATATATGTGTAAGCATGTATGTAATGTATGTGTATATATATATATGTGTGTGTGTGTGTGTGTGTGTGTGTGTGTGTGTATGTGTACAGTATGTGTGTGATTTAAACATGATATACACAATATGTTTTGCTAATAATTTCTAGACCATCTATGATTTACATTTTTAGAGGGAAAAAAACAAATGAAAAAAATTACAAGCTTTCTATCTGCCAAGTTCTTAAATATTTAATGAGAATTTACATGATTGTCAATAGTTACATTAAACTGATTGCCATGGTTACAGAATATTAAATTGATGAATCCATAAGAATTGGGGAACATGGGATTGTTTCAATCAATGTGTATTATTATTCTTTATACAATAAATCTAGTTAATGATAAAACCCAAACTTTTTAAAGAATGTTGGTGCTACCCTTTCTACTTATCAAGTCAATATGCACAAAATGACCAAATGATGAAATAATACAAATAATTATTTATTATTTGAAAACAATCTACATTTTGCATTTAAAAAATTACCAGTTATACTCTCACGTTTATAATTAAGGTTGGGAGACCCTTTGAAAGATACTATGAAACATTCCTGGCATAGTTAATGGCATAGAAATTTTGAGAAGTACCAACATGTGGATGCTAAACAAGATAAATACTTCCAATGTGATTGTCTTCTAAAATCAATCTAAACAATTCTTAAAATGTTGTTTTGGCTTTAAATTCAGCGATTGGTTTATGTTAGTTTGTTAATTCTCCAATATCATTCAATCTTATAGATAGACAAAGTCAGCACTGTCTAATGTATGTCTACTTAGAAATGCATCCAAATTCAATACCCTGGGTCTTATTCTGAATTTAGAAGGTAACTTCTATGTGCTGTTAGTGAGATTTACTCTTACTGTGTTGATTCAATTCAATTTCAATTTATTAAGGAAAACAGAAAAGAGTAAGAGAAAGTCTACTGTCAGCATACAATATATACACATACACAAACATACACATGCATAGTCATGCAGGCATCAAATGGATCTCCTGCCACTCCATAGTAGCTACATAACAACATGTTGTAACATTATATTAAAAAAATCCTTGTCAGGAAGAATAAATTAAGCATAGCAATCATCTGACTGTTTGCTAGAAGAAAGAAAATAAATTTAAGGCATTTTGTCCTGTGTTATCTAAAACATAAAAGAACAAGTGTGATTGATTCAATAAACTCTGCGCCATTCATAATCAGATGCTATTCTATAGAGACATTATCTCTGACCTGTAGAGACATTATATCTGACCTGTAATGGTAAGAGAAGATTACAAAGTGCTCTTGCAAAGAGCCAGTATTATAGTTTATGTACGGGAACACCACATGGACATAGAAAACCATAATTCTTTAATTAAATACTTTGGCATCTTACAGAAGTTGGGTAACTGGTTCATATTATACTGCCAACCAGTTTCTAGCAATTGTTGTGCAATCATATTTGAGGTTACGTAGAGCAATCAGGATAAAAAAAAATACTTTCTGCTTGTGGGGTTTTTTCCTGATAGGTGGAATGCTAACACTTAAAACAGAATGGAGCAATCCAGTGTTTGGATTCCCTTCTATCCATACATTCAATCAGAATTTGCCTTGCTGAATATACAACTATTTTTCTGTGTCATATAACCTGGAACAAGATAAGACAGTTTTATGTGACAGCTTTTAAATATTTAAATGGTGCTATCATATCCTACTGCTAGCCACACATCTGGTGTTTATGGCTGTCCAGACTGAATTGATTATTATTGATAGAACACTCTAAATTTTAGACAAAAGTTAAATGAAAACTAAGAGTCAATTACCTGCTGCAGAGAAAAGAATTTGTATTAAGCTTCACATTTAAGCACTCAGATTTTCCCAAGTTAACAAATACTTGGATTGAATGGAGATAGATACTATATATATTTACATACCAATCTTCTGTAATCAAGAACTGTCATTCCTTGATCACCAGTTTTAGTTGTTGTGACAATTTCCTTCAATCTGTTTTCATAAGATTTAGTTACTGGACCCTTGATCTTCTTTATTTTTTCTTTTTTGACCCCATTCCAATTTCTCTAAATCATACTTAAAGTGTGGTGTCTATAATTGGACATACTCTACAAAAGCATGATATGGAAAGAATCATTTCTAAGGATCTGGAAATTGCAGAAATAATACATACTGTAGATGTAAAGCATATGAAAGCCATCTTCTATGGTTGTACTCATGTTTTTTCCAGATGCTATATTCTTCCATGAAAAGTCTTATTTATTTATTTTGCCACCCATCTTTTTGCACAGCAACTCTGAATGACTTAAATGTACTGAATATATCTCTGTTTTATATATCATCCCAAAACTACACCCCCACATATCTCAGTATTGGCAATCCCAAAATAAAATTACCTAACAAATATTGTACTGTTACAAAGACCATAGATCTGAATTAAGTGCTCAATATCTTATTACCTAACAAATATTAGACTGGTGAAAAGCCAATATATTTGACAGGAACAGCTCTTTTAACACACACACAACACACAACTAACTCTCTCTCTCTCTCTCTCTCTCTCTCTCTCTCTCTCCCTCCCTCCCTCCCTCCCTCTCTCTCTCTCTCTCTCTCTCTCCCTCCCTGTAGCCCAAGGATCATGTCACCTATTTCCACTTCGACACCAAAGAAATAATAAATGTTATGCTTTCAGAAAGACCCTATTATTGTTCAATTATATATTTGAATTTAATAGCTGTCCAACTGCAATGAACTCAACAGAACAACAGAAAACATAAAAAGCAGATAATGCACTTTAATTCACAGAATAAATATATGAATAGACAGGGATATTTTTAAACCCAGACATTTGGGTGAAGGCAGATTTTCAAAGAGCAGTTCAAAACTATATATGATACTGCATTCTATGTTTAAACAGCTGATAAATATGTCCGAACATTGGACATATGTGTGAAATCTGTTCTACACATCAGTTTTGATCCATATGCCAATCAAGTGAAACAAGCTGGGCATTTTAGATAAGAACACACAATACTTGGCATTATTTCACATGCATAGTGAACAGGGTGAACTGTTTTCTAACTAAAGTATTTATCAGATCCTGAAGTATTTGTAGGGAATTGTAGGGTTCCTGAAGTAAATGAAGGGAAATGGAGAGGAGATATAATTTCAGATGTGGATAACACAAGCTATCATACCTCTTCAGAAACTGATAGATGTTTGGTTATAATCAACTATACTGTTCATAGGAAGATATGAATTGGAATTATTTAGTACAGACTCAATGACAAAATAACATTGCTCAACCACTGCTGACAGCAAAACAACATGCAGTTGAAATAAACTACAGCATGGATGTCCAACCTTTTGGCTTGCCTGGACCACATTAAATGAAGAAAAATTATCTTGGGCCACATATAAAATATAACTAATAACATTAATTATAAAAATGACAATGTTTTAACATGATAATGTTAAAAGTTTACAATCTTGTGTGGCTACATTACTACCTATCCAAGGCACAGCTGCCCTATAACATCACTTTGTCTATTTGGTCATAACGTGTTTATTTATTTGTGTTCCTTAAACCTCAAGAGGCTGTTGTGTTAATCACACTTGGCTTTTCCAGTTTCCCTTGAAACTTGAAACAGTTGCATTTTTAAATAAGGATCTCATGAAGATAATGATTTCAGTCCTACTCTTAAATCTTTTATGTCACAGATATGATCCTCCTGGAATACTGTATTGCCAGAAAGCAGAGCAGCATATGAAACAATAACCCAGAATTCTAACTGAGATATTAATGTGGTATTGTTTGTCGAATGATGGCTAACAATTTATTTATATTTCCTATTTCTTAACCACTCATTTCTTTCAGAGAGGTCTCTGATATGCATTTTCTGATAAAAAAGAAAAACCATTCTGGTAAACATTTTTCTACTTATTTTTTAATATGTTTTTCATTCGTAATATATTGAAAACCCCCCACTTATCTTGTAATATGATCTCAGAGCATCAACAGTTTTGATTGTTAATTAATAAAACCATCTGAATTCCTACTTGACTATCTAGCACATCTGTGTTGTTTTCCTGGCAAATAAAAGTGATTTTATATTTTGAACTTCCTGGTTCAACTCTATAATGCTGGGAAATTCTGAGATGTCCTTTGCCAAGTACTAACCAAATTTGATCTTGCTTTGTTTTTCAATATCAGTTGAAATTCAGCTGATGCTTTGATCCATTATGACATTAACTTGATATATAGTCAAAAATACAGCCTTACATACAGAAATAGATATTTTCAAGGTTGTTTTTTGCTGTTCTATTTGTTTATTTGTTTTTTTTGTCTCTGAGGCTATAAACAAATCAGGCCTAAGCTCTTCAGACATAATTATAAAGAGATGCAATTTACTAAGAGAAAATTCAAACATTGTGGACCTTGCAATAAGTAGTTTAGAATGTTAATACAAGAAAAATGCAGAATCCAAAAACAAAACAAAACATGTCATCAACTAAACCAAAAGTGAAAGGAAATGTAAATGTGATAAGCAGAAAATATATGTTTTTTTTTCTGAATCCTTCCTGTAATTGTTGGAACATATATGCTAGTGATCATGCAACATATCTCTCCCCTTGGTGCAATTTAGAAAATAATATTAGTGAAGCAATTAATTAGCTTTGAGATAGTTTCCAGTTTAAGAACACATTTTGTATTCCATTGCATGTATCCCTCCATGTAGATGTAGTACATTAAAGACAACAGTTTGAATGCAGTTTGTCAGCCAGTTACTAATACATCTGGTTGTGATGCTATCTCCCATTTTTCTAGCTTACCAAGAAGCAGGTTGTGGTCTACTAATTTAGTAAGTTTGTCCCTTATGTCCATACTTTAAAAATTGCCCACTAATACTGCTTGATGACCCTTCCCTTGTTGTCATTAGACGATTTAATTATAGCTTTGGTAAATAGTGCAGCACCTTATGATTTCCCTGGAGAAGTACATATTGGGTTGGGTCTAAAATGTCCAATTTTGACTGCACTATTATTTCACAGCACTTGTTATCTTATTTAAGTAAAATCTAACCCATGACTTAGAGCCTTTACTGATATTGTATAATACAAAATATCCAGGACTTAAAAATATCTCTCATAACAAAAAAGGAATCTTATTAATATCTATCGTACATGAATAAGTTTTAATCAAATATTTCCTCCATTGCCTCCATATACATAAAACATCATATAATGTTTTATTAAGAATAAAGAAAAAGAAGAAGAAAAATGCTCAGAAAATATTATGGTAGCGCTTTAGTTTATCATCTTCTTGTAGTCTACTTAATACATGAGTTCATACAGCCTTTCTTATCCTATTTGCCATATTCTGCTTAAATTGTTGAAAGACCATGGAAGGATCCGAAACATTTACTGTAAAGGTAGAAGTAATTTATGTTTCAACATGGTCACTTGTAACAGTGCTTTGAAAACTCAGTAGAAAGCAGAAAAAGCTCCAGGAAATAATTTGATTACATTCAATTTGATGAATAAAAAGTTCAGATGTATATATCTGTTTTTGTTTCTGTGTTCAGTGGAACTAATGCCAATGTCCTCTGAGCGCAGCCTTCAGTTGTTTTGCTCTGGGAGAAAAAAAAGAAAACAGTGGAAGCTTTAGCTAATTTATATATTATCAAAATCAATTTTAAAAATATGTTCTTAAAGTTACCCGCAAATTGATAACATGATAAAACTTCAGACATTCATTGACACAGAGAGATGTACCTTGCAAGTAAGCGATCTAATCCAAGCTGAGCATACATGGAATCCTTTAAGTTGTATTTGAAATCACTACATTAATTATTTCTCATCATACAACTAATCAGTAAATCATTAAATCTACTTCTGCCAAGAAGTGTATTTATTTTATTTATTTATTTTATTTTGTCAAGCGATTATAATATAACATGGTTATATTATAAGCATGGTTATGAATAGATGAAATTGATACATATAAGAAAAAAATGATACATATAAGAAAAAAAAAGAAACAATAGGACAGGGAAGGTAGGCACGTTGGTGCGCTTATGCATGTCCCCTACAGACTTCTTAGGACAGGGGTGAGGTCAATAGTAGACAGTCTAAGGTTAAAGTTTTTGGGGTTTGGGGAAGAAACCACAGAGTCAGATAGAATATTCCAGACATTGACCACTCTGTTGCTGAAGTCGTATTTCCTCATTCAAGTTTGGTGCAGTTTACCTTGAGTTTGTATCTATTGTGTGCTCTTGTATTGTTATGGTTGAAGCTGAAGTATTCATTAACAGGTAGGACATTGCAATATATAATTTTATGTATTATACTTAGATCGGACTGAAGATGGCGTAGTTCTAGATTGTCTAGGTCTAGAATTTCAAGTCTGATGGCATAAGGTATTCTGCAATGAGTAGAGGAGTGGAGAACTCTTTTTGTGAAATATTTCTGGACTTTCTCAACTGTGCTAATATCAGATACGTAATGCAGGTTCCAGACTGATGAGCTGTATTCAAGTATTGGTCTAGCAAAAGTTTGTATGCTCTAGTTAGTAGTGTGGTATTACCAGAGAAAAAGCTATGCAGGGTAAGGTTAACAACTCTTAATGCCTTTTTGGCTATGTAGTTACAGTGGGCTCTAGCACTTTAAGTCCCTAAATAATAAATACAATCCCAACTATTTTAATACACCCCACATTTTTTTATTTCATATCATCAGATGATAAAAATATTATAAATGAATTACAGTGAAGTATCTGAAACATCCAAATACCACAGAGGTGAAAAGACAATGGATTTTTGGAGATTTGAACCCTGTGATAAAACAAGTTTTCCCAAAATTGGAATTTCCTGAACATTGCTTTGGCTATTACTATTTCTAAACAGACAGACTAAACAGATTAAAAAATAACAATCAAGTTATCTGAAAGATGTGACTAAGCTCTAAAACTCCTCCTCCTCCTCCTCTTCCAACCCCTCCCCCAAACCTGTAACTCATTAATCTGACAGAGTAGTTGTAACAAAATGATAAATTAAAACAAACATATTGTTTTAAGTAAAACTGTCAAAAAGACTTTTGGGACAAAAACAAATGATTTCCCCATAAGAAAACTAGCCAGAAAGTATAGCTGGGATTGTATGGATTTTTAAAAACCTTCTGAGAAACATGACAATTTCTAGCAATATTCTTAATGAGAAGCAGTGTGGCACAAAATAAATCCTCATTAATCTTTTTAATTATCATTGTCCTCATAATCTCAACTAAAATGTAGCAAAGCTCCCAACGGCACCTCCAACATAGAGAATTCTGTTGACAAATTCCATCTCATTCCAGAAGTCAAGGACTTTCCCTGAAAAATTAACAATATAAATTGCTTACCCATTATATTACTGAAATAGAGATGGGCCACTCAGTGTATCATGAGAAAATAATTTTCAAATGGCAAGCTTACAATATAACTACACATATGTCTTCTTAACTGAATAAGGCAACCTCATCTTCAGTTTTCATTTCTTGGCTCTAGGGAATTATCTTGCAAGTTCACAGCATATTTCATTTGAAGAAAAATCCAAAGTAAATGGTGAAATACTTCAGAACTTATGAACTCTCTTATGCTGTTTTCAGACAGACCTACTTTTCTATCTTCTTGGCAATTATCATATGAAGCTCTAATAGAAGGCTGTGTATATTTTAAGAAGCCTATTTTAATTTAGAGAATTTTGATTGAATTTGTTAACTGCATAAATGTAGAAATTCTCTAATTATTTCTGAATCCACAGGAGATGCCAGAAGAAGCCCTTCAAAGCAAGATTAATGGTGGGAATAGTCATTTACAATACAGAATTTGTGGAGGGATAAATAGATTTTTTTGTTGTAAAACCAAGGTAATGGAGAAGGGATTTGACATGGAGATGTCATTCTGATTAAAGAATACAGGTATAACATGTGAACTGGGTTTTAGTGGAAATTTGAGGAATAGCTTTTTTAATGAAATAATGAATGCGGGAAGCTAAGCTGCCTGGGAAAGCCAAGGGAAATCATCAAAACCATAAAAAAGCAAAAGTTAGAATATTTTGGACATGTGATGCAACACTTGGAAAAATATGACATACTTCACTTTATCCTTTAAGGAAAGATTGAAGGCAAATGAAGTCCAGGCAGAGGAAGAAAATCATGGCTTCAAAATCCAAGAGACTGGTTTGGACAAAACTCAAGATCACTTTTTTTGTGTGGCTGTAGATAAAAATAGGATTGTCAACATGATCACCAACATCCGATGACAGATATGGCACAAGAATAAGAAAAATAATGAATGTTTGCTTCAACACTGGAGACTTTCAAGAAGAGACTGGATAGCTACTTGTCTGAAATAGTATAGGGTCTCCTGCTCAAGCAGGAGGTTGAACTAGATGACCTCTAAGGTCCCTTCAACTCTGTTATTCTATGTCAGGGTCTTCAAACTTGACAGCTTTAAGACTTGTCGACCAACTCCCAGAATTCCTCCTTTAGTCATATTAGCTCAGGAATTCTGGGAGTTGAAGTCCACAAGTCTTAAACTTGCCAAGTTTGAAGACCCTTGTTCTATGTTCTAAAAAACTTATCAGTGCTTCAGTGCATCTGTCTTAATCACTGGTTCTTTTTGAAAATTATCCCTTTGGATTATCTATATTTTGCTTCCAAAATTTAGGAGTGTAATCAAGGATGGGGATAGTAATTATTTTGATAGTATTTAAAAGTGTGTGTGGGAGGGGCTAGAAAGCACAAGCAGTTTTTGGCCACAGGTTGCTCATTCCCAATGCAAACTATCTTGAGCTCTTGGAAAGAAAGTAAGGAAATAAATGGCTTCTAGAAATGTCTGCTTTCTTACAGCAGTTCCTGGGAACTGCAAGCACATGCTTGAATGTGAATGAATCAATTTCCTGTTTAGATTAACTGTAGATGAATCTGTCAGTTTTGGTTCTTCACTATATCGCATTTTCCAATCTCAGATTCAGTTCTATCTCAATTCCTATTTCAAAAGTATGGAAGAACCGCTGGGCTGCATTTTTATATAGATTTGTTCTTTCCTTCATCTAATACATATACAAAAAATTGCAACATATTTTACTTAACGCAAGACATGCTTGTATGTTATTTTCAAAGTTTTGATTAACTGTATATTTGAAAGGAGAGTTTTGTTTCAGTGGTATATTGGATTTTTAAAGCAAAATAAAAGGAAACTATGCTTATTTTTCCCTAACTTTTTAAAGAGAATTGTTAATGCCTAATCATGAGAATAATACCAGGTTATATAATATTATGAATAGGGTGTAAACAATGCACAAAGGATCTCCACAGTGTCTTCAGAACATTGCAGGAGTTTAGATACAATGCCATGCCCAATATGCTGCAGTGTAAAATTGGAAAAATCATAAGGAATATTGTCTGAAACAATGAATAATATTGAATAAGCACTCCATTTATGAAACTTGTAGAGATGCAGGACAGTTTCTGTCCACAGAACAGAAACACTCCTGGAAAATGTAAACAGCTTTAAAAGTTTGCAGAAAAAAAAAAGCAAGCATCTAGCATTTGTATGGAGTTTGTAGATAATGTAGATTTGTAGTCAATTAGATAAGGAAACAGGGAAGGAAGAGGAAAATAACTGAAATAATAATAATGACAAAGAATAATAGAGTAACAGAGTTGGAAGGGACCTTAAAGGTCTTTTAGTCCAACCCCATTCTCAATCAGAAGATCTTATAGTGGGGGTGTCAAACTCAAGGCCCGTGGGCCAGATCCAGCCCATGATGTGGTTGGATCTGGCCAATGGTAGATCTGCCCTGATCTACCCAATGCAAAGAGGAAAGAACAGGCCAGCATGACTTTGACCTGGTCTACCAAATGCAAAGAGGAAAGATCAGGCCAACCTGGTTTTGGCCCGGATTACTCAATATGAAAAGGAAAGATTGGGCCAGCCTGGTTTTGGCCTGGTCTACCCGACGCAAGGAAGAAATATGTCGGCAGTTTGGGGAGCGGTGTCAAGCTGGCCATGCCTACCCAGTCAGCCACACCTGCCCCCCCCAAGGTCAGCCACAGCCCTGATGTGGCCCTTAATGAAATTGAGTTAGACACCTCTGCCCTATAGCAGACAAGTAGCTGTCCAGTGTCTCCAGTGATGGAGCACTCACAACTTCTGAAGGCAAGCTGCTCCACTGGTTAATTTTTCTCACTGTTAGGAAAATGATCCCAAAGTATCATGATCTAAAAAATGAAATTGAATGATTATGGCATAAACCAGCCGTTGTGGTCCAAGTGATTATAAGCACATCGGGTACCATACTATATATATATATATAACCCCAGCTACAGAATTATCAGAGAAGCCATAGAGATTGAAAAAAGACCTGAAAGCATGAATAGAAGAGATGATTCCACCAGACTGTCAATTATCTGGAAGCCTGCACTCACAAACAAAAAAATATCCACACCACAGGCCAAGCAAACACCTGGGAACAAACAGATCCCCCGACACCTCCAACCCAAACACACCCCAACCAGCCACCCAGATGAAACCTAGCTTCCTAATAAATGATAGCCGGCCATTCACCCAAAGCCAAGCCACACTAGAAGCCCCCAATACACAAAACACAATGTTGTCAGCTAATCAAGACAAAAAAAAATGCTACACAACAGACAGAAGATATTTGAAACACCAATCAAGCAGAACACAGCAAACTCCAAGACCAATAAACACAGACCAAGACTCCCAACCAATCAGGATGAAGAAAAAACCATTCTGGCACAGCAGTAGGCTAGCCCCAAATTTAAAACTGAAACGACTGTAAAACTCTGACTCACAGACGAACACAATACAGAAGCCTGATGATGGCAGATGAGATTCTGCTGAAATGTTGCTACAACTTTAAAAGCACAACTATAATGACGTGGGAAAATACCCTAACAAAGCTGAATACCATACCTGTGTGTGTGTGTATGTGTGTGTGTGTGTGTTATAGGTAGAAAATAATATATTTCAAGTTACACCTGAGAAAATGAAAAACAGCAGAGATTCCATGTTTGTTTGATATGTGACCTTTTACAATGATTACTGGACAATTATATTACTGTATCTAACAAACATGTTTTGTAACTTGTTGTGTTTTAAGAAGTAAATGTCAGGTGTTTGGCTGGAACATGGGGTTGTATATCTTGGCTTGAAGATTAATGTAAGAGATGCTAGGTCATTTTGACCCAACGGAAACCTGTTAATGATCCATTATGTTTGGAAGCCATGAGAATAACATAACAGGAAGAAGCCATGAGGACAAGGGTAGTTTCCAAAGACAAGGAAACAGGGTTGTTGCGTAGGGAGATACATAGTTGGATAGATTGTGAACCCAGGAAAGGCACAGAAACTGTATATATGAACTTGTATATAAACCCCAGCACTCCTGGTGAAAAATGTCTTCTGCTATTCGCAGAATTCCCTTTTTGCATAAGCTTAATAATAATAAAGCTCTTGTTTACTGTCTCCAGCTGTGTTTTGTGATTCTTATCACAATATGGGACCACACATAGAAAATCTGCGTATTGACAAAATTTCCATCTTTCTATGGCAAAAGGCTCACTGCCTGGATCTGCACATATACTACACCAATACATGAAGACATCCTTGCATCTCAGGAAGAACATGGTGTGTATGACAGGCAACACCAGCTAAAGAGCTAGTAGCTATGACTTCACTTTGCTGTGGACAGATAAAAATTTATTAAACCCTGGGTGGTTCACAACAGTCAAAAGCCTAACAATAAAATCCACAAAGTAGAAGAAAAAAAAATAGAAAAGTCATGGCAAGTGTGATGAAGTGAAGGGTCTCATTCCGCTTGGCTGAAACCTGGGGGAAGACCTTAATGGCTAGTTGGGTTTGGAATCTAAAGTTTAAAACCTGAGGAAATCGTCAAAAAACTCTCAGTTGGGAAACAACAGGGAATCTTTAAGCAACATTCTTAATGAAAAGAAGGGACACAGTGGCTCAGTGCCTAAGACACTGAGCTTGTCAATCAGAAAGGTTGGCAGTTTGGCAGTTCAAATCCCTAGCACTGCATAATGGAATGACCTCCCATATTACTTGTCCCAGCTTCTGCCAACCTAGCAGTTCGAAAGCAAGTACAAATGCAAGTAGAAAAATAGGGACCCCTTTGGTGGGAAGGTAACAGCATTCTGTGTGCCTTCGGCATTTACTCATACTGGCCACATGACCAAGGAGATGTCTTCGGACAGTGCTGGCTTTTCAGCTTTGTAACAGAGGTGACCACCATCCCCTAGAGCTATAAATGACTAGCACGTATGTGCGAGGGGAACCTTTACCATTACCTTAATGAAAATAAAAATTTCTTTGTTAAATTCTCATGAACTGTTATTTAAGATGCATGACTATATTCTACATTTATTTTATAAGGACTGGGTTGTGTAGATATAATAGAAGAAAATAAAAATAACATTTTAAAGTAGTATGTGTGTTCATGGAAAAGAAGGGATAAATACCACAATGATGCACTTTAAAATTAGTATGTTGTGACAAAAAATAAGTTTGGAATTATGTTTATATAAGAATAACTTTGGAAATGTGTATGTTAAATCTCCTTGTTAAAATGTCTGTCTGCCAGCCTGTATAATGCCTACCTATGTATCTCAGGTCAGTTTATACTAATGAAGATACTTATAGGCATAGAGAGAAAAAGATATAGAAATATGCAAATATTTGGGTAAATTTTTTAAAAGCAATAATTCTTGAAAATTCATGAATCAATCAGATGGGTTGAAAAATGAACATATGTAATGTTGATACAAAGTAAAAACAGACAAAAATTTATCTTTAAACAGACATTTACTGTTATTTTTAAAATGTTCCTCAAAACTAATTCTGTCAATAATAATAATAACAACAACAACAACAACAACAACAACAATAAAGTTTTCTAAGCAAAAGAATCCAATAAAACTATCAGAAGCTTCAATATAATCTCAGGCTGAAGAAGCAAATGTTTTTTTAAAGAATACAAAATAAATAAATAACAACCCAAGGAAAGAACCCAAATATATTGTAAAATGCAGATTTTGAAATATTCTACAGAAAACCCAAAGATGCCTTTGTTTTTCAAGGAGCAACTGGTCTTTCTGTTTTTTTTCTTTGAAGATGTTTTGCTTCTCCTCCAAAAAACTTTTTCAGCTCTGACTAGATAATAGAAGGATTTATACTTGTTGGGGCTAGCTGGCAGCATGTGCAGATGGCTGAGAGCGAGGACTCTGATGGGGGGCCAGGACCATCAGGGAGTGGACTGCTGCCTTCAGAGATTGTGGGGGCTGGCAGCAGTGATGAGGAGGTTCCCGAGGAGCCTGTGCCAAGTGCACATGCACAAAGGATTACTTGAAGGAAAGAACAATTATAGCAGCACAGGTGACTCAGGAGTAAGGCTGCAAGGTAATGGCCTCTCCCTGAACAGGATAAAAGCCAGGTTTGAAAAAGCATTATTTGCAGAAAGCAAAGAAGCTCTGAAACTCAAATGGTGGACATATTAATTCGTGTTTGGAGACTTCTGTAAATTAATTCTTATCTCTGGGTTTTTGGCAGCCTTGACAAACAACTTGGCAAGACTCTTTCTTGTCAGAGCTAATTGTTGGAAAGCAGCCTTTTATCTGTAAAGGAACAGAATTGTGATTAAACCTTAAAAGGTGGGGGGCTGCTGCCTTTGTCTGTGTTTGCTCTCTGGGAACCCAGTTGGGTCAGAACAATACTCCTTGCAGACAGCTGATCAGTTGCATTCTTTTAGTAGGTCATTAAGGTCACCTGAGTGATGCAAATTGGTGTGAACTGTTGAAAGGGCTATGTTGCAGATTGGAGATAGATGATGTCATATCCCTCCCTCTCTGTTGAGGGAGTGCTATTCAATTTTGACATAGATGATCTCTTTAACTCGTCTTTCAAACTAGTGGTCCTCTCTGTCCAAAATATGGAATTTGTTGTCTTAAAAAGGGTGGCCTGTGTGTTTTAAATGCAGATGGACTACTGATGTGTTTGTTCTTCTATGCTTCTTGAATAAGAAATGAAACATCTTCAAAGAAAAAACTAGAATGTCCAGTTGCCTCTTGAAAAAGCACCTTTGGGACAACCATGACCTGGATGACTGAGAATCTCCATAGATATATTCTGGAGAAAAATTGTTTAGAAATTAATGCAAATCAATGCAATACAATCAGGGGTGGGCTGCTGGTGCTTCGCAGAGGTTCAGGAGAGCCCCTAGCTAAGATTTTCTGCAGTTCAGAGACTCCCCCCCCCCAAATCCCACTCCTGGCTGGCCCTGCCCACCCCTTCCCTCCCAGGAGTCCCTACACAGTCCGTTTGGGATGCAGGTAAGTGCAGGATGCATGCAGAGGCTAAGGGAGGGTGAAAATGGCCTCCCAGAACTTCAGGAAGGCCAGAAATGGGCTTGTTTCCAGCTTCCAGAGAGCCTCTGGAGCATGGGGAGGCCATTTTTGCCTTCCTGGAGGCTCAAAAAAAGCTTCCAGAGCCCGGGGAGGGCAAAAACACCTCCGCTGTGGTGGTGCAGGAGCAGGGGTGGGATTCTACAGGTTCATACCTATTATCTAGAACTGGTTGTTAACATTCTAAGCAGTTCAGAGAACTGGTTGTTAGAAAAAAATACTGGCCTAATCCTGTAAGGAAGGCAGGAAGGAAACATTCTGGTGTTGCTTACAGAAACTGCCTCTCCGTTAACCCTTATTACGTTTTTGGCAGGACTAGACTTCCTGTCTCTGGAACTTCTCTGGAGGTTTCTTTTCCTCCTTTGCTGGTATTTTGCTTGTGTCGAGTGACTATTCAAAGTTACAATGGCACTAAAAAAAGTGACTTATGACCATTTTTCACACTTACACTGTTACAGCATCTCCACAGTCATGAGAGGCCAGGCGAGGAGATGTGTGTCTTGATGTGAGTGATGTTGAGCTGGCCACGCCCAGCCAATCACATGCCCACCAAGCCATGCCCACCAACTAAGCCATGCCCACAGCACCGGTTGTTAAAAAATTAGAATCCCACCCCTGTGCAGGAGGCTGACTAGGCCACACCCACCATGGCCATGCCCACCCAGAAACTGGGCAGAGAACTGTTGCTAAAATTTTTGAAGCCCTTCCCTGAATACAATAAAATACTTTTTTTCCTTATTTCCAATAATTTGGATTTCCAATAATATATACTGATTTATAACCCGATATGAAAATGTCAAAAAATGGAAGTAAACTAAAGTATCCATCCATTGCTTTTTACCATGTAAGCCAGGCATTCTCAACATTGCCCTATAAGTGTTCTTGTTAAGAAGGTGCCCTTGGTAAATATTCAGCTGGCATACGAGAATGAAATTGATCTGGCAGGATTTCTATTTTAAGCTATGTCTCAAGGCACCTCCAGTTACATTCTCTTCCTTCCATAGCTATTTTTGCCTCCTTAGTTTTACAGTGTCTTCTATTATCAGTCCCCATCAGAGCAGCACCATCTTTATGAATTTTAAAAGTTTCCATTTAAGAGTCTGTTTCCATTTCTTAAACATGTTCTTATTTTCCAGACTCATGCTCCCATTAGTCTCTTGGTGTGGATTTATCTCAAGGACAATTTTACAAAACAGAACTAGAGGACTGAAAACATAATGCTGAAATGTTAATGTCTATTAAAATATGCATGCATTATTGCCATCACTAGGTCATGAAATGGTTAAGGCTTCCAGGAAAGAACTATGTCACAGGAAATTATCTGAACAATTAACTTAATCATTAAGACAAGACTGGTTACATATAAAGGAAACGTTCATAGAAGGTTAAAAAAAAAGAACCTGAAGATTCAGCAGCAAATAATTTAGGTCAGTCTCTTTCTGTCAACTCAGCTTATCTCACAAGTTAGTTATTGTGGAGAAAAACAGGAGGAGGATACAACATGTATTGTATTCTGCCTTGAATTCCTATTCAAAAGGAAGAATACTTAATTAATGAATCAATCAATAATATTCTATATATTTACATTCGTTTGACCATCGTTGATTCTACCAGATAAACTAAGAAACTGCAGCTGGATCAAGGACTCAAATTTATGTTACATTCATGTCCCTTCTCTCTTTTCCCACTTAGATACTTGAGTTTGGATTCAGATTTATTTGTAATTAGAATAGATCATTGCTGATGATCAACATATACCACAGTGCAAAAGCCATATATTCAGGTTATAATAGCCCAGACTTCTTTACGTTCCTACTAGGAGCTATCTCATCCTAAATTCTGGAGTGTTTTAATTTTGTAGAATAGAATAGAATAGAATAGAATAGAATAGAATAGAATAGAATAGAATAGAATAGAATAGAATAGAATAGAATAGAATTCTTTATTGGCCAAGTGTGGTTGGACACACAAGGAATTTGTCTTGGTGCAAATACTCTCAGTATACATAAAAGAAAAGACACTTTCATCAAGAGTGAAGAATCATAAGGTACAACACTTAATTATAGTCATAGGGTACAATAAGCAATCAAATCATACTAGGAAACAGTCAATATAAACCATAAGGATACAAGCGACAAAGTTACAGTCATACAGTCACAAGAAGGAGGAGATGGGTGATAGGAACAATAAGATGATTAATAGTAATAGTAAAATAGACTTTGTAAATAGTTTGATAGTGTTGAGGGAATTATTTGTTTAGGCATTATTTGTGATGGCATTTGGGAAAAAACTGTTCTTGTGTATAGTTCAGGTGTGCAGTGGCTCTATAGCATCGTTTTGAGGGTAGGAGTTGAAACAATTTATGTCCAGGATGTGAGGGGTCTGTAAATATTTTCACAGCTGTCTTTTTGACTTGTGCAGTGTATAGGTTCTCAATGGGAGACAGATTGGTAGTAATCGTTTTTTCTGCAGTTCTAATTATCCTCTAAAGTCCGTGTCTATCTTGTTGGGTTGCAGAACCAAACCAGACAGTTATAGAGGTATAGATGACAGACTCAATAATTCCTCTATAGAATTGTATCAGCAGCTTCTTGGCCAGTTTGAGCTTTCTGAGTTGTTGCAGGAAAAACATTCTTTGTTGTGCTTTTTTGAAGATGTTTGTGATGTTAGGTCCATTTTATGATAGAATCTAGAAATTTAAGGGTCTCTATTGTTGATACTATGTTGTCTAGTATTGTAAGATGTAGTAGTATGGGAGGGTTTCTTCTAAAGTCTACCACCATTTCTATGGTTTAGAGTGTGTTCAGTTCCAGATTGTTCCAGTTGCACCACAAGGCTAGTTGTTTAACCTCCCGTCTGTATGCAGATTCTTCACCTTGAATGAGACCAATTGCTGTTGTATCATCTGCAAATTTCAGTAGTTTAATAGATGGATCATTTGAGATGCAGTAATTGTTATATAGGGAGAAGTGGAGAGAACACACTTGAGAGAGAGCACACTTGGAGACAGCACATTTAAATGAGTTAAAAAAATGCATTCAGATTTGCAAGATTCTTTTTCTATACTTTTTATTATAGCAAAAGTAGCATTGACCTGCATGACTTTAGTTTCCTAGTCTACTTTGAATGTTTAAGGATGGTTCCCTTTGAATTTCATTGACATTGGTGCAATAGTTTTCAGCGTTCATTTATTTATTTGCAATTATTTATTTATTTATTATTTATTTATTTGTTATTAAAATATATATAAATTTATTTGTTTCTTTTCATTACAATAAGATGAAGCTTAAAGGCAAGCTGTTAGTGAAAATCAGAACTGTGAATATAGCAATTGCTTCCACAGTCATTTCTGCACAATTGGCAGTCAATATTTTCAGTTTAATCTGAAATCTTACTTTTTTATTTTATCAAGTTATATTGCTAATATATGAAAGTGAGAATATACTTTTAGTATACCAATACTTATGTGATGGAATGAGGTTGAGAGTAATGGATGGGAGTTACTCTTTCCTGGCAGGGCAAAGGGACAACATAGTTTACAATCATTGGGATGCAGAAAAAAAGGACCAAGGCCCACACCTTTTCAAGGTGTATCTAATAGTTATGCAGATAGTGCTTTAGTCTGGCAACATTTCAATTGCTAGTTGAGTAGCTATAAAGAAAATTACTCTAAACTTAATCTAAAGTAACACCATTGTTGGGTCCTTGGGCCTGATAGTACACCAATATATCTACAGATGTCCCAAGGGCTGTAATCAAACAGCTGATAAAGGCAAAAGGTAGAAGAAATACAGATACATGTGACATTATATGTAGCTATAATATGTAGTTATAATAAATAGCAGTAGCACTAAGACTTATATAGACAGTGCTTTACAGCACTAAGACTTATCACAGTGCTTTACAGTCCTCTCTAAGCGGTTTACAGAGTCAACATCTTGCCCGCAATGATCTTGGTCCTTATTTTCCCCACCTCAGAAGGATGGAAGGCTGAGTTAACCTTGAGCCTGGTGAGACCCAAACTGCCAGTGATCAGCAGAAGTAGCCTGCAGTACTGCATTCCTACCACTGTGCCACTGCGGCTCTTATTAAAAAAGAAAGAAAGAAAGAACATTAAAAAAAACTAACAAAGGTTTATTGCACATTAGTGACTCTGAGAATGGTGAAAAGAAGAGCTTTTCCATATACATAAACCCACAACAGTGAGATGTGATTGCAATGATGTTTCTCTTCCAATTCCTTTGGGGGTTTTGTTATTTCTTGAAAAGGGAGCTCACTCTAATAGGAAGATGGTTTTCTAAATCCCTGAATACAATTATCTCTTCACCAAGACCAAGTTCAAAAAAAAAAGTTGTCATTTAATTTTCCCCTTTTCCTTTAATAGTGGAAATTAGTATGGTCTCCTTGGGAATTTCTCTTTTAAATATAAATTCTGTAATCTTTTCAAACTACCTGCACAGTCGTCAAGGAGCTATGATGGCACAGTGGTTAGAATGTAATATTGCAAGAATAAATCCAAAAAATGTTGGAAATGTCATCAGAAACCTTGCTCATATTACCATATGTGGTGGACTTGTGCAGACGCTAAAAAATACTGGACTAAAATCCACAGGTGGTCGGAAAAAAATGACAAAAAAACATATGGATTTGAAACCAGAGATATTTTTATTGGGAATTTTACCTGAAACATATAACAAAGATTTGAAATACCTAATTGTAAATGCATTAACGGCGGCTAGGATTGTATTTGCTAAAAACTGGAAAAATGAGAAAATACCATCGCAGGAGGAAATCATTAAGAAAATATTGGAATGTGCTGAAATGAGTAGATTGACATTTGAAACTAGAGAACAAGAGGATAAACAATTTTATAATATTTGGGATCTTTTCTATCAATGGTTAGATAATAAAATACAGTAATGAAATATGTAGATTTTTTAGAAAATAATAAATATATAAAGATGTACTTCTTTTTTTGTTACATCTACAAAATGTTTTTAGGATAGATTTGGGAGGATAATATGAATGGTTATCAAATAAATTAAGTAAATTATGGTTATCTCGTAAAATATTAATGAATAAAACTATAGTCAAATGATTGATTAATGATGATACTAGGGTATTTAAGTTTTGATTGATAATATGAGCTTTTATGTAATGTAGCTGTAATTGAAGACTATGAAATGGATGCACAAAATAATTTGTAAACCAACCGGCACACTGTTTGTATATCTATGGAAGAAAGTTTGATGTTTTTATGTTTTGTTTGTTTATATTTGTTTTTAAAAACCAATACAATTTACAAAAAAAAAAAAAAAGAATGTAATATTGCAGACTGATTCTGCTCACCGCCAGGAGTTCCATTCTGACCAGCTCAGAGTTGACTCAGTCTTCCATCCTTCTGAGGTTGGTAAAATGGGGGTCTAGATAGTTGGGGGTAATATGCTGACTTTGTAAACTTAGAGGGTGCCGTAAAGCACTATGAAACAGTATACAAGTCTAAATGCTATTGCTATTTACTATTATTGTGATGGTTAGAGACATCAGGATAGACTAACAGGACTGTTATCCATCCACACCACCCATGCTTCATCAAATGCCAGTCTGCTATATGCAATGGGGGAAAGGAGCTATGGGGAGAGATTGGGATTGGGGTAAACTATGGGGAGGGAAGGGATTAGAATAAGGCAGGGCTGTCAAACTCCTGGCCCACAGGCTGGATTTGTCATGGATGAGCCATGCCCACTCCTGGTTCAGCAAAGGGGGAAAAAGTCCTGGTATATCACGTGATGATGACGTAAGTTTGACACTCCTTGGATAAAGGAAATAGAAACTACTCATCATGTCATCCTGTAAGAGCTGCAAAATGCACCAAGGTCATACCATGCAACACCCTCCAGCCTGCCAAGCCAGGGACCATTACCAAAACAATTTGTCTGAATGTAATTGGATAAAGGGATATATCCAGGGAGAAAGTGGGGGAGAAGAGAAATTAACCAGATGCCTTGGGCGTGAAAATTCAGATTCAGCTTTGTTACTTGGCTTTAGTAAAGTGTACTTTTACTAGCAATGCAATCAAGAGATTTTATTTCCTAATGGACGAAGCTGGGATGGCTGGCATGGACAATAAGAAAATGGAAGTCAGACAGGACTGTTTTTTTAAACATGTGTGAAAACTTTCTGTTTCTGTTTCTTAGAAGCAAACCATTACAACAAAAGGGCAGAGAAAGAAACAATAGGCCACAATACTGAGTATAATACATAAAGAGAATGATAGTCCTGGTAGAATCTGATCTTATTACTAAGGTTACTTGTCTATGCAATAACCTAGCTTACTACTCAAGGCAGCTTCACATCTTCCTGTGCAACCGTTGACCTTTAAAGAATTATTTCAATGGTTGAGATACAGATCCTGAGAAGAATATGTCATATTGACCAGTTGATACACTGCTTTCATTTTGATGCCTCCCAATGGGATTTCTTGCTTCCTTACCCCTCTCTTATTGATTTATTTGTTCAATTTAAGTCCTTTCTTTCTTCCTCAATCTCAGGCTTTATGATTTTATTTCCACAATAGTAACCATGCTGGGGTGAGAGAGAATAACTAACCAGATTCACTCAGTGAGATTCCATTGTCATGGTGGATTTTAATTTGGATCTTCCAATCAATTAATGTAACACAATAATAGGATATAAACAGTCCTATCCAGTGGGGCAGATCTAGCTTATTGCACAATCACTCAAAGGATCGAATTATACAAAGTCTTAATAAAGAATCCTTCTTATGAATTAGAACTATGAAGCCAAGAATTAAAAATGTAAAACCTGTAAAACCACCCACAGTCACATTATGGGCATAAATAAATAAATACATAAATAGTTCTGGAAAAATTGTTGTGGATAACCAGGATGCATGTCCATATATTGTCTATATTAGAATCTTGTATGAAGAAATCTAAAAACATATTTCAGCAATATGGAACTATTTTTTTATAATGACATCTTATATGTAATGAGATATTGCTCTCTACGATTATGAATTATTTAAACTTTTCATTGCAGTTTGTAGTCATCTCTTCTAAAGGGCGGGAAAGCCTAATCCAGCAATCCTTTCGAATAATCATTATTAGGCTTTTATTAAACACAATATATGCTTGTGGTAATTTGGTATTACACCATTTTGAAATCCATAGAAATTTAAAGTTGAAGGTCGATAACGTTATTAATAATGTTAACTAATAACGAAAGCTGATCGTGTACATAGTAGCCACTGGGCTTGTAGAGATGAAACCAAGAGAAAAATATGCACAGATAATTATGCTACCCCAATAATTATCAATGGTATCCAGCCAGTGAGAATCCTTTAGAAGATAGAATACATTAATTCCTATAGAAGCTGTAAACTGCTTAGAGACACAAATAAAGGGGAGGACTCAATTCCCATGGTTAATCCTGCAGTACACTCTCAAGTGCAAATATATTTAATTAGTGCTATCAAAAGACTGTCATTCAGCAAGAAAGTGTACAGCAGATAAAACAGACAATGCTAATGAGCTTCTAACACCCTGCTTTATCAGCTTTCTAAAAGCAAAAACTGTGTGTGTGTTTTGTTTTACAGGTACAGCTTTTGATTGAGTGTTTCTGATACTGAATTAATCTACTTCCAACTTACAGTTACTGATTTGTTTAAGTTTCCCCTCCTCCCTTAGAGCTAGTTTGGTAAATCAAAGAGAAAACAATTCTTAAGGCAATCTGCACTGGGGCAGGAATAAATCAATTCTTTTTTCTGTTGTACTGAGATGGCTCCCTGAATATATGTTCCTCTCTGATGTTGGTTTTCCCAATAGCTGAAATCTATTCCACCATACATATTTCTTTAAAAAAATGTTTCTTATTCCGTATCTTGCACATGTTCACTTATAGAGTCCGAACCTACAACAGTAAATAGAAAGTCTTTTCCAGGGGTGGTACCTGGTTCTATAGAGCTGGTAGCTCTGAAGAGCAGCAGACACTGAACCGATTCTGTGTTTGCTGCTGTTTGGCCCACCCGCTCGCCCGGGCTCTTACCTGTCCTTTATTTCCTGCTTTTTCAACCTCAACTGCTTTGCGCGGCACAGCTAAGGTTGAAAAAGCAGGGAAAAAAGCTTTTCAAATGCTGTGCACCTGCGCGCAGCACTTTTCATCTGTCCGGGTGGCACAGCCTAAGGTTGTTTTACACGTGCGCACAGCATGCAACATGTAGTCACCGAACCAGTAGTAACACTGGTTGAACCACACCCCTGGTCTTTTCTTCAAATGAATTCTTCTTTCAGTGAAGATCAACTCCATCTTTGACCTTGCACTTCCTTAGTTCAGAGTGCCGTGCAATCTGGGAATCTTGGTGGATTCACAGATCCTACTCGGTGGTGGCACTTGTAGTCAAGAAAGCGTTCACATAGTTTCAGCTTTACCAGTTTCACCCTTCCCTGGTTTGGGAGCTCTTTCAGGCAATCACTCATGCCTTGGTCATGTAACAGTTCTATTACTGTGACACATACTACATGGGCTAGACTTGAAGATTATCCTATTACTGCTCATTAACTATAGCATTCACCAAATCTCATTTAGGAAATTGATTTGAGTGCTGTATACATTTGTTGAATGTTAAAATACTTAATAATAAAACATGATATAGAGAGGCCACAGTACACTCATGTAAACTTCTGTACCCTGAGTTACATTACTTACTTGTAGGATTCTGAATTCAATTCAAAGTATATTTATCACCAAGGGTGGGATTCTACCTGTTGTGTCCACCTCGGTAGAACCAGTAGTTCTGAAGAGCAGCAGACAGAGAACATACATAGAACCGCTTCTGTGTCTGCTGTTGTTTTGGCCCACCCACCTGCCCGGGCTCTTACCTGACCTGTATTTCCTGCTTTTTCAACTGCAGCTGCTTTGTGCAACATGGCTGCGGTTGAAAAAGCAGGAAAAAAGAGTTTGTTAAACTGCTGCGCACCTGTGTGCAGCGCTGCTCAGCTGTCCAGGCAACTAGCTGATGACAATATGCATGCTTGCATAGTGAAACAGTAAAATCACTGAACCAGTAGTTACATCGGTTGGATGCTACCCCTGGTTATCATCTATAAAGACTTTTCTGGGATAGTGCTGTTATTTGAAGGATCATCTGTCCCTATAATTTCTGTCCATTCCATCATGAACTAATAGAGTTGACATACTTAAGATCCCATTGATGCAAACGCTGCCATGTGGAGAGATCCGGTCATGCTGATTCCCCACAAAACATTGCTCCAATGAGATTTGTACAGCTCACACCCTTGTCTTGCTTGAAAGAGCCTTTAAAACCTGGCCATATTTCAGAATCAAATTGGGTGATGCACACTTTATGTAAGGGGTGTCAAGCTCTAATTCATTGAGGGTCACATCGGGGTTGCGTTTGAGCCAGTGGTGAAATGCTACCTGTTCGGCCTGGTTCAGCTGAACTGGTAGCAAAAATTGCTACCAGTTCGGCCCAACTGGTAGTAAAAAAAGCTCCGACAATTAGCTGAGAAGAGAAAAAAGAGAAAAGTGCATGATCAGCCCTCCCACTTGCCCCTGTGCTTTTCGGTTCTTTATCCACACAGCTGATTGGCATGGCAGAGCCTCAGCTGGTGTTTGGAAAGCTGCATGCACGCGTTAGGTGCATATGCGCATGCACGAAGTGCACAATCGCTGAATTGGTAGGGAAACTGGTAGAATCCCAGCACTGGTTTGAACTCAGGGGCCGTGGTGGGCGTGGCATGGACAGCTTGACATCGCTCATGTTGAGGGCACCTTTGGTGGCCCGAATGGTCTGCCAGCAAAAATGGGCTCCTGAGGTCCGGTTTTGGCTGCGATGGCCATTTTCACTGGCAGAGGCACCGCAGACCAGTCCTTCGCTGTTTCCAGGGCAGCCCCACGGGCCAGATCAAATCAAATGTTTAGGGTCAATCCACAACATATGTACAATGAAATTGAAAATATGTATCCCGTGTGCTGCATCCAGCCAACAGGCTTTGAGTTTGACACCTCTGTTTTATGTGATGCTTTGCTCTTTGGTCGTTTTGTTTTACCTGTATTGTTTTTCTTTTAAAACATAAATTCATTGTTTTTACTGTGCTTTTTTATTATTGTTTTTTTGTAATATGATGGAATGTATTCTGCATTCACAAGAGGGAGAGCTGCTTTCCAGAGGATCAACAGGCAGCAGAGCTTGGAAATTTGGTTGACAGGAAGAGTGTTAAAATGGCTCCTCCACAGTGATTTCTAGAATATATGTAAAATTATGTAAATAGTTGTTTTAGCCTGGCAAGATTCTGTCTATAGATAAAGAATAATAAAGGAAACTACTCATAGTTAACTCCACTTGTTATTGCTACTTGGAGCTTGCAGACTAGATCAGCCTGTACACCAAATTTAATAATAATAATAATAATAATAATAATAATAATAGTAGTAGTAGTAGTAGTAGTAGTAGTAGTAGTAGTAGTAGTAATACTGGGAACATTAGGTTGAGAAGGTTCTGGAAAATGAAAAAGTCAAGATCTTGTGGGACTTCAGAATTCAGATGGACAGGCATTTGGCCCACAACACGCATGACATAACAATAGTTGAAAAGAAAAAGGGTTGGTTCATTGACATTGCAATACCTGGTGATGCACGAATTGTAGACACCCAGCAAGAAAAAAAATCACAAAGTATGGGGACTTACAAATTGAAGTTGAGAGACTTTGGAAAAAGAAATTGTGTGTTATCCCATTTGTAATTGGAGCCCTTGGAGCAATACTTAAAGGGCTGCTTCTCTATTTGGAAACCCTGAATTTATCAGACTTGAATACCCTGATTCTACAAAAAGTCACCCTATTTGGAACAGCTTATATCCTCCGATGCTATCTGAACAGTTCCTAGGTCCTTGGTTAGGACTTGAGCTGTTGAGCTACCAAACAGCCCCAAAGGCTGTGTATCTCACTAAATATTAACCAATAATAATCTAGAAATCCCATACATGTTGGAAATCCAGCACTTATTCAGGATCATCATTCCATTTTACAATATACGAGTGAAGCAAAATAAAAATGAAAAATGAAAAAAAGGGAATTGTAGCAAGATTGTAAAAAGATTGTTTATTAATATTTTTTCTGTAATTTGCACTTTTATAATACAATACATCTGTGATTCTAGGTTATGGCTTCCTTTTGTTTGACATTCTGTTGCTTAGTGTGATGGGAGAATATCTTTGGGTCAACTCAATCTTTTCATCAGTAAAAGAAATTGTTTTGTCTGTGTTAACAATAGGTTCATCTTATCTGTTATTAAATGTGTTAGTCATACCTCTTGTTGATACCACTGTAAATTGATCACAAACACTGCCACATGACTAAATTTTAAGAATTAAGAATTACTGGATCTTTTTCTCCCCTTTTGTACCCTAAAAGAGGGAAGAAAATTAAAGCAATCTTATTGTCTGGTTAAAAAAACAAAACAAGGAAAGGTCATAGCTAATTTGTTAAAATCATTTATTTAAGATCTGTCTTACCACAGATGTATGATTTACATTGCTACTTTTTATACTGAAATATCAAAAATACTTTCTATTCTCCTTTCTACCCACATCTGTTCATAACTACATAACTTCAGATACATTTTGGAACAATAATTAAAAGTATTCTTCTTAGTAATATTTTCAATTACTTATTTCATAGCAAATTCCAAGACCAACAGAGGAAAATATACTGGCAGCTTAGTGCAGGATTTAGCATCATCCCTCAATGACAAGTTGTCCAGAGTGATTAAAGCTAGTAGATATGTGCCTTTTGATAGACAAGGATGATAGACTAGTTATGTGATAAAACTTGATACCCTAAATCAGGATCTGGGCTTGCTTTATCTGTCTCCAGCAGAAATTACTTTCAGTTGTTTTTTCAAGTGCAATAAATTAATTACCTGATTGTGATGCCTATGTTAGATCCAGATTTTTCCCCCAAAAAAGTATCCTGAATTAATCATAAATAACTCTACTCTGGGGGGAAAATGTAAAAATGCAAGCTTATGGTATTATATAGTACTTACTTTGCAGTGTACAGGCAAAAATATGAATATTGCAACGTACACATATTAAGTATATTTTAATTCTGATTCTTATTTTAATAGCTAAGGGTGCCCACAGGGATGAGATCAACAACATCAAAGTAGTGGGTGCAACTAAAGTGATTGAAGACCCATATATTTTTACACATACTGTATACACTTGAGTATAAGTTGACCCGAATATAAGCCGAGGCACCTAATTTTGCCACAAAAAACTGGGAAAATTTATTGACTCGAGTATAAGCTGAGCTTTTCAGTACATTTTTTGTGCTGAAAAAAAAAAAACCCTCGGCTTATACTTGAGTCAGATTCCCTCTGAAAAAAAAATGGTGTGGAGCTCCGGAGCTGGGCAGCCGCTTCCCTGCTTCCGTGTTTCCTTTGCAACTTGTAAGCATGGGGGTAATCGGAAGCAGAAAAGTTCTTGCATGAGGAAACGAAGCCACCTTGGCTCGTGTTGTTTTCTGAGCCTAGAGCCAGGGCACTTTCATTGCACGGCGGAGCTTCTTGTTTCAGGAAACACCGGGCGTCATTGCTGCCCCCTGAGGGGAGGGCGATTCTGGGCTGCGTGATTGGGGGACTTCGTGGCTTTGGGTGGGTGGGTGGGAGCGAGGACGGACGGAGTCTGCGAAGCAGGCTTGCCTGCCCTTGCTGGCTGCCTCTGCTTCCTTAGGGGCGGGGAAGTGGGCTCATCTGGACCAAGGGTGAGTCTCCCCCTCAGTTTCCCCTGAAGGATCTTCCGTCACTTTTGCCTTCTCCCTATGTCTTCCCTCTGTTAAAATCCCCCCCACACACACACACACGCACACACTTATTTTCAGGCGGATAGATTTCGTGTCTGAGCATTCTCACATGACGGTGGGACTTCCCCCCCCCCTAAAAACAGTTAAATAAAGAAAAAACAATACATCCTCATGCAAGAACTTTTCTGCTTCCGATTACCCCCATGCTTACAAGTTGCAAAGGACACACAGAAGCAGGGAAGCAGCTGCCCAGCTCCAGAGCTCCACACCATTTTTTTTTCAGAGGGAATCTGACTCGAGTATAAGCCGAGGGGTTTTTTTTTTCAGCACAAAACATGTGCTGAAAAACTCGGTTTATACTCGAGTATATACGGTATGTGTGATGTACTATGTGCCTCTTGTTTTGACACACATACACTTTACATGTGACTCCAGGCCTAACTATGGCTTTTATCCTGATTCATGGATTTCTAATTGCAAACTTTTGGTCTGCGTGGACAGTTATGTTTATTTTCATGTAACTGGAGTTGGACATAAAATTTTGTCACATTGATCTCTGTTACATTGCATGTCTCCTGTAAATGATGATTTTTATCAGCAAAATGTAATGGACAAGATATTTCAGCAAGATTTTCAGCATGATTCATGTTCAGTCTGCAAGGTATTTTGCTGAAAAATACCAATCAAGGTTTAAAATAATGAATACTTGATCAATCCATGCCAAGTACTATTTGATCACAATCACAAATCAGACAACCAAAACCTGAGTTAAATATTCAGTTCCTAATGCACAGGTTGTTGCTTACCTAATACCGCATATTCCAAATTCTAGGAAGGCACCTATTTTTAAAAAATAGGCTTGCACATTACTTGCACATCATTATTCAATATATTGAATATTATTCAATATATTTTCTGTATATTGACATACAGAAGAAATGTAAATGAGTAGCACATACTGAACAATGGATAAAACCTTAACATGTTTGCTGAGATTTCTTTTCTTTACTGTGCTTTGCTCAGACAGCTAAAGGTGTATTGTCCAGTTGTTCCATAAGGCATAATTTCATTAAAAAAAATCCTCTTTCATCTGACTTTGATTCCTGGTAATCTCATGAACACATCTGTGCTTGTTTATTAGGGTAGTTTGCCATGGTCCATTTTGGGGACTACTGTTCTGGCCCAAGGAGCCAAGAATGACACAAGGAATTACTTTAGAGAGGCTTCTTTTTTGCTGCTCACCTATCGGCAGGAATCTTGCCAACTGCATAAGTATTAGATATACCTTGTAAACTGTTTAGGTGTGTGTGTGTGTGTGTGTGTGTGTGTCCAGTTTTGCCCTTTTCCTGCAAACCAAAGATTCAAAACTATATTGTCTCTTCGCTTCCAATAAAGAGATCCTCCCTCCTGCAACTTTGGACAAATTTCTATTACATCTGCAACTCTCACACATCATTTGTTCCATTGTTCCTGTTGTTCCCAATATGTATTTCCATGGCTGATTGTTACTAATAGAATTTTATGTGGCTAAACTTTTACAGCTCTATTGTATTAATTCTGAGGTGTAAACATGCTGCTATTTTTTTAATGAAGGGGGGGTGGGGGATTCTGATTGTATAAAACAATCCATAAGATATTCAGATATCTAAAAGCAATCATTTCAGCTGCTAGAAGTGTTTGTTTCCAGCCTTGGACTTTTCAGAGATTAAAAATAAGAAATTTTCAGGGAAAGGATTTCTGTACTATATAGAATGTCTGCAAGTGGACAAGAGGGGGAAAAAAAATAGGAATCCCTGGGAAATCTGAGTCTAATCTGAGAAACTGATTAATTATCTTAGCAGTTCTACTGCTGGGCTTCTATCCTCAAAGATTCTCCAACAGTGTCCTTGTTGGTCCCATGGAGCTCCAGCGTCTCTGATGGGTGCTTAATAGAGAGATGACCTTTTGGATAATTGACAAGAAGAAATAATTGGATCAGGAGACAAATGTTGTTACCCAGTGGACCATCTTTAGGAAGAGTGTTGTAGATTTGGAAAAAAAAAATAGAGCATAACTACTTTAGAGATTAGCACATCCCCATAATTTCTACCTCCCTTTTTCTCTTATATCATGGAAAACATGTTTATGAAAATATTGTGCATTGGTATCTCTCTGTAGAATTGAAGGATGCTTCATGCCAATTTGACATCATCACCATTATTCTACAGAGTGTATCTTCAGTTGTAAGAGAGCACCCTAGAGTATTATTTGCACCAATGGTGATTTTATAAACCTACCACAAAATCATTTTAACATGGAGGAGTGACTCAGCATCAATAAAGGATCTTTGTGTTCTAAATGACCATCCTCTCTGCTACACAGGAAGAATGAAATAAAAGAATAACAAACAAAATCCATTAAACTACAAGAGAGAGTCCCAACTGCCTGCTTTCCACCCTCTCAAGCAAAATGATTTCACCTTAGCTCCCTTTGCCATTTTATATATCATCAATCTCACCTGCTTCTTCTTCCTTTTATTTCCTTTTTGATCCCCTTATTTATTGACTCATTAAATTTGTATTTAGTGCTTTATTACCCAGAGTTGAATTCACACTCTGCCCCACTTATGACAGTCTCACTAAAATGAATGGGGTTTTAGTTAATTTTGGCTAGCTGCACCTGCTGATACTCTTTCATAGTAGGATGGAGATGCTGACATCCTGCACAATGTGTTATAGATTACAGAGGCCATTATCTCTCTGCCATATGCTATGCCACCTTTGCCAGTGAATTAGTCTTTGATGGTAGTGAAAGTTCCTTAACTAGTTTCAGTTGATTTCCTTAGCTCTATCCGTTCCTGCTCCAAAGGATGATGTTCAGAGGATTATAGGTAACATGAGATCAGCTAATTTCAGTGGCTGCATTGCATCCAAAACATTGAACTATCAATTAGAAGTAAAATAAAATGTGATTCATAGATCTATCTCATCAAATCAATGCAATACTCAGTTGAATAAAAAGGGATGAATAGGCCAAACTATAGCATTGAAATATCAGTACTCAGCATCCCAAGTTTATTATGTCTTTACTCCATGGAGCTACTATTTCTACTGTTCTGATTCTATAAGGACAAATATAATGATTTTTAACTGTGTGTGTGTTTAGGGGGGTGTTACTCTGTTTTTATTATTTAATATACTCACATTGGTTTAATTGTTCTTAGCCACTTGGGGTAACATTGGTGTAAAAGTGGTGTGTGTTTACATCAAATCAATCAATCAACCAATCAATCAACCAGTCAATCAATTGCCCTAGAATAAATACAAGCTTTTTTCAGGAACAATGTCACTGTTACTCAGGATATTTCTAGGAGATTTAAGCTTTACTCTGAGTTTTCTTTGTGTTGTTTTAAATTAAAGTCAGTTTAATTTAAGTCAAATTAAATGTGTATTTTCTATCACATAGTCCAATAAAGTTGTTTCACTCTTCTGACATACACCGTTTAGAATCTATATTGTTCTCTTTATTATAAGAATAACTATTTTAAGCATGCAAGCAGGGATTGACTTATACTCTACAGTTTCCTATATGATACTAAAAACTTGGTTGCAGGTATTCCTAAGATTCAGAAATTGGGGTGGATCAGTAACATATAAGGAAAACACAGAATATAAATGGTATTTTATCATACGAAAGTTTGTTCTTTAATGTTCTATAAAGAAATGATATTCTTTAGAACATTCTTGTCTAACTTGGGTTTCTTGGAAAGTCATGAATTACAATTGACATCAGAGCTGCAAACAACTCTGCCAATGATCAGTGGTAGATATATTGAAGCACCAATGTATGAAATATTGCCATATACAAGCAAAATTTTCTGAATGTTTTGATCTGATAAACAGTGGATGCAGTAGAATTACTCTTGGAAACACACAGAAAGATGATGATAGTGATGACAACAGCTATGATTTGTGATGATGATATAATTTTTTTATGAAGATTCTTTTATTCATGTATTAACATATTTCTAAAAGAAAGAAAAGAAATCAGTGCCATAGGAATACTGATTTGTTCTTCTGACTTGTTATTCACTAATGTTGATGTAATATTTTATTTTCAGTGTCATTTTCCCCATTAAATGTGACAGTTCAGACAAAGCAATTCAGCACTGATAGGGAGAACTTGTATAAGGACACATTCTTGAAATGTATCATCCTTTGGACAAGACCTGTTATGCAACAGTGTGAATTCCTTAGAAGATTATTTTATCACTGACTAACTCGATACCCATTCTTTGCTATGAAAGTATGTGGTTGGGCTTAGTTTTGGGGGAGGAAAATAAGGTGGAAAAATTTCTGCCTCTGCTTACCAGCATCCATCGGCATTCATCTTGCTAGTGTCCTGTCAGTGTGTGAGGAGTTGAATGTGGTTCGGCAACTGAAACAGTATTTGCTGTGTGAGCAAGAAGGAGACAGCAAGGAGCCCGGGCACAGAGCTTAGCTCAACTGTTCTGTACTAAAACTGCTTGCTGCTGTGAAACTGAAACTGAAGCTCCTCTCTTCTGCTTGTGTTTTGCATTTGGAAGAGTTTTCTTTTCAGGTGGGGAGGGGGAGTAAAACTCCTTAGCATCAGAGCGTGTTAATAATAATATATGAAATATTAGTGCTCTAGTGGTTTTCGAAAGGATTTCGAAAAATCCTTTCTTAGTGAGCACCTAGAAGCCAAGAGGAACATTCTTGCCAAATTTCAAGTTTGTCGGCTTTATGGTTCTGGAGATTTTGTTATGATGCATGAGTGGTATTTTGCTTTTATATATATATAGATGTGCTCCTTCTCTCTTCCTCTCTCTGAATGGGTCTACCATATACAATATCTTTATCATTTCCCTTTGAAATAGGCCTCTCATTACTGTACCTGTATCCAAGAGGTGCCAAAAAAATCATACTGATTTCACTCTCTACTGCCACTTTTAAGTGGCAATATGAGGATATAGAAAAATAATATCCTGCTTATACCCCGTGAATATTATTTTATTGTTTGTTTAGATTTATTCTGCTTTTATTATTTTTGTAAATAACGTAAGGCAGCAAACATATCTAATACTGCTTCCTCCTCCTGGTTTTTTTCCCACAGCAACAACCCTGTGAGGAGGGTGGACCTAAATTTTTTACACCTGATCCTTCATTGTCCAAAACTTTCTACAAATGGATATTTTACTTCCAATTCATGAAAAAAAATCTGCATGCAGTTTTGCAATATAATGACTCTGCACATTAATTAATCTGAGCAGATTTCCAAAATGTTGCTTCACAAAATATCCTTGAAGTTCCTCTCCCCAGCATAATCAATCTTTCTTTCTTTCTTTCTTTCTTTCTTTCTTTCTTTCTTTCTTTCTTTCTTTCTTTCTTTCTTTCTTTCTTTCTTTCTTTCTTTCTTTCTTTCTTTCTCTCTCTCTCTCTCTCTCTTTCTTTCTTTCTCTCATCTCTCTTTTTTCTTCCTTCCTTCCTTCCTTCCTTCCTTCCTTCCTTCCTTCCTTCCTTCCTTCCTTCCTTCCTTCCTTCCTTCCTTCCTTCCTTCCTTTTTCTTTTTCTTGCCATGGTACCCTTCTTCTGAGTCATAAGTCAGGGTCCACAGCAGTTTGCTTGACAAAAGTTTCTTCTTCTAATCACACATCTATCAGAAAAAAAAGTGACTGGTGAGGCAAATCAGCCCTGCCTTGGTGCTTCATTATATCAAGGCAGAATGACACTGTTGGACAAGACAAAATGCCTCCTTGAGGCATATTGACTGGGATTGTCAGGAGCCTAGTAATTACATCTTTGTGAATTTCACTATAAAGTGATCACACCTTCCCTGCCAATGTCATTCTTCAAAATTAAGTAATGCGCTGCTGGTTTCTGCCCTTCTTGAATTGAAATCTCAGATTAAAGCAAAGCAAATTGTTCACAAATGCATTTAAAACTACAGAGACTGAAAAGTAATATTAGAAACAGCTGAGATAAAATGCATTTGGAAATTAATACAACCTTTTTCTAACTAGATAGCAAATTGACATTGAAAAGGAGCATAGCATCCTTAATTTATCAAATTAATGCTGTTTGCTAATCAAAACATAGAATTCAAAAGAAGCTCTCCAAGATAAACAAACACAAGTACTGTACAATACAAAACAAATGCCAGCAGCCAGAAATTAAAACCCATTTTAGCAATAAAACGGGATGCTAGGATTTCTGTCTAAATAAGTGGAAGAACAGAGGACCTTCAAAAATTGACAAAGGACATCAGCAAAAGAGTTCTAATAGTGTTGTACCCCATTTTCTTAAACTGACTATGGTGAATCATTTGACTGTAGAATTGGCAAGTCCAATTAGCAAGTCCAAGCTCACATGGAAAAGATAGTGTAAATCAAATATAATGCAGATTTGTCTACCTTACTGTATTCTGGAGCAGCATGAAGAATTTACAGTATTTTTCAGACTATAAGACACTCTGGAAAATAAGACGCACATTAGCTTTAGAGGGGGAAAACAGAGGAAAAAAAATCTACCTCTACTCCCAGCATCCATCCGGTATTCATCTGGCTAGCATCCCTGTAGCAAACAGAAAACAGCCTGGTCAGCTTCAGTACATTATTGCAGCCACAACATGCGGCTCATCAGGGCTCCACTCCATTGCGCCTACCACCAGTCAACTGAGCTGAATTGCTGCCGCCACCACTGGAGCCTTTGCTGCCAAGCAGCTGATTGGCGATTGGATTTGTCTCCTGGAATACCGCAAATCAGGTGTTCCCGGTGGCAGGGATTGCCATGGCCTGTTCACCACAGTCTGTTTGCCATGGCCCATTCGCCGCTGCCCATTTGTCACCATCACCCATTTGCCACGGCCCATTTGCTGCCACCTCAGCCCATTCGCCACCGATCAGGCCATGGTGAATGGGCAGCAATGGTGATCGGTGGTAATAGGCAGCAGCAGTGATTCCCACCGCCTAGAACAGCTGATCGGTGCCACACCAACCCCCCCACCCCACTGCCACAATATTCACTCTATAAGATGCACAGACATTTCCACTCACTTTTTTGGGGGGAGCAATGTGTCTTATAGTCCAAAAATACAGTAATTCATTTTCATTTTTATTGTACTGTCTCTTTAGCTAGTCAAGAATGTTTCAGGTTATATAAATGTATGAAACATACATGGACTATAAACAAATTATATAGGAGATATCACTATAGCCTGGCATTGGGGCAAGCAGAAGCAAATATACAGTGTATGTGTGTGTGTGTGTGTGTGTGTGTGTGTGTGTGTAATTGACACTTATAAATACACATCCAGACACCCCCCCCACACACACACATATATTGGGAAGTTGGATGATAGATTTTGATATAGTATTATTTCTTATTAAAGGTACATAAAAGTAATGCTTTAAATCCAAACAGCTGATCCTCTCTTATTGTCACAATCAGTCCATGCGGTAGGTTAGGCTTATAGGAAGTCACAACCAAGATTAACCCGTAAACCTCATGCCTAGGATTAAGTAGGATAAGCTCACTGAAATTACTCTCCAGCTCTTGAAGAAATAAGTTTGCCTTTGGATTGCGTTCAAAAATGGCTTTATTGTCAATTTGTGATAATCCTTCCATCTATTGAAATCCCACACCCAGAACGCTGCTCTCCAAGTTGGAATTGGATGGAAAAATGTAGTAGGAAAGGTGGACTCTTTCTGTGAACTGAAACTCTTTCTCTCCCTCTTAGCTTTTTCAAAGTGACTGTTGGAGAAACCCTTTATCCTTAAGTGTTACATTAGATTTGTGGAAGGCTAGGGAAAATTTTTGGATTCCAAAACATCTATGATTATTCAATATTGTATGTACAGTACTCCATAGAGAGCACCTGATATTTCTCTTCACTTTTTGAAATATTGTTTTTCCATGTAAATGTTCTTAGTCTACTTACCCTTCTAACAGTGAAGTCAATCCTTAACAGTGGTTGGACACTGTCAGTGTAACAACTGGTTTAGTGATCGCGCACTTCGCTGCATGCGCGTTAACAGCTTTCTAGAAAAATATACCTGGTACATTACTACTGAGGAGTAACACAGCTGAGGAGCAGCAATCAACTCTGCCATGCAAATCAGCTGAGAGGGTATAGGAAGTACAGCACAGGGGTGGGCAGGCAGGCCCACATCATCATCGGAGCTGTCAGCTGATGATCGGAGCTAGGGTTCACCCGAACCAGTCTGAACTGGGAGAATCAGAGGTGGTATTCATCAGGTTCCGACCAGTTCTGGAGAACCGGTAGCAGAAATTTTGAGTAGTTCGGAGAACCAGCAAATACTACCTCTGACTAGCCCCGCCCCATCTATTCTCTGCCTCCTGAGTCCTAGCTGATCAGCTCGGTCTTCTTTTGTTACCCTGCATAGGAGAACAGAGCTGGAAAGTGGGTTGGGGAGGAAATAACCTTCCCCCAGGAATGGGGAGGGAATGGAGCTTTTGCCATGCCCACCAAGCCACGCCCACCAAGCCACTCTATGCCCACCAAGCCACGCCCACAAAACCGGTAGTAAAACAATTTGAATCTCACCATTGGGGAGAATCCCACCCTTGATCCTTACTGACTTAATTTGGAATCTAGATGCTCTTGACAATGGTTTACTGGGTCTTTAAATTATAGTATTAAAATTAATATAAGATTATTTTTCATTCCTAGAATTTTTTTTCTTCAAGAACAGAGGTTGCTTCTTTTCCATATCAACCAAGTGTTGATCCATTGGTTGTAACAAGCATTGAATTTTATTCTCAACCCTGATGTTGTCAGCTGAAAAATATGTTTTGCCACCTATTGTTTGGTTTGGATGAATGAGTGGGGATTGTTCACAAATAGAAAGCTACAAGAGTTAAAAGATTACAACTTGTAATTTGGGTGGCATGGCTATTTATGGTATGATAAAGTTAAGGTAAATATAGATTTTAAAAATCATTATGTCAAGAGGCGATTCTTATAGTAGGAATAGATATAAATTTAGATTCTGCCCCAAAAATGTGTTTGTAACTTTCAATCCAAGAAGTATTTTATAGACAAAAAGAGATAACTAAAAGAAATGGTTAACTTATCATGATGTATTAGAGTTCTCTCAGAGTTTGTAAAATGAAATTAAGAAAAGATTTGATAGCAGAAAGGTATTTTTGTCAATGTCTTTCTTATACACAGAACAATTTAAAATGGATAAAAGATGTTATGATTTTGAATAAAATAAGACTGACTTTGAAATAGAATTATATACTAATGATGAACATGTTGTTGCTAAAATGTATAACATTCTGATAAAATATGAGATAGGAGAACAAGTGAAAATGTGTGATAAATGCAGGAGTGGGATTCTACCTAGTCAGACCGGTTCTATAGAACCGGTTGTTATGATTCTGCCCAGTTTGGAGAACTGGCAAATCATGCCACTAGCTGGTGCTGCCACACTCCATCCTGCCCACTCACTCTTTACCTGGCAAACTTGCCTGCTAACTTGCTATTTTTCCTTTTTTACCCCTGATCACCAGTTGTTCTGCTGTGCCAGGAGATTTAGATTATCTAGAAAGCAGGAAATCATTGGATTTCTTGCTTTTTAGCAAATCTAAAAGCAGAGCTGAACCTTCCTTAGGATTGAAGCTTCTATTTTTCAGTGCAGACTCAGGTAGCTGATTGCAGAATCATAGATCTCTATATGAATCTGTGATTCTGTGAACAACTCATTCTGCCTGCCTGATTTGCCTGATTTTGGGTAAAAGTTGCTCTTTTTTATAAAAAAAGTTCAATATTTACATACATGGTGTGTTGTGAGTTAATTTTGTGAGTTTGCTTGCAAGCAAATTTCATGTGACAGACTCAGGTATCAGATTGCAGAATGGTAGATCTCTACGTGAATCTGTGATTCTGTGAGCAACTCAATGTGCCTGCCTACTTTGCCTGATTTGGGGTAAAATTTGCTTTTTTAATTAAAACAATTCAATATTTACATAAATATTTATAATATTTATATACAAGCCATGCTCAGCCAGTCATATGACCACCAAGCCATGCCCGGTTAGCAAGCCATCGCCACCCAGTCACATGATTACCAAACCACACCCACAAATTAGGCCACGCCCACAGAACTGGTTGTTAAGGAATTTGAATCCCATCCCTGGATAAATGTGTGATAACTTATGATTCTTGAGTCTTGACGAATGTATCTATTCTTTTATGTACACTGAGAGCATATGCACCAAGACATATTCCTTATGGGTCCAATCACACTTGGCCAATCAAGAATTAATTCTTTCTTTCTTTCTTTCTTTCTTTCTTTCTTTCTTTCTTTCTTTCTTTCTTTCTATCTATCTATCTATCTATCTATCTATCTATCTATCTATCTATCTGATAAGCAAAAAAGGTGCAATATATTGAAAGACCAATGTGGTTGAAATGACTGAAATTTACATTATTTTCTTGTCTCAAAGGGAATTTTTATAGAATGATATATTCCTGATATTTGCCATCTATGTCATCTTTGCTGGAAATGTAAACAACATTAAAGGATATATTAATATGCCTGAGGAATATGTAAAAAAAATCTATAAAATTGAATCTATTTGTTTATTTTTGTATCCCGACTTTATTATTTTACAAATAAGTCAAAGTGGCAAACATATCCATTACATCTTCCTCCTCCCATTTTCCCCACAACAAGCATGTGAGATGGGTTGGGCTGAAAGATAGTGACCAGCTAGATTTCATAGTTAGGATGGAACTTGAATTTACAGTCTCCTGCTTTCTAGAATGGTGCTTTAACCACTAGACCAAACTGGCTCTATAAACTGACAAACATTAATTCAGAATTTTAAAGGTTAAAAAGTAGTTGAAACCAGAAACCTCTGCTTTGGGACCAATGGATAAAGAAGGACAAGAGAAGTCATGAATTTTATTTTTACTATATATATGATGCCTGCAGTGAGACTATTATATGCTCAAAAGTGAAAAAGTTCAATAATATCTACTACAGAGGAATAGTTGGTGAAATAATGGAATTTGCAGAGATGACTAAATAAACTTTTTTAATTAAAAGAGAGATAAAGCAATATTTACATGTATGGCTGACTAAAAATCCTTTATAGATTTTTTGCATACAACTGCAGAAAAAAACTGAATAATACTAAAGAGAGTTTTATGTAATCAAAGAGTAAGAGATACATTTCTATTTGCACTTATATTTGCTGCAGAAGAAATCAGAAACTTCTTCCTTCAATTTTTCTTCTTTCTTTCTGCACCTTTGTCTTTTTTCTCTTTTCTGCTTTATTAGTTTGTGTTAATTTAATGTTCTTTCTAAAACTTGTAATAAGAAAGAGTTTTGAGTTTAACAATAAGAAAGCCATCTTAGTGGTGATCAGAGAAATCATATGTGCTTGGTTCCCTCAAAACAGAGCAACAATCTTTATTTAATATAAAATTATCAGACTTCTCCTGGGACAGGAGAAGACAAAAGCTTCTTTAGCAACCCTCCTGCGATCCAAATGGTTGCAGTGGGAAATCAAGGTGTGTGTGTGGGGAAATAGGGCTAACTGAGGGGACAAAGAAGAGCGGCTGGCTCAGGAAGCAGAAATGCAGTGGGAATCTTGGGGTCCTCTGATATTTATTCTGACAACAGCATATGTACATTGCATTGAGCTCGCGGTTGCATTGAGTTTGCAGTTGCATTGAGTTTGCAGTTGGGAACCTTATGCATAGGCACGCCTCGCCCCGAAGCAGCTGGGGACTCTGTCTTCAAGGGAGCTTTCAATCAGGCGATAGAAGCAGCCTTGCGGCGAGGGGAGTGTGTGTGTACGCTCACCCCGAAGCTGTTTCTACCAGCCGATCGAAGTGGCTGGTGACTGCACTTGGAGAGCTTCCATCGCTTGAAAGAGACTGCCCAAAAGGCAAGGGGACAGGGGCAGCCACGCCATGCCCCAAAGCAGCTGGGGACTCTGTCTTCAAGGGAGCTTTCAATCGGCTGATAGAAGCGGCCTCACGGCGAGGGGAGTGTGTGTGTGCGCTCGCCCTGAGGCCGCTTCTAACAGACAATCAAAGTGACTGGTGACTCTGCCTTCAAGGGAGCTTCTATCAGCTATCAGGGTATTCTAGCCTAGGCTACCTGCAGGGCACTCCTAAAGGCAAGTTTTCTCCCCACCCACCCCCGCCCTTCCCCCCTACCCCCACCTTTTCCCCCCATTTGTCTTTACCTTGTGTAGTTCTAACGAACGATGTGAGAAATGGTGGGGAAACATATGGTTTTAATAGGCCTAAATTTTGGGGGTGGGGCTTAATTTCACCTCATGCCTAGAAATCATGCTGGGCCTTCCTATTGGTGGAGGCCGTATTGTTGGAGAAACACGGTATCTACCTATCTTCTTCATGGTTTGAATTTTAGTATTTTCATCTTTTTTTTTTTTTTTTAGTAGTAGCGGCAACAGAGACCAGATTACAAAAAGTAGTTTACCAATGTGTTAAGCTGGAGTGTTTCAATCTTGTTCAGATCTTATATTTTTATACTTTATATAACTTTATAATGAAATATAGATACCTGAAATATATACCTGTTACTTCTGTTCTTGGTTTCTCTGGCTACTGAAATTCATTCTTGATCATCCTTTTTGTAGCATCCATGAATACAACTATCATACATTTTACATTTTTCCAGCCTGAGTATTCAAGTAATCATATTCTACATATGGTATACAAGTGCCAAGTGTAAAGAAATGTTGTGCATCATCCAATACAATTCTGAACAGTCTTTTCTAGGAGTTGTCTCATAGTTTAGAGCTATGTTCAGTTTATTGTCAATGATTATGGATTTCTAATGTGCTAAATAGCACCACTGATGCCTTGTCTCTGATCCCAAATTCATTTCATTAGTGGAATCTTTATTTACATATAAGATAGCACTAAATGGCAATCTTTGTATATCACATTAATTCAGAGGCTATAATTATTGCTTTTCTAAGTTAAATTTTATCATTTATATATTATATGCATGAATTGTCTTATGATATACCGAGGAAAAAGAGGAAGAGGAGGAGGATCAGAGGTGGTATTCAGCAGGTTCTGTCCAATTCTAGAGAACTGATAATGGAAATTTTGAGTAGTTTGGAGAAGCAATAAAAACCACCTCTGCTTGGCCCCACCCCCATCTATTCTCTGCCTCTGAGTTCCAGCTGATCGACTGGGTCTTCTTTTATTACCTTGCACAGGAGAATGGAGCTGGAAAGCAGGTTAGTGGGCTGGGGAGGGAATGGGATTTTGCAGTAACCTTCCCCCAGGAGTGGGGAAAGAATGGGGATTTTACAGTATTCTTCCCCTGGAGTGGGGTGGGAATGGAGATTTTACAGTATCCTTCCTCTGCCACATCCACCAAGCCACACCCACAGAACCGGTAGTAAAAAAAATTGAATCTCATCACTGAAGAGGAGGAAGTGGAGGAGGAAAGAGGAAGTTGTTTTTCTATTATAACTAGTGAATGGGTAAATATTTACATTTTTAAGGGCATAGCAATAAAGATAAAAATAGTGCCAGACACTCAACACTTCCACAGTGAAACTATAGCCAAGTCAATGAAATACTGTAACTTTGTTAAAAGTTGAGAAGTGAATAAAAGCCAGATGTGAAATCATGTTGGGGGAAAAATACACTTGAGAGCTATGGGTGGTTGGCTGTAAAATCATAATCTATTCATTTTAGAGTAGTTTTGAAATGTATAATTGATTTGGAAAGTAGGATAGCATCTGTCTAATTCTATTCAGAATAGATTCCCATGTAGAATTTATTTCAGGTATATAAAATGCTCAGGGATTCTATCTTTAACTAACATATTCAACATAATTTTTGAACAATATATGATTTTGATTTGCATTGGATTCACTAAGGATTTTGGTTTCCATTAACTTTGTTTGTTTAGTATTTAAATTTATAAAAAGTCACTTTAGCTTTAACTCTATACTTTCAATTAAGAAATCAGGGTTACCTGTGTATCTCAAGCTGCTATTTAACCTCCTATTTTGATTCCAGATATCATTTCTTCCAACCTTCCATTCTTTATACATTATTTGCTATATACACAAAATAATTATGGGGACAGTAAAAACCTCAGCTGTCCATTCCGTATTTCTCTGTTTCTTCCAATCCAGTTCTTATTTCTTTGCTGTGAACATTCATCAGAAGAAAAATTTCCAAGCCTGCGCAAAAAGACTATTTGTTTTAATATTGTGATTGAGAATATGGGCTGATTTTGCTTCACTGAAGCAAAAAAGCGTTCCAGTTCAACCTGAACTTGAGCTGCTTGAAGAACTTTCATGCTGTGTCTGTTTGCTACCCACAGTGACACTGGCCACAAATTCTGCTGAACCCATCTAACCTTGAAAGGACATCAGTTTGCCTCGAGGCTGTTAAGTTTCAGTACTTAGAGAGAGAGACTCTCAGCGATTCATTTTGTAACCTCTCAACTTGGAAGGTGACCCAGTTTTGGCGAAGTTTCATTTGAGGCAATTGCCACTCAAGGAAGCAAACTTCTCCTGAGCTGCTCACCAAAAGCCACCCAGTTTTTAAGATTTGTAGCATTGAGAATATGTCTCCTGAGACCACCTACGGACCAGGCTCCACCTGCCAGAGGGATGACCCTAGGCCAGTCATTCTCTCTCAGCCCAAGACACGTCATAAGGTTGTTGTTGTGTGGAAAAATAAGAGGAGGAAGGTGTGTTGGAAGTGTTCAATGCCTTGAGTTATTTTTAAAAATAACAAAGGTGAAAGAGAAATAAATAAAATAAATTAACCTATATACATACACCCACATATAATGAGAATGCAATAGTTAATCATATAAAGGAATGGTAAACTTTTAGTTATTCTTATAGTCTCTTGCTTTCCCCCCCACCCCATGATCCATTAGCTATATAACACCATATTTCCCTGCTTTTTGCAACACCTATCTGTTCATTATGATACATCTCCCTCCATATAGCTTTATTATCCTTTGCGAGAACTTATGAAAAAGTGTACTTTTGTAAAGTCCTTTTTCTCTTTTATCTCTTTTATTGGTACAGCTATATACACTGATGTTTCCCAATGCCTAGCATGCACATTTTTGCTATTTATTTGTTAACAGCTGCCAACATTTTAAATAACTTTCTCTGTAAAGTTCAATGGTTATTTCATCTGTAATTGCTTTCCCTTTCAATGCGATGGCCTATTTATTGCCTCTTGCCCCACACTTTCTATAAATCCTAAATGTATTCTCTTTCTACAATTGTGCAGCATGTCATTTAACAATCCCATTTTTAAAAGCTTTCTCCATGGTTACTTTAACCTCATTTGTCCATAGAAAGTATCTTCCATTGTAGAAGGTACATTCCTACACTACCTCTTATATTTTTTAACACTCCTTCTTTAGTTGTGAAGTTGTATGGGATGTCTCTGATCTTCTGATCTCCTATTCATTTTCTTGTTATTTCCTTGTATTTGTTGACATTCCTCACTGAGATATCTTCCCTTGTCTTTTCTTGCATGGAAATGAAAGTTTGCATTTTTTTTACATTCTGGTTTCCTTTTTCTTCGTTCACTGTCATGTAATTTAAATGCACTGAAACCGTTTCTGCATGGCCTCCAGGCCAAATTTTACTGGCCCATTTTAATGTTTCTTTTCTTTCTTTTCTGATTTGACTACAGTTAATTTGCTATTTTAATAAGGCTGATTAAGGTACTCTGCATACAAAGCCATTAAGTGAATAATATGGGTGAGAGCCACATGTAATCAGAGCAGGTTTGTTAAAATCAATGAGAAAATGTTTCTCCCTAATATAACTAAATCTAAATCAATCACGTCAAGAATAGCATGGGGCAGGAAAGCAGAAACAAGCAGAGAGCAATAAGATGTAAAGACAATGTTATGAAATAAATGCCTTATATACAAACCCTTCAATTTGAGAATTATCTAAAGATGAATTTTTCATTGGTAATTTTTTTTTATAGAGCCTCATATAGAATGTACATGTATATATGTGATATGTGTATGTACATGTGGGTGTTTCTATATGTTATCCACTCTGACATAGACTATAATCTTAATTCCCATTTATGCATCTAATAAAATGGGATCTTGCTTATACCATCTCAGATCACACTATGTTTTTGTGGGCCATATTAAATACATATTTCTCAGGGTTCTCATTTTCTCTAGAAATACTTAGTGAATTGCAGCTGATCTGGACCTCTGTAGTGAAAAACAGCTTGATGCTTTTTCTGATTCCATGCATAGAAAAAGGAGAAGAGTTTGGGGTTTTTCTTTTAAAGAAAAACTGCTTTTGTGGTAAGTAGAGATATTGTATAAATGTTTTATTCCTGCACAGGAAAATGATTTTTTTGTTATTAAACAAGGCAATTGAAGGATGAAACACCTCAATTTCTACAAAATGTTATCTCAATCTAGATAAGCTTCTGGCCATTTATTTCACAGAAAATACTTATGGTATGCTATATATTTAATATACTGTGTAGTTAGGCCCTTAGTCTTAGATATCACTCAATTCTCAGTTTTTTTGTGTATCTGACACAGTAGTGTTTCTCAACCTTGGCTATTTGAAGATCTGAGGACTTCAACTTCCCAAATTCCCCAACCTTCATTTTGATATACAGTTGTGTTGTGTAAGATAGCTGGATCATGAATTCTGGGAGTTGAAATCTTTGTGTAAGATAGCGGGTTCATGAATTCTAGGAGTTGAAGTCCCCACATCATCAAGTTCCCAAATTTGAGAAACACTGGCATACATTACAGTTCAGATACCTGATTCCAGCTGATTTCAAGTGAAGATTTGCAGTTTGCAAAAGTTAAATGCTGAAAAAAGTGTTGCATTTTGCTCTGCTGCTAGCCCTCAAATGAAAATGTGTCAGTATAATTACAAGTCTCCATTGTTAGTCATGGTGATTATTGTAACAAATATTTAGGTAAAATAAAATTTGCTGCAGATGGCTTTGAATAAGTTGCCTGAGGATGGCGACTTATTCAAATTCTCATTTTTTATTATCTCATCTTTCATGTTGAGATACAATTGGTGCATTGTCCAAGACACATTGTTTCTAGAGCACTGAAATTAGATAATCAGACTGGATCAGGTGATTTCCATTATTCCTTACTCCAATACTTCAAGAACAGACAAGTATAATACAAGTAAAAACCTAAACTATAAGACACAAAATCTATTAGATAGCACACAACGGTTCTTCATTGAACTCTAATTGTTAAAAGGAAGGATCAGGACTGTCGTTTACTGGTTTACAGATGGATTAGATAGGATATATAGTTTTTATTCTTCATCTGTGATTAGTGGTATGTATAATATCCTAAATCAATCAATCAGCAAGCAAGCCATAAAGTACACGAGAACAGAGTTTCCAAGAATTGAAACATAAAATTAGCTCTTGCTTAGATCAAGTACCTTTTAAAAGGTGACATTTTGCAAACATTTTCCTTGGTGCTTATCAGTTGAATGTTTGTCATTCTGGTTCTCTCTCTCTCTCTCTCCCTCTCTCTTCCTCTCTCTTCTATCTATCTAACCTATCATGCCAGTCTTCACCATCATCCTAACTGACAGCCCAAGATTTTATTGGAAAGTGTAGCTACTGTGCAGGATAAAGGATTGGTACTCTCCTCTGTAGCTATGGCTATACAAATTGAAGGAGGCCCTCAAATGAAAGAATCCTTATCAAACCCAAGTGTACAACAAGGACACAAATTGTGATGAAATTATGTTTTTTCCCCATTTTATTTCAACACAGTTGCAGCAATTAAGGACTGTTTCATTTGTACAGAGAAAAGCGGCAACTGAATAGGCACAGCTAGTGACTATCCTATTGCATGAACATTGAGATAAATACTTATAAGCAGGAGCAAAATTAATAAATACAGTTATAATAGGCATGATTTTAATTATATTGGGAATAAAGGTATTGGAGAAAAGGAACTCAAGCTAGCAATACTGCAAGCTGGAAAAACTCCTATTTCAAGCCCATTATTTTCAGATTTTAGTGGTATGCTAAGCAGAAGGGCCATCCATTGTCTATTTAAAACTTTAGCAAAGATATCAAAGCATGTTTCTGCCATCACCATCTTAAAGCTACATCGAACAAACATATTCAAAATATTTATGTGAAAAATCCATTTGGCAAGAAAGTGCCAAAGTAATAATATATTTGTTTGGGTACAAAGTCACTGATCAGCCAAATTGCTTTAAAACATTTTCTCCTAACAAGGATGAAATCATCCAAGCATTCTTGTCTTTAATTACTTAGCAACCTAGTTGAGATATGACTATTTCCAGAAATTTGTGATGCAGTAAAAATGTGTTTATCACTTCAAGTATAAACTGAACACTCGGATTTAAATGTGTTTTGAGGTTAAAAGATAACATCCTTGAGTAGGAATTGTCACAGAATTATTGCTGTAGTCTCCTAACATATCAAACCTAATAATGGAAACTCTGAAAAATAGATTACTTTCCATACAGCTATACTATTACAAAAACACTATGCAAATATGGTGGTACCAATGTGATTCCAAATAGTTATGGAATAAAGAATAGAACAGAATAGAATAGAATAGAATAGAATAGAATAGAATAAAATAGCTGAAGGCCACTGATACTAAATGTAGTTTTGTAGTCCATAAGAGTAAACTGCTTCTGATCACACAAATAGTATAAAGTTAGCCTTTCTGATACCCTAATCTCATTTTCATTACCATAGTTAAAATTTTGGTGGGGAAAAGAAAAAAAGAAAAGCAAACCACCACCCACACCCTCCGAGACTGACTAATAACAATTTTAGTTAAGTTGTGAATATGATTTTGTACTTAAGCTATGATAATATTTATTTATTTGTAAATATAATACATATTACAGAGATAAATATCTTGATTTAATGACTTCAGATAACCAACATTAAGAGGCATGTTGGTTAGGGACATATCCATTGTATTATACCGCATGTTAGTCAAGAAACCAAATGAATTGCAGTGAATGCTAAACAAAGTATATGATTACACAAGGAACAACTGCACAATATAAATAAAAGCTGAAAAACTAATAAAGGAGTCCACATGCCTTTGTTCAACAAACTTCCTGGATAAGTCCCAACAATTTTCTTGACAGACTTTGGAAGTGAATTGCTGTTGTGTATTTATTAGAATTGAGAAAGAGTGAATGGACCAAGGCCACCCAGTTGGCTTTATACCTAAGGCAGAACTACAACTCACAGTCTTCTAAGTTTCTAGTCTAGTGTTTTAATCACTATACCACACTGGGTCTTTTTGTTGCATAACTTAGTAAAATGTTATCCAAAGATGGAGAAAAGATAGAGAAAGATGAGAAATACTGGTGGAAATGTGCTTTGAAATAAAATTAAGTGTGCAGTACAAAGAAATATACTGATATCTTTTGAATTGATTGATTGTATACCACCAAGTCATAGATATAGATATATTTTCTTCATGGTAATTTGTCCCTGACCTAGTTTTTCCAATGATGCACTCATTGATACTATAATTGAGTTCATCCACCTTCTTGCTAATTGTCATCTTCTTCTCTTTTCTTCCATCTTTCTCAGCATTAGAACCTTCTCCAGAGAACTTATACTTTGTTTAATGTGTCTGAATTAAAATACTAGAGGCATTTGTGCCTCTAGTAAGAAATCTGAGCTCATCCATTTGCTTATTTTCTTGACTGTCCATGGCAGGCAGCAACTGTCACCTTCTTAACCATTTTCTTCAGGCAAACACATTTTTGGAGGGAGGGGAAACTGATTTTTTTATGATTGTGAATCTGCTGACAAACACAGGACACCCACAAAAGATCTGAAGCACTTTTTTGCCTTTCATCTAAAATGCTGCAATCATTCATGAAGATGAAAAATGAATAGTGTAAACTAGAATTATATTTCTTGTTTAGATAGGTAGATAAATAGATAGATATGATAGGTGATAAACTCATGATAGATTGAAGATAGATAGATAGATAGATAGATAGATAGATAGATAGATAGATAGACAGACAGACAGACAGACAGACAGACAGACAGATTGTGGAGGAAAGAGATATAAGATAGATATAGATAGATGATAGAAATGAAGAGAGATAGAGAGAGATATATGGATGCAGTAGATGTAGATGTATAGAGATGATAGAGATAGAAATGCAATTCTATACTTATTTTAAAACTGTTCCTTTCTATGTAATGGTAACTACCCAAAGTGGTGACTATACATTTTAATATTAGAAATATTAAAATGAGGATAATTATGCAAGGTATTGTTTATATTAGCTTACTAATATAAGTTTACTTTTTTTTTTCTTGGAAATAAATTCTAAATTCTAGATCAGTCTAGAATATGTGGTCCATTTCCCAAATGAAATCTTGTCCTTTGCAAATGCATTTCATCCCCGTAAAAATCAAAGGCTAAGGGCTGTTTACATTTTGCATTCATCACATCTGCTTGGATGGCAAACTGCCTGTCCAGACCTAATCAAAGTCTTGCCTAGAGCAAGGCTATGAAGCAAACAAAGGCTTGGAGGGCCAATTAAAATAACAGTTTTAAAAATTACAAAGATGATTTCTTTGCAACAGCAAGCTCTTTTTTTTTTTTAATTTTAAAGGAAGATGCTGAATGGAACAAAATGCATTAGGCGGCAGTTTCATCCCTGTCTTGAAACTAGTTCTGCTGAATTAAAAGGGGCTTCTTTCTGAACAGGCATGCTTTGTAGTTCTTGAGTGAATATTTCTTTCTATCATAGGGACACTCTGATATGGGACTAATATGACTGAAACATCAAGAAAAGCTTGTAAATGCCAAAGGAAAATGTGGACACTTGTTAGCACTAATTGCACATTGTGAACTATTGGATTGTAGAGGTTAAAAGAAAAAAAAAGTGCTAACTAACAAAATAAGAATGAATCTATGGTCTTGGAATTCATAATATGGTTCAGAGGCTGAAGGATATCTCCCTAGCAACTATGATGTGTATTTCAGCATTTATAATGGAAAGAGAATTTTAACTTTTGAATTGAAGCAATTTTCTTCCATTTTCTCTCTTTTCTTCCCTCCCTCTTTCCTTGTCTACAAGAATCAGCTATAGCAAGGGTCTTCAAACTTGGCAAGTTTAAGACTTGTGGACTTCAACTCCCAGAATTCCTGAGCTAACATGACTAGAGGAGGAATTCTGGGAGTTGAAGTCCACAAATCTTAAAGCTGTCAAGTTTGAAGACCCCTGGTCTATAGTGACAAAAGGATGGTGTTTTGCCTGACATGTTGTAATACAATATTGAAGACCAGTTTAACTATCACAATAAAATTGTCTTCTGCAACAACCCACACTCCTTCCAGTTAAAATGTTCCTTGTTATTTGTTGTTCCTTATATTTTAATCCACTCAATAAACATTTTCTCTGGACTGATTATATAACCAGCATAAATTGACAAAATGTCATAACAGTAGAATCCAATATCAACATATACAGACACACAGAAAAAAACCCAAGTGAATTAACTGAAGTAAGTTAAAATTTCACCTAGAAAAAAAATCATATGAATGGATAAACACAATGCAAAATTGCAATACTATTGTACATTTAATATTCAATCATAACCATTAATGAAAAGTATCTGATGTAGATTGCATCTTAGCTAATGGAGCAAAGTCTTATACTTGATTAGGGAATGCAGCTAAAGAGGTAATCTCTTGTAATCTCTTTCTATTCTTCCATAGAAATTATTAGCATTATTATCTATCCACAACAATGTGAAGTCACAGCTTCCAGTTCTTTAGCAGTTGTTGGCCTTTCTTCACATGCCTAGAGTTCTTCTCAAGAACCTAGGATGCTGTAATGTATCAGCATAGTATATGTGCAAATCCAAGTAGTGTGTCCTTTTGCCCAGATTTTTTAAATGCCATTCTTGATTTTTCAGCATGATACCCATTGTGCAAATAACTACTAGAGCCACCATGGTTGTTAATGCCATAATCTTTCAACTTCAGTTTTCAAATCTTGATACTTCCTTGACCTTCTCCAATTGTTCATCTTTTATTCTACTCTTCCCTGGCATTGCCAAATCAATTATCTATATGTTATCAATTTGTATGGCTAATTATCAGATAATCTATAGCTTGTCACTGCAAATTATTGATAACTCAGGAGATTCTGCTGTTATTTCTTGAAATTCTGGAAGGATCTGATTATGCACCAGTGAGTTGGGCTATGAATCTAAGACAGATGTGCCTGGGTTATCTTCAACATGCTGGGTTAAGTAAGACTCTCAAGGATGACCGATAGTTCTCACCAAGTCATTTATTTAACATTGCAGAAAAAAGTTATAAAACACTAAATAACTTGAATAAGGATAGTCCTAGAATCTAATGGCATATCTGTTAGGGTGAAACTAGTAAGGGTTTTGTCTGGTAATATTCCTCCTATTGTGTGTAAGGAAATAAAGTTCTGAACTCTCGTTGAATTCTTCTTTGTGCCCTTAAACTTGACCCGACCAACTCAATGATCCATTGGATCATTATTTCAAAGGTGCTTCCTTACCCTAAACAGAAAAAAACAAAATAACCAAAGGGAAAATAAAGAAGCAACAAAGAAAAACAGGACAAAAATCAGTAGGAGTGTGACTGACTTCAGACTTCCTGCCAGCTTCACTGTGGCTGATCACCTTTCAACAGTCTACTTGGCTTTATTTATTTATTTTATTTATTTATTTTATTTGTCAATCACTTACATGATAATAGGTATAGGTATAAACATGAGTAAGAATACAGTAAATAGGTACAAATTAATAGGGACAATAGGACAGGGACAGTAGGCATGATTTTGCATTTATGCACACCCCTTACAGATCTCTTAGGAATGGGGTGAGGTCAATAGTGGATACTTTGAGGTTAAAGGAGTGGGGGTTAGAGGATGTAACAAAAGAGTCAGGTAGTGCATTGTTAAGAAAAAATCAAGTTCTTTTATCTGGTTGCACATCGCTCACCACTTCACCGCTCCAATGCAAAACTTAGATCCCGGCAGCTTTCCGTCTTCAGGACAGCCATTTTAGACTGCTGCTTCTCCCTGTCTTCCAGCTACCTAGCCAGGGAGAGGAGATGCGGCTCCCCCTGACCCAGCTGGCAGTCTCCCCCTCTTCGCCCACCTCTCCGAAGTGGGTCAGGATGACACCCTTCCAACAAGGGAACATGGACCCAAGCTGCACACAATTGTGGTCTCTGACCATCATCAACGGAAGCACCACTGGAAGCCGGAGCAGTTTACATTGTGTTTGTATCTGTTGTATGCTCTTGTATTGTTGCAGTTGAAGCTGAAGTAGTCATTAAATGGTTGGACATTGTAGCAGATAATTTTACTTCTAGAAGGCTAGGGTGGAGCTATATTATTTGATCTCCAGTGGCTGAAGGAGTTGGTGGTCTTAGCCTCTAGAAAGCTAGGGTAGGATTACTGAAGCTTCTGGCAGCAGCACAGCAGCACTGAAGCAGAGGTGGTATTCAGCAGGTTCTGACCAGTTCTGGAGAACCGGTAGCGGAAAATTTGAGTAGTTCAGAGAACCACCAAATACCACCTTTGCTGGCCCCACCCCCATCTATTTTCTGCCTCTCAAGTCCCAGCTGATCAGTTGGGTCTTCTTTTGTTGCCCTGCACAGGAGAACAGAACTGGAAAGCAGGTTAGTGGGCTGATGAGGGAATGGATTTTGCAGTAACCTTCCCCCAGGAGTGGGGTGGAAATGAGAATTTTGCAGTATCCTTCCCCTGCTACGCCCACCAAACCATGCCATGCCCACCAAACCACGCCCACAGAACCAGTAGTAGACAATTTTGAATTCCATCACTGCACTGAAGTGACCACAAATGTTCCAGTCTCACAGGGATTGAGTTGGAAATTGGTTATTCTTAACTATGTAGTTTGTTTGAGGTAAAATGAATTTGTCAATGTTCATTCTGTTTTGAAAGCAGAACCAAAATCAAATGGTAAAGCAAACCATCTCTTTTTCTAATAAATAATGGACTTGTTCTCCCTGGACATGAAAACAAATTACATACACATACTATAATGGAATGACATATTTTAAATATTTACCTGAATATTGATTCTGTTTGCTGTTGCTGTTCATCATTTTTATCTAGAATGGCTATGCCTATATTGCAGTTTCCTTTTTATAGTCATTGGTTTCTGGAGTAGTGCCAGAAAAGTCCACTTATAAAAATTTTGTATTAATTTTCTTCAAGTGTAGAATATATCTTGAATTAGAGATTTATAACATGTATAAGGCTCCAGGCATTTTTAAGGCTCCAGGCATCTCTGCAATGTATGTTTCTTCTTATATTTTAAGTCCTTTGTTCTTGCTGTTATTTTTCAAGCAGTTTTTAACTTATAAAGAAACTGCATTTATGTCAAAAACACGATAACTTTTGGCCCTTCATTTCTCACTTGCAGAGATTCCTTTTCAAAAGAAGTATTATCAGTAAGGAAATTTTATATTTCAATCAATCCTTTCTCTGATTGTGTTTGAACAACGTCCACAGCTGTATGGCTTCCTAGGAATATCAGCCAATCCATGTCATCATCATTAATAATGTCATATTCTTCACATTTGGACTTTGGCACAAGAAGGGAACTGTTGAATGTCTACTTACTTTCGCTTTGTGACTCCATGAGAGACTAATCATATGTTTCTGGGAATTATTTTGCAGAGCTTGAAGACAGCATCTTGAAAGCAGCTGGTGTATATAAATGAGCAATTGCTTCAACTTGAAAATGAACCTTGTCAAGTGGATTGTAACAATCGAAACAGTGCAGGTTAAGATCTGCCTGGTTGTTCTGTGTCACCTAAAGGTTGAAGGAACACACTCAGCAAATGCAAATTAAGTATTTTTACAGAGTGAATATCTTAAACCCTGATTGACATATTTAACTACTTTACTTGTAAAGAGGCTTAAAATAATGGCTTTCACCATAGTTTGTGACTGAGAGTCCTATTAAACACACACACACACACACACACACACACACAGAGAGAGAGAGAGAGAGAGAGAGAGAGAGAGATGGCATTTTCTTTTTCATGAGATGGGAATTTGGCAGTGAGGTTGCTGAACACTAATCTGCCTTGGTGATCTCGTGTGATTTTGATAAGTTGAAACTGGTAGAAACCATAATGTATTTTATAATCAGGACATCATATGTCCAGAAGATTGTAAAGTTTGTTAGAAAAAGAGAGGCTGAAGAAAGAACACAGCAGTGATAAAGGAGAAATCAATCTATTTATGCATTTCTTTAGTGTATGTGTGTGTGTGTGTGTGTGTCTATATATATATATATATATATATATATATATATATATATATATATATATATATATATATGCATTTACATTAGCCAGGAGACTACAGTTTGAGTACAAATTAGTTGTTTGGCTGCCAATAATTGCTAAGCTGTTCTCACCACAGGGGAATAAATTAGCTTCCCACTCAGAGAGGTTCAACTGCATTCTGCAGCAATATATAGGGATTTTCCTTCCACTGATATTTCTTCGTACTTGTGTGTCACAGTGGGGAAGGTTCAGCACCAGCTGGATTCACTAACTTGACAACTTCAGTGATTAATTTATGGCAAGAAAAGCCGTAAAATAGGTCAGAACTCACTTAACAAATGTTTCACTTAGCAACAGAAATGTTGGGCTCAGTTGCAATTGTAAGTTGAGGGCTTATGCATATTTTCTCACCAAAGTGATACCTATTTATCTATTTGCATGTAATATGCTTTCAGATTGCTAGGTGACAGGAGCTCACAGTGTCAGTAACAAAGCACTACAAAGTGCTAGACTTGAACTGCTGGAGTACAGACCTTCTCCAGTGTCATTAAGCCACTGAAGCACTGCACCTCTCTATTTTTACATTTTGAAAGACAACAGTCTAAATCAGGTCATTTGTTTGCAATATTGCAAGATTTAACATCTTTCAGGTTTGTGTATACTCTAAACTTACATTATGATTTTTAAATGATTACTTTAGAAACAGAAACAAATATTGTCCTTGGCATATAACAGTAAGAACACTGACTGAATTGCTTTTCTTTTCAGACATTACTTTTGCTTTGATATTTGATCACCTGCTTTTAACAGAGATACTCCAAACACATTCTAAATACATTTACAACCCCAACAAAATAAGAAATTGTGGGAAGTTTAACCAACAATTGGCACTGTTACTATGGTGCTAATAATAAAAGCTTGGCACCATCAAGCTTTTATAATGTAAACATTTGCCTGTTATTTTCAAGAAAGGCTCTAAAAAGTGGAAATGGGTTCCATCATCGCATAGGACAGTTGTAACATAATAAATATGGGTTAAATGCATACATACATAAACACGTACATGTGGTGATAATGCATGGGGTTTACAAAAGGTCTGTTTGTAAAGAAGAGGGGATTGACTTATTTTCCAAGGCAGGACAAGAAGTAACAAATGGAAGCTTGTTAAAGAGAGATCCAGCCTAGAAGTTAGGAGAACTTTTCTGATAGTGAGAGCAATTAATCAATGGAATAGCTTGCTTCCTGGAGATGGGGGTGTCCATTACTGGAGGTTTTAAAGAATAAACTAGATAACCATTGACTGGAATGGTATAAGGCTCCTATTGGACTAGCTCTATGATTGTATTCATTTGGATTATTGGATTGGATTAATTTGGAGGACAATGTGATGTAGCTCACTCATCTATAAAGGTTTGTCTGTTTCAGCAACATTAAGGAAAAAAATATTTCAACACAGTTAAGGGAAAACAAATATCTTTCATGTATGCAATAGAGACTAACATTAATATTTTTTCTCTTATAAATTTAGAGACTTATCAAGAAATAAGAACCTACTCATTTGATTGACTGATTTTTCAGGCTTTTCTCATAAATGACATTGAAACCAAAGGGCTACTTCAAATAAGAATCCATGCCTGAAGGTTTAACTCACTACAAGGAGTCTTATCTTTGTTGCAGAAGGAATCTCTCTTCATCTATAATTAATTACTTCATAAAGTGATTAAGACGTGGGGGAAGCAAAGCTGTAATGTCTTTCCGATATTCCAGCTGCATTTTTAATGACTGGTCTTGCCCAGGTGTTAATTGCCTTGATGGTATTTCTTCTACTGAATTTGGATTTTCAGATCTTCTTCAGTCTCATGATATATTCACTTATAATCTTCTTGACTTCAGTGTGCTTGATGTTGTCAGTCTGAAGGATAATTAAGTGATTCTAGTGATCTTCTTCATTCAGACTCTTGATGTTATTTCCAGTGAACACCTTGATTCCTTCAGTTTTCAGTATTTTTCTTGTGTTGAAGAGGATGGCCACTTGTCCTGTCCAAACTACATTGTAATATTGTTGCTGTATATTTGGACAGTGTTGAGCCTCGATTCTATTTCAGATGATATTTTGCCATAGAGAAGGAGTATCAAACTCAAAGCCCATGGGCCAGTTGAAGCCCACTGGAAATATCAAAGAATCGGCCTGTGGTGCCTCTGCTGACCAAAATATGTCTCGAGGGGGGCCTCACTAAACTCCTGTGTGGCCCGTTTTCGGCATCCCCGGCCTCCAAGAGCACTCTGCTGGCCAAAAATAGGCCATGTGGAGGCCCCGCAAGGCCCCCTCGTGCCCCATTTTTTGCCTCTTCGGCCTCCAGCAGCACTCTGCTGGCCAAAAATGTATCCTGTGGAGGCCATGCACAGTGTTTTGGTCAGCAAATTGCTGCAGGAGTCCTCCGTCCTTTCTCACCCCATAGCCCACCCACACTATTGACCCGCAGAGAACTACAATGCTGATCCAGCCCTCCAAGAAATCCAGTTTGACACCCCTGCCATAGAGACTTTAGATTGTCTATGTAAAGTAGATGGAATAGCCAGGCAGATATTTTTGATTTTTTTGCCTAATGAGCATAGTATAATTTGTTCAGTGTGGTTGACAGAGGATTCCATGCAATGCAAATGGTAGTTATGATAGTAAGACTCCTTGAAAGATTCCTCTCTTGAAAAATTAACCTCTCTGATTCCATCACTAATGACCAGTAACCTTGTCTTCCATTTTGCCATTGATCTTTGACAAAGCTTCTGATATTTTTTACTGATTCCTGTTATTTCTAGGAAGTCACTTGATTATTCAGTCATGAAGCAGGAAGAGTCAAATGCCTTCTTGTAAAGAATTGAAGTTACATTCAAGTTGGTCTTTTCAGTTTTCCAAAATCATCTTGTCAATTAGGAGTTGATTTTTTGTTTCTCTCCTGATTTCCTTTGTGCTCAGGTAGAAATATCTTGTGTTCAACTAGATGCTGTTGGGCTGCATCAGTTACCACACCATTTAACAATTTGAATATTGTTGGTAAGAAGGTAATTGGCTTGTAGTTGCTTACTTGCAGTTGTAGGTGCCCATTCTTTCAGTATGCTATTAATCCTTGGCAAGGAGTAGATCTAGAACAGTGAGATGTTTCAATTAAAAATGATGCATTGTTCACCTAAAGATAAAGGTTCCCTTTGCACATACGTGCTAGTTGTTTCTGGCTCTAGGTGGCAGTGCTCATCTCCATTAGGAAGCCAAAGAGGCAGCACTGTCTGAAGACATCTCTGTGGTCATGTGGCCGGCATGACCAAAAGCTAAAGTTACATGGAACACTGTTACCTTCCCACTAAAATGGTCCCTATTTTTCTACTTGCATTTTTACATGCTTTCGATTTGCTAGATTGGCAGAACCTGGGACAAGTAACAGGAGCTCACTCCACTACACAGTGCTAGGGATTTGAACAGCCGAACTGCTGACCTTTCTGATCGACAAGCTCAGTGTCTTAGCTACTGAGCCACTGCATCCCTTTTATTGTTCATCTTATGCTGGTCAATTCTTGATTTTCCTTGTTTTTTCTCTTCCATTTCTGTTAATGCAAGAAATTTCATTTCAGCTTCCCTTTTTATTTTCATCCACCTCCTACACTGTAAACTTTGTAGCATTACTTTGGGATGTCCCATGGTTGCATCAAGAACTGCAATTTCTTCTCTGCCAGATATTCACAAATTCATTGCAATCTTGCCATCAATGGAGTGGTAGAAAGGTTTCTGATTTAACTGAATTTGGGGATTCTACTTATAGGGTTCAATTTGTGTTCATATCTGCTATCGTCTTACTATAGCTCTTATTTTCTGTTTTATTACTTGCTGTTGCTATGCTCTTCCATTTTTCTAGATGACATTTCTTGATCAGATATTCTTTGATCTTCTTGTTCTCCAGCTACTTTTCTTTCATCTGTTCTAGCTTTCTTGCATCTGATTTTAGCATTATTATTATCTGTTCAGAGCCATGTCACAGCTGGTAGCATTTTACTAGGTGTTGGCCTTCATTTGTTTATTTTTTATGCCACCCTTGACACTTTTTTGTGCCACCCTTAAGGTGACTCTGGGTGTCTTCATATGTTCTTTCGAAGAACCTAGGATGTCATAATGTATTGGCATAATATGTGTTTTTGCAATTAATGTTGAAATTCTGTCAATTCCTGTTGTATACAAGTGCTTTTCTAGAACTTTTGGTATGGCGCAAAGCAGCTCTATCCCCAAAGACACCACTATTACTTTCTTTTTCCCCTTTCAGTGATTTTTAAATATTTTTCCAGGGTTTTTTTCTTATTGATCCTTCCTATCTATAATTTGTTTGTTTGTAGCTACAGTCATGCCTACCATGTTCTGGGCTAAATGTTTGTCAGTTTGTTTTTGGAAGATTCATAAGATCCTTTTTCAAATACTTTTCAATATTGTAATTCCACCAATTGTTTGTTGCTAGTACGTTTTCATTTTTGTAAGAGTCCAATGAATCATCGTGGCCAATTTATTCTGCTTTTCTAAATACTCCTTCTGCACAATCTTCTCATATCACATGCCGGATTTTTAATAAAGTCTTTGCATAACCAATATTTACTATCATACCTTTGTGGGGAGCTTGTTTTTTTTTTTTCAATTTTAACCTTCATTACATTTGTACACGGTGAATGTTATTGAATTGCTAAAATGAACTTTTCCACCTTCTTTTATGAGGTTTTTAACCATTGCTATTTTGTTAATTATTAACCTTGCCATGGAGGCTGTTAAAGCACTGGTCACATAATGGCTTCATTTGACAGTTTTCCATTCACATCACCAGCAGTTCATTCTTACATACTTGCTTGGTTTCATTGCTTTTCAATACACCTTCCTTTATTAAGGCATTTACTATATCTTCTTGCACATTCTAAGCTCTTTTTTCCACAACTGTTTGTTGTACCTTTATCCAGAACCTCAAAAGAATGCACATAGTTTGCCTTCTTTTTTTAATCCTCTCAGGAAAATATTGTGAGAGGGGTTCAGAATGGAGATGGGTCATTCATTAATTTTGTCTGGCATAAAATCAAGGAGTGATGTTCAAGGTTGAATTAAACTTTTTGGGACATCTCTACTTGATTTGAGCCCAGTATATTAATCCCTATATTACACCATCCCTTCATCTTGCTGAGTATTCAGTTCTAAGAAATCCAAAATTATGATTTAGTGAGCAGTGACTGACATAATAATCTCCACAAAGGAATTGTAATTACATGAATTGCATAGAAAATGTGTTCACTTCTCATATATTTGCATTTTACAGTCAACAGTGCTCCTAAGTATAAACCAAGGCTGCAGATATTTTTAAAAATAAACATTGGATACTCTTTGAAGGGTATACATTACTATTGTTATTGTCGCTGATTGGGTGAATTTGCTCCATGGAGTTTTAATTATTTTTACTATTTATTAAATTGTGTTATTGGCTGTTCATAACAATGTAAAGATACAGCTGCCAGTTCTTGAGCTGCTGTTGGCCTTCATATACATCAAGTTTAATATTTAGTATTTTAGTATTTATTTGATTTGTCAATCGCTTACAAGATACAGGTACAGGTATAAGATAAAGGTATAAGAATAAACATAGTTTTGAATACATGAGATAGATACTTATAAGAGAAATAAAAAGAAACACTAGGACAGGGACAGTAGGCACGATTGGTGTGCTTATGCATGCCCCCTACAGGCCTCTTAGGAAAGGGGTGAGGTCAATAGTAGACAGTCTAAGGTTAAAGTTTTTGGGGCTTGGGGAAGAAACCACAGGGTCAGGTAGAATATTCCAAACATTGACCACTCTGTTGCTGAAGTCGTATTTTCTGCAGTCAAGTTTGGTGCAGTTAACCTTGAGTTTGTATCTATTGTTTACTCTTGTGTTATTATGGTTGAAGCTGAAGTATTCATTGACAGATAGGACATTGCAATGTATAATTTTATATACTATATTTAGATCGGACCGGAGGCGGCGTAGTTCTAGGTTTTCTAGGTCTAGAGTTTCAAGTCTGGTGGCATAATGTATTCTGCAATGAGTAGAGGAGTGGAGAACTCTTCTTGTGAAATATTTCTGGACTTTTTCAATTGTGTTAATATCAGATACATGATATGGGTTCCAGACTGATGAGCTGTATTCAAGCATAGGTCTAGCAAATGTTTTGTATGCTCTAGTTAGTAGTGTGATATTACCAGAGAAGAAACTACATAGGATTAGATTAACAACTCTTAATGCCCTTTTGGCTATGTAGTTACAGTGGGCTCTAGCACTTAGAGTACCCCAAGGTCCTTGACAAAGTTTGGATCGTCAACAAGGTCTTGACTATTCAGCTTGTATTTTATTTTCTGATTTTTTTTGCCAATATGTAAGACAGAGCATTTATTTGTTGAGATTTGAAGTTGCCATTTGATTGACCATTCTGATACACAGTCAAGGTCTTTTGGGAGGGTAGTAGTATTGTCTGTGGTGTTGAATAGCTTTACATTATCAGTGAAGAGAATGCAGTTGCTCTTAATATGATCACAGAGGTCATTTATGTAGAATATGAAGAGAGTTGGTCCTAAAACACTGCCTTGGGGGACACCACTGTTGACAGGTACAGAATTTGATAGGATGCTCCCAATTTTTACCATTTGTTGTCTGTTTGACAGGAATGCTTCTATCCAGTTATGTAGGTGATACCATACGATTTTAGTTTTAGGAGTAGTTTGTCATGTACCACTGAATCAAAGGCTTTACAGAAGTCTATGTAGTTTGCGTTTATTGCTTTGTCCTGATCGAGTTGTGTAGTGCATACGTTTTTGCATTGTAAGAGTTGCAGATTACAGGATAGTTTTTTTCTTGAAACCAAATTATTTATTAGAGAGTAGATTGTTTGTCTCTAAGTGGAGGATAATGGATTCTTCCCAAGAATCTAGAATGTTGTAATGTATCAACATAGTATATGAGTGGATCCAAATGATGTGGCCATTTGTAATTCACCAATGAAAATATTGTCAGTGCTCATATTTTTAAAAATCCTTTTCCAAAAGTTTTGGAATCAAGTGTGCTGGTGACTACTGGAATTAACACAGCTAGTGTAGGTCATAATATTTCCATTTTGATTTTCAGATCTTGATACTTTGTGATTTTCTCTAATTCTTTGCCTTATGTGTTATGGCCACATAAATTATACACACTTTCTTTTTTTTTTTTTCAACCACAGTTATGAACCAAGACTTAATCAGTTGCTGTTTGGAAATTCCACAATATTTTAATCTCTCATTTTCAGTTACTTTTTCAACTATATGTTCCCACCAATTTTTAATTCATGATCATTTTTAAAGACGTTATAGTGAATCATTTTGGCCACCGTGTTATATTATTATTAATCATTGCAGAGACAGCCAGAAGTTCCGATGATGATGATGATGATGATTGTTGTTGTTGTTGTTGTTGTTGTTGTTGTTGCTGTCTTTTATTCATTAAACATGGACCTCAGTCAACTGAACATTTAAAAATGTATCACAAATACCATTGACTGACACTAATGGTTGATACGGGTTGCTGCCAGCATCCTAGGTATTAATGAACTATCTTCTTAAAATGTATGATATTCTGAGTAGCAAAGTTTTTTGTATTATTATTATTATTATTATTATTATTATTATTATTGTAAACATTACACATCTTAGTGTCTCTGCAATTTGGTGTTAGACAGTAGATCTGGCTTTAATTCATGATGGCAAGATAGAGCTCACAGGATGAATCTGAATCAGTCACAATGGTTTCCTTCAAAGGATTGTTGCATGAACAGAATAGAAAATACTATTGACAACCATGGAGGAACGACACATTTAGCTAAAAAAAAATAATGCACTTTGCAAAAAAAAAAAATGAATAAATTTTGCACCAGCTTTATTTCATAAGCTAACAGCATTTCAAGTTTGAAGTTGTCTCAAAGACCTCAGAAGCAAAATTGAACCCATCTATTCTTAAATTGCTCTACTATTGGATTCTAAGAAATATACTTACATCAGCACACAGCTCTAACTTGTGTGCCCTGCAGCTGATACTGATGTTCAAGCTGCCATTTCTTCTGTAAAATGTTATTGTGTGTGACATTAAAATGTGCCAAAAACAAAATGCAAAGAAAAAGAGTTGCAAATTAGCATGGGAAAAATGTTCAAGTCTGCCAATGTTTGCTCTGGGCTTAGGAAGGGGAGGTGGAGCAAAATTAGGTCCACTGAGATCACACACCATAACCTTATAACTTTCCACTGCTGAAAAGAATCGAAAATGTATTTTTAATTGCTTCAAAAGCCTTGGGGAGAGTTATATAACGTATAAACTCTTTCCCCTGGTTTGTTAATGTAATGGAACCAAAAGGCTACTCTGATAGAAACAGGGATACACTTGAAGACTGAACTGAAAGACAGTTATTTCTCTCTTATCTCAGCAGTGCCATCTAGATTTTCCATCAGACTTCTTCTAGAACTAAATGACAAAGCAATATTGTGTGAAGCATGGGGTTAATTTCAAAGCAAAGACCCTTTTCCTGTCAGTGTGATTAGCAACTGGAGAATCCATATCTTGCTAAACTGCCTCTTTCTATGCAGAATGTCAGAAAGATATTTCAGAACACCCACAAAGAACTTGCTGCAAGCACTTTGATTAAGCAGGATGGTTTTTTTCTTCTTCTTGGAATAGAGTAGCTGAAGTGCACTCCTAGGAGAAAAAATATATTAAACTCTGAGAATAAGTAGCCCCTATACACACTGGAGAAGGAAAAAAAACCCATAAACTTCAACGATAAATTAAGGAGATCCAACCAAGCTCTGCCACTTTCTGAAACCAAACCTGAATAGACCAGAACATTTTGGTTTGGAGAAGTTGGGATTTTAGCTTTGCATGCATGGACTTTCCATAGCTATGAACTTATTGACCACTAGGGCAATAAATATAGCAATAGGTAACATGTGCTTTTGTCTCTTTTTCATGTTGAAAATACTCGCCTTGAAGGTCTCTGTGTTTCATTCATTCTATTGGTTCAATTTGGATTTCCAGGGTTCATTTCCTTCATTTCTCTGTTCAGTAGTTTTTCTCTGATGATTCTCATTTGTGCAGTTCAGGTCTTACCTGACCTGCTTTGTCTCCATAATGTAGGCAAGGGTACAAAAGGCTCTCAGCTGCAGATAGACTAAGTAATTCAGCTCTGCTATCCTGATGGTATTTCCTAACTAAAGCAAGCACCAACCTCACAAAATACTAACATTAGGCTTCCTTTCTCCACTCATTCTTTCTGCTATTTGCTATCCAGCAGGAGACTCTGAAAGGTCATGGTTTACTTGACTGAGGAACACATTTTAGTCTTTACATGAGCCAGCAAATGCCTTTGTGGGGATTTAAAGTCCACAGTTCTTTCTGTTGAAGCAATGTGTAAGCCTGGTCATTGCTTGTGGTCCTAATTGGACTTGAACTCTTGACTGAACTAAATCTCTGTTGAAATGTCTTCGCGTGTTTGAAATGCAATCTATCCAAGACCAACTTATGGAACAGAATATAAAATCATAGAAACATAGTTGAAATTAAGTTTAAGCTAACAGATGTATTCTACCTGGAAAAGTTATCTATAATAACTTATTAATACAGATATTGTTACCTACATGTTTATATGTGTGCTTCACTGCACTGAAAATCAATGAGGTTTTATGCTAAACCCTAAGTTGTAATATATATTTAGCCTTGATATAAACTTAACCCCATAGTCAACAATATTTTGGGACAGGGGTGAAACTAAAAAAAGAACCCGTAAGCAAAAATTAGAATAGAATAATAGAATTAAATAGAATAGAAAATGGAAGATAGATTAGATAGATAGATAGATAGATAGATAGATAGATAGATAGATAGATAGATAGATAGATAGATAGATAGACAGACAGACAGACAGATAGGGATGGATGATGGATGAATGGATAGATGATAGATAGAGAAGGAGGAAGGGAAGGAGAGAGAGGGGGAAGTTGAATAGAGAATCATAGAATCATAGAGCTGGAAGGGACCTCAGCCCTTGACTGAGGTTCTTGGCAGGATCATCCCAGACAAATGGTTATCCATTATTTTATTTAAAACCTCCAACAATGGTGAATCCAGATCTCCAAGAGGCAAGCTGTTCCATTGATTACTTGTTAATTGTAAACTATCAGAAATTTCTTCTTAATTCCAGATTGAATCCTTCTTTAATGAATTTTATCCATTGCTTGTTGCTCCCTTCAAGAGCTTTGGGGAATAGGTCAACCCCCTCTTCTCTATAACAACCCCACATGTACTGAAAGACAGATATTGTGTCATCCTGAATTCTTCTCTTCATTAGGCTAGCCATATCTAATTTCCTTAGAAATAGAAATAAAGAAAATAACAAACAATTTCCCAGGAGCTAGAGAGACAAATACATAAGTTGATTTATCTGGATTTCATTACATGAAAGTGATTGATAATTTCTAATTGACCAAGAATGTAACTCCACAGAAGATGGAATGCAGAATTTCAGTCTATATTTGGAACCTCTTGTGACTTATTATAAACTTACAACACATTCTATTTTATTTGTTACAAACTTCTAAGCAGTGGAATGGGGTGGAGTGATTGTGTCATTTTGCTCATCACACATGGTCTAAATTATATTATTCAAGGGAATATTGGCACATAAAACTTTGTTCTTCAAGGCAAAATTGAGGAGAAGCTAACTTGTCTTAAAGCATAGCATCATGTGTCAACTGTGAGAAACATGCCATGAAGGTAGACTCTTCCCATTTTATATATGTACAACACAATTAACACTCATATCTTTAATGATATACATAAAATGCATGAACTAATGCGTAATGAACTAATGGATGACTTTAGAAGTTCAAGGGTTACAAATAAAGGATTTTTTATTATTATTATTATTATTATTATTATTATTATTATTATTATTATTATTATTATTATTTATTGTGGGCACAAACTTAAAATATATTTAACTCCCATGTATTACTTTAGAGGCGAAATACATGCTTGACTTGTCTTGTGAAATCAATGAATCTTAATCAAGAGGATTTTACAATACAAAACTTGAGATGAATTGTGCTGTTTATTCATTCAGCAAATGAATCCAGTTATTGGATTATTTAAGCCAAATGGACAAACAGCTAACAAAATGTAAAAGTATGATCACTTACTTTTAATTCCTGTGTCATCTCTGAGTTCTTACAGAAGGACATATAAGACATCATTTTCCAAAGATATTAATATGCGACCTTCTACATGACTTTACCATTCATATAATCCAGTACTTCTTACATTATGCTAGCAGCATACTGTGGTGTAACTAACAGATCATTATGTGCTGGGCCAAGTTAAAGCACTATAAAACTTATGTGGCATGGTGGTGCAGTGGTTAGAATGCAGTATTGCAGCTTACTTCTACTGACTGCTGGCTACCAGCAGTTTGGCAGTTCGAGTCTCATGGGCTCAAGGTTGACTCAGCTTTCCATCCTTCTGAGAGCAATAAAATGAGGGCCCAGATTGTTGGGGTCAATATGCTGACTCTGTAAACCACTTAGAGAGGGCTGTAAAACACTGTGAAGTGGTATATAAATCTAAGTGCTACTGCTATGTAACATAATTAAAAAAATATATTACTGATACAGTGCAATCTCTGGGGATACTTGGGAACAAGAGTAAACTGAATCTTCCTTCAGCAATTCTTTTGTGAATTGTGATATAATAAATCTAAACTATGGACATGTAACTGGATCCTAAGGGACTTCTTTGACAAAAAAACAACATGGTTTGAAAGACTTGCAAATGCTATCAATCATATGAAATGACATTATGATAATACTTTGGATAATTAATATATGATTTAATGGAAGCTTGCTTAGAGATTGAGATGGAAATGGAAGAATTTGTTTTAGACATTGGCCATACAATATTTAAGGCACATAGCATCAATGCTTCTACTGTAATATACAATAAAATATACAATTTAAAATGTTCTCTTGTATTGTGCCACTTTTAAAGTGAAGGTGAGTGCAACAGCCTCTAGATTAGCCAGCAAATGATTTCTGGAGAAATTGTGCTAAACCAATTAAGAAAGTGTCCTTCTCTATTTTTAAAATAAATTACTTGAAAAGATTCTCACCCTCTGATTACTTGCTTTTCAGGATTAACAGCCTTGTTCTCATGGCTCATTGGCAAAGTTGACTTACTCAGTTGACCTACTCAGAATAACACAGTATGTACTACCTATCTGAGAAACATCTGATTTTCTTTGACCATGTCATGCATGCAAATTCATTTGAGAAGTCAGTGATGTTAGGAATGGTTAGTGGAACAAGAAGAAGGAGTAAGAAGATACTGGCTTCACAATATCAAAACTGATACAAAGATGAACATCCAATAATTGAAAGGAACTGTGCTTGACAGGGTAGCATGGAGACCACTTGCCTTTATATATGTATTAGCATATCTAATGATTGTGGAATGCACCAAGCCTGAAATTGACCATTTGTTTCTGCAGTTTACAGATCTTTGCTCTGCACTAATTATTAGGTGGGGCAACTCATTCAAAAGTATGATTTGCTGCCTGTACTGGTGCAGATGGAAGACACTTCAAAGCATTGACATAGCCATGGTTTCCAGAAGCCTGAATTTATCTGCTCTCAAGACTTTCTAGGTCATTTCTATATGCATGCACGTGCATAGCCATGTCACTTTCTTGGCAGTCTCCACAGAAATCTTAGAATGTAGAATCGTAGGGCTGAAAGCCTTTGTATGCAGTGTGATTGTATATATACATATGCAAATTGTGAAACTCTTCCAAGGTGTTCCAGACAATGTAACTTCTCTTGTTCCTTGGGGAGGATAAGTGGGGTTAATTTATGCCAACCATGCTTTAAGACTTCTTTTTTACATAAACCTACTGATTATCCTCCTCCTCAGAATAATTGTCACAAAGATTAAGTTCCTTTTAGTCCATCATTTCAAAGTAATAGCACTGGGAGTCCTTGTGATATAATTCCTATTTGCTTTTATGTCTGCCAGAATTCTTATGCAGTTTTGGTTTGTTTTCACTGGTTTGGTCTTGCTGTCCAATAAATTTCCTAATTTCAGCTCTAAGTTACACTTAAGAAACTTGTGAACAATTACACCTGCAGTGTAACCATAATGTTTATAAAGGAGCATTTAGCAGGCCATTTAACAGGCTTAAACTGTATTTTTACAGGTAGTGAGATTTCTAAAGCAATGAAGAGTAGCAATTCTCATTAGCTATCTTCTTTGTAGAGTCAGTTTAGTATAGTTATTAAAGAATTGGCTAGAAACCAGAGACCGAGAATTCAAGTCCTACCTTAGGAACAAAAAAACACCTGTATGATTTTGCTCAGTCATTTTCTCTCAACCCTAAGAAGGAGACAATGGCAAAGCAATTCTGAATCTTTGCCCAGAAAACTACAGGGACTTTTCCAGGAAGTTTCTAAGAATCAGATATAATTGAACACGGGGAAAAAATCTTTCTAGTTGCAAAATATTTATGTATGGAAGTATGAACAAGTATTATAGCATAAATATAGAAATAACACAATTTTGTAGTGTGTTGCTTCTTTTCATATGTTTCAAGTATGTGTGATTTCAATATATTGTTTTGCAAAAAAGTACATTTAAGTTTTATTTCTTTTACTTATTTTTATCCCATCTTTATACTCAACCTGGTGACTTAATCATTACATGAACTGGCTCTTTTTATACAGTACTAATTCTGTTTGGCAAATATTGACTAAGAACCAGACATAGTCTTATTTAGAGCAAATCCACCTTAATTAATGTTGACTGGTTATCACTAATGGAAATCTAATGTTATAATAGGAAATATTAGAAAAGACATATTATATACTTGTATGCATGTCTACATACAAAATAGAACATATTGATTTCAAAACAGTTTATTCCCACATCACAGGTCATATGAACTTTACCCATAACACAGTTAAAATACAAAAAATATGACGTGTAAATATTAACAACAACAGTTTTAGGACAAAACTAAATTTTAATTAAAGACAGAAGCAGTGCCAACTTTTTTATAATTCTTTCTTTAGAATGAATGCATGGAATCTAAACAGGTTCAACATCATAACACCAAGGTTGGGGAAATATTTTTAAAAAGACTTAAAAATATATAACTTTCAGCTTTGCTCCTAATAGAAAATAATTTCAGTTTTAACTGCCGCTACCTGCTATTATTTTTTTTCCTCCCTCCCTCTCTCCCTCCCTCCACTCCTCCTCCTCCTCCTCTCACTGCTAAAAAGAGCATTTGGAAAAATCCCTCAAAACAAGGTTGATAAAATACAATATATGGGGATCTTTATTCCATATCACTCATGAGAGCCAAATGAAATAAACTTATTTGAATTACCTCATATAATTATGCATAATCACATAATTATTCCTAATTTATGAATCCAGTAGTTTAAGCATGTCTGTATAAATAAGATAGATAGATAGATAAATTTAGAGTCTTTATTTTTAAATGCCAGAATATAAAAATAGTGATGTTTAGATCTTCTATCTGCCTATAATTTCATACAAAATGCTAAATAATGCACATGAACCCTCTCCCAAACAATAACTTAGGAACAAAACTGAGTGTTTATTTGAATATTTCATAACATCTGCATTTTCTGTAGGTTTCTCCTAATAGGAAATAGTCTCCATATTGCAAACTGATGAGATCTTGTATTTCACCATTAATAACAAGTAGATTAATTTTTTAAATAAAGTATAAATATATAAATAAATAAATAAATATTTTTAAAAAAAAATTTTGGACATTACTCGCTACTTAACATTAGCCATAAAGCCTATATTCTGATTTCCTAGGCCACCAAATTAATATTCAACTATTTGATTAAATATAGCAACAATTTCCCCCCAAATCCCCTGCCTTAAAAAGACATGAATATTAAAATTCCTTCAAACCATGAGTTCTTCACCTTTCCATACAGTGCAATTTGCTTTATAATAGAGGTAAAAAAAAAGAAAAGGAAAATAGAGCTATACCTTCAAAGGATATGCCAGTTTATCACTTCAGATGCTTTGCAATCAAAGCTGTCAAAGGGTGACACCATCAAGATGTGAAGAAATGCACCTGAGACCTTCAACCAGACACATTTCTTATTCTTGTCTTTCAAATTGAAAAGGTTATTTGTAAGCTGGGAACTAGCCAGGCTCCATGCAGATCAGTTAAGTAGGATATACAGTGTCAAAGGTGGCTGAGAGGTCAAATTAAGGCACAAAAGGTTATTGCAACAATTTTTAGCTTACTCAGCTTGGTTTCAATTCTGAATAAGTAAGAAGACAAGGGATTCATCTTTATAACAGTCTTATCTTCTGTTATCCTGTTCCAGATCAGAGTCCTTACAAATTAACCAACCAATATTCATAGCAACTTTCCATTATCTTTACCTTTCTCTGCTTTCATAGGAATGGTTTCTTTTTATTAACATATTTTTTGGAAGCTGTTGCTGTTTGAGATTTGCTATATCCTATTTAAGTATATTCCAATTTATTTTAATCCAGGCAAGCATTTAATCTTTATTATATGGCAAGTTCTGAAATTAACACAGTGAACTGTTTTCTAATCTCCTTTACATCTCCTTTAATCTTCTCTAATATTTCCCACTGATTTTGATGCAAGGTGGATATCCAGAGTCAGTCATGAAATTCATGTTTTCTCAGGAATGAATGAAACTATTAGGCCATACTCACAGGCTGAACAATTCTGGGAGCTGATAACTGCCTGTCTTACAGTTGTCAAGTTTGAAAAATATTGCAGTAGATTGTACTGCTTGTGAGTGGCATAGTGGCCTAATGGTGAAGAGGCTTGCCTCCACTCAGAAGGTTGAGAGTTCAATCCGAGGCAGTGGCAGATATTTCTCTGCTAGGTGCAAAGAAACGACAACTGCTGCAAACTCCACAGAAGGGTCAGGAAGGGCATCTGGCCTATAAATACTCAGCTCCATCCTGTTGTCTCAACTCTACCCTGAATAAAGGGATTTCCAGCTCATAAAAAGGAAGATTGTATTATTTGTCCATTAAGTCTCTGGGTGTCCATTGAAACAGATTGTAATTGCATGCTTTAATAATCCACATAGGATAATATATTTGGGTCAACTTCTCAGTTATATTTTTCCTCTACTACAAGAATGTGCAATCTCCATGAGCTCAAAAGTTTCCAGCAGGTTTTTCATAGCATGATAGTCTTTCCACAGGCACCCTTGTAGAAAAAACCAGGATTTCTGTGGGAAGGGATATTTCTGACGTTTTTCAAGATGAAATGGATACCTTAAAATACATTTGTGCATATTGCTGTCCATAAATGCTTTTTAAATCTGAAGACATCTTAGAGTAAGAGTGGGCACATAAAACAGCCGGCAGACTGCATGTGGTCCTCTTTACCATACGTTTTGCATTCTTGCTGAAATGAAAATGCTACACATTTTTCCTCCATATTTCCCCCACATTTTTCCCCCACTGTAAAAAGATATCAAGCTTTAACAATAGCTCATTATGGCCTAGTTTTATAGTAGACATGTGGCAAAATAAATGCTCTAATCCCAAGGTTGTATAAAAACCACACCTTCATTTCTTTCAATATAGATGCTTCCTCACATGCTGGAATGCACTCATGCAGCTTTTTTTCTAAATGATTGAGAGCTAATACACAATTGGCTTCATTTATTCATCCCTATCTCCATACGGAAAGACAAGCATACAGTATCTCTAAGAAATATAATGCTTTCTGAACAATTACAACACATTACATTCACAGTTGGTTTGGAGAAAACAGATTTATCAAAATATTTTTCTCTCTCTTCATTTTCTCTGAGGAGCAGAGGATAATATTCTCAAATCTGACACTTGTGGGGAACATTATCTGTATCAGTAATATGCAGTATTTGTGCACTGAAAATTCATGGTAGGTATGACACTTCTAATGCCTCTGCATGACATATACTTGAAAATACACATATATTTATTCATAATTGAGGTGTTGGGGATGGAATTAAATTTAGTTTAATGAGATCATATTGGCAGACACTTGAAGTGAATGTATCATCTTGTGACTTTAACTGGATATTTAATGTAAATATTTTTTGTTGGTATGACAATAAATTTGTGACCTAGCTTTTCTGTCTTACATATCAGTTCTGCCTCACATTCTTTGCCATGATGACTCTAATGACAGCCATTCCAAATAGGGTTTTTTGGAACTGAAGTTCCAATCAGTTGCAATCAGCCTGAGTTTGTGGATTGATACAATCTGATGAACTTCAAGCAAAGGCAGGAAATTCTCTGTTCTTTCAGTTTTTGGTGACGCATTCTTCCACCTATTAATGTGGAAGAATGTGCTAAATCAGTTAGAGGTTTACTACCACCATTTTGATGAGCCATCAAAATGAACAGAAAAGTACACTGTCATTACTGAACAAATTCCTGCCTAATTTGAGTAGCATAGTCTTTGGAATCTCTGACAGCCATGCACAAGAGTTGAAAATCTATTTGCAGTATCTGGGCTGCAGGTTATCTCATCCAATTTTGTATCATTATGGGCAACTTTAATTCCAAAATGGGGATAGTAACCTCTTATTGAATTTTAAAAGTTTTTATAAAATGATTTGTTTGATACACACAAAGCTGTCAGTATCATGAACTGGCAATTTGACACCCATGATCTATATGAAATTTCACTTTCAAATCCAGATATCCTTAATATAGGCTGGAACATCTTATTTGCTTTAAATAATAGCTGAAACATCTTATTTTGTTTAAGTAATGGGCTTCTTCTTCTTCTTCTTCTTCTTCTTCTTCTTCTTCTTCTTCTTCTTCTTCTTCTTCTTCTTCTTCTTCTTCTTCTTCTTCTTCTTCTTCTTCTTCTTCTTCTTCTCCTCCTCCTCCTTCTCCTTCTCCTTCTCCTTCTTCTTCTTCTTCATCGTGGTTGTCATCATCATCATTGTCATCATCACTACTACAGAGACCAACAACATTTTAGGAATAATAATAGGTACTACTGAAAAATAAATGCTAGTATAATCATGTGCTTATACAGATCAATGGGGTGACCACATCTGGAATATGCAGTTCAAAAAGAACATAATGGAATTGGCTCAGAAGATGGCAGTTGAGATAGTGAAAGGGCTGATAAAGTATCATTCTTACAGTATTTGTTACCTGACTGCCCTATTTCAAAAGACCGAAGATTCCCATAGGGTAGAAGTGAAGGTAGGGGAAACATATAATGAATTGTGCATAAGAAAAATGCTGCAATTTATGTAGTTGTGCTAGATGCTAGGACAAGATTGTAAGTGCAGCATGCATGCAATCAAATTGCTTCAAATCTGTTAGTGAAAATTCTACTTGATTGATACTTTTTTGCTTATCATGGCATCAAATATGTTCCTCAGTGCAAAAGTTACTGGACACATCACTATCAGTGCCACAAACACATTTACCAAATGCCAATTTTAATACAGTTAAATAACACAATTTAATATGCCAAATAATAAAGTGAGCATTGGCATCAATAACTGCAGAAGAAAGAAAGACAACTGATTTTCTATTTAAATTTCAGAAGCTGGAAATATTTCCTGTTTTAGAGACTTAAATAAGAGATTATATTCTTAATAAGATATATATTTTTCTGGATAACACAATGTTTTTTCTTTTATAAGATTTATAATGCTACCCTTATAACTTGAGAAAATTAATGTTATTCATTCCATTTTGCTCTCCTAATGGTTAAAGTAATTTCTTTCGATATTTGGTAATTATAGGGGATCCCCAAATATGTCACTTTAAATATAAGTCATAGGAGTCGGAGATCCAATTTCTTAATGTAAAAGAACACTGTTTTAATTACACGATGGAGGATGAATCTTCACAGCAATGAATAAATTTATCTTCTCTGAATTTATCTTCTCTATATAATTTATTATAAGGAGTGCTAGTAGGCTGCCTACTCATCTCGTCATATACAGGCAATGTCAGAGAAATTCTAAAAACTTTATGGCATTACTTACAAATTCTTTCTCCTCGTTTGTCAATGGAAGGGAAAATAATTAAGCAATTATCCACAGGACAAAAGAAACCATTTAGGGTATAGTTGACCAATTTGGGATTTTCTTTTGCCCACTTGAACAAATCTCATCATATTATGTATGACTATAATGTAATAGGCACTTATAGGAAAGTAGATTGCCAGAGTTTTCCATTGGATCAGAATGCCCACACAATAGTCTGGGAGCCTGATGTCTTCCATCTCTGCTCAAGTCAGGAACTCCAAAGAGACCTATTGGCTAAATTCTGGAATGAAAACAACTTCATTTCTCTTGTGGTAAAGTATCCATGGGGGAGTTTTCTGGATACTTCTCTCTATCCAAAATAAAATAATCAGATCCAATCTTCTTGAGAGCAACAACTGCCTTTCCTAAACAACAATCAAATAAATCAAAATCAAATCAAATAAACCCAAATCAAATAAAATATTTATTAAAGTCAAAGTCCACATAAGAAGTCTAAGGTATAGTCAATCAGAAAACAAAAAAAAAGTACACCAGAGTCTAAAATAATAATTTTTAAAAGGCTAAAAGATGTAAAATAGAAACTATATAAAGAAACAAAAAACTAAGAAGAATCTTAAAGAAGAGGTAGAGCCTCAGAGGGATGTAGGGAAGCTCAGAGGTTGGTATGACCAATGGTGGTATGCTACCAGTTCAGCTGAACCGATAGTAAAAATTGCTACTGGTGTGGCTGAACAGGTAGTAAAAAAAAGCCTCCGACGATCAGCTGAGAGGACGGAAATAAGCCTCTGATAATCAGCTGAGAGGATAAAAAAGATAAAAGTGCAGGATCGGCTCTCCCACCCATCCCTGCACTTTTCTCTTCTTTATCCTCTCAGCTGATTGGCACTGCAGGCCTCAGCTGGTGTGTGGAAAGCTGCTCATGCACATGATCACTGAACTGGTAGTGGAACAGGTAGGATCCCATTGCTAGGGCAGACTATATCTATTAAAGATAGATTATACAATGAAGTCTTCCAAAAGTTAAGAAGACTTCTAAATGCACTAGGTAATTGACTCAGTGGACACAGTGAGTTTCAGTTTTGATTTTAATTTGGATGATCTCACAATTTCCCAATTTCTTAAAAGCTATTTCTCTCTGGGCTAAATCTTCATTTTAGATGACATATAACTTTGTTTACCCTTCCCTTTCAGAATCTTTGTCAACCTAGCCTCCATCTGTGTTTTCCTTGTGCTTCTACCAAAATAAATATCTTTCCAGATTGACTAAGGTAAGGTGTCCTGTATTTTTCAAGTAGCAGAAAGGCGGAGACCTGTTCTCCTATTGACCTTGCTTCTAGTTGAAGGGAGAAACAGCAAAGACCAGTTGAAGGCAACACCAACTCCATCATCCTTGGTTCAACTATATTTCCTAAATTGCAATGTCAAGATTGAACCACTTGGCTTCTTTCAAACCTTAATCCTTTTCAACTTGCCAATGAACTGAGTGGAGGAAAGGGGGCATAGAACACTAAGAATGTGTGTGTGGACTATGAGAGCTTGGCAACCATCAAGGTCACCACTGCAGGTGCTTGAGAAAGAGGCACACTGTTCCCATAACAAAAGGACATCTCATAGTTGGACAATGTGATCACTCAGGTGTGGGGGGAAAGGGAAATTATTGTTTAATTAAGCAAGCACTTGCATGGGAAAACCAGAGCTGTTTTTGATTCTTCAGTACCAAAAATGGTGTATCCAATAAAGTTTTACTTTTGGAAATTCAAAGTTCTCGAGAGTGTTTCCTTATTTTGGGTTCAGTAGTCAGACAGTTGACACACAATCTCTGAATTTAAACAATGTGCTGAATCAAAACTGCATTTTGATCTAGCAAAGAGAAAGAACTGAGAGCGTCTTTTGCAGTTTCCTTCCCTCACAAAAAAGCTGGCTTTAAAAAAATGTCCATAATAATTGAGAATCCATTGGAATTAGGCAGTTAATAAATTCAAATAAATAAATGAATAAAGTTAATATTTCATTTGGTATTTGCATGAATTATATTTAGCCTTTAGAAGTTTGCCACATTGTAAGATGGAAGACTTTTTTCAGGAGGATAAAAAAAAATGGCAAGAGTGTTCAGTCTGGACATCAACATTGCTTTAATAATTTGTTCACAATAATTGAGCATTGGAATCGCATGACTAATAAATTCAAATGAATGAATGAACAAATAAATACAGATACTTTAAAGCTTAATATTCCATTTGGTATTTGCATGAATTATATTTAATATTTACAAGTTTTCCACATTGTCAGCTGGAACATTTTCCCCCCACCATGGGAATAAATAATGCCAAGAGTGTTCAGTCTGGACATCAAAATACCAAATAATCCAGCTCCATGTAATTAAATGTAAATTAGTGATCAAAGGCAAAGGAACTAAAGTAGCTTCACATATATGCTGATGAAATATGAGCTGGTTGTGAATTATAAAAAAAGAGAATTTCAGATTGTTCAGAAACATTATTAAAATAATCATAATTAAAAACAGCCAACATCATACAGTTATAGCCACAGCGCTTCAATAAATAATCGTTAGAACAGAAAAAGGTACAAAAAGAAAGCTGAGATAAACAGGAGCATAAAGAAACTTAAAAAAAAAAGAATTTTAATTTGGCAACTATTTAATATCGGGAAAGAGATGTGGTGAGTTGCACAAGAGAGAATTCAATTCAAGTATGTTAAAATGGATAAAGAAATTGTTTTGCCTCTCTTTCGTATAGCTTAGCCAGAGAATGGATTCAGGATTAGGAATAGTATTAGTATATACAGCAGATAGTTAAATGAAGCAATGCATTTCAAGATTTTGTGAAGCCTATTAAGTTAAAAGGAATAATTAGATTCTTAAGAGGACAAGGAGCATAAAGATTAAGAATCATGTTTGCTGCATGCAGCATTTTAAGATCCCAATGATCATGCCTTGATTATCACTGAGAACAAAGACCTAAAAGAGTTACATTCTGTTTGCAGCCTTCCTATACATTTCTGGATGACCATTGTAGAAATAATATGATGTTCTAGATCAGGGGTGTCAAACTCGCATCATCACGGCAGTGTCATGAGACATATCGGGACTTTTTCCCCCTTCACTAAACTGGGTATGGGCATGGCCAGTATGTGACACATCTGCTCCACAGGCCACAAGTTTGAAAGCTCTGTTCTAAATGAACTTTGATCTAGTCCATAACCAAATATTTTATTATTGTATCATTTTAATTTTATTTTTGTATTCAAAGGTTGTATTATTTCAGGATGCCATTTATTTAAATTATTTCTTCTGAAGTGATTGAAATAATAGTACAAAAATATCTTTGGTCTGCAAGTTACTGATTTTTTTTTTCCTTCATACATTCACTTCTTTAATATATGGAAGTATTACAGATTCATAACTTCTTTTTTCTGTACATCTCATTCTCAACTGCAAACTGCAACTGTAGTCTAGATTTCATTTGTATATCTTGTGTATACAAAATTATTATTGGGAATTTGTGTAATGTTTTATAGTTATTAAATGAGCAATTATTTAATTGTTATAGAGATTAGAGATACATTTCAGTGCTTTGTTTTTATGTTTAACTTCCAAATATCTTGGAAATACTCACCATAACCCCCCACCCCCCAAAAAAGAATCTAACAGTTGATCAAAATCAAAATATTTCTCAGATGACAACTTATTGACACGCTTTTTGCAAGTTTCTAATAGAATGCTTTCTATTTTTATTCTTTTCCCAGACAATTGGGAAAAGTTTATCTGAGAACAACCATAAAAAAGAATCTCTTGTTCATTGATTCAATTGGATTTAACTGATGTGTATAACCTATTCCACAATGTAAAAGTGTCTCTGATGTTGGAAGTTTTGGAAAGAAGGAAATATGTAGACAGCAAAAAATGGCAACACATGAATATTTATAGAGAAAGTTCATAGACATCCATTCAACAAGCGCTTAGATGTTATTTGATGCTTTGTTGTTATTGGTTGCATGGTCCAAAACTTGTAGTGTTCCAATATCTAAGAGGTTGCAACAAAGAACTCACCCTATTTCCTAAAACACCTGAAGGTGAAACAAGAAGCAATGGATGGAAACTAATCAAGGAGAGAACCAACCTAGAGCAGGAGGTTCGACTAGAAGACTTCCAAGGTCCCTTCCAACTTTCTTATTAGGTTATGTTATTTCGAATAAAGCACTTCCTGAATGCCAGGCCAAGGAACTATATACATAAGTCTCCATTGAGCTAACACAATTGTTCCAACCCATGTCTCTGCAAATTGGATAGTCTCTTACTATAAATTTAGAAAAAGGCATTTAGAGTATCAGTTCCAAATCCTGCTTGATATTTGTATACAAATAAAGCATCTATAATAAATGTTTTCTAAGCTTTGGTTGAACAGTTCAAGCACATAAGAATCTATTCTCCATTGTTAACAAGGCTGTACTAGAAGATTCAACCAGAATTTTCCTTCCTATAACTTAAAGTGATTTTTTATATATATCTTATTTTCTGGGAAAGTGGAGAAGTTGTCTTGGCCTTCTACATGTTTTTAGGTATTTGAGGAAGACTATCATATACCCCTTAAATTCCTCTTCTCAAAATTACAGATTCCCAATTCCTTCAGTCTGTCAGTATTTGGAATTTGTTTCTAGTCCTCTCAAACCATGTTGTCCTTAACTGAACCTGTTTACTTTTTTCTGAATTCTTAAAGTGTGCAGTGCAGAACTGGACACAATATTCAAGGACAGGTCTGACAGCACAGAATAAAGTAAAACTACAGTATCCTTTGTGCACATATTGTATTTCATTGACATTGTAAACAGCAATCTAGCACAAGCATCTGAATGGGATTGGTAACCTGAAATTAGGCCCCTTCTCATTCCTGAATTCTAATATTCTCTGACAGAGAATGTAAGAGTAATTATCTAATTATAATTAGCACTATGAATCATTACAGTGTTCATGTGGCATTATAATTACACATAATTTGACAATTATAGTACCATTTATATTTCTGAGTATATATTTCTGGCTTGACCCAATTAAATTATATTTTACCAAGAAAGACAGAACCTTATTGTTCTTATAGATCTAGGAGAGTGGATAAGGGGAACAAGATTTGTTTAAAAGAGCTTAACTGATAATGATAACCTAATCATATGTATTAGTCATACATAGACTATCATATATATCTACCTATCATCCATCCTTCCTTCCTTCCTCTCTTTTATCCATCCATCCAATCTATGATTAGTCTAAATCAATCAAAGATGAAGAATATGTATCATAATCTAGAATGTTGGTCCAGCTTGGGTCAATAGATACATATTTTGTAACTTCCCAGTCTGGGGCTGTGAGAAGATGAATGACCCAAAGTGATGCAGACAGTTTCTGAGCCAAAAGCATAACTATAACCTGGTATCCTCATTCTTACTCCTACACTCTTCTGAACTCTCTTCCCACAGTCCTATTACATTAACAACAATGCTATATAAGCACTGCGAGTAGCCCTCAATCATGCTAGATCAAAGAATAACCTCAATCAGTGCCTCTTAAACTCAAGGAATGCCTGGTTAAAATTTACCTCTGGGGTAGCATATCCCAAAGTTCGAGAACAACTCTCAAAAAGGACTGATGTTTGGTCAGATGGTTCATGCGAACATGTAAATTCTCTCTAGATATTCAGCATGTATAGGCAGGACTGTGTGTTGCTACAGTTTGTCAAGACAGTTTGTCATATTTCCAAGTGCCATGCCACACATGGTTTTAAAGATTAAAGAGATAGGAAGGAATTTGACAATTATAGCATGATTAAGGGTTTGCTTCTCTAGGAAGGTGTAATTTACTGCTTTTTTCAAGGCTGTTGATACAAAACTCTCCCTTGAAACTATAGTCACCAACCGCATCCAGTGGCATGCTCAGCAGCCAGAAGAGACATGGACATAATCCTCAGATGGCAAAGCTCCCATTGCAAACAACTCTACAACACTTACTCAGATTCCATAAGCTTAAAAGAAACCTATGTTATCACACAAGATGCCCGTTGCCACCACAGAAGTTTTGCCTATCTAGGATCCAAACCAGAGTGAATACTAGTGACCTGATTTGCCAGCATATTGCCTTCTGAGCACTAGGACTAGCTTTGACATTAGCATTCCACTGACAGGAGAAAAGAAGATGAGAAGATTCAAGTGTTATTCATAGTGGTCCAGAGTTTTAGCAACAGACAATTACACGAGCTGGTGCATATGTCAATAGAAGGGACTGAGGGCAAAGCAAAGAGCAAGACTAATAGGACACAAGTCTATGTGGACTCATTTCCTGGAGAAGGTAGAAGCCTAGAACTGTTGTTGCATAATCCCACTTGCTGGCAATGGTTTGATTAGGGACATTGCTAGGAAATGTTCTGATTGCTTCACTCAGCCCTTTGTGGTTGTCAGCATGTTCTCAGGCTAGGTGCCTTGCCAGAATATGACCTCTCATTATCCGAATCAGATCTCACCTGCTCAGGTTGATTGACTGCTGGAGCTGCTGCAAGTGCCTGATTGCCTGCTGGCACTTCAGCTGACTATCTCTGCCTGTTCTGCTCTCTAGCCTCTGACCCAGAATATTCAGAACAAACCATGAGAGAGAAGTTTGCAAACTCAGTTGGATGCCTGCAGGTGCTTTGTTCTGCACCTTGTTATTAGAAAGGTCCAGGTCACCCTGAACATAGCCAATGGTCAGGATCTACAAACGTAATAAATATACATAAGTACAGAAACCCTGATGCCTGTATCGCCGTTATCCGGTCTTGAACATGAGCTTTAGAAGTTATCAGGTGCATCCCATTCTGATTCTGCATTTTAGTTGTTTAACAGAATAACAGAGTTGGACAGAACCTTGGAAGTCTTCTAGTCCAACCCCCTGCTCAAGAATATTTGCAGTAATTTCATTTTATTTAGCTATTTTATGAATCAAGTATCAGGAAGTGTCCTCACCAAGGAAAATGTAATCCTGGGTGTGTGTGTGTGTGTGTGTATGTAGGCTGTGAGTTCGATCCTACGTAGAGGAAGATATTTTTCTCTGGGCACAATGAGAATTTATCTGCTGAATAAAATTCCACATTGGTGACAGAAAGGCCATCCGGACAGTAAACACTCTGCTAACTCCATTCTGTTGCCCAGATTCCACCCCACAAGGCATTATGGGGTCATTAAAAGGAGATGATGATGATGATTTGTGGACCAGGAAGAATAGTCAATTGACAGAGTAAAGACCAATATGCTTTGTAAACATCTTCAGATGTCTTTGTAAACATCTTCAGCCAGAAGGAAAGAGCAGAACTGTCCATTCTGAATCTGACAGATAAGGATGTCCATTCAGATGAAGAAAAAAAGTTGAAGCATTTTGCATTTCTTTGTTGAAAACTAGAAATCATCCTGTCTGTTGTGGCCCAGATTCCCTTAGACTCTTGAAAGGTGAAAAAAGATAAATGAAATACATCGTTGAAGGAGGAATAAAAAGCTATTATCATCACAAGCTAATTTCAGGCTCATACGTGTGGTTCATAGCTTTTAAAACTGTTTTTTTTTCCTACAGTTGTCCAGTGTGTACAGTTGGGAGACATTTATGTGATACAAAACTCACATTACGGCAATTACTTGGTCAGTATTCTGCATATATAAATAATAAAATTACACGAATAATGCTTTGATCCAGATGTGATGCCCAAGACTCTATTTTGCACAGGGCACACAAACATTATTTACAGTAATTGGCCTATGTAAAGCCCATAGACATTCTTATAAATGAGGATGATGGGACAGACTAATCCTTTTCTTTGAAGCAAGGAAATGTGTTTGTTAGTTTAATTAAAGGAACATAAATGCAATTAAAGTGAATTGGGATAGGGAATCAGACACTAAAGAAGGCTACAAGTGGTCTCCTTTGAGACAAATTCTCTGGTAATTGGACAGGACTTCCTTCCATGTCAGCCTTTGCAAATATAGCATATATTTTTTACCAACATTCTTGTAAGGTAGCTTCTAGGGTGGGCAAATCCTATTTGCTTTTATTATTTTCTGCTACTGTGCCATGACTTACAAAGTAGCCAAAGAACTCTGCTTATGTTAGGAGTTTGAATATAAGCTTAAAAGGCAGACAGTTGAATCAAGGAAAGGCATAGTAAGGTATCCTCAAGATGGGTTGGGGGAAGAATCCTATACCTCAGGGTGTTTCAATCTAACCAGTTACCTTGAGAAAACATTTGTATTTTATCTAAGGAGAACATGGGAAATTAAATTAAGGAAGGAAAGACAAGGAAAAACAGCAGTGAAATAAAATAAACCTGAAAACATGATATAGAGAAAGAGAAGAAGTGGATAAGTGTAGAAATTGCTCATTCTGATAGCTAGGAAAATAATTTCCAGTATGGAAGATATTTTTTGTATCTGTCTTTGAGGGTCTTCATCAGAAATCACAGCTTCTTCACCTTAGATGACCTTCCATTTTTGGAACAGACGTTAGCAATCATCTGTCAGTCCTCTGCTGTAAACCATATTAGGAAAGCAATTCCACAGGAGGACTAGAATTGTACTTGTGAGATAGATCATAGTAAAAGAAACATGCAAGTCTGCTAGTGATGTCTGGCTTTTGGATGGTTTCTACAATGTCATCCACATGGCTTTTTACAGCACCAAAACAAATGAGTACAGTTTCTGAAGGAGTTCATATAGTCATAAGGAGTCCTAACATCAGTATTTGCAACGTACTTGCACTGCAATTGTTTGTTTGTCTGTTTGTTTATCAAACTTTTGGGTGGCCTTATTTCATCTTGGCAAACAACAATTAAATCCAATAGATAACATCACCTGGATGGCAAAGCAACTAAACCCACTTATACACCAGCAGAAACACAAATGGATAGGTAGGCCACCACAATTACATAACACTGTCCTGGAAGAAGTGCCACATTGTTATGCTCTTTTAAAGACTTCAGAGTAAAATATCCAGAGATGGTATTCAGCAGATTCTGATCAGTTCTGGAGAACCGGTAGCAGAAATTTTGAGTAGTTCTGAGAACTGGCAAATACCACCTCTGACTGGCCCCACCCCCATCTATTCTCTGCCTCCCGATTGATTGGTTGGGTCTTCTTTTGTTGCCCTACACAGAAGAAAGGAGCTAGAAAGCAGGTTAGTAGGGTGGGGAGGGAATGGGGATTTTGCAGTATCCTTTCCCTGCCACACCCACCAAGCCACACCCACAGAACCAGTAGTAAAAAAAAGATTGAATCCCACCATTGAAGATATACTGATTTCTAAGGAGATGCAGTTCCTGGTGCTGTTACAGCTTTCTGGATTTTGCTGCATTTTACTCTAATTGATGGAAGTCAGATCATGCCAGCTCTGCCAGATTTTACGGAAGCATGATAAAAAGCACATTACTGAATCTTGAATTACATCCAGAAGCTCACTGGAAACCAATGAAGTTCATGGGGCATGGTCTCTCTATCACTGCTCATGCCACTGCATTCTGGACAAAAACTAGTTTCCAACTATTCCTCAAAGCATTCCCATATAGACAACATCTTAGAGATGACCAGGGCACAATACTATAAGAATCCAGTTGCCATATGTCAGATTGGACCCATAGATCAGCTATTTTTCAAAGCTTGGATTTTGACCTGTGTGAAACTATCTGCAAATTGTCAGAGTTTTTCATTTCTTACCTTGTGCTCCAGAAAATAAAAATGTTGGTTCCTTGTAGTCTCCAACAATGAAAAATTAAGGGCTGGCAAATAATAAGCCCTTGATCTTCACAGAAGCCGAATTCTAACCCTGAGGCTGTTCCAGCCTCCCATTGTCTCCATCCATTTATTATTAACATGACTACCTGTTTGCCAGAAGACAACCAACAAGGGTACAAAAACTAAAATAACGAAGCATGAAAAGATTGAGTTTCAGCTGAAAAAGTAATTATATGTTTAATCTCTATGAAGAGTTTCAGTCATTCTGGTCAAAGTTGTCTCAAAGGTTGCTTTTTCAAAAGGCAACTGGTCTGTTTCCTGCCTCCCTTGAAAAACAAAATGTCTTCCAATGCCTTCTTCTTCCTCAAGGGGAAAAAAAGAACATAGTCCAATTGCCTTTTGAAAAAAAAGTACTTTTGAGATAATAATGTGCTTGCCTCAATAAATGCTAAGGATGCTAAGAGTTAAATTTGACCACATGCATGAAGATTTCTTGGCAATGTTAAGGAAATGCTTTGCCATTAATTGGTTCTGAGATTTGTTATTGTTGCTGTTGTTTACTTTTCAGTCTAGCCACCAGTCACAGAATTCCTCACTAGTCCCCAATCCAACCCAAACTAATGCTGCTTACTACATTAGGCATAGAGGCCAATTCTTTTATAAAAAGCTGACATTCTCCTGAGACTACCCAGAAGAGTCCAGCAAATGATGTTCTCAGTTCCTTTTGAGCTATCCCAGTGCCTGAGGAGAAAGCTGCTTTAAGAATGGATTACATGCCTGGCATGTCTATGGTAGTGTAGAAGGAATTAGAGGATTGTGCTGCTATTCAATAATAAAATCCTGCATTCCTATCCCTTAGTGGGCAACCCATTAATGTTTATTTTCCTTGAATGTGTTGTGAACGACCTTGTCCTTGCCCAGGACAGGGAAAATTCCCTTTAAGAAAAAGAAATAAACAAATGCACAAAAGAATATTTGGGTAAAACATACTGCCTCAGCCATACTAACAAGATCATACGCATGGGATCCTGTTTGGAATATAGAATGGCTTAGAGCAAGCTGGATAGATAAAGCTTGGAACACATGCATAAATATCTGAATGTTGAGAGTCTGGAAGAATGGGAGTTTATTGTGTGGGTGGATGGGGATAATATTCTTTCTGAAATGAGTTTCAGCTGTTACCAAAGCAAGTGCCTAAGGGAACATCATGTCCATATAGCTGGAGTGTGCGAGAGAGAGGGGGGGAGGGAAGGGAGAGAGGGAGAGGGAAAAGGGGAGGGAGGGAGAGAGTATTAGAAATAACAATAGGGAAAACAAGCAGAGTGGAAAAGCTGTAAAGATATAAGTTGCAGTGGACTATCAATTCTGATTGAGGAATAAAAATGCAAATGTAAAAATGTGAAATAATTATTGCTGGATCTGTCTGAAGATTTACATAGCACAGTGTTCTTTTCCCAAAGTTGCCAACCAGATGTCTATGTGAAGGTCACAGATAGGGCAGGAAAATAATGGCATCCTTCCACATAATTAGCTTAGTCCTTAAAAAACTGGAACAACCTTGTTTATCTTAGTAGATGAGATTCTAAAATGCACAGTGCTTGTATTTTAAGCTTGCCACCAAATGGATAAATATTACTTCATCACTCATCCTTTGATTGCACAGGACATGCTCACCAAGCATTAGTAGACTGTCTTCCATGGAAAAAGAAAAGAAACAACTTCCCATAATGGATAATTAGTCAGCTTACTTCTGAAAGTAAATTAATGAGCAATACTTGTAAGCAAGAGATATAAAAGTAAATTGTAGGAAAATTTTCCCAGGAGTACTTTTGAACTGGAGACCAGAACATAATTACAGTGAAGCACAAATTGGTTATTGACAGCATTAGAGGGAAAGACAGGCCTAAAGAGGAAAGAGAATACAGTCCCACTTTTAAAGTTATACAAATTAGAGTGTACACGAGATTGGATAGAGCAGCAACACTTCCGATATGAGCATAGACAACAGCAAGTGTTTGACTGGATATAGCACATAATTTACCTAATGAGGCAATGAGGAATAACTATGAGGTAATAAACCAGGATTACAAACCCAATGTTTGTTTTTTTTTTAAGAACAATGAGACAATATTTCATGTACATAGTTTCCTTTGAGAAAGCTATTGTTATGTGTCTATCAAACTGTCCCTGATTCCCAATGTTCATTGCCTAATATCTCCCCCCGCCACCAGCATATCAGCTTTTGGGGGCTTCTAAAATAAGTTTTATAGCACTTCAGTTTGCCTGGGAAAATACCTTTGGAGAGATTGTAAGGTCAGGCAGTACGTTTAAACCAAAAATGAACCAAAACAAAGACTTAAATGGAGGCTTGCAAATTAAATAAAGCAGACTTTTATTCTTTGATCAAAGTGAAATATCTGGGAAGAAGTTCCTAGCACATCACAAGAGACACGGGAGGAAAATTCTACAAAATACAGAAAGCTGTCCTGTTCTTCTTATACATGGAAAAGTCTTATACATGGAAAAGTTCTCTAATTACCCTGTAAATCTCTAGTCATGTAATCTAACTAAGATTTACATTTTCCTGCAAGAGAGAGATTCCACTTTGGCAATGTTTACATTTCATGATCTCTTCTCCTATTGTCCATCTGACTGATCACAATTGACCACTTAAGGAGGCTATTAACAGCACATTTCAAAGGTGTGGATTTGGAGTTACATTACATTCCCAAAGAGCTACGTTTCATTCCCAGGGTGAAACATATCAATTCAGGAAAACAGATGGATTCAGATTGATTTAGATGGGACAATAATGTGTCTTAATAGGAGAGCGATGTAACTGATTGCAGGCATGTGTTATAATTGTTTTACAACAAGTGAACGGTTAAGGAAACCTTTTCTACAATAGCAAGATAAGAAATGCTTATAGAGTGATAAATGTTCAACAGAAATACTTCTACATATACAAGATAACAAATGCCTATACTTAATGCTATAATATATTCTACTACATTTCTTTCTTTCTTATTATTCCCTTCAAGATGATAATTGTCTAATTTTATCCCACCTAACTGAGCTAATTCTTTATTTTCTATGGGAATATGTACTTGAGTTAAGGACTTTTTTTTGCTAAACCCTTCAAATTCTCATTTATAATTCCACCAGTTTCATCTCAGCAGATGGTAACAGCAGGCTGACTTTAAGCTCAGAAACTTAACAAGATTGGGTATAGGTATTACTTGGGTGAAAGACCTCCAAATAAGACTAGGAAATTGATGAAATCTTACTCTGAAAAGAGGTGATAGAGAGCTACTTACATATGGGATACCAGAATCTAGAGAATCATTTTATGAGAACAAAAGGAACTCTCAGTGATCAAATAGAATTACAGAATAACAGGGTTGGAAGGGACCTTCAAGGTCTTCTAGTTCAACCTGCTGCTCAAACAGAAAACTATTTCAGACAAATGGTTATCCAATCTCTTCTTAAAAAACCTCCAGTGATGGAGCACTCATAAATTCTGAAAAAGTCCTTCCAGTGATTAATTGTTGTCACTGTCAGGAAATTTTGATGGGGGTTTATTGCAGAAATCAAATCCAGAAAGCACACACAGATGATTGATTCAGCAAGATTCATTAACTTCTGTATAGACATAAACATATATGGCAAAATGTACAATACCAGTAGTAGATTCTTCCAACGTAACACAAGCAGAGAAGAGAATAGTTTCAGTTTCAACAGACAATCTCAGACAAGTATGGCAGCTTCAGAGCTCAGAGCAGACAGCTTAATACAGAGTCAGGCCTGGGCTACTTCTAGTTTCAGTTTCCAATTCAGCTCCCATTGGCTGATCTGTTGCAATACCTATTCATTGGCTGACCTTGTTACCATGTCTCTGCCAGTTCATGAATATTCTGACAAAATTTCTCCTTAGTTCTAAGTTGGATATCTCCTTGATTAGTTTCCGCCCATTTTTTTTTTTTTTATTCTTTAGAGAATAGGCTGACTCTGTCTTTTCTGTGGCAGACCCTGAGATATTGGAACACTGCTATCATGTCACCCTTAGTCCTTTTCATTAAACTAGACAACCCAATTCATGCTACAGTCTTCATATGTTTTAGCTTCCAGTCCCCTAATCGTCTTTGTTAGTCTTCTATGCCATTTTGGTAGATTCAGTTCAAATCAAGAAATCAAGTTCAACTGGTCTTCCGGTTTGAAGGGCTTCGGCGACAGACAGAAATCCACGATCATGTGCAGTTTCTGTCTGGGTTCGCCACTGGAGCGCCCCGAGCTGGCTGGTTTCAGGGCTAAGCCACCCCATAGAGGTGGTGAAGAGGGGGGAGACCACCAGCAGGGTGGAGATGAGCCGCATCTCTCCTCCTCAGCTGGCCATTACTCCCTTTCCCAAAGTCGGTTGTAGCGGTGGTCAGAAATGGCCACCACAAAGAAGAACTCGACTGGAAAAGAATGTGCAGGAGGAAGATAAGAAGTGAAAGTTTTGTCTGACCGGGTTCAATTGTAAAAGCAACAACCAAGGTACCCTGGAATTTAAACTTACAAAAAATAACATCGCTCCCAAAGAAGAGTCGGAAGCAGTGAAGGAAAGTGAAAAGGGAAAGATTTGGCTTTTTTTCTTCTTCTCTCTCCTTCCCTATACTGACAACCAAGAGACTTAAATAAAAAATCGGAAAAATCTGCATTGACATCTATAGGCAATTAAGCTGAAAAAAAAAAAAAAACCCAAAATGCCAAAGGGATAATAAAGATTTCTGGACATTAAAAACTTTATTTTTCATAAGCAGGAAGGGAGAGAAAAAAAATAAGGGCAGGATCTGGAAGAGGGAGGAGACTTCCTGGAATTAAAAAGAATCTAAAGTAAAACTTCAACAAGACTTCTAAAAGATACATTTTAACTGAAACTTTGCAACTAAATAGTAACCTCAGGAAGAAAAAGTGGGGAAAAAAGAGCAAAAAAGAAACAGCTTGCGTGTACTTGGATTATTTGGTGATCTTTGGATTTTTGGTTATTATATTTGAATGACTAAAATCAATCGGGTGGTTGTTTAAAAATTTATACAATGGCACCACTTCTGGATGAATTGAAAATGGAACTTAAAAAGTACAAAGAAGATGCGCAAGAAGGGAAGGGTTGTTTTGGCTTCGTTTTTCAATTCTTAGAAATGGAGATTTGGAACTGTGAGAAACAACAAGAAAAGACTGCAAAACAAGAAGACTGGGACAAAGAAGAAGCCATCTTTAATGAACAAGTAATTTTATGTGGGGAAGAAAAAGGAAAGGGGGGAAAGAGAATGGAGAATTTAAGACTTAAAAAAACAACCAAAGAAAAGAAAAATAATTCGAAAAATAAGTATAATACTGCAAAGCAACAGAAAAGGGGAATACAGAAGAGAGAAATAGAGAGACAAGGGGGTAAATAGGGGAGAGAGAAGAAGAGAGGGAAGAAGGAAAGGAAAAGAAGTTGCAAAGGACCGGAGCAAGATATAGAGAAACAAGATTTAGAGATAATAGGTGAAAATCTAACTGAAAAAGGGATTCTGTAAAGGTACATAAGATTGTATTGTTATATTAGTAATAGAAATAACTTTAGAAAATTGGAAACAATGTATGTTTAAAATGAGGGATAAAATAGTTAGTGTAATTTAGTGAAATGTTTGTGAATAAAATAAGTGAAATAAAATAAATGAGAAAATTGAATTAGGAAGGAACGGGAACATTTTAATTAGTTAATGTTTTATAAAATATAAGTGAAGGGGGTGGAATTAACTATGGAAAGCTTATAGTTGTTCCCATAGACACATGATATTTAATTGAAAAGTAATGTTAAAGATGTTAAGACTTTAATGAATATTAATATTAATGATAGAATTGAATTGGAATGGAATGTTGTTTTAATTATATATATTTATAATTTTTTTCTTTTTTTAAGAATACAGTGTGTATTTTAAGAATGTACCAAGCAGAATCCAAATGGAAGTTATGTATTATATTGAATGTTACAACTTTAGGGAAAAGATATAAAGGCGTCATACTCCAATCAGTAACTACAGGAGAAATTTTGTTTAATGAGAAAAGATAATAGATAATTGAAACAGAACAGACAAAAAATATAAATACAATGATTTGAATTGAGATGAGATAACTAAAATAAAATTGAGAGAATTAAAAGAGAAGCTATGCAGAAAATGTAAAATAGTAATAAGATATGGAATAGAATATAAAAATGAGCATGAACCTGAATTTATGTCTGTATGAAGAAATGTAACCCGGGATTATACTGCTTTCAAAAAAGATGTTTTATTTGTATTTTTTTTCTCTCTGTGAAAACTCAAATTAAATTTACAAAAAAAAAAGAAATCAAGTTCAACGGAAAGAAGACACCCATTTCAAAATAAAAAAACCCACATTGATCAATTAATATGATGTCCATGTGATTTACCGGAATCCATAATTTTCATCTCAAAATATTTATACCACACAGCATATATTATGAAGCAAGACATGCAAAATGTGTTCATATCACATACATACACACACCAACATAGATATAACAGAGGCATGGCAGTTAAAATACTGTTTAAATTTACTGTCCATCAAATTGCATTGCCTTAAAAACATTTGCATAAGTGCATGAAGTACTTATGTGGCGAGAAGTAGCATACTATATAAAAATAAACATGGATTTTCCTGCATTTATTTATTACGTTGGCTAGAAAGCTTGATGGAACAGAGTAATAATACTAACAATGTTTGCATTGATCAAACCATGACAGTCTGTAGTTGAACTGCTTTTATTAAAATGCATCTCAGGGATGTGGCATTATGACATAACAATGCAACACTCCTTTTGTCAGATTGATGAGTTTGACATTCATAACCTGTATATACCCCTGGGTCATATATAGACCATGCCTTTGGGAAACTCTTCATTAGTATGCATTTACACTATACATATATGCTTCAACACCATCCTTCTACCAAGGGAATGAAAAAGAAATTATCTTGAAAACTTGGCTAAGCAAAAGTGAGCTGGAAATTTTCCTCCATTGTTTAAAAGTTAAAAGGTAATCTTTGTAACACAAAAGGTTTCATGACTTTTAACTACTTGTTGGTTTCAAAAAGAAAGGCATTGAATACAAAAGAAATCATATTCTGCCTTTGCATATTGACATTTCTAGGCAAAAACTTTCTATTTGGACTAGCCCAGTGGTGAGATTAATTTTTTTTTTTTACTACCGGTTCTGTGAGCATGGTTTGGTGGGCATGGCGGGGAAAGGATACTGTAAAATCTTTATTCCCTCCCCACTCCTGGGGGAAGGTTACTGCAAAACATATCAGTCCCTAAAACCACAAATCAGTTGTAAAGCAGAATAAACTGGCTCTTTGAACCCAACTGTGTCTAAATGATGAATCTCCTTTGTTTAAGCAGCTTGCCAATGTTGATAAAAGAAAACCTCTCTCTTTTTTTAAAAAAAGGTACCCATAAACAAGACCATTGAAACAGTCTGAACTGCAAGCCTGAACAAGGCTGAGATTTTTCTGGTTTGCTAGTATTATCTTCTTTGATATACCATTGATAGTGGTTTGCTGGTAAAATTGTCTTTTTTTAAAAAAATGTCTTCAGTTCATTTATAGCTTATACTTTTTCTGTATTTCTTGCTTCAAAATAGCAGGGAAGCAAAATAATCGTTTTCTGTTTTGTGACATTGGGTCCTGCAGTTTCCTATTTATGGTATTTATTGTATCATTACTTCTAAAGTTGTTTCTGATTTTGAAACCTTATAATGAGAGGAGTCCATGGGAAGGGGGTGTCAAAATGGCATGATATTGACTGTAACCTACAGTCAAAGCTGCACCCCTCTTTCGCAGGAGATACCTTCGAAAGAGTTTTGCTTTGATCATAAATTTGCAAATGACATCTTGATTATTTTCTCAGTCCTTCACCATAGACAGCTATAACCTTGCTCATAAACATTTTGCCCAGTGTTATCTTATGTATTTATTTTGATTTGTCAATCACTTACAAGATAATAGGTATAAGTATGTACATAGTTATGAATACACGAAATGGGTACATATAAGAAAAATAAAAGAAACAATAGGACAGGGACAGTAGGCACGTTGGTGCACTTATGCATGCCCCCTACAGACCTCTTAGGAAAGGGGTGAGGTCAATAGTAGACAGTCTAAGGTTAAAGTTTTTGGGATTTGGGGAAGAAACCACAGAGTCAGGTAGAGTATTCCAGACATTGACCACGCTGTTGCTGAAGTCGTATTTCCTGCAATCAAGTTTGGTGCAGTTAACCTTGAGTTTGTATCTATTGTGTGTTCTTGTGTTGTTATGGTTGAAGCTGAAGTATTCATTGACAGGTAAGTCATTGCCTTGTATGATTTTATATACCATACTTAGATCAGACTGAAGACAGTGTAATTCAAGGTTTTCTAGGTCTAAAATTTAAAATCTGGTGGTATAAGGTATTCTACAATGAGTAGAGGAGTGGAGAACTCTTCTTGTGAAATATTTCTGGACTTTCTCAACTGTGTTAATATCAGATATGTAATGTGGGTTCCAGACTGATGAACTGTATTCAAGTATTTGTCTATCAAATGTTTTGTATACTCTAGTTAGTAGTGTGATATTACCAGAGAAAAAGCTATGTAGGATTAGGTTAACAACTCTTACTGTCTTTTTTGGCTATGTAATTACAGTGGGCTCTAGAACTTAGATCATTAGAGATGAGTATTCCAAGTATTTCAGTCAACAGTGCTCTCAAATTGCTTCTGTTTGATATTGAGATGACCTATAAGATATGGAAATATTAAATCTATTGCATTTTATTGAGTCATGTCAAAGCACTATACTTTAATTAAGACACATAAAAGCAATAACAATAATACATATTCAGCAGTAAAGCACACAATTTCATCTAAGCATCCCTCAATAAATCATTCCTTAGGTGAAAATGCTGTCCAGAAACTTTATTTGAATGCCAAAGTGTACCTCTTGGTTCAACTGATATCTTGTTCTTCCTTATTGCAGTGTACTACAAATTCCCAGTGCAGCAAACTTTTTTCTTCCTATAGCGGATACTGAATTTCTTGTAATCTAATGGGCATATTTTTTTCTACTAATTCTCCTTTCTGCTCTTTGAAACAAGGGCAAATGTTGACCCAGCTTTTAGGAAATGAATTTAGTCCCTAATTTATTTCACTGTGAAATTTATTTCACTAACATTTCGTGTAATTTTAGTGGTTTCCCTTATCATTCTCCAAAATCAAATGCTTTAAGATTTCTGGAAGCAAACTGTGCTCTTTGTATTACTTTAGTAACTGGCAGCTTGGCAAGGTTTTAATTATAAACTGTTTCTCTTATGATTCTTAATTTCTGAAACAATTATCTTTTAATACAACCTGGTAATTCCAATTATAATATCCTAATAATGCTGATCCAAAAACACAGTGAGTGATGGCAGAATAATATGTAAGATTACTTTGTTTGCTACTTCCACCCCAACCCCCATGAAGAAAATCTTGTAAGAAAATCACTTTTTGAGAAAAGACAATGAACTATGGTAACTAACACCTTTCCTGGAGCAATGCTTAAAATAGTGTTGAAGATTTGTTTGTTTTATGGATAGGCTTGTCCTATCCATGCTTTAAAATAGACACAATCAGTGAACCTGAAGGAAATCCTGACTAGTTTAAGTTCAATTAAATTTTGATTTAATCACCTTCCTTGATTTGAATTCTAAACATAGTGTGAACTCTGCCAAATCAGATCATGTCAACTCAGACATGAAGAAAAACAGTTAGTACCGATATTATTAGGCCTGCTGGTTAAAGCTAAAAGCAACTTTTTTATAGGTGGAGATGCACAATTAATGAGCAGTTTGATCACAAGTTGTCTGTCAGGTTCCCAAGTGATGAAATCCATTTTAAAAGAAAAATCACAAAGTCCATCTTCAAAAAGATTTATTTTATTTAGGAAAGCATTAAATTGGCAAAGTCCATGGTAATTCCAGATCTGATCCGGAATTGTGGAATTACCCCACAATATTAGAAGTTAGAAACAACCCCCAAAAGTCACATTCTCCAATACAAGTATTTCAACGTTGCTTGATGTCAATAAGCAGCCAAAATCTCCACCTCCAAAGGCCCAAGCCCAGACAGCTCGTTTCCCATGGGAAAGACGATCATCTAGTCATAAAACTCTTTATTGCCACTCCTCCCCACCTTAGGAATGTGTCAAGCCCGAAACCCTTCCCCCCATTACTGCCACAGAGAAAATAAGAAAATATATATATATATACTAAGACAAACTAAAATGGCTACACTTATGTCAATTTTAGGCTTGACATTGTCTTTTTTTCATTGAGGGTAATCTGATTTGAGGAATTGACTTTCTGGTACACCTGCTGAGCCACATAGTAGTCCAGTTTTACTGTACATATCTTGGAGACAATAAGGAATGACTCACTCATCATCTGCCATTTTTTTTTCTAAACTATTAGTATTGACTCAGCCTGTCACTCCAATCCAAAATAATAATTTGTATCATTTGCCATTATAGCAATAAAGATAATTCTAATGGAAGTAATCACAGTGTTGGGATTTTTTTTAGTTTAAGTGAAGACTTTTACTCTCCATTTGGTAAATTTCAGTTTTGATGTTCAACATCATGCCTTCACTTTCATTTCTAAACTAACAGAGGACAAAAATCAATAAGCAGCCAAAAGCCAAGCATAACCTGCTATTACATACCACATCTGACACTTTAGTCAATACACAGTGAGTGGTGAAAGACATGAAATGGCAGAAATGCATTTGTTTTAAGTCCTCTTATTAATTGTTTCTTTTTCAAATGCCTGACACATATATTTTTTTCATAATTGTTCCAAATGCGACAACCCTTTTTGGAAAAAGAGTTTCTATATTGGAGGAAAGTTAGCATATATTGATACAGATATTATTCCTTTCCTCCACTGTCCAAATATTCTGATATACTGTCTTATGTAGGGTGGGGGAAGAATGCCAGGAGCTCCCCAAGTAAAGCAAAATTAGGCAATTAGGCAGCAGCAGTATAGGAAGATGCTGGAAGCAGATTATTTTAATGACAACTGTGAAGACATCATTTCATATTGTACAGGAGAAAGCAACAGTAAGCCGTTTTTGTGTTTGGCAGGAAAGTCCAGAGATAGGTAAGATTAAATAATTAATAGTGGACCTCTTAGCTTTTCCTCAATATGCAACAATAAATAACTGTCAAGGACCCTTCTAGTCTCTTGAAGAAAAGGATTAGGGGAGGCATGATAACTATCTTCCAGTATTTGAACTGTCACAGAGAAAAGGGGATTGACTAATTCTCCAAAATCCCAAAGGGCAGGACAAAAAGTAATAGGTGGAAGCTTGTTAGAGAGAGATCCAACCTAGAAGTAAGGAGGAATTCCCTGACAGTGAGAATAATCAATCAATGGAATAGCTTGCCTTCCAGAATTATGGGTGCTCTATTACTGAAGGTTTTCGAGAATAGAGTGGGCAACCATTTGACTGGGATGGTATAAAGTTCCTGTCTTGAATAGAGGTTGGATTAGAAGATCTCCAATGGTTCTTCCAGCATATGATTCTATGTTCTAAAATCAGTTAGATGAGGGTAAATTAAAACTTTTAGATGTCTAGTTATTGATGTTGCCCAGATGGAAAAGAAAATACAAACCTGCAAAAACAAATTTGGACTGAAAGAAGCATAAACCTGGGAAAGCTCAGCTTAGTGGAAAATGAAATGAATCAACTACAGATTGATATTTTAGGCATCAGAGAATTGAAATGGACTGGAACTGGGTTTTTATTTTTCAATCAAAATATCATATGCTTAGGACTCAGGTCATGAAAAGAGGAAACCGCACTGATTTCAAAGTCAGAAAGGATATAGTAAAATCAGTATTTGGGTTCAATACAATGAAATAAGCCAATAATTTCAATAAACTTTGCAGACAAGCTCTTAATATGATGGTTATTCAGTTTTATGCCCAGACTATTGATGCAGAAGACATTTATGAGCGTTATGGTCAAATTCAATCTGAAATTAACAATACAAGCAAGCAATACAAGCAAGCAAGCAAGCAAGCAAGCAAGGTGTGTTCTATGCTGCTTCTATTTGGAAACTGTGGAAGTTATGCTGCTTCTGGTTAGAAATAATGAGAAGTATATCGTCAGACTGTATGGCCCATAAAACCAAATGAAGCAGGAGAATCAATGCCTGACAAATAAGTTATTTCTTCATTGCTAACACATTCTTCAAACAACCAAAGCTATAACTATATACTGTATATTCACCTTTAGGGCCATGATGGTGAACCTAAGGCACATTTGCTGGAAGTGGTATGCAGAGTCATCTCTCCGTGAACTCCAGCCATTGCCTGTTGCTCTTCCGGGTTCCAGACAGCTGTCTTCACATGTGTGGGAGCACTGGAAACTGGAAGAGCAGCTCCCCATTGTGCATGTGCATGCTGGCCAGCTGGTCTTTGTGTGTGTGGGAACACCGGAAACTGGAAGAGCAGCTCCTCGACCAGATGGCTGGTGTGCATGCATGCACTGGGAAGCTGAACTTCTGGTTTCTGGCACTCCCGCGTGGCATGCTAGGGAGCTGCTCTTCTGGTTTGTGGTGTGCACGCTCCCGTTTCAGCACTCAGAGCCACAAAGGTTCACCACCACTGCTATTGGGGTATAGACCATGGTGACACAGTGGTTAGAATGCAGCATTACAGGCTAATTCTGATGACTGCCAGCAGTTCGATACTCACCAGCCTTCCATCCTTTCGAGGTCAGTAAAAGGAGGATCTAGATCAGTGGGGGCAATATGCTGACTCTGTAAATTGCTTAGAGAAGGCTGTAAAGCATTATGAACCAGTATATAAGTCTAAGTGTTATTGATATATATGAAAGGCAGTTGATATAGAGATTATGACATCTGATTAAGACACTGAGAGACTGTAAGTTCTAGTCTGCCTTGGACATGAAGTCAGATGGATGACCCTGCGTCAGTCACTTTTTCTTTGCAAGTTTTTTTTTTCCCCAGAAGTGATTTGCCATTGCCTCCTAGGAGGAGGCAATAGCAAAACAATTATAGAAAAAAAAAACATTACAAAGAAAACATAGAGCATAGGGCTGGAAGCATAGGGCTGGAAGGAACCTCTGAGGTCATCTAATTCAACCCCTTCTTTAAAGTAGGATATCTTATACCACCCCTGTTGGGGTTCGCTTGCAGCAGGTATGGACGTCTGAGGTCTCAGAGAGTGAGGACTCAGTTGAGGGGCCTGTGTGTGATGCAGGGATGAGGCCAGGACCATCAGTACCTTATGATTCTTGACAAATGTACCTTTTCTTTTATGTATACTGAGAGTATTATGTATACTGAGAGACAAATTTCTTGTGCATCCAACCACACTTGGCCAATAAAGAATTCTATTCTATCAGGGAGTGGAATGCTGGCTTTGGAGATTGTGTAGGTTGGCAGCAGTGATGAAGAAGTTCTTGAGGAGCCAGTGCCCAGCATGCATGCACACAGGGCTGCTCAAAGGAAAGAGCAGCTGCAGCAGCACAGGCGACTTGGGAGTAAGGCTGCAAGGTAATGGCCCCTCCCTCAAGAGATAAAAGCCAGCTGAGAAACTGGAGCTCTTTGCAGTAAGTTTTTGCACTCAAGCCTTGTGACATTCGGAATATCTTGGTTGGTGTTTGGAGACTTTTTGTGTGTGAAATATTTCTTAGTAACTTTATCCAGTGTTCTTGGCCACCTTGCACCACCTTGGCAAGGCTCATTCCTATCAGAGATAATTAATTTGAAACAGCCTTTTAACCGTGAAGGAATGAAATTCATAAAGAATCTTTAAAAGGTTTTTCCGTTACCTCTGTTTCATGTTTGTTTCCTTGGAACAAGGTTTGGGTCAGAACAATCCCAGACAAATAGGTATCCAATTTTTTCTTGAAAATTTTGAGGTGTCAGCTCTTACGGGAGATCGTTGAAACTGGTTCAATAAAACACCCCACTCACAGTCTTGATGTAGCAATGTGTGTTTATTTTGGCCTCCTCCAACAGCAGCAACAAACAGAAAGTCCGAGTAAAGGCAGCGCTGAGAGCGTCTGCCTCTCAGTGCTGTTTATATTTCCTGTTCACCCCCCCCATCAATTAGCTAACATCCGCCCTTAGCAAAACACCCAACATCCATCTACAGCAATCTCATGCGCTACCACCCAACCCCACAAATAACACCTTCCCCTCCCCAAGTGGCATCCTTCCACCCCATCCATTCAATATCCCCTATGTGGAATGCTGACCAGCCGAAATGACATCCCGAGGTATTTCCCGGCTGATAAGAGTGGGAGGCGTTTTGCTTTTTGCAAAACGCCGAACAATTGATAAGGCAGTTTCCCAGCCAGTCACACCAAAGTGTGGAGGGGCGGTTACGCCTGGCTTCATCGGCTGTTATCAACATTAATTTGGGACCTTCCAGGTAGATAGCTCTCCCCCAACCACACTGATGTGTCAGGCTTCATTACATCAGCAGAGTTGTTGAAGCCCGACACCAAGGATGGAGCACTCACAATTCTAGGAGACAAACTTATGCATTGATTATTCTCACTGTCAGAATATTTTTCCTTACTTCTAGCTTGGATTTCTCTTTAACAAGCTTCCATCCTTTAGTTCTTTCCTGCCATTTGGTGCTTTGGTGAATAAGTCAATCCCATATTCTCCACAACAGCCCCTCAAGTACTAAAAGACAGTTGTCATGCCTCCTTTAATTCTTCTCTATACTTAGCTACATAAGGTGGCTCAATGGTTAAGATGCTGACCTTGTTGATCAGAAAGGCTGGCAGTTTGGTGGTTTGAATCTCTAGTGCCATGTAACAGAGTGAGTTCTGTTACTTGTCCCAGCTTCTGCCAACCTAGCAGTTTGAAAGCATGTAAAAATGCAAGTAGAAAAATAGGGACCACTTCGGTGGGAAGGTAACAGCACTCCGTGTGCCTTCCGTGTTTAGTCATGATTACGGAGATATCTTCGGACAGTGCTGGCTCTTCAGCTTTGTAATGGAGATGAGCACCATCCCCTAGAGCTGGAAATGGTTAGCATGTATGTGCAAGGAGAACCTTTACCTTTATACTTAGCTCACTCAATCATTCCTTATACAATTTAGCCTCCTGAACCTTTATCATCTTTGTTGCCTTTTTCTGCATACTTTTTAGAATCTCAGCATCTTTTATTTTTCATCATGGTGACTAGAATTAGATGTAACATTCCAAATGTGTCCTCAGTAGTATGGTACAAAGCGATATTATCATTTTTCAATGCTATTCCACTGTTGATGCAGCCCAGAATTGCATTGGACTTTTTGGAAGTTTCAGCACACTCCTGGCTCATAGTTAATACTAGGTCCACTAGAACACCGAGATCCTTCTCATAATTATTACTGTTGAGCCAGATACCACATGTTCTATATTTATGCTGCAGGGACTTGTCCTCAGTTATAAAAGCACACAGGTAACTGAGTTGATCTTTGGGATAGATCATGTACTGCTCATGTGCAAGTGCCAGGTTAAGCTAAAGGAGACAAAACAAAGCCAGCCTATTTCCACAATATGACCCTGAACATTTTTGAAATATGTACTTACCATTTTAAAGGAGAATATCAGGAATTGTTTTGAACTCTTGAACTTCAGTGACAGGGAACCAGGCAAATTGTGAAATGAAATTTTAAAAATTGTAAAGGATGAATATGAAGATATCTTCCAAAGACCAAGAATCAAAAAAAAAAAAAAGAAAATGCAAAATGGATGTCAAAAGACACAGTGGGAATTGTCAAGAAAATTCAAGAAAATAAAAAATCCAAAAATGTATTTAACAGGCTAGTTCAAAGAGCTAGAAAGCACACACACAAAAAATATTGTAATGATGTTCATAAAGACATCCAAGATAGAACTATCACATAAAAGCAATAAAAGATTCTAAACTCAAAAAGTATTTCCAACCTTTAAGCTGCAGGATGTCAATGGACAGGTAGCAACTAGAACATAGAACATAGAATAATAGAGGGACCTTGGAGATCTTCTAATCCAACCCCCTGCTTGAACAGGACACCCTATACTATTTCAAACAAATGGTTGTCCAGTCTCTTTATGAAAACTGTTAGGAATCTGTCCACCAATTAGTTGGGTTGGCAATATATAAACCGACAATGTATGTTTGTAGCTTTAAGACAAAATCACTGTATTGATTTATACTATATTCCAATTGGTTGATTATATTGCAAATTACCATAAGAGGGAGCTAGAGATCATAGCTTGCTCTCTCTGACATTCTGTGTCGCTGACATTCTATTGCTATCTAAGGTTCTCTGTTGTATTTATGCTGTGCTTATATTTTGATATTTTTGTTTACTGTAAATGACAAAGGCAACCAGTAAGAAGACTTTGTAATTGGATATTCTTTGGACTGTTAAACGTATATGACCTGGACCATTTATTGGACTGTGCTATTTCTTAAAGTAAACTTTAACTCAATTTAGTGTATCTGTGTGTGGCTGGATAATTATTCATAACTATTCTCATAAACATTTCCATGTGCATATCCTTGTTACTCAAGGGTTATTCTGTACATATCATAACAAAACACTTCAGTGATGGGGGACCCACAACTTGTGAAAGCAAGCTATTCCATTTGGCTGATTGCTCTCAGTGTTAGGAAATTTCTCCTTAGTTCTAGGTTACTTTTCTCTTTGGTTAGTTTCCATCCATTGTTTCTTGTCATGCCTTCTGATGCTTTGGAAAATAGTTTGATTCCCTCGTCTTTGTAGAGCCCCTTAAATATCAGTGCTATCATGTCATCCCTACTCCTTTTTTCTTTTCATTAGATTGAGTCAAAGGACATCAGAGAAAGTCTATACAACTCCTTATTTTTTTTAAAGAGATAGTATTTACTTACCTTGCTAGTAAATTAAATTGATACTAGATTAGCCCTCTGTGATTACCAATCAGAAGACTGCCAGATGACGTATTTACAGAAATATGGCAAGTAACAAAGAGGAAACAATTCAACTATGCCTGCCAACTTGAACCATGACACTGTTGTCAAATATTAACACCTCGATTTAGACCAGACAAAGGAAAAACTACACAGAAGTCTTAAACTAATTTTATTAAGATGGATTAAAGTAATATAATTTTGTAATTCTGATTGTTTTACCTCCTCTCATTTTTATAGTCATGTAAATTGGATGTATGTGTGTGTGTGTGTGTGTGTGTGTGTGTGTGTGCCTTCCTGATATGTTTATACATACCTTATTCTTGTTTCAGATTTAAGCTGTGGTTAGATTCCTATTGATTTAGTAATATGTCTCTTCTCTCCTTTTCAGGGTGATCATTCCCCCCCCCTCTATACCAATAGATTGGAGTGGTCATTTAACCGATGGATGGATGGATGGATGGATAGGTAGGTAGGTAGGTAGGTAGGTGGATGAGTAAGTAGGTGGGTGGATGGATGGATGGACAGATAGGTAGGTAGATAGATAGATAGATAGATAGATAGATAGATAGATAGATAGATAGATGATAGATAGATAGATAAATAGATGTGTGTGTCTGTGTCTGTGTCTGTGTCTGTGTGTGTGTGTGTGTGTGTGAGAGAGAGAGAGAGAGAGAGAGAGAAAGAGAGAGAGAGAGAGAGAGAGATTTAAGACCCCAATAAATTTATACTCACAATATGAAGACAAGTCTGGTTCACAAATTCAAAGTTTTATTGAAGAAAAGAAAAGAAAGCAGTTGCAAGCGCAGCCTCCAAGACCTTTCCCAAGTGGATGGAGTACAAGGAGAGCAAAATGCCATTTTCAAACAATACATTTATACCCCCTCCACAATGCACATCATGCCTAAGAAGCCCTCCCAACTCCCCCTTATTATCTTAAACTATACTATGGACTAAACTATAAGCTAAAGGGTCAACGTGACATTGTTTTCTATGGATCGGATATCTTACCTTGTTTTACTTCTGGGCTTTGCCTTGGGAAGATGTCCCTTATCTTATTTACTTGTTGTCTGCCCCTGGGCAGATGTTCCTGTTTTCCAAGAAGATTGTAACAAGTTATCACATACTTTTAATTAAATAAATTTTGGGGTTAGGGTGGGGGTTTAACTTGTAACAAAAGAAGTAAAAGGAATATTCTAGTTTAATAATGAATAAAACACTATTATAAAAAGTAACTTATACTTTTTCTTCAAATAGGTGGGTGGGTGGGTGGATGGATGGATAGATAGATAGATAGATAGATGATAGATAGATAGATAGATAGATAGATAGATAGATAGATAGATAGATAGATAGATAGATGACTTAACAGTGTGCAATCTATTGTACAAGATCCTAAATTTTACATGCTAGCAAAGTGATATTTAAGATCATTCAACACATTGTAATGTGATAGAAAATGCTCTATGACAGATATTAAAGCTATGGGAAGAAATGTAGATGGAGCAAGAAATATCATTGCTTTCAAATCATCATTGGGAAAACAAGAAAAGCCCCAAAGAAATAATACATGCTTCATTGTTTACAGAAAAGTTTTTGATTGTGTTGATCATGTCAAGCTATGGAACATCTTTTGAAAAATGGGAATCCCAGAACATCTCATTGTCCTCATGAGAAATCTTAACACAAGACAGTAAACCGCACATTAGAAAATTAAAATATTTCATTGTTTTGTTAAACAACCCTAACATCAGATGGATTCCACCAATTATACAGATATACCCAAATAAAATTGAGATACTTTCAGTTTGATATGGAATTTAGATCTACAAACTAATATGCTTTTTTTCTTTCTTCAACTAAATCTTTGTGGTTTTTGCTTCTTCAATATTATGATTCAACAAGTTTCTTCTAGGACTTTTATAGTCTATTTTTAGAATGCAGTTCAAACTCACTCATTTCCCCCATTTTATCTAAACCTTTCTCCTTTTTTCTCCCTGTGGAAAATCTATTCTTTTTTTTTATTACAATGCCTCCTTCTTGCTTGCTTGCTTGGTAATAGACATCCAAGCTGCATGTAGTTGAGTATTCTATTACACACTTTTTAAATTATCCTTCTTCCTGGATGAGCTGTGTCATGTAGAGAAATACATTTTTTCTTCTCAGTGCAATATTCTAGATGGTAGAGAAGAATTCTACTTGTTCACTTAGTCTCAAATAAATGAATAATAAGAAATCTAACTGTAGAAATTTCTGCATGTCTGTTTATCTATCTCTTTCTTAGCTTAGTTTAGCTTAACTTATCATCTATCATCCATCTATCTATCATCTATATTTATCTATCTATACCCTTCCTCTATCTATCTCTACCTATCTACCTATCTATTTCCCATTAACCACTTGGTTCAGAACCAAGTGCCTGTCACAGAAACATCTATCTGCACAAAGTTATCTTCTTAGAAATTTAAACTCTAACTCCATTTAAGCCATCTCTCTCCCTCTCCTCTCTCAATCCATGTTATGTGCCAGTTAATGGTGACAGCTCTTTTAATGAAACATACAGAAAACTGCAGTAACTTTGACATGTTCAAAGCTGGAAAGCGGATGGAACAGAATGCAGAGCATATCCAATCTATAAAACAGCATTGAAACAGAAGATGGGATATTGAATAATCCTTATGGCAAAATGGTATTTGCTATTTTATGCTAATGCATCAGAACAAGGCATAATTGCTCTTTCATAGAGAGTTCTATTCCAAAAAGTAGAAAAGCTAAGGGCTGAAATTCTGTATAAGTAATAAAAACTCACATCATTTGTATACTTTTGTCCTTCCATATTTACTTAGTGGCCAGAAACAGTATGAAGTATGTAGGAGGATGGAAAGTGCTGTTACAACTTGCCTCAGCTTGACTAAAGGAACAAATGATATTCTGGGTCAATTTTAGCAAGACAGCTACATGATTAATTCATAAACATTTTAAGAATATACATTCCCTTTATATGGTATTGTATGTTTCAGATGAAAACACGTTACAGATTATTTAAAGGAGACATTGCAAACGTATTCATATGCAGAAACATGTAGATACTAACATGTATGCGATTGAGTTATCAGTTCTAATAAATAGAAGTATTAGCATTCCTGTATACCCAATATCTTCCACTCACTTGTTGCTTTCTACTCTTGGAGACCAGGGAGGATAAATACAAATTCTCTTCCTGTGACAGCTGAAGATTGAAGTTTATCAGGATCCTTTCAAAAACCTATCTTCCAAAATGCCACGCAGCTTGTTGCCATCTGTAGATTTAATAAGCATCCTTTCTATGCACTCATCTAAGTCATGTATAAAAATATTGGAAAGCCCAGGAATTAGGATAGAACCCTAGGATACTTCAATGCTTACTTCCCTCCTTGTAGATATAAATCTGTTAATAATCACACATTGGTACGTTTATCAATAACTCCAGGTGTCATCCTACTGTATGGAAGAGACTGAGGCTCTTATGTTTCATTCTGGCCCAAGTTTTTCCTGCTGAGAAGTAAAGAATTGTTACAGTGTTAAGTACGGCCACCTGCATTTTAGATATAATATATATCATTCCTGGTTGGTCAAAGCTTTTGGGAAATAGCAGGCAACTGGGTCCAAGCACTAGTGAAAGCTTCTTTCTTTGAGAAATATCAATAGCACTTAGACTTATATACCACTTCACAATGATTTACAGCCCTCTCTAAGTGGTTTACAGAGTCAGCATATTGTCCCCCAACAACCTGGCTCTTCATTTTACCGACCTTGGAAGGATGGATGGCTGAGTCAACCTTGAACAGATGAGAATTGAACTGCTGAGTGAGCAGTGAGTTAGCCTGCAGTACTGCATTTTAACCACTGCACCAACATGGGTCTTCAAGGGTGCAGTGTTGTCTTGAAGTAGGTAGATAAGGTGATATATCCTCCACTAAAGAAATCATACGAATGAAGAAGTAATTGGCAATTTTTAGCTGGTCTCCAACCTTCCCTTTTTGATGAGATGATATACTGTAGACATGCAGCCAAAGGACTCTGAAGGAAGCATTTTATCCAGATCTAAAAAAGGTCAGGATTCAAATCCTGTTATAGCATCAAGGCAGGCTTGATTATATTTTGTATAACCTCTGCAGGATCAAGATGAGAACACTGTATTCACCCTGTCTGCTTGATCCGTCTATGGCTTTCACCCTGTTCCATTCTGTTCACTACTGTTTCATTCTGTTACTATTGAGCATAGGGTCTTCTAAACTGGCTGAAAGAATGGAAGGGATTGTCATGGCTCACTAGTTTTTCTGCCTTTAACAGTGCTTTCCTGTTGGTGTTGATAGGAAGGGAGAGGTCTTGTTTTTAACCCTCTGTATATGGTGTGCTGCAGGGCTCAATTTTGTTTTTGTTTCTGTTTAACATTTATTTATCAGTCTTTTGAGGTTGATCCGGTCATGAAATAGACTTCACAAGATGACTAGAGCAACTAAATTTTCTCAATAAATATACTTTATTAAGATAGGATATTGTAATAGATTCTTGCTGGCCTGATTATGCTTTCATTCCCTTCCTTGTTACTGCATATACCCCAAAACCCCAGGGAGGAGGAAAGATGGGATATTGTATTATGGTTAGGCAGTAACAGATTATGATCTAAGGTGAAAGCATTATATGAACCCGTGGGCACTGTATTGTGGCTAACAATTTGAATGTGAGAAAGTATGTTTTCTTACGTTTCTTCTTCATAAATCAACCTCGGATTATATTTTCAATTTTATTAATTTATGTATTTAAGACATATAGACATAGGCTATTATACCCATTAACATTTTTTAAAACGCAAATTTACACTCGTTTAAAAAATAATGACATGCAATTTAACATGAGCCTTTAATATATGATTGGTTTACCAGATTAGTTTCTATCATTTCTATATCAGTTAGATGAAACTTTTGTGTACTAACTGGAAATGAAGCAAAACCTTGTGATATGGTTTTATTAAAAATCAGATAAAATGAACAATTTTTCTTCATCTGAATTGAGCTGAGTGTCCCCTCCCCTTTTTTGCATAGATTGACAAATATAATGGGCAGTGTAAATTCAATAAATCATCAATATGAGAATAATCACAAGGACAGAATCTTTTTAACCAGAATTTGTTAGTTATCTACTGTTCAGTCATTACTGTTGGCAAGGGTCATAATTTTATATTTGCAAATGCTAGATGAAGTTTATAGAAAATTACATTAACTAATTACTTAACTTTTTATGTTTTTTCAACATGCCATAGCAAACCCTGTATTGTTGTATGAATAGGATTTGTATCCCTCTAGAGTCAGTTTCGATATATAACAGCTTAAATTCCAAAGGAATTTGATAATTCTTAAATCCCAAAAGCATGTAAAGTGAATACTTATATAATAGTTCATATAGAGCAGATCTTCAACCATCATGTTGGATCTAAGGCTTGCCTACCACCATTTGGGATCTTTTAGAGAGAAATGTTTATTGAAATTGTAGAGAACATTATCAAGATAAATTTTATCTGAAAATAAGGCCAAAGATTAGTGGGAGTCCCAACTAGTTCTAAAACTCTTGCAGAGTAAGCATTTGTCTACTAAGTTTCTGTCCCAGATATTTATGATATTTATGTTCTTCCTACAGAACAATTTTAATTCTGGTGCTACTAATCAACCTCATTTTGTATGGTAAAAATTCATGATTGTCCCAGGTGTTGTCACCTCCTCCTCCTCCTCCTCCTCCTCCTCCTCTATTATTACAATTTGTTTAACAGTACTTTAATGAATATTATACCTCATTGTTTAAACTGTTATACTCTTTTAGGGTGACTTCCCCAATAAACCATAAAAATAACCTTTTTAACATTTTGGTCAAACTGATCTGTGTTACCAACTGAAAAATCATATTATTATTGCAGAGTAAAATTATTGTTTTTGGAGAACCTATAAACAGTCAGAAAAATTCTCATATAAGGAACTATAATATTAATATAAAAATTAACCTATATAATGATGCATCCTTGTTTACTCCTTGAAATCTGGATATAGTCTCCTTCCAGAAAATGTATTACAGTGTAATTGCTGCTCTAAATACAATAGATGCACATTTAAGTCAGTATCGACTAATTTTGTCCATGCCTAATTTATATTTACTGATGCAAAAACAGCAGCCAAATGAACAGATGCTTCCTTAGAGGTAAAATTTAGCAGTGATCAGGCATGCTTTGTTTTTCCCTGAAATCTATTTATTCATTATAAATATTCATGTTAATCTCTACCCAATCTTCATTTTGTCAAACAGTACTTTAGCGCAAAGTTTAGCACAAATATACAGAAGGTTAATTGTTGGGATTGTGTTTGCCTCCTTTCATATAAAAAATTCCAACTGGTTAATAGAAGTGAAAAGGTTAATCAGCAAAGGTCACCACCAACTGGTATATCATGCTTATACTTCATCCGTATCTTTACCTGGGGCGTTAATAGATATAAAAAAAAACAATAGGTCTTAATACTTTATTTATAGAACCATGGGTTGCATTGATCCAAAGATAACTATCAACTTCCCACAAAGAAACTCAATAGGGAAACTAACAGGAAATTGGAAGTTCCTCCTGCCCCACTGATTTTTTTGCCTGCCCATCACCATTCAGTTTCCATGTTTGGGTTCTATTAATTGCAGATTCTATTAGTTGCCCAATGACTTTTAGGTTTGCTACCTCAGACCCTTGTCAGACCATAGTTGTTACAAACCAAATCCCCTTTTCTTGATTGGTTAGAGCAGATTTTTATTTAAAAGAATCACCCTTCTATGTTCTTTGTGTGTTTTTTTAAAATTTGCATACAAGTTTGGAGTTCTGCGGAAGATAGGATGTTAGTACATAAGAGCAGTTTAGACAATAAACTCCAAATTTATACTATCTATCTATCTATATAAAAGTGAAAAAGGACTCACCCATCATCACAAAATCTCCAGAATCGTAAAGCCCACAAACTTGAAATTTGGCACGTATGTTCATCTTGGCTTCTAGGTGCTCACTAAGAAAGGATTTTTTGAAATGACCATCAGAACATTAGCATTTCCTATATTATTATTAAAATGCTGTGATGCTAAGGAGTTCTACTCCCCCTCCCCACCTGAAAATAAATCTGTTCCAACTGCAGTTGAGCTAAGCCATGCCCAGACTCCTTGCTCTCTCCTTCTTGCTCACGCAGCAAATACTGTTTCAGTTTCCAAACAGCCCTGAACTGTCTCATACACTGACAGGACACTAGCCAGAGGAATACTGATGGATGCTGGTAGGCAGAGGCACATTTTTTCCCCTTATTTTTCTCCCTCAAAACTAAGCCCGGTCACATAGTTTCGTACCAAAGCACAGGTACCCTGCTAGTCTGTATATAATCACTAAAGAAAGTATTTATCTTTCACACTTGGTTTCCTTTTTGAAGCATATATCTTATGAGACAACCCATGAGTTGCTGGGCCAAATAGGGACTACTTTGGTGGAAAGGTAATAGCATTCCATGCACCTTCAGCATTTAGTCATGCTGACCACATGACCCTGACAGCATGGCTCTTTGGCTTTGTAACAGAGATGAACACCACCCCTTAGAGTCAGAAATGACTAGCATGTATGTGCAAGGGGAACCTTTACCTTTTCTAGGGAACTCAGCTGAAACAGTTAGGGCAGCAGTTACTAGAAACTAAGTACCTATGCTTTGTTGTTATTTACCTACTCCTTTGCATCATTCTCAATATTTTTTTTTTTTTGGTCTGGAGTATTGATTAGCAGGAACATAACTGTGTGATCCTGAGCATTTCTATATTAAAATTTCAACATACTTCTCCAACCATTTTTTTTTTTTACAGATATCAAATACTGGGTTTATCTTATATTATGATTATAGACTTGGAGATTATGCTTGCAAGAGTTCAGTCAGTTCATATGAATTACTTGTCAGCTTTATTCTGGGAGTGGTACTTTCTTCATATTTTGTTTTAGCAATTTGAGATCATTAGAATAATTCACTTCTCAATATCCAGCTACCTTTGAATTTTTCTTTTAGTGGGAAAGAAAGATATTTCTTTAGGCTATAAAGTGACTCTTGATGTAAAACTGGTTCCAATGAATTTATTATCATCATTTCAATTCTTTCTACACTACTCATGCAGCCTTGAACTCTGGGCATTCAGTATTCATTTGCTTTCTTAACTGATGGTTATTCTTATTCTTATTCTTGTGCAATTCAATCAAATACGGTCTTTTTTTCCGCAGTTCTAAGTGGGTAATTGTTTTTATTTGTCAATTTTACCTATGTGTCCAAATGGTTTAAGAAAGAAGATTTTCACTAAAATATGAAACTTCACAATGATCTGGTTTGCACTGTTTGGGGAAATTAAGATATTCTTTCTTTTTCTTTTCTTTTTTGTGCCATAGGATGTTTACTTGGAATGCTTGGTTAGTTAAAGTCATCTGAGCTTCTCCAGTACTGAAGATTTTTTGAAACTTATTTTAATTAATTATTTTGAATTTTCTACATGGTGGACTTTCAAACTTGTTGGCATGTCCAGTCCCTACCCACCCCCAATTATTTATCAATGAGTCAGTAGTAAACTCTGAGACAGAGAACATAATGTGGTCAGTTTACTGTGGTCATTACAATATGGTCATAGTAATGTGGTCAGATTATTTTTTAAAGTTAGGATATGAAATTCTTCCTAGTTCATTAAACCTGGAGCTAAATATGGTATGCTATTTAGTTGTTCATTTTCTTCCACCTACTCTTTCTACTACTTTAACTTTGATGTGAATATTGTATTTGTGTTGACATAAATCTCATCTTCCCTTCTAGAATAGCACTGTTTGAACTATTTTCACAGCTCTCCCTGGTAGCTATTATTTGTGTTTGGACTTGAATTATCTTTCTAAGAGAAGTTCCAGCTTGAACCCAAGATCTTCCAACTGCTGAATCTTGTACTATCACTTAAGACTTCATATCAACACATTATTTTTTATTCTTCTGTGGGAAGATTGTTTCCTTTAAATATTGTCTTTCCTCTTTATCCTTCTTAGCCATATGTTATCTACCTTTCTGAATTTTTTAGCATCTTCAGAGTGGAGACACTAGGAAGTATTTCAGATATTACCATTGCTCACTTTTCTTCTACTGCGTTGTTATCATCTTAAAGAGCTAGCACCCCATTTTTTCTGTGGTTTTTTTGACTGAGGACTATCTAAATTGGCTTTTTTTTTTCTCCTCCTCCTCTTTATTATATACTACCAATTCAGGTATCAATTAACAGATGTTTACTCAAAGCTGTATTTACATATTTTCTGTACAAACAGTAGTTATTGAGAACATGAAGGTAGGAGCTAGAAACATGAGGCTTCCCAGGCTCTTATCTTGAATAAGATAGTTGTTAGTTCTCTTTCTCCCTCCATAATAAATATCCAAGATCCCTGCTATTATTTCACTCCAAGGAATAACTTTGTTTGATGTAATAACATCAAACTGAGATACAAATCAAGCCAGCAATTGAGCAATGCCAACAATTAAAATTCTGTCCCTATTTTAATAGAATTACATATCTGTAGTAACTGTTTTTAGGATCTCAACATTGGGGTCTAATAATCTTCCAATGGTTGAGGAAAATAGAATGTGGCTTTCTTCCCCATAAATGGATGAGGATAGAACAAGAACCATTGGGTGGAAACTATACAGAAAGACACCCAAACTCAAAATAAGAAAGAATTAGTAAACAGCCATTTCCTTGGAGTCATCGGTGCTCCATTAAATGAGTTTTTGAAACAAAGGTTGGATAACCATTTTTGTGGGACATAATGAGGTTTCCTGACCTTGCCAGGAGATTATACTAGGAGTCCTCCCATAGTGATTCTTTTAAAGAGTTGTAAATGTGTAATATATCCATAGCTGCCACATAAAAGGGATAGGAAATAAAGGTGAGGTCCAACAATGCCCTGCTTAACAAACTGTACTCTATGGAAAATATCCCTGTCTAATATAATGGAAAATGTTCTCTAAAGGTAGAATATTTTTTTGGAGGCGGGGGGCGGGGGGATGAAGATTAGCTGTCAAGTACTAGTTCTGATAACAAGTGTTAGCTATGAAGTACTGTCAGATCTCAATTGTCAGATAATGGATTTTGAGAGCAAACATAACTATGTATAAAAACATATTTAGGTAACGTTTAGCCAATATTCAGTCCTAACCATTAGATAGGTAATTGACTCTTCAATGGGTAGACATTATCTCAAATGTGTGCTCCAAACACTATGAGCTTGTTTTCTTGGATTTACATTCTATTTGTAATTTTTACACCCTTAGCCTTTGCTTTGATACACTCTTAAAAACAGAATAGTCTGGGTAAAAGCAATTATGTCTTCCTTGAAATTAAAGAATATCCCCTTCCTGTATTTTCTTATTACTCTGAAAACATTTGATGCCTTAATTAATTTAGATAGGCTTTAAGAAATGTGGAGAATTTCATGCAGAGTAAGATTACAAATATTAGTTGTTTAAAATATTCATATACTGTTCTCCCTATCATTAGGGCATGTCTCTTCATACCAGTTAAAGGGGAACAACAGCTGTTACATATAAAATGTCTAGTGAACCATCCTGAAAAAGAAAATTCACTAGATAAGCTTGGGTTTAAAACAGAAAGGCTCCTTTCTAATCTTCTCATGCTTTTCATGAGCAATTCTGAAGATCATATTTAAAACTAACCCTACAAGAAAGCCTTTGAAATCATCACTGTTTACTTATATAGAGTAATGCACCATCCAGAGAAGATAGGGCAAGATGACCATGCCCTTTTCAAACTGTCTGTGATCTACCAGGATATTTGTACATCACAAGTACAAAATGAGACAGTCTAAGAACTATCAATTGTGCCATACTTTGAAATAGTTGAGCGCAAAGTCACTTAGCAGAATTGTTTCTGTCATAACACTATGCTGCAAAATGTACAATGTTCAAAGTCACTGAAATTTTGTTAGCATTTTTTTTTTCTTTGACATGTTTCTTTATCTTTAAAATAGAATTCTGATTTATCTTCATAGAATTCTGATTGTCCTAATCTTTATTTTGCCAGTTTATTTTCTTTATTTTGCAGTTCTAATTCTAGTTCTAGATTTTGGGAGGGCAGGGATGATGACTGGTGTGATGGCCTAGAGGTGGAGCTTTTGCCTCACGATCAGGAGGCTGTGAGTTCGATCATAGGTAAAGTCAGATATTTCTCTCTCTGGGCACACTGAGAATATATCCACTGAATATAACTCTGCATTTGTGACAGGAAGGGCATCTGGCCAGTAAACAGTCAGCTCCATTCAGTTGCCCAGATTCACCCACAAGAGATTATGGGATCATTAAAAGAGGTTGATGATGATGGTGATGATGATGATAAAGGAATCTCTGCAGAGTTTTCTCTGCTAGTTGTTGCTGACTATAATGGTGGTGCTCATCTCTGTTTCAAGGACATTAAGCTGAAGAGATTTCTATGGTCCTGTGGACAGCTTGACATCATGGAGTACTGTTCACAGGCTTTTGAACTGCTAGGTTGGCAGGAGCTGGGCTGAGAATGAGAGCTCACCCTGTCATGTGGCATTTGGGTCTCAAACCTGGATTGCTGGCTTTCCAGCCATCAAGCCCAGTGTCTTAACCACTGAGCCACTGCACCACCCATCTAGATTTTAGTACTCATGACAAATTAATTAATTTAGTACTCATGTCAAAACCATTTTCAGGTATGCCTAGTATCCAAGCTTTGAGAATTTTTAGGTCATCATCTTACATTGAGTCAAACACAGTCAAAACCCTTCTGTTCACTTTTTGCTGTTTGGTGCAGGGAAAGTAGGATCAAAGAGGACAAGCATCTTCTGAATGGCCCTCATATATTGTTATATCTCAACCTTTTCAATTAACATCAACGCATATAATATTGTTCACAATAGTATCAGGAATAAGCAGAATAACAGAATAACAGAGTTGGAAAGGAATCTATCCTCTGGACAAACAGGAGACCGTTCTGGACAATTGGCTATATATTCTTTTAAAAACCTCCAGTGACGGAGCACTTACAACTTCAGAAGGCAACCTGCTCCATTTGTTAACTGTTCTCAGCATCAGGAAAAGCATTCATAGAAAAGCTGAGACATACGATTCATTCCATTGTGCAAATGTTTAAGTGGGAGGGAGGGAGGAAGAAAAGAAAAGAAAAGAAAAAAAAGGATGGAAGAAAAGAAGGAAGAAGGAAAGAAAGACTCCATCTGCAATTTAATATTTTTCCTGATCCAATGCCAATCAAAGCCACTTTGGGGAACATGATTAGCTCTGGTTATTTTGTCAAATGTTATCAAAAACAGTGACCTGAATCATTTTGACATTGCTCTATGTGCTGAGAATATTTTCAATGAAATGAACACATTTCTTTAAAGAAATCACAAGCTGTCTGAACAACTAGTTACTATTTTATTGCCAAACAAAGTGAGACAAAGGTTAATACAATGTCAGATAAGAAACCATGCATTTAAGTATGAATTAAATGGTTGGGAAATACAACCACCTTTTCTCGGAGGTACAGTGTGTGGTTAGTGCAGGATTCAGAAGCTCATTATAGGTAAGCTCCTTTCCATAGTTACATCAGTATGTGGCTGGAATATTTTTAGAAATAATTTATGTGCCAAGATTTTGTATATCCTGTAAGGTTAATTTCACAGAATGACAGCAAAATAAATATGGTGTTACAACTTGCAAAAATACAGTGCAGTACTTTGCTAGACAAGGACACAATCAGCACTCACTGAAAACTCCAACATGCCATTTTGTTCTTTTTGCTGCTGCTTTGTTTTGTTTTGTTTCTTCCCCACTGGTAATACAGATAACTGGCACAAATCTAAAACAGTTCTTGCAAACTGCAGGAATCTGAAAGGAGATATTTCCCTCTAAAATGACTGCTTTTTGTCACAGTATAAGAAAAGGATATTTAAATAAGAACTATATTTGGCATGGTCAAGAAATATATGTATTTTTAGCCAGGCATCATGAATCTGTGTTTGTCAGAAAATCCAACGTTAACAATGTGTTGCTGTAGCTTCACTTGTAAGCATCTTGTCCACCTCTCTCTTTCTACATGTAAATATATACATGTACACAGCATGCCTTATATGCAGCGCATTCAGAAAGTATTCAGACCCCTTCACTTTTGTCAATTCTGTTATGCTGCAGCCTGATTCTACAGTTGTTGAAATTCGTTTTTTCTCTCATTAATCTACATTCAGTACCCCATAGCAACAAAGCGAAAACAGAAATTTAGAAGGAGGTCTGAATACTTTCTGAATGCAGTGTATATACAACACATCATGCATTTATATAATTGCTTTACCAGGGTATTTTGCTATCTGTGTTTGTCTCAAGTCGTTTGAACCAACACAAAAGAAGTAGTGGTTTCCCCACCTTTCCTCAATGTAAGAACAACAGTGCAACCATAGAGATAGCAATATAACATCCCTGTGGTTGAATATAACAATCAACCAGTGCAACAGCTTGCCTTCAGAAATTGTAGGTGCTTCATCATTGGAAGTTTTTAAGAAGAGACTGGACAGTCATTTGCCTGAAATGGTATAGGGCCTCCTGCTCGAGCAGGGGGTTGGACTAGAAGATCTCCAAGGTCCCTTCCAGCTCTATTCTTGTTGATTGAAAGTACCCAAGGCAGCTAACTTGTAGATTTGTCATGTTAAAGCCAGATAAAGTACTAGTAGTAATAGTTTACTAAAACATAGTCATTCAAAGGTTTAAAGTTGGTATTCTGAGTAGTATTACTTCCTACTCCAGATTGATTTAAAGCAGTTCAGGGCCAGAATGGACATTTTTCAACACTCTGCAGCATTACATTTGTTCGTAGACATTAACTAGAGCTTCTCTGTGCATAGTCACCTAGTTCTGAGAGTTTTATAGCTTAAATGTTTAGCAAGCCATGTTAAAAGTCATATCTACAAGATAGAAAATACTAGAGTTCTTTACTACTTAAAGATGGCTGGAAGACATGGGAGATATTTTGTATCTACACATCCTCTAGACACCGGGAAAGCAATTTGACAGCATTTTGGAGTGGCTTGGGCTGAGATATTCAAGGGAATGTTATCAGCATACTGATGAAACTTCATCCAAAGCTGATAGATAAACTTACTCAGCAGTTTTATGTAAAAAGTTAATTAGGAGTAGGGAGAGGGTCAAATCCTGTGGCAGAGACCTATGACTGCATGTTTTTCCTTCCCAACATTAACTGGCACTAGTCGAAGAGAAAGGAAGAAGCCATTGAAGAACAGTGCCTCCCACTCCCAAACCAGTTTGCCCAGAAGGATACTAGGATCTATGGTATTGAAAGCCATAAAGAGGTCAAGGACAGGATTTTTATACTGCCAACATCTTGAGCCCACCTTAAATCATCTACAAGCACAATCCATGTCATCTCCATGCTATATCCCAAATTGCAATGGTTCCAGATAATCTAGAGTTCCTTTAGGTCCCTTTGAAGATGTAGGCCTATCATATTCTCAACAATGAGAAAGCTAGTGCCTGGAGGAAAAATGTTTGTGGGCTCCTTCAAGGCAAGTGGAACCATCATCTTCCACACAGAGGTATTTACCACCATTGCCAACTTCAAAAGCTGATACAAAAATCTATGCCACCAGATAAAACTGAATGCACTAATTATCACATTAAACAAGAAGAAAACCTTCTACGCACAAATTCCACCCATGCTTTCTACAATTTTGTAAACAACAAACTAAAAGACTCAAGGTCCATCCCACCCCAGAAAGGACCTAATGGCAAAGACTGCAACGACGACACCATCAAAGCAAACCTCTTTAACAAATTATTAGGCTCAGTATTTGTAAACAGCAACAGATCAAGCCCAGTATTTCCTAGTCAAACCACAGAAAACTACAATGATCAAATACATATCGATTTTACAGAAGACATTGTTGAAAAAGCACTGCACAATCTAAAACCAGCCCTATCTATTAGACCGGACAGAATATGTGCCTACTTCTTAAAAAAGCTATCCACTGCCATAGTCGAACCTCTAAGCATAATCTTTGAAAAATCTATCAGGACCAGCTTCTTGTCAAAACTATGGTCACAGCCACGGTCATCCCCATCTTCAAAAAGGGAGACCCCAGCCTAGTTGAAAATTACAGACCAATCTCCTTATGCTGTGTCACCTGTAAAGTCATGGAATCAATTATTAACCAATCCATTATCCCCTACTTAGAGACAAACAACCTACTTTCTAATAAACAATTTGGTTTCAGAAAAAAACTATCCTGTAATCTGCAATTCTTACACTGCAAAAACATATGGACTACACAACTCGATCAGGGCAAAGCAATAGACGCAATCTATATAGACTTCTGCAAAGCCTTTGATTCAGTGGTACACGACAAACTACTCCTAAAACTAAAATCTTATGGTATCTCTGGACAACTTCATAACTGGATAAAAGCTTTCCTGTCAAACAGACAACAAATGGTCAAAATTGGGAGTGTCCTATCAAATTCTGTACCTGTCAACAGTGGTGTCCCCCAAGGCAGTGTTTTAGGACCAACTCTCTTCATACTCTACATAAATGACCTCTGTGATCATATTAAGAACAACTGTGTTCTCTTTGTTGATGATGTAAAGCTATTCAACACCACAGATAATACTACTACCCTCCAAAAAGACCTTGACTATGTATCACAATGGTCAATCAAATGGCAACTTCAAATCTCAACAAATAAATGCTCTGTCTTACATATTGGCAGAAAAAAATCAGAAAATAAAATACTAGCTAAATAGTCAAGACCTTGTTGGGGAGCCAAACTCTGTCAAGGACCTTGGAGTACTCATCTCTAATGATCTAAGTGCTAGAGCCCACTGTAATTACATAGCCAAAAAGGCATTAAGAGTTGTTAATCTAATCCTACGTAGTTTCTTCGCTGGTAATATCACACTACTAACTAGAGCATATAAAACATTTGCTAGACCTACACTTGAATACAGCTCATCAGTCTGGAACTCATATCATGTATCTGATATTAACACAATTGAAAAAGTCCAGAAATATTTCACAAGAAGAGTTCTCCGCTCCTCTGCTCATTGCAGAATACCTTATGCCACCAGACTTGAAACTCTAGACCTAGAAAACCTAGAACTATGCCACCTCCGGTCTGATCTAAATATAGAATATAAAATCATACATTGCAATATCCTACCTGCAAATGAATACTTCAGCTTTAATCATAACAATACAAGAGTACACAATAGATACAAACTCAAGGTTAACCGCACCAAACTTGACTGCAGAAAATACGACTTTAGCAACGGAGTGGTCAATGTTTGGAATACTCTACCTGACTCTGTGGTTTCTTCCCCAAACCCCAAAAACTTTAACCTTAGATTGTCTACTATTGCTCTCTGTCATGCACGCATGTGCGAGTTGCGCGAGTACAATTTATGACCTGCTGAGCTGCCCAGACAGCTGAGCAGTGTTGTGTGCAAGTACGCAGCGGTTGGAAAAGCCCTTTTTCCTGCTTTTTGACCACAGCTGTGTCGCACAAAGCAGCTGCAGTTGAAAAAACAGGAAATAAAGGTCAGGTAAGAGCCTGGCTGGGCAGGTGGGCCAAAACAGCAGCAGACATAGAACCAGTTCTATGCCTTCTTCTCTTCAGAACTACCAGTTCTACAGAATTGGACAGAACCGGTAGAAACCCACCCCTGGTGCCCACATCACTACCATAGGACCAAGACTATCTAACTCTAAGTAGGTCTGAACAACTTTATCCATCAGATTCTGAGCATAATTTTCACAATAACTCTGCAGAGCTCATTGGAGGCAGAGTTGCTGGGCAGCTATCTTCAAACTCAATAAATAAGCACATTTTGCTATCTTTATTGGCACAAGGTAATCCTTAATCCAATTTTTGTTAAATTATTAAATTAGATAATTGTTCCCTAGAGGAATGAGGTGATTGACTGATATAAGCAGATCTTTGATATACTTTTATTAGGTAATATAACATTTTGTTGTGATACTGCACCCAGGATGATAAATTTCTCTCAAGTTTAAAATTAGGATAATTTACAATCAGCTATCAAGATCCTAATTTAGGGACTCGTGTATGATTGTGGTCAATTAAATCAGATTCAGAACTAGTAATTAGGGTAAAGTAATGTTTCTCAACAATTTTAGGAATACTGTCAGGGCTAGACTTTTTTCCCCTTCTGTGTTGCTTTTTTAAGTACCATGTAAGTGGCAGTCATTCAGAAGTGGCCAGTCAAAAAGGGATGTGAACCATTTTCTCTCTTTCTGTTTTCATCTTTGAGTGTGATTTCTTCCAAACTGGGACATTATGAAACAGGGAAATAGAATATAAACTTTTCAGGAGAAAAACAAAATAGAAAAGGCTTATGGAGGCATTCAGCCTACTCATGTGAAGGTGAAAGTATGCTATGTGTTAGGAACAAGGGTTTCGTATACTTGGGAAGAACAATAAAACTCATATAAATCTATCATTATTCCCAGACTCAATATCCAGGGGTCAATAATTTTAAAGAAAGAACCCAGAGAAAGATCTACAAAGCTCTTCAGCGCTCACATTTTGTTGGAACTCTTGCCTGTAAATCCATCCAGTAAGCTCTGCGTTATGTTCTCCAAATTCTTGACAACACTGTATCAGTATGATCAAGAACTCATGCCAAGTGTGTAATAATAATCAAGAAAATGAGCTCCTCGTAGTCTCATTTCCTGGGTTTATTGCAAGAAAAAAGGATCAAGATTCAGGCTTTTGGAAACTGGATTAATATGTACTTTACTTCATACTCCAGCCCATTTTTTTTTTTTAAATCAGTGAATGTGTTAAGACACATTGTTGCCTTTGAGCTTCTGATTTAAGGGGCAGCTGGTGACCAGTTCATGAGATACAAATGGAGGGTCTATCTCTGCTTGTTCCATGATGGTTGGCAAACATCCATTCCCGTTTCTAGGCTCTAAGAATTGCATTATACATGTATTTTAATTCCATTATATTATATTTTAAAAAGAAAGTGAAAAGAAGGACTGAGATGATATGATAGCATTGTTCCAATATTTGAGGGGCCGCCACAAATAAGGGGGGAGCGGGTGTCAATCTATTTTCCAGGCAAGACATGGAGCAATGGTTGGAAAATAATTAAGGGGAGAAGCAACCTAGCACTAAGGACAAATTTTCTAACAGTGAGAACAATTAAACAGTGGAATGGCTTGCCTTCAGAAGTTGTGGATGCTCCATCATTGGAGGTTTTTGAGAAGATACTGGACAGCCACTTGTCTGGAATGGTATAAGGTATCCTGCTTGATCAGGGGGTTGGGCTAGAAGACCTCCAAAGTCCCTTCCAACTCTGGTATTCTGTTATTCTATCAGTATATACAGAGAAGTTGAAGGCTAGAATGAGAAAATGGAATGCATGCAAACTTGATATTCAATTTCAGTTTCAACTTCAAATTTCCACTATTCCTATGCCAAAAGGAAGATGTCCAGAAAGCTTGTGTTCATGAAGTAGAAGCTCCTACATATTTCACTTATAGGGGAAATATTATTCATCCCCATAAGACAGCTATGAAAACACCACGCAAGAATGATAGGAGCTGGCCATCTGGACGGACAAAGGGAGGTTGGCACTCATGATTTATCAGCTGTCTTTAACTTGGAAGGTCTCAGACTGTGTACGCTGAAGTTCCTCTAAGCTATTGGTTGATTGTCACTCTAACTGCAGCACAGTAGTGTTAAAGATCATCTTGGATCTTCCACAAGGGTATTTCTCAACCTCTAGGATGTCTTTGGATAATACTAGTCTATCATGTTCAGCAGAATCTTTTCCTAAAAAAAAGAAGACGGTCCTAGGATTATTAAGTGAATAAATAACAGAAATAATGCACACTTAATAAGTTTATATAAATGATTAACAAGTAAGTGAAGCAGGGATGGTATTCTACCAGTTTGGCCCAGTTTGGCCGAACTGGTAGTTCCGAGGATCATTTGTGAGCAAACCGGTTTGCTCCAATGATCAGCTGCTAGGCCCATTCTCCTGCCCCAGCTCTATTCTGACCTTTATTTCCTGGTTTTGAAGCTCGGCTGCTTGGTGCAGCACAGCAGATTGCCGTACATCATTTGTTAAAGACACAGGGAGAGTGCAGGATTTCAGGAGAAGGTAAGTAGCAAACCGTCTGCATGCGCTTAAAGTGCGCCCACCAAGCCACACCTACAGAACCAGGGGTAAAAAAAAGTTGAATCCCACCACTGAAGTGAACATACATGTCTTTGCATAATTGCAAGAAAATTGTAATCTAAATTGAAAATCTGTTTTGTTTTTTGACAAAGGAAACATATAATTCAATGGAAAATATATGTCATTATGAAAGAAGAAATACAATTCCCTTTTGAAAACACTATTATATTACAGAGGGGACAAATGCTGTGGATAGAGCAGACATATGCTGTGCTGCTACTCATCAGAAGAATCTGAAATAAGATTGGAGAAAGACAGCTGCCTCCGAGGATAGAATTCAGAACATCTTCTGTCATCTTAACACCTCATCTTTGGTGATATATACAGGCGTCAGCCTTTTCACTATGTGTAGATATAAAAAGAAATGGTGTGAATAAACAAGGCAAAATATACTGTTGCTTGAAATAAAGACTAGTGGAATGTGTTCCTTGAAGCCAATCGGAACATGTTGGAGGCTTGCTGAAGGAGCAGCAACAACATACAACTAAGTCCAGAAATAGAGGGCAAAAATCCTTCTCAGCCAATGCATAATGTGAGTTGACAATGAACCTTACATTACCACTTAGAAATGTTCAATGTGGAATGCACTGTACCTGTTATAACACTTGAATAAAATAGAATATAGATCATGAGTGGACAAAAAGTGATTATGTGGCATAGATTTTCCCCGGTTGCCTTTCAGTAATCCTGTTTTCTTCCCCCACCCCCCAAGCTTTTTAGACAGAATTACCTACAATGGGTGATGTGTCCTCCCACCATTTTGCAACAGCAAACAAAAGAGACTTGTCCTTCAGCTCCATGTTAGACAAAAGAAGAAAACCAAACTTTCCAACTCCAGAAAAATAGAAATCTTTGCCTGATTATTTATGTGATACAACCTACCTATTTTCCATTATCTTCCTGTCTGCTGTAGCCATCATAATACCTCGATTTCTTATCTCTGATTTAGAAAATAAATGTCTATATAATTAGTCATCTTCAGAACTGAATGAAGAGAATTATCTAGTCCAGCATTATCTTGAGAAACTGAGCTTATCTCTGATTCTGCAAATGCATGTGCACATTATGGATATGTTTTTGGGTGTGGGATAGGATGGGACGATAAGTGATATTTTGCATAGACATCTGAAGGAGGTGCAGAAACATTTGCCACAAAATTGTGATGCAGACTCCATTTCTTACATACATGTATACGGTATTACAGTGCAAGTATATTTGATTATTTTTGGCTTCATTGTGGTTAGGATTGGACATGTATGCTGATATGATCTATCCAAAAATAGAAGGCGCTTGCTTGTATAAAGTTTAGACAACGCTACTGTGTTTCTCACAAAATAAGGCCAGGCCTTATTTTTTTTTTTGACCCCTGAAAAAACAGCTAGGCCATCTTTTCAGGGGTGACTTAATTCCCCCTCATTGCATCCTCAGGTGGGCAGGCAGTGACGGCTTGGATGTTGACCTCATCATCGGTGGGGCACTTCGTATCAGGAGACCTTCCACCACCGTTGCTTTCCCTTCTCCTCGTGCTGCATTTGGTGAAGCCATGCACGGCCAGTCAGGGCTCCTCCCTGCAACCGGAGCCCGATGTAGACACTTGGTTTCAAATGCTCTTGTTGCCTTCTTCCCTTCACCTTTGAAGGCAAAGCCAATTCTTTTAAAAACGATACCCTACTACTGGTATGACAAAGCCTCCCCTGCTTGACAGGCCAACCCAACTCCATGTGGGGAGGCGAATCTCCCAAGGCTGCAGTGCAGGATTGGACTACCCCGGGAGAAGCATCCAGCTGCCATCCCTGCCTGGTGCCAGGCAGAGCATGAAGAGCTTTGCCTGGGGCACCCAGCACAGCTGACAGGTGGGCTCTCCTGCCTGGCGGCGGAGCTCTTGCCAAGACAATGAGCACCTCCCTGCCGGGCCGTCCGCTTATCCTGCCAGGGCTGTGCCAGAGCCATGAGGGCTGGGCAGAGCCACGAAAGCAAGCCATGGGTGCACGCACACCTGCCAAGCAAAAGAGCCGGGCCGACCCAAGCTTGGCTTTCTTCCCAAGTCCCTCCAGCCTGAACCTGAAGGGGCCACCAGGATAGGCCACCCAAGGCAGTGATAGTGCCCACCCATTTTATGCCTATAAAAGATGCTGGGACTTCCTACTGGGGGAGGCCGTATTGTTGGAGAGACATGGTAGAAGGTATTCTTCGATCATATGCTATTATTTTTTAAAAGAAAGAAAATACCAAGTCTAATATTTTTCCACTGCATTACAAAGAAATGCTTTGGGAAGTTTTCTATTATTCATAAAGGTACAGATTCAGATTAACAGAGTTGGAAGAGACCTTGTAGGTCATCTAGTCCAACCCCCACCCAAGCAGACCCTACAACATTTTTGACAGATGGCAGTCCAGTCTAGTCTTGAAAGCTTCCACTGATGCAACCGTTCAACATATGTTTTAGCCTCCAGGCCCCAAATCATCTTGGTTGCTCTTCTCTGCACTCTTTCTAGAGTCTCCACATCTTTTTTTATAGTGTGGTAAATGTTTCCCCTGTCTAATTGTGTCTGACTCTAGTGGGCAGTGTTTATCTCCATTTATTAGCTGAGGGAGCCAGCATTTTCTAAAGATACTTCTGTGGTCATGTGGCTGGCACACTGAAGTGGTACCTGTTTATCTACTTGCATCTGCATGCTTTCGAAGTACTAAGTCGGCAGGAGCTGGAGTAAGTAACAGGAGCTCACCCTTTTGGGCAGTGCTCAAGTCTCAAACCTAAGCCATTGCATTCCCCCTATGAAATCATGCAAAAGTTTATTTCAGTATATTCTAAGGATGGAGCTGTGTAAGATGGAACACAAATTCTATGCTCACAGAAACTTCAGTTTAAAATATGGATTCTTTTCACTGAAATAATGTCTAGATATAAATGAATGAGAACGGTTCTGACAATTTCATGCCTATTGCCCTTTGTCCCATCAGTGCCTCAGTAACTCTGACTCATATTTTCTATTCAGTCTAAACTGTGGCATAGAATAGTTGTGAGGATCAAATGGGAGGATTTAGTTTTGATCAAAATGCAACCGAGTATGGCTAGGTGACAAAGAGAGATCGGGAGGGCTTAAAAAGATATTTAACAACATGACCTATGCTATTCATCCCTGTTGAGAGAAAGGTCACATTTGCTGAGGTTTTTCATGTTTTCTGATCCTGTGTAAACGCAGTGACTTCACTGATGTGCCATGCTCCAGCTCTTTCAGTATCAGACTTGTATAGAACTGTACATTTGGAAATTTCCAAGTACATAATTGAGTGGCAGGCCTTTGATCCATTAAAATCTTCTCAATTTACTGCCGCTTGCCTGAGTGATCTATCACTGGCAAAAGTAGGAGTTCATGCCGAGTTATTTTCACTGTGCTGATACATAATAAGCAGATGCTGAGTTCAGTTAGCAATTGTTTTATAAGCATAGTCATTGTTGACAGCTGTAATTACTCAAGGGGATCCATTTACTGATCCTTTGCGTTTGTCTTATCAGTGTCATAAACCATCTCATTTAATGTGGAAAAACTGTGGAATTCGGGGGATAAATAAGACCAACAGTGAAAGATTTAGTGGGCTTATGTGTAATTTTGGTTGACATCAGCCAAGTTTTTCACTTGCCAGATTTGCTTCCTCTCTCTGCTCTGAATTGCTGCAAAATAAAACCTTTGCCAAACAATTTTCTTTATCCTACTCTGGTTAGACAGTTTTACTGAGACAACTAGTTAGGTAGAACAAGTATATTTCCAGTTATTTTTGCTCAACACTGGGGCAAAACAACTATAAAGAAAGATAAGAAAAAGTGGGGAAAGATTAAGCTGAGACAACACCCAGTGGATTGACTTCAAGCTGTATTAGCATCCCCAGTTCATCATAGATTATATCAAATCAGCAACATTATATGCATAATGTAAACCATACTATAAACAATGACATTTAAAATTGCAGCTTATCCAAATTATAATTATAGTAAGTAGTAACAATGGTACTTAGGAATATCTGCAAGAAATTCCATTTGCCTGCAAGCAAGAACTGGTGGTACCACAAAATAGACAAAATAATAAAAATTAAGTACTGTGGGAAATTAGAATTCAAACCAATAAGCACCTGCCACTTAACAGCCCAGTTTCACCAACTGTCAATAGGAAAGGCAAAAAAGTCTGGATAGTGGACATGACAACACCCGAATAAAAGATAATGTACTAGGGGGGAAAAAAGGATAAAGTCCTGCAAATAGAATCTATTTCTTTCTTTCTGCATGTAGTCATTTCCTGATACAGTAGAACCTCTGGTCTTAAATGCTTCTGACCGTGACCAAATGGGGTTCCAAACAAAAAGTTCACATTTTTTTTCACGACCGGTTACCCCTTCTGCACCATTTTTTGGGGTAAGCACCAAATTTCCAAAATTAGGTTTGGGTCAGTAGTGGGGTTAATTTGTTTTTTTTAACTACTGTGTCTTGGTAGGTGTGGCAGGCAAAGGATGCTGTAAAATCTCCATTCCCTTCCTACTCCTGGGGGAAAGTTACTGCAAAATCCCATTCCCTCCCCACCCTACTAACCTGCTTTCCAGCTCCGTTCTCCTGTGCAGGGAAACAAAAGAAGACCCAGCCAACCAGCTGGGACTTGGGAGAATAGATAGGGGTGGGGCCAGTCAGAGGTAATATTTGCTGGTTCTCCGAACTATTCAATATTTCCACTACCAGTTCTCCAGAATTGTCAGAACTTGCTCAATACCACCTCTGGTTTGGGTCACAACTGAATTGGGTTGCGACCAAAGTTATGGAATGAATTATGGTCATGACCAGAGGTTCTGTTGTATATTGGAAAATGCAAATATTCACATCAACAAGACTTTCTTTTCTTTTCTTTTCTTTTCTTTTCTTTCCCCTCCTTCTTCACTGTTTTTAAAGACAGAAAAATTCACAGTATTAAGAAATAAATTATGTATTATGGCAAGCTGACAACAGGCTTAGGTGGTATTTTTGAAAGATAAGAGGATTATTTCTGTTTCTGGGAAAACTTAGTTTTCAAAATAAACTGCATTTGGCACCAAACAGATGCAATATTTAAAGAGGGAAAATGTATAAGATAAGCCAACATACTGAGTAGGTTTCTCAATCAAATTTAGTAAGTAGATTTGTCCCCATCACCAGCACCTTAATTGCATGGTAATCAGAAACATGTCTTAAGATATAATCTGTCTTTCTTCTTTGTTTTTTGTTTTTTTTAAAGTAAAGGAGAAAAAAAGCTTCAAAAGTAAATCTGTTATATGTTTTTTTTGAAAGCTACTGCAGTAACAGGACCAATTCTCTAGTGTCTTTTTGATGGAACTACACATTTTAAAAGCAAGAATGAATGAACAAGCTTTTAAACTGACATCTGTCAGGGCCTTTCCTGCCATTTATTTATTCATTTACATTTTTTAAATATTCCAAAAGCTGAAGCTGCCTGGGTGGGTTACTATTCAAGCCCAGTTTCTATAAAAAATGTATAGAATAAAATCAAATAAAATGTAAAATAAAAACACCACATAAATTAGACAGGTTGATGATTCAAAACCTAAAACAGTGATGGCTAACTTTTTGGTACTGAGCACCCAAACTGGAATGCGCATGCATGCACCTGTGTCGGAGCGCCAGAAACCTGAAGACCAGCTGGCCAGTGCATGTATGCCTGTTTGGGGGGCATTTTGGGGGTCATTTTCTGGTCATTTTTGGGCCATTTTCAGGCTCCAAAACAGTCTGAAAATGGCCTGGAAAATGGCCCCAAAATGTCCTGGAAATGGCTTGAAAAACATCTAGAAAATGGCTCTGAAAATGGCCTGGAAACGGCCTGGAAAACAGCCTGAAAACAGTCTGGAAAACATCTGGAAAAAGGCCTGGAAAATTGGCTGTCTCTTGGGCCATTTTCAGGCATTCCGATGACCATGAAGACCAGCTGGCTGGCACACCAGAAACCAGAAGACCAGCTGGCAATGGTGCACGTGCCCACAGAGGGGGCTCTGTGTGCCACCTCTGGCACACCTGCCATGGGTTCACCATCACGGACCTAAAACATTGGGCATTACATACAATTTTGATATAATTAAAAATCAAATTAAAAGCATGGGGAAGTGGAAGAAAGGTCTTCTTTACCTGGCAATGAAATGCTAATGTTGGGACCACTCAGGCCATTCTAGGGAGAGAATTCCATAAATAGGAGGCAATCTCATTTAGGGAGCCCCACCTTCACAAAGTAGGTGCATATAAGAGAAATAACCTGGTTCCAGGAAGCCTGATTCCAAGCCATTTAGGACTTTAAAGGTCAAAAACAAGACTTTGTTTTACTTTCCGTAGCAGACCAGTAGTCAGTATAGATCAGTTGTATTGTGACTTTTTTCCCTTTGCTAAACCAGGCATGGGCATGGCCAGTGCCCACATGCCGTGAATTTGCCAGCTCTGGTATAGATCATAAGGGTTTGCCATAATATGGTTATATGGCCAGACCCAATGAGCAGTCTAACCATTCTAGATTGTTTCTGGACTTCTGGATTAGAATCGAGATATTAATACCACTTTATAATGCCTTGGTAAGTCTACACTTGGAATACTGCATCCAGTTTTGGTTGCCACAATGTAAAAAAGATGTTGAGACTCTACAAAGAGTGTGAGAAGAGAAACAAAGATGATTAGGGGACCGGAGGCTAAAACATATAAAGAACCATTGCAAGAACTGGTTATGTCTAGTTTAATGAAAAGAAGGACTAGGGGAGACATGATAGCAGTGTTCCAATATCTCAGGGCTGCCCCAAAGAAGAGGGAGTCAAGCTATTCTCCAAAGCACCTGAGGGCAGGACAAGAAGCAATGGGTGGAAACTAATCAAGGAGAGAAGCAACCTAGATGTAAGGAGAAATTTCCTGACAGTTGGAACAATTAATCAGTGGAACAACTGAAGTTGTGAATGCTCCAACACTGGAAGTTTTTAAGTAGAGATTGGATAACCAATTGTCTGAAATGATATCGGGTTTCCTACCTAAGCAGGGGGTTGGACTAGAAGATCCCCAAGGTCCCTTCCAACTCTTCTCTTCTCTTCTCTTCTATTTTTTTCAAAAACAGCTTGCTGTTCAACACATTGCACTAACACAACTGGGAAGTTACATAGCATGAATAACTGTTAGATATTATCTGCTGAGATAATGTCAAAGTTGGTAAATCAACAGAAGCTGATAAAAAGAATTTTGTACCTGGGTCTCTAGTGACAATGATGGATCTAAAAGTAGACTCAAATTGTAAACATGGTTCTTTAGAATGGATGTGTGTCTTTCCAGGACACACAACTCCTCTGTACAGATGTATCACCCAAAATCAATATCACCACCTTGTTTGGACTAAGTCTCAATTTATGTGGTCCATTAGCTTTCCTGAGCCCTGGTTCAGAAGACAAACTTCCTCAGATATTTTAGATGAAAAGGATAGATAGAACTCATATTGATGACATCTCCATCCCTATTGCCCAGTGCACCTTCCCAAAAGTTTTACGTTGACATTTTAAAAGCATTGGTGAGAAAGTGGAATACTATATACCCCAATTGTCAGTAGGCAGAAAGATAATGTCCAAGTACCATATCCTGAAAATAAGAGTGGAACCACTGTAATATAGGATTGCTACATTCCATCTCTGACTACCTGTGCAGGAATAGACCATGACTGGTATAGCAAAAACCAATGAGGGTTCCAGAAGGACTAACAAAACTTGCAGTCCCCTTGGATTTTTCTGGGCACAAGTAATCTTACAGGGTGACCAAGGTGAAGAAGTTTCTTGGATGAAAAGTGAAATATTTTCAAAAGAAAAAAACAAGAAAGTTCAGTTGCCTCCTGAAAAAGCACCTTTGGGACAACCTTGACCTGGATGACTGAGAATCTCGACAGACTTTTAGCTATACAATTTTGGGATAGACACCCTTTGAATGGTGTGGGAGTAGAAATGGATTTCCAAAGGGAAAAAAATTGCAGACTACAGGAACCATTTGCTTCCCTCAGGTGACCCTGAGGATACAGATAAACCTCCAATTGTTTCAACAACCCACTAAAAGGATTCAGATTACCTGTCTGCATGGTATATAAATCCTTCCATTCTCCACTACTGAAGAAGCTTCTTGGATGAGAACCAAAATGTCTTCAAAAAAAACAAAAAAACAAGAAAGTCCAATTGCCTCGTGAAAAAGCACCTTTGGGACAACCATGACTTGGATAACTGAGAATCTCTACAGACTCTAAGGTGGCTCCTGTTCTATAGATATATCTAAAACAACATTGAAATGGATTTAGAATTCAGTTTCATTCAAGAGAGGATGGAGTTGCTCAATCATCACAACAAAAGCACTTTGTTTAAGAAGGAAACACTGGATTGGATACATGTTAAGAAAAATATCTGGAGTTACTTGTCGACATAAGAAGGTCAAATAAGTCAAGTCAGATTATACAAATGAATATCGAAATGATTACAACTTTATTAGTAGAGTATATGCGTTTTCCCCCCACTTCCTCCATTACATCAACTCATAACTTTCCATCAGGGGTAGGATATGACAGGGTTAACTACTGGTTCGGGATTTACGAGCTTCCCTGCCCGCTGTGAGGCGCATGCCTGTTTATCATCATTGGCACGCTGCGTGCTGAGAAGCAGCCTTTGAAATAGCCTTCTTTTCTTGTTTTTTTAACTGCAGCTGTGCCTTGTTTGGCAGCTGAAGTTGAAAAATCAGGAAATAAAGATCAGATAAGACCCCAGGTGGGTGTGTGGGCAAAAACATCAGCAGACATAGAACCGGTTCTATGTCTGCTGCTCTTCAGAGCTACCGGTTCTACAGAGGTGGACAGAACCAGTAGAAACCCACCCCTGCTTTCCATGCAGCAAGGGTTGAACACAGTACACAATAGACAGGAAGTCCCCAGCCTCTTCCATGTGAAGCTTACCAGAGCATCCTACCTGCCTCCCAATCCCACATGGCTCCCTTTTTACTCTGCTGAACTGGTTCTTATTCTGTTAGTGGGCCCGAAAAAAAGACAAAGACAGACTTTTGCCAGGAGCACGTTTCCTTCCTGGCCTTTGGGGAATTCATCTTCATATGCTCTGGATGGCCTTGAGCTAGGTGAGACAGATGCGATGAACATTATGCTCATTATAAAGGAAGACACAGTAAGCTGGAGGGTGAAGCCAAAGAAGCATGAGAGCCAAAAGACCTCAGGCCAACTGCCAGAGATCGTGCAAGGCAGCTACCTCTCTTGGGAGCTTATCATCTGGTAAATTCTCAGATATAGTGATGCTACTTCATTTTAATGAAGGACTTTATAACATTGCTGGGCAGAAGAAGATGCTCTCTGCTTCCACTATTTGGCTTGGGAGCTGTTCAAGACTCCATGCAGCTGCCTGAAGCAAATACAGCCTCAGATCTGCCTTAAACATCCACTGCTGTGGAAGTTCTGAACAAGCAAATATGGAAATGCCAGCAGAGGAACATCTAATTGCCTTCTGGGGGAAAAAAAAACAGTTTGAAGTATAAACTGCTTTCTTGCACATAATTCTCTGAAACCGTTAGAAAATAACCCGGCATTTATGCAGATACTTTAATCCCCTGTGACAGTCTGAGGCCATTTTTGCTACTTCTTTATTGAGAAGGAGAATGTTTAGCAATGAAGGTGACGTTTGCATTATATTTTGGAAAAAGCATTATATGCTATTACATTGCAGCAGTCTTCTGTGGGCTTTATAAGGAAATGAACGGCTTATGAAATATGAGAATATTTTCTTCTTCTTCTTCTTCTTCTTCTTCTTCTTCTTCTTCTTCTTCTTCTTCTTCTTCTTCTTCTTCTTCTTCTTCTTCTTCTTCTTCTTCTTCTTCTTCTTCTTCTTCTTCTCCTCCTCCTCCTCCTCCTCCTCCTCCTCCTCTTTCTCCTCCCCCCCCTCCTCCCTCCTTCTTTCAATTTCAAAAAAGAGTAAGGATACATCAAGCATAGCCCATCTATTTCTCTTTTTTCCTGGGAATTCTGCCTTGCTGCATTTCCTTGCAAATTTCACAGGTAAAATAATAGTTGTTTTCCATGCCTCTTTTTCGTCTGACTTGTCTGATACACTCATTGGTAAACATGGAATTATGGACATATTTTTTACTGTAAGATACATGTTCCAAACTTCAATCTTGAGCCTCATGAATGTATATAACCAATCAAAGTAAATTCACAGTTCCTGGAATACTAAAATATATCAACACATTTGTGACACTTTTGTTTAGAAAGTTTTGAAACTTGAATTAAATGCTGCACAATCACTTTTTTTCTAAAAATGAAAAGTAGTCAAACATAATTTTAAAAGCAATAAATTGCTCTGGATATATTTGCTGTTCTCTTACTTTTACCAGCATGAACATAAGCATACTTTACAGGGCATTCATAGGAATTGTATACATATACCAGATTGTGAATGTAATGAAATTTGCATTTTCCAAATTTTTCTGTATTGTAATAAATATAATAAAACTACCATAACATGAAAAATTAGATATCTATACTTAATTCATTGGCATATATCTCTGTATATCAACACTTAGAGCCTGGAAATTAGGACTTTGTTCCACATGAGCTTTTCTACAGTATATAATGTCAGTTTCATTCTTAAAGCAATATCAAGAATGTGACATTGACAAAGAAATTAAAACTAATTATTTCATTCATTTCACTTATAAAGATAAGCAGAAAATGAAATAAATTCTGAACATGATCTGTATCTGCAGTTCATTTATGGAACATAAATCAGGTAGCAGAATTCAACCAATTTTGACTGACACTCCTTCTCAAAAACCTAAGCAGAACTAAACTTGCTTAGTTCTTGAGAAATGTCATAAAATTGTAGGGGTCTGGCTAGAATAGAAGTTTTGATCCCTTATGATGCTGGGGGAGATAATTTCTGTATCAAGGCCAAGAAAACCATCAAAATGGCAAATGGTTTTTTGTCCATCAAGTCCAAGGAGTAAAGCTCAACTTGAAAGGACTCCTTTATTTTATAACCCATATTCTTCAGCCAAGCTGTAAACATGGAATGTAACAAATCAGAAAACAAGGAACAGAAAAACAGCTGTGCTCAAGAAAAATGTATGTTGTCTGTTTGATAAAAAGTTGTGGAAATGCCTGTACAGGTCATAGGGAAATTAGAGTACAGTGAAGAAATATTATCAGAAGAAAACACATTTCAAAAATGAAAGAACAGATCTGAAACACCAGTTTTGGAGAAACCAAATGTAAATGCTAATTATTTAATTTTGTATAATTTTGCTAATTATATATAATATATAATTATATTATATAATATAATATATATAATTTTGCTAATTATATTAAATCAACACAATGTTTGTTTTGTGACTTAAACATTAAAAATGCATTTTGTTGGCTTGTATAGTTATAAAAACTGTTTAATATAAGGTATTAATTAAAGTGAAAGTCTCTTAAGGTAAAAGAAGTTGTGTATATGTTAAGCACGTAACCAAGTTGTGTATATGTTAAGCACGTAACCAAGTTTAGTTTTCCTACAAATCTTAAGTAAAAAAGAAATATTTTTTTACCAGGATCACTTAAGGCCATTCATTTTCATGACAGATTTTTTTAAAAAATTGTCTCTAAGGAAATTTGAAACAATAATTTTCTATATATTTATTAAATTGGAGGGAGGTGCTCCAGGTTATAATAGCAACTAATTAAATATTATTTTCAAGTTAATGGAATGTTGGAAATAACAGTATAATAGAGTTGGAAGAGACCTCGGAGGTCCAATCCACTGCTCAAACAGAAAAGTCTTATACCAGGGTTCACCAACTTTTTGGACTTCAGGGACCACCAAACTCATAATTTTAAATCCTGGGGGGCACTAATATGTATTTTGACTGTGGGTGGCTTGCTGACATTTGTGGGAGAGAGAGAGATCTGATCTAACCTCTCTCTCCCTTCCTCTCCCTCCCTCTCTCTCTCTCTCTCTCTCACACACACACACACACACACACAAACACATAGAGGAACGGGTGGGATTCAAATTTCTTAACAAGTTCTGTGGGCATGGCCTAATTTGTGGGTGTGGCTTGGTGGTCATGTGACTGGCTGGTACTACTTACCAATATTGGAAAATAGCAAACAGTGCCTGTTTTATTGTTCACACGGTTTGAGGAAATGTGTGGCTATAGCAGTTCTTTGGGTGCTGATATCTAGACAAAAGGGGTATATTTTATTTAATGCTTTAAACCAGTTTGTTTGAAAGGAATTGGCAATATGTGCCTCTTAATTACTTTGTATAATTGGGTTAAAATTGGCAAGCACCAATTTATCAAATATATCAATTTTTGCAAGCTCAGAGTTCCTCAACCAATTTTTGCAAGCTCAGAGTTCCTCAACCTTTCTGTCTTTGCAAACTGGCAAGAAGGGATAGTTCCATGCGATTGGTGAGTATGCGTGCACAGTGCCAGCTCCATTTGTGCAAGTGGTGGGCACACATGCAAGGCTGTCTTAATGCATGAGCCTGATGGGCACTTGCCCAGGGGCCCCACGAGCACAGGGACCCCATACTAATCTGTGTATGTTAACCTCTTAATGCACTTTGTATCATATAAATATAGTATGCATATATTATGCAAATATATGTTTAATTTTATTGAACATTTGCATTTTTATTCCTGTGAGTAGTTGTTGTAGGGGCCCCAGTACACTGCTTTGCCCGGGGCCCATAATACTGTTAAGATGGCCTTTCACACATGCTCAGTTCCAAATGACTCAAGGCCCGATCACGGTTTTCCTACTGATTGGGGAAACCTTGCAGTAGCTGTTTAGGTATTATGAAGTCCAGAGCTTTTATCAGGGGAAATTCCAGGTACCATCAAAATGATGAGAATTTCATAGAGGCATTCATATGCCTGGAAGTGAAAGACATCATTTGAATGATGTTGACAGGTGCAATAAGTTACCTCTCAAGTTGAGAATAACTAATTACACAGAGAAATATGTGTTACTTTCTGGGCAAAAATAAAGTGACCTTTTTCAGCACACACACACACACACACACACAGAGAGAGAGAGAGAGAGAGAGAGAGAGAGAGAGAGAGAGACTAGCTCTATACCTGTGCTTCATTACCGAACTATGTGGTTGGGCTTAGTTTTTGGGGAGGAAAATAATGCATGTTTATAGATAGATAGATAGATAGATAGATAGATAGATAGATAGATAGATAGATAGATAGATAGATAGATAGAATGAATTATATTTAATATATAAATTCTAACTTTGTTACAGCACTGGGATAGATTTAGTAGTAGTCTCTCTTCCAGGTATTAATCATATCCAACCCTGCTTAGCTTTTTGAAGATGAGATATAGTTGGCTGTGCATTGCAACCTGATGCCAGCAGGAACATTAGAAGATAGAGCAGGATTAAAGGGAATGCTTACCCAAGGTGGAATCAAAAACAACCCATCAACTCGAAAAGTCTATGATCGCTAAGCTTTTTAATGGAACCTGTTTCTGGACACAATCCAACACATCAGAATGAAGAAGCTTGCTTCTTCTCTATACTGTGCTAAACTTTTTGATTGGTTGTCTCAATGTTGGGGCAAAAGGAACTAATAAATACAGCTGTCAGCTTTGGAAGCCATATTAGCACCAGAAGCTTACACGCTGCCACATTCTTGAGCTTGGAAGTTGGGAAGGGGGATTTCATGGAGCATATATGGTTAGACATAATAACATTCTTCTTTAAAGTCAAGGTCATATTATTCCTGCACCTGGTTGAGGAGTAGTCGAAGGGATGTCTCAAGTTGGAATGGATAGTGATTGGAGCATGTGATGGAATGATGGGTGTAGAGGGTGGATTTCTAATTTTTACTTATTGGAGGAAAACCCAGAACTTTCAGATTCAGGTTTTCCCAAATGTGCCAGTATACCCACTCTAATAAAAAGAAACTTTGAGAAAATGCCTGTCTCAGAGTTTTTGTGATGACCCGTAATCTCTCAAAATAACCCCAAACCCAAAACATACATTAAAGTCCAGTAAGGCCTTCAACTTAAGCTTCACTGTTTTAATAGGCATGGTTTAAAGTCACAAAAGTAAATAATGAGGCAAAAAGAAAACCAAACAAACCACATTGACAAGAGTTCCAAAGCAAGCCAATCATAAACTCCAGGAAAATAACTGAGAAAAGTCCATGGGAAGAACGCCACCTCTCTCAAGGTGAACATTAAATTGACTCCTGCAAATTCTAACTGCGCAATTGCAAACTTATATACATAGCTCCCATCTGCCACCCACAAGGAGGATCATGGTAATCTCTTCTTGAGTAGACCTTGCTTTTCCCTGATTCTCTCCTCCCTACATGACCTAGGATGGATAGGGGATGGGCCTGGATCCTCCTCTGACTGCTCAGTGACCTCTGTCCTTCCCCAGTCTCCACCTCTGGAGCCACACTCCCACTCCCTGTTAGCTGTTCCTCCTCTTCCTCAGAGTCAGTCTCCACCAGAGGCATGACACTATCCCCCCCCCCAGGGCCCCCTCCCCTGGGACCAGGCGGATGAGGATGTTGAGGATACCGAGTGTGACGGCTCTGGACCAAATGAGGAGCATGAACATCAGTGGCATGGACCCAGGTGAAGTCCTCTGGTCCATAACCTTTCCATGCCACCAAATACTGAAATCGTCCCCGCAACTGGCGTGAATCTCAGATGCTATCCACCTCATACTCCTCCTCTCCCAGATGGGCTCCTGGGGCCAGCAGTGATGGAGCCGGTCTATGCAGACTGTCAGCTGAGGCAGGGACTAACAGGGAACAATAAAAAAACAGGATGGATACACATGGTCCATAGCAGGGAGAGACAATAAACCACAGGATTGATCACTGCCTCGACTGGAAAAGGTCCCAAGTAATGATGATCGAGCGTTTTCGATGGTCGTGTCATTGGTAGATATTGAGTAGAGAGCCAAACCCGACTGCCAACTGCTAAAGGTGGCTCTCTCTAATTGATCATGGACCATGTGGTACATGGCTTTTAACTCCTGCAAAAATGTATCCACTGCCAGAACTGGGAAATGAGATGGGGCTAAAGGGAAAAGTCATGGATGAAACCCATAGTTAGCAAAGAAAGGGGACACATGGGTGGATGCATGTTGAGCATTGTTATAAGCGAGTGCCTGCTCCTCAGCACCCCAATGGAACTTCTCCCCCTTCTTGAGCAGACCTTGCTTTTACCTGATCCTCTCCTCTCTGTGTAACCTAGGATGGATAGGGGATGGGCCCGAATCCTCCTCTGACTGCTCAGCCAACTTTTGCCCTTCCCCAGCCTCCTCCACCACCTCTGGAGCCACACTCCCACTCCCTGTTGGCTGTTCCTCCTTTTCCTCAGAGTCATCTCCCCAAGGGGCATGACAGTTTTTAATTGGAGTTGGGTTTTTCTGGAACCCTGATAACAGCCAACTGTAGTTGAAACCACCAATGATATGCTTTCCTTTTGCTGTTCTACAGCATACAAATGATGTTCTATAATTTCAGTTGATTTGAAAAGTTTTTTCATGAATCTAGCATCTACAATAAAGCAGAACTTTTTAACAGAAATCACATGATGTACTAGCAAAGATAGCCCAGTGTCTACCTGGCAATTCTACAAACATGTGAAAAGCAGGCATTAATTATCAAAAAATTCATTGGGCAAGTGCTTCCACTTTATTAAAAACATTTTACGGCAATGAACAATTTATGTTCATGGCATGCTAAAGTTAATAGCACAGTTAATAGCACAGTTGCAATATGTTCTTTTAGTTTATGCCTTTAATGGTTATGGCCAATTGTTGTCTATCAGAGTCTAAATTTTTGGGATAAATTTTGTCCATGCTTAGATATGTGCTTAATGCCATTTTTCATTTATAAATGTTATGGACAATGGTTATACTTTTAAAATCCTTGGATTAAATTATTTTAGGTACTAGATAATCCCAATAAAGTGTGAGATATCCTTCAAATTTAGATCTTAGCCTACAAGAATGACTTGGCTATTATGGCAGGAGAAATATTAAGTTAGTAGAACACATATTGTTGTGTTGTTCCTATTATGGAGAAATACTTACTTATACTTATACCAAGCACATGATTAGAAATCTGTTAAATTGGAATCATTTTGCAATATTTGCTATATATACCACTGTGTAAGGAATTGGCTATTTCTTATGCTGTAACCAAATTCATTGTGTGTCAATGAATCTTATAAAACAACATTTAGTCAACCTGTTGGAAACATGTAGTATGTGTTTAGCATCCACTGAGTAAGTTGTTTAACTTTTAGAAATAGATAATTTACTACAGCTGGTAAAATTAGAATTAGGACACATTTAGTACTGCAGTATGAAAATGTTAGTACTTAGGCTAATTTAGATGTCTTATTATTAGTCCATATAGAATTAATGTGCAATTTAATAATGTACTATTCTCATTTTTTTTTGGTTGAATGAGCTTCTAAAATAGATATTATCTTAATGATGACCAGTATACATTTGTTTAATTTCCTTTCATTAGAAAGGCTTACAATAAATTAATATTTTAACAACCCAATAATTTGTGTCCTTTTCCTCAGTTTTGTTTCTGGCATTATATGAATGTTCCCATTTGGTCATTGGTAGATAATCACGATTTTCTAAATACTTAATGAAAACTAGAATTGCTTCTAGGAAGTTTAAAACTACTAAAATATAGTTCTGAAATAATATTTCACCATCTCTGAACTTTACCCCTTGGTAGATGTTCACATTTCATCAAACCTTCAAAGATATTTGAAGTATAATCAGAACCTGCTTTTGCAGCCCTATACATTTGCTGAGTGTACAAAGCTGTCAAAGTCTACAAATTTCCAGCCCTATGAATAGAATGAACTTTTGCTGATGCAGTATATCTATTGTATGTATTTGAATACAAAGGAATGCTAGTCTAATTCAGTTCTTTTTACAAGCACTGTGTCCCCAACAAATATAGCTAAGAAATATATTAAAAATAACACACAATTAACACATGCATTGTTTTTTAATTCATGATTAGATTCATATGTTGGCTCACTAGGGCTAATGTGAAACTTTTAAATACTTCCTCACTCCATGAAGATGTTTGTGAAGCATGAAAAATAAGGTCCTTGTTTACACTTTAATTCACTGTGTTAAAATGATAGTGCTAATAATACTGTGTCATGGGAAATATTAACTTTTCCCATCTCAATATTCCAAGAGGCTGTCACAAGAAACTCATTTATCACTATCAATGACACTTCAATAATGCCTATATGAAATAAATCACCCCATATCTTCTCTTCAAAAATTGGTGGCGCTACCATACCAAGCATGTCGTGGATCCATTTTCTCATTCTCCAGGAGAAGGCAACATATATAAACTGGCACAATTTGAGGACACAGTTTTAGGATCAGAAATAGGCAATTTCTCTCTCTCTGTCTTCCACTCAGCCTCCTCATTTTTAATTTGATTAAATTGCTATGATTATTTTTTTAAAAAAAATATTTGTATGTGTATTCACACAAAAAACACATGCACAATCAAATTCTTCACACGACTTAGTATTATGGAAAGACCAATCCTCAGAGAAGCCACCTGGCACCATACTTCATGAAAGATTCAACAAATTGGAAGAGGTTCAAAGAAAGTCAACTGAGATTATCAGTGAACTGAAGGGACTTTTTATTATTTATGGCGGATATGTGAAAAATAAATTTTGGAGTAAGATTCATATTTTAATACAGAAAATTCTTAAAATAAAGATGAAACCAAAAACTTTTCCTTGGGGTTTAATGGAAAAAATTTGGAAAGGTTCCACCAGAAGGCATGGTTTATATATGTGTGTGTGTGTGTGTGTGTGTGTGTGTGTGTGTGTGTATAGCCATGCCTTCTGGTGGAACCTTTCCAAATTTTTTTATTATAAAATAATAATATAATATAATATAATATAATATAATATATATATATATATATATATATATATATATATATATATATATATATATATATATATATATATATATATATATATGTTTTCTGAGGTTCTCATGGTATTTGTATGTGGATCTTTGGTTGTTCGGGTTTTCTCCCGTAAGATTTGAAGTATCTAGACAGCGTTTGATGAAGTCTCATTCATCATCTTCAGGCTTCTGGCTCTGGCTCTGTGCTTCTCAGAGTAATGTGAGATTGCAGCTGCTTCCTCCTTTTAACTGCCAGTTAAAAGGAGGAAGCAGTGCAATCACATTACTCTGAGAAGCACAGAGCGGAGACAAAGCCTGAAGATGTGAATGAGACTCATCACGTTGCCTAGATACTTCAAATCTTATGCGAGAAAACCTAACAACAAAGATCCATATATATATATTTATATATTATATATTAATATGTGTGTGTGTGTGTGTGTGTGTGTGTGTCTTCGGGTTTGAGTTTCTTTGGTGACAGACCGAAACCTTGTCTCTCCGAGGCTTCGATCTGTGCTCGTCGCTGGAGTACCCCGAGCTGGCTGGTTTCGGGGCTAAGCCACCCCGTAGAAGTGGTGAAGAGTGGGGAGACTGCCTGCAGGGTTGAGGAGAGCCACATCTATCCTCCCCAGCTGGCCATTACTCCCTTTCCTGAAGGCGGTTGCAGCAGTGGTCAGAAAAGGCCACCACAAAGAAGAACTTGGCCGGAAAAGAATGTGCAGGAGGAAGATAAGAAGAGAAAGTTTTGGTTGACCGGGTCAAACAGCAAAAGCAACAAATAAGGTACCCTGGAATTTAAACTTAATAACATTGTTCCCAAAGAAGATTTTGAAGCTGCGAAGGAGAGAGAGAAGGGAAAGGATTGGGTTTTTTTTCTTCTCTTCCTTATACTGACAGCTAAGAGACTTAAGCAAGAAACTGAAAAAAAATCCACTTTGACATTAATAGGCATCTAAACTGAAAATAAAAGTCAAAGGGATAAATAAAGATTTCTGGACATTTAAAAGTTTTTAAAGAGTAGGGAAAACAATTATAATAAAACCATATTTTTGTGACTGTCTGTAAGGTCCTTTCTTCTTCAAAACTATCGTCGGCGGTGCTTTTCTTTATCTCTGCTTTGGGGGCCTCGGCCTTAATTTTCTTAGAGGTGATCTATCTTTGGTTTAGCCAAATATACAAAGGATTCCAATTGCTATAATAGGTTGAGGATTCTTTATTTTTTAATGCTTGGGTTAGTTTGTCCATTTCAGCGCATTGTAAAATTTTCTGAATAACCATAAGTTCAGTGGGGATAGAGGGTAGTTTCCAGCACTGGGCAAATGCCAGCCTGGCCACAGTTAAGATATGGATTGTAATATACTTCGATTTTTTGGATATTTGTTTATCAAAAATTCCTAGAAGGAAGGACTCTGGTTTGTACTCAATTTGTTCCTTGGTTATTTCCTCTAGCCAGTGCCTAATTTTTTGCCAGTACTTCTGGGTTTCCTTGCATGACCACCACATGTGGAAGAAGGTACCTTCTATGTTTTGACATTTCCAACATTCCCACCCCCCTTCCCTTACCTTTCCCTCTTTCCTCTCTCAAGCCTTCCTCTCTTTCCCTCTTGGCCTATGCCAAGACATGTTTGTCTTTTTGTTGTATATAATTTGTAGCTGTGTTGTTGTTTTTTTAAAAGTAAAATTAATAAAGTTTTTTCTAAAAATAAATAAATAAATAAAAGTTTTTAAAAGCTGGAAAGGAGAAAAAAAAGAATAGAAGGGCAGGATCTGGAAAAATGGAGGAGACTGCCTGGATTTAAGGAATGGAACTGTAATTAAAAGGAACTTACAGTGAAATTTTAACAAGATTCCTCAAAGATACATTTTAATGGAAACTTGGTAACAAAATAATAGAACCCCAGGAAGAGAAAGTGGAAAAAAAGAAGCAAGTAGAAACAGCCTTAGATTATTTGGATTACTTGGAGATTTTTGGTTTTTGCATCTAGATGACTAAAATTAACTGGGTGGTTGTTTAAAAGTTTTTAAAATGGTATCATTCTTAGAAGATGTAATGGTAAAAGAATAAGTAAATACATATACTGAAAAATGTAAGGAAATACAAAAAAATGTCTTGATGTTGATAACAATGTATAAAGTTTTATTTCATGTTTTTTAAAATTTGAAAACTTAATAAAATTTATTTTTTTTAAAAGGAAAAAGACTTGGAGAAAAAAATCTGGAACTTTGATCTTATATGTATGTTGTTAGCAGCAAAACTACTGTGTGCATAAAATTGAAAGGATATTTTGATTCCCACCATGGACAAATGGCTACAGAAGCTGATGGAGTAGGCAGAAATGATTAAATTAACCACTTTGATTAAAGAAAAGAATATAAGTACTTTTGTTACTACATGGAGGCTGCTTCTGGAGTTTGTGCTAGAGGTGGAAAAAAAAATCTGACATTGAGTTTTACTGATTAGATTGATTTATTTTTATAGAAACGGCTAGTTTATATTATTACAGAAAAGTAAAAAGTTGAGGTTTGATGTTAATGCTTTATTTTACTGCAACAGAGGGAGTCAGAAGTCAACACGTTTTCTCCCTTTTCTCCCTCCCCACTTGCCTCTTTCCTCTTCTCTCCCCTCCACTGTGTCTTCCTATTTGCTTTTGTATTTTTGTATTTTATTCTATAAGCTAATAAAAATATGTTTAAAAAATAAATAAATAAAAATCAAATTTTGGTCTGAGGTGAAAAAAGAAAAGAAAAGAAAGCTAGACAGATTTGCCTTTTAGAAAGAAGAGAGAGAGAGCGTGATCCTTCAAACATCATCATAATCATCATCGTCATCTAGTAGTAGCAGTAGCAGTAGTAGTAGTAGCAGTAGTATCCTTCAAATAACTAAAGAGCTTTCAAAAGAAAAAGAACTTCGTCAACTCAGAGTGTAGGATATGGAATAATGGTCAAACATTATAGGAAAACAGATTCTAATTTAATATTAAGAGAAATAACTTCCAAACAATAAAAAGCAATTTTATTTCTAACAATTGAGTCAATGTGTTGTGTGTGTGCGTGCGCACGCACACACACACACACACACATCGAGGTAATCCAGACAAGAAGCATGAACCAGGAATACCTCTACCTTTATTGCAAGAAACTTGAAAGTTTGAAATGACTTTTCTCCTTTCTTTCCTTTACTTTCCAGAGAACAAGGAAGCCTCTCTTCTAAGATATTTTCTTAGCCCTTTCTTTTGTGGGCTGACACCATTACCAAGGCTTCAACTTTTCTCATTATTCAGAGAGAGAGAGAGAAAGAGAAAGAGGGAGGGAGAGAGAGAGAATTTAAAGAATGGATTCTGTTGTGTTCAAGTAAAGATTTGTCATTTTTCTGTGAACAGAATCAGTCATAAGATATTTTTATAGGTCTTAAGACACCTAGGAAAAGTATAAAGAATATATATTGAGGGAAACTGAATTGGAAAATACATGTGATTTTAAAAAATGATTAAGAAACATCAGTTACCTGCTGATGACACTACTCTAATGGCTGTAAATGTAAATTTTTTGGAAGCTTTGATAATGAATGTCAAGGAGTGCAGTGAAAAAAAAGTCGTAAAATTAAATATAAAGACCAAACTAATGACAAAAAGTACAGCAATCACCCTTAGAACTGACAATGAAAAAATCAAAGTGGTGAGTATTTTCTGCCTTTTAGGGCTGACTATCAACAGTAAAAGAACAAGCATCAGGAAACACACCACACTCCAGCACTTGATAGAGTAGAACTGAAGCTTCGAAAAAGACACTCTGATGCTTTGATATGTCTCAACCAACAAAGATTGGAAATTGGAACCATGCAGGGAGTAGTTTTACCAGTAGCACTCTATGGAAGTGAAGTTTGCACTTTGAAGAAACAGGATAGAAAGCATATTGGTGCTTTTGAACTTTTTTTAAGAAGCCTCCTGAGAATACCATGGTTAGCCAAGAAAACAAGCAAAGGAATCGTCAAACAAATCAATTTAGAATTCTTAGTGGAGGCACAATGACTAAGGTAGAATTATCATATTGTGGACACATTATGCAAAAACCTAGCTCTTTGAGGAAATTATCTTGCTGGGAAAGGTGAAGGAAAAAGAAGAAGAGGATAAGGAATAAGGTAGATTATCTCAATTATAGGAATGAGAGTCATGCTACTTTAAAAATCTGAAGTACCAGATTGGGGACAGATCATCCTGGAGAAGACCTGTTTATGTGGCCACAGACTCAACACTGACTTGATGACTTGATCAATCAGAATTTAATTTATTTTTTTCCCCTAAGAAGACACTTGATAGGTTTTATTTTTACTATAAATTATCAAGTGTGTGCTAAAAGCAAGTGTATCCAGTGGTGGGATTCAAATTTTTTTACTAGCGGTTCTGTGGGTGTGACTTGACGGGGGTGGCATGACTTGGTGGGCATGGCTTAGTGGGCATGGCAGGGGAGAGATACTGTAAAATCTCCATTCCCTCCCCACTCCTGGGGGAAGGTTAGTGCAAAATCTCTGTTCCCTCCCTACCCCACTAACCTGCTTTCCAGCTCCATTCTCCTGTGCAGGGCAGCAAAAGAAGATCCAGCCAATCAGCTGGGACTCAGGAGGAAGAGAATAGATGGGGTGGGGCCAGTCAGAGGTGGTATTTGCCGATTCTCCAGACTACTCAAAATTTCTACTACCAGTTCTCCAGAACTGGTCAGAAGCTGATGAATACCACCTCTGGGTGTATCTACTTTGAACATCTAGAAACACCTTTCTTCATGTTTAACCTTTCCTATTGTTGATATGTGTCCTGATGTGTGAACTTCAGGGGATGAAAATATAAGGATCGATATACATCTAATCTAATATGTCTTCATAATTCAATGGCAATTTTTTTTCATATCTATTATGACATCCACTTTTCATCCATGTCATTCATGTATATATGTCTCACAAATCTATCTTTATAGAAATCTGTAGCTTATTTACTTACATCTCTGTTCTTTGAAAGCCAGTACTGTAATAATGCAAGTTAAAAAATGAGCAGTAAGTAAGCCCACATATGCATAAATGAGCCCACTAAAACAGTAACATCTAACAATGCATTTTATCTAAAACAGATCCTCACCCTAAATACTTCAGAGTAACCTTGGATCAGACTCTCTCCTATAAGAAACACCTAGATAATATGTCTGCTAAAATTAATACCAGGAACAACTTACTCCAGAAACTAAGAGGATCAAGATGGGGAGCCTCAGCCTCTCAGAATATCATCACAAGGGTTGGTTTACTCCACAGCTGAATACTGCACCCCGTTTGGCTTAATGCTGCCACACTAGCAACATCGATGTTAGACTAAATGATACAATGAGGATTGTAAGTGGCTGCATAAAATCTACTCCTCCTACTTGCTGACTCCCCATCTTCAGCCACATTGCAGCATGAGCTCTATGAAGTCAGGAAGCCCTAGTGAAGGAGTTCAAAAAAATTATGAGAAACCCACTTCTTCCTGTGCACACTGATCTTCCTCATTGATCAATTGGCAGGCTTAAATCTAGGATGCCCCCTCTGGCACTTGCTCAACAGCTGTCTAACAACTTTGACATCAACATACAATGGAAAGCCAAATGGGCTGCTGAACACCCAGATAAAGGGAATTACATAGATGACTCCACACAAAAGGTACCAGATCTTGACCTTCATCACCAGCATTGGTCAACTCTGAACAGGATCCGTACCCAACATGGTGTCTTCCACGACTCATTGTTTAAATGGGGTCTTGTCTCTACCCCTCAGTGTGACTGTAGTGCTCCTCAATAAAACGTCCATCACATTGTGTCCGAATATCCATCAAAAGCTTACACCGGCTCAAGGTCTGGTTTTTTTCAACATAGACCATCCTGTCCTTCAATGGCTGGGAGGACTGGACCTTAACATTTGAACCACTATAAGCCCATGTATTTGTCATATGCTAAACAAACAAACAAACAAACTAAAACAGTGCTGTGAATCAGCAATCTGATGTGAATATGATTGAATATAATTGAAGGCAAAAATCTCCATGGTGTATGAGACTAAGCTGAAGGTACCTAAAGATGAAGAGAGCATGTAAGCGGGATGGATAAAAGCCAGGAAAAGATTCTTTAGGGGAAGTAATTAACAAGGAACTAATTTGTTAAGGAAAAGAAAGAAGAAAAATGTCACATGAAACAGACAAAAGAAATTGAACCTGAGCACATGGAAAACCCCATCCAAGCCCATCAACTGGTACCAGATTTGAGAATCAACAAAGTAAGGGCTTTGGGGATTAAAGTGGTCCTGAAACTTGCTCACTCTTTGAGTCATCATTGGATCCAGACTTGGCAGGTTTCCATTCTTCTGACTAATGCCTGCCAGCCTAGTTAAAAAGGAGGTGGGTAAGTGCGAATGAGCAGATGTATGCATTTGTGAAAGAACAAATATATAGAATATATACTATAGAATGCACAAAGATCCAGTGAATTTAAAATAACCACAAAAGCTTTGTTATGTATAAATAAACTGGATTTCCATGTATTCTAAAGAACCATTTATGACACTAGTTGAAAATGATTTGAGTATGATTGTACCAAAGGTGTTTTTTCAAGAGGCAACTGGACTTTCTGGTTTTTCATTGAATACATTTTGCTTCTCATCCAAGAAGCTTTTTCAGCTCTGACTGGATGGTCCAGTCAGAGCTAAAAAAAGCTTCTTGGATGAAAGAAAAAACAGAATGTCCAGTTGCGTCTTGAAAAAGGATCTTTGAGACAACCACGATCTTTATGACTGAGAATCTTCATAGACAATTGAGTGTGGCTATTTTCCAGGTCTCTGAGTTTATGTGTGAGTGATTGACCATAAATTGAAATAAGAGCACACAAGTAACAGAAGAGCTTATAAAAGCCTACAGAGAAGAAACCTGGCATACTGCTGTTGGCACAGCAGTTGACAAATATTTAGTCACTGCCAATAAAACTTCTTCCTATTGAGCCTGCCAGTCTAGTTGCCCGCATAGATGGATATTTAAGTTGAGCATCAGGTCATGTACCATGATAGATAGGGCAATGAAGACATCTCTTCAGTTAACTGGTTCTCAGACTATGTAAAACATTAATGCAAGGCTGAGAAATTTCCTTTCATGTTCCATTTCTTATTCAGTAAGACAAACTAGTTGCTTTAGAAATTCTGTCAGATGAGATTTAGGAAGATATTCTTATGATTGGAACATGACATTCTTGCACTTAGTTAATTATACAGTAGCCATGGTGTCTTCAGTTACTTGGGTACTATTTAATTAACTGATTGCAAGAATTTCTCTCTTCTGCCCACTAACATCACAAAAGCATATATCTATATTCTTAAAACATTTAACAACCATGCAAACTTCACTCATAATTGTCTTACTCCATGTAGTCTAAGTTAAATTATTTAATACATATCCCATTTATTCTCAGACATACTTTATTTCCTTCATATAGATATTAAATAGAAACGGGAAAAGAACATTGGAGCTCTTCAAAAAACAATGGCCTAGGACAGTTGTATCCAGTGTATATCAGTACAAAACATTGGCTTCAATTTTACATGCCCACCTATTAAAAATTAATCTAAAGCAGACCAGAAAAAAATATGTAAGGATGCTGTATCTATGTAGAGATGTAAAAAAGAAAACACAGAAGAAGACTGGGCAGCTAAGACTCAAGAAGCTTGTTAAACAATTCTTTAAAAGCAAGACAACCCAAGAATTTCATATTTCATACATTTTTTATAACTTTTGCTGTCAAAAAGTAAGGTATTCACCTATTACTCTGGGTCATATCATAACTATTTCCACCCCAAATAGGGACTATAATTATATATGTGAAGACATTGAAAAAAAAAACAGTTTGGGTCAAACCCCACTTGTACAATATCTTTGTATACTATTAGAAAATAATAAACCAAATTGCTCATACTAGGGATAGATGGATTAATAGTGCTTTGAATGTGAGCATTAATATTATTGGAGGCTAAAGTGAAACATGCTAACAAGCATTTTTAACTTTGCCTATCAAATGACTTCAGGCAATGAGCATGGCCTTCTGTGTATTAGATGCATGACATTCCACGTACATTAAGGTCTCCTCAAACTGACACATGGTTTGGCACAAGTAGTAATAAAATCCACTTGTGCTAAAGGATGAGATAATCTGCCACCTCTTAAATGAGCCATTGCCAGCTCAATGATGTTGAATAATTTCTGACCAATCTCCAACTATCTTTCCTGAAACATTTATTGAGAAGGTAATTGGATACAGCTTTAGGGGGGAAATGCAGTGGTGGGATTCAAAAATTTTTACTACTGGTTTTGTGGGCAGGGCTTGGTGGACATGGTGTGGCTCGGTAGGGGTGGCTTGGTGGGCTTGGAAGGGGAAGGATACTGTAAAATCTCCATTCTTTCCCCACTCCTGGGGTAAGGTTATTGCAAAACTCCATTCCTTCCCCACCCCACTAACCTGCTTTCCAGCTCCGTTCTAATGTGCAGAGCAACAAAAGAAGACTCAGCCAATCAGCTGGAACTTGGGAGGCAGAGAATAGATGGGGGCAGGGCCAGTCAGAGGTGGTATTTGCCAGTTCTTTGCACTGCTCAAAATTTCTGCTACCAGTTCTCCAGAACTGGTCAGAACCTGCTGAATGCCACCTCTGGGGAAATGTTATTTGGAAACCTTCCAGTCAAGTTTTAGACATGAGCATGGTGATAAGATGGCATTGATTGGACAGAGATGGTCATGGTGGTCTGGCAATGTTCTTCATGTTTACCTTAGGATGGAGAATTTCTATATCTCACCTGGAAATTTTATGGCAAGATATATTTGAAATCTCAATTCATTATCCATTTCTCATCAATTTACACATTATCAAAAAGTGGACTATGACAGAGTATACATACACTGGAGTATGAAAGAGTAAGCTAAAGTAATTAACATTCTAAAGAAGAGAACATTTATAGCTCAGGATTGAACTGTTGAAACCTAGGTGCAATCCTTAGTTGTTTTCATGCAGAAGTTGCATTATCTACAACACTGGTGATGTATTTCAGTAATGAAATGTCTGCAAATAAGCAAAGGACTTTGGAGAACACCAAGGACTCTACAGTAATTAAAGTATCAGATAATAAAAAGGAAAAGAACCATAGCTGAAAGTGGTTTACACAAATCCAATTTCTATACCTATTTCTAATTTGCTATCTTTGAAAACACCCTTGCTTCCTTCATTTCTACACTTCAAGTCATAAAACATTTTTATTATTTGACTTTGGTTTTGTGGTTCTTGTCCCTCCAACAAAGCTTTCTTTGTCTTCTTCTTTTTACTCTACTTACTCTTTATTCATTATTTGCCTTACAATTATCCACTGTCAATTCAACCATACTACTCAACATATCTTCATACTGGTCTTTCATGTTTATACACAATACCCACACATTTTTTCTCAAACTCTTCTTGATTTATCACATGCACTTCTAAAATATTCCATTCCCACTCTATTGAACTTAGTTTTAAGTTTCTTCTGACAAAGTTAGACACTGTACAAGCTTCTTGAATTTTAGCTGCATAGTCTTCCTTTGTATTGGAAGTGGTACGGTGGCCTAGAGGTGGATCTCTAGCCTCACAATCAGGAGGCTGTGAGTTTGATCCTAGGTTGAGGCAGATATTTCTCTCCCTGGGCACAATGAGAATATATCTGCTGAACAAAACTCCTCATTGGTGACAGGAGGAGCATCCGGCCAGTAAACACTCTGCTAGCTCCATTCAGTTGCCCAGACTCCACCCCACAAGGAATTACAGGATTGTTAAACGATGATGATGATGATAGTCTTCCTTTGTATTCTTTCCATCTCTACATATATACAGCATCTTTACATATTTTTGTTCTGGTCTGCTTTAGACTATTTTTTAACAGGGAGGCCTGTTAACATTTAAGCACAGAGTTACCAATGTAACTGAACATGTCTACTCCAGTCCCTTGTTTTTTGAGGCGCCTCATGGTTTTACACATTCCTATTTAACTTCTACATGATGGACATAAGGTATGCCTCATTCATGCCTCAATGAATGGCAAGTGAACTAAATGGTTCAACATAGACTGTGTGGAGTAAGACATGTGAAGTTTGCATGGTTATTAAATGTTTTTAATAATGTTTTTAATAACCAGACGTCATGTGAGGATGGGGAAGGCCATAGCATAAAGTAAACTATGGTACTAATATCCCAAGTTCACAATTACCTTTCTAGTTAGGAACTTCAAGGGGGCAGGGAATGTAGCATCTAGTTCTAAAACCACATCAAGTACAGAAATGGAGAGCAATTTGTATTTGACAAGTTGCTTCTTTCAATCAATAAGTTCTATATTTTCTCACATTCATCCATTTTCTTGTTGAAAAACAAAAATCTGATCTGCATAAAGGCTATTAGATTATACTCCCCAAATTTAGCTGTCTGTCAGATTTTATAAACTTTCTATCAGAATTGACCCAAACACCTTTCCATTTGTATAGAAGAAAAGCAGTATTCTATCACTCTTTAAATAACTCAATCACTGCAAAAGCCCATCACACTGATATTTAATATTTCCTGATTGACATTATCTATACCTGCAAACTGACCATTTCTCAGCATTCTCACAATATTTATCACTTCCATTTTGGTTGGACATTAAGAGTATTAGGTCCAATTCCATTCTTCAATACATCACCATCATTTCCATACTCATCTCTAAAACATTTCTTCCAAAATTCACTTTCAATTCCATCCCAAATCATTCCATCATTCTTATGTTTAATCCCATTCTCTCTGTGGAGGCACCTTTTTAATCATCCATTTTCAAAACATTATTTTCTTGTGCCTCCCCAAAAATCTTAACCATTCTTCCTTCTGTTAGGCTAAGTTCCTTGCAGCTATCATTTTTCTCACTTTACCCATTATACAATATCATTTTTTTTGAGAAATTATTCTCTTTTATATCTTATTTTTATCTGTAGCTTTTTAAACTTCATCACTGCAGCATTTTCATGCTTCCTATTACTGTATAATACTGCACACTTCTGTGCTACTCTGTAACACAATTATTTTCACTCTTTTCTGAATAGTTTCCTTATCTCTTTTCCTTACATACTTTTTCATTTATTCTGTTGGGAAATATATAATACATTTTAATACTTTTAATCTAATTTCTTCCAGTTCTTTTCCCCCCTTCCGTGTCTGTTTTTTTTTTCCTTCAAAATATCTACTCTTGACACTATCAAAAAGGGATGTTTCTCACAAATTTAACACTGATTAGCCTGGTAGCCCTCACTACTTCACTCCTTAATGTCTTTAAACACATCAGTCATGCTTTTATATTTATATACATTTCTTTTCTATGTGCACATACAAATAGATTTATCTTCAATCACATGCAGATTAAACTGTTAAAGCAGAAACATACTTTTTTTTTTTTCATTCTTTAGTCATTGGACAGCCCATCCATTTTAAATTCTCTTTTTGGCACATTGATTCATGTCACCTAATAGAATTTGTGTGCCTGGGCGGATAAATAGATCCAAATTCATACTTTTTTACATATACAGACTACCTTGAATGCCAAGATAATGTTGACCATGTTTTCACAACTAGGAGATTTATTCAGCATACTTACTTGTATTCAGGATTATGTTGGAAAAATAGTTTATTTCCTTCTCTCTCAGTTTCCCCTTTGGAAATATGGATCTAAATGATAAGCATGTGTAAGTTTTTGTTTGAAGCTGAAACAACATTAATCCTGATATAATAGATTTATTCACAGAACCAGACGTATTCCCTTCACCTATTCTCATAACTCATTTAATTCATTTTGGCTCAGCTTCCATATTTCTTCAGCTCCCAGAGCTATTTGTTTTATTTCCATCTTTGACTTTAATACTGTTTTCTTATATTTCATGCTTTCCATATAAAGCTCATTCCAATGGATTTTTTAAAAATATTACCAAAAAAAAAAAAAAAATGCCAAAGACATCATCACTGCAGCTAGATTCATTTCAATATGGTTAGTCTTTGTTAACGTAAAAGAATAGATAGAAAATAACATGCCAACCTCTAGATTTGAACTTTTACTCAAATATTTACTGGGATGTTTTGGTCAATGTTTGGATCAATGACAAGGCTGTAGTTTAGCCATTCTGACCCCAGATCCTTCACAATATCCTCCATAAGTACATTTTGTGCATGTTGGTTTTGATTATGGGACATGAAGGTTGTTAGAGGACACCAGGTTGCTACTTTAGCGAGAGAATTTTTCTGAAGATCAATAGAACAATTCTATATAATTCTATTAAGAGCTTTGAAGTTTGTGTTTTAAAATAAAGAGTTGTTTTCTTTAAACCCAGTAGAACTAATTGTTTTTCGTCTGAAAATCACTTAAATAAAACATGATTATGCATACTGCTTAATTCAGACACAATTTTAGTTATCAATAAGTATAGTTAAAGAAGTTTGACTATCATGGTGAACTAGAGTTAAGCAGTAGGGAAAAAGTCTTATTGACAGATAACTGCATAACAATGATGTTTTAGGACTTAGAAGCTGAGATTTTTTTGGCAGATTTCCTCTCTCTGTCCCTGACTCCTTAGTGTTACTAATTGGACATTGTGGAGAAGCTTGGAAAATGTGTACTCAAAATATGAAAACCCATATACTTTTTCAGATGTCAGATATAATTAGAATGACATACCTGTACCACAAAAAGCCACCCATCCCTTAAGTGGCATCAAACTTTTAGAATTGCATGTCACACTTTTCTCAGCTAGGACTCAACCTGAGGCAGGCAGCCCAGTTATGGCAGCCTGATATGAGATGAGATGAAGTATAGGAATCAATGGTGGTGCAATATTGCAGACTAACTCTGCCCACTGCCAGGAGTTTGGTTCTGACTGCCTCAAAGTTGACTCATTCTTCCATCCTTCCAAGGTCAGTAAAAACCCAGATTGTTGGGGGTAATATGCTGACATTTGTAAACTGCTCAGAAAGTGCTTTAAAGCACTATGGAATGGTATATATGTTTAAGTGCTAGTGCTAATCCTATTGTATTGGGGACTCAGAAACCACAATCCGTGCAATATTGGCTGATTTTCTTCAACCAAATGAGAAGCTCATATACCAGCCAGGCAAAGTGAGTTTTGAATGCATCTGAGCAAGACTGATCGGAGAAATCATTCAATCCTTGCCTCCCTGAAGTCCACATGATCCCTCATAATCTTTATGCTCAAGGGAAAGAAAGCCCATGAAGTCTGTTGTGCTTGACCTGGGGATATAATTTCCTGCCTACTACTGGATCCCAAAAATGTTCTGGTTTGACATAATAATAAATGCATTCATAAGGACTGTTTCACTGAATACTGTTCCAAACCACAATAGTATCTATCATCCCTCTTTTGCTTTGACTGAACATGGAAAAGGCTCTTACAAAAAGGATCTTTTTTTTAAAAAAAAATCCATTTTAATGCATAGTGGATGAATTATTTGGTAACCATCTACCATTATTTTGTATGCACATTTTCGTTTCCCCTAGAGCAGTGTTTTTTCAACCTTGGCAACTTTAAGAAGCGTAGATTTCAATTCTGAGAATCCCCCATCCAGCAAGGTTGGTTAGGGAACTCTGGGACTTGAAATCCACATTGGCTCAGGAATTCTGGGAGAAGAAGTCCACACCTCTTAAGTTTGCTGGGTTTGAGAAACACGGTTTGAAGTTTTTACTTTGTTTTTTTTAATAGACTTCTAAGTTTTAAAATACTTTAAAGGAAACTAGAGCTGATAATCCATCACTAAAATATGATTAAGGAGACACATGCAATTACTGTTGTTTGCTTTGTTTTGCTTTGTTTTTTTATTAAAAAATAGTTCCTACCAAGGTATCTCCATCATCACCCACACTATCATAATAAAACCTTATTTTAATGTTTGCCTGTTAAGTTATCCATCATAAAAATAGCATATTGCTATGTCTGATCAAATCTAGAATGGGATATTGTTTTATTTGCTGCTCCTTGAGAATAGAAACAATATCATTGAAAACTATGTGGCATTTCTGTGAGACAACAGAGTTACTGGAAGGCTCTTGCACTAGCAGCCTATTTCTTCAATATTTTATCATATCATATTTCATCTTGCCACTGGAAGAAATCTTGGGTGTATTTGGGGGTCAGAATATTTGAGTTACCTTGGTTAAAAATAAATCAGAAAGTGGTAGCTGTCAGTGTGATTCTTCTGTCCTGTATGCTCTTTTCTTTTCAATATTTTTTCCATTGGGAAAATAACTTCACAGTGATCTTGAAGTAGTCCTGTAATGTGCAAGTTAGAGATTCCAGTTGGAATCAATTTACAGAGTAGCCCCAGGGTTGCAAGGGTTGGAACATGAAAAATGGGAGGATCAGTTTATTCACCATCCTCCTGGATATGTTTTTGCAATGGAGGAAGGAAGGAAGGAAGGAAGGAAGGAAGGAAGGAAGGAAGGAAGGAAGGAAGGAAAGAAAGAAAGAAAGAAAGAAAGAAAGAAAGAAAGAAAGAAAGAAAGAAAGAAAGAAAGAAAGAAAGAAAGAAAGAAAGAAAGAATTCCCTCTAGATTGATCAGATTCGTTAGAACAGCTGATGTGTTTCTTACTGTTTTGCTTGAAATTTTCATATCATTCATAATTTCTACAATGCCTGCTATTAAATTTTACTCTATTCTGAATCATGTTTTAGCAAGTAGAGAATTTGTTGTCCAACCAACCATATACATTTCTGGTTGTTTGAATGGTATTTTCAATACCATTGTCATAGTTCTACTTCTAAAAGTTATACTTCCTAAAATATACTTCCAAAATGAACTTAAACTGAAACATACTGCAGGCTTTATTTTTGCACATTCAACTTTAGCAGATTTTTAGGACATGGAAATGTTCAGCAAAAATAATAATAATAATAATAAAAACCTTAATCCTGAGTTGACTCAGGCTTCCATCCTTTCTCATTCAATAAAATGTGGCATCAGATTGTTGAGGGCAATATGTTAACTCTGTAAAGTACTATGAAATGGCATATAAGTCTAAGGGCTATTATTATTGCTATTAGTATTTGTCCTTCCTGCTTCTATTTCATGTCCTGTTAAAGAGTAAATAAGCTACCAGCATCTCTATGTTTGAGAACACATGATAAAAGCAAACTTCCAGTTCTATAAATTGGAAGTTGGTCTTGGGCCATTAGATTTCTCTTGATCCGATAAATCATGGAATCAAAGGAAAGGAACTCCATTCTTAACATGAGTCATAAACTTTCCACTTTCACTCATTATATTGTCATTACTTTAAACTGTAAAATACTCTGCTTTTCTTCTGATGGCATCCTTGTGACAGGCATATCCTGATGGAAATGACAGGCATGCTAAAAGTACTATTCAGGCTTGTCTTAGCTGAGGAACTTGAAAATCATTCAGTAGTCTCTACAATCAAGCTTACTGTGTGGATTGATTTTAAGGATAGATTGATAGTAAAAGCTATTATTATCTATATATGCAGGTCAATACAAGTGAAGAAAACATTCCTTCTTTTCAAGCTTTGCTATTTTTCAGCTTTTTCTGCTTTTCACCATGGCAAAGTTGATGATTTTTATCTACACATAGAAGCAAAATCTGTGGTGCTTTTCCATTTTAATCTCTGAAATCCAGGTGATCCATTATGGGACACCTATAGTACAAGGTGATCTCCAACTTCATGTTCACCAGGATACTGTCCATTTTGCTAACTCCTAGTATGATCACGCTAGGTATGTCACTGAGAATTGATTTGTTGTCATCCACGCTTCATATCTGCTTCTAGAATAATCAAGGATGTGTTAGAAAAGGTTTACTGCTTTCTATTTGTAGAAAGAATTTCCTTTTAAGGTTCATGAAACATTCCTTTAATCTCTTGGCCTGTTTTCTATCAACTATCTACTTGTACTGAATGTTCTGTTATCCATATCTGACTTGACTTCATTTTTATTTTACATGGCCCATTCGTGTGGATGTTCTAGAAACATGGCACTATGTACAGACTAAATATGGGTTACTCAGTTCAAAAGTAATCGAGAGAAGGATATATTTGTACAGGTCTTGCTACTGAACATCATCTATGAATTTCTTCATGAAGCATTGTTTTAGCTGAGTAAACAATCAGTGCTGGTGCAGTAGAAGAGATCTAACTTTGATAATTCCAGTGCAAGCTGTCACTGAGGTTGTTTTCTTTGTATTCTGTTGTTTAACAATTATGTGATACTGCTGATAGAAGTCTTCCACTGATTTGAAGTGAGGTGTCGTGCATACTAGGGGTGGGATTCAAATTTTTTAACAACTGGTTCTGTGGGCAGGGCTTAGGTGATGGGCGTGGCTTGGTGGTCATGTGACTGGGTGGACATGGCTTGGTGGCTATGTTATTGGCTGGGTGTGGCCAACTCAATATCACTCACATCGAGGCATGCATCTCCTCCCCTGGCCTCTCATGACTGTGCGGATGCTGCAACAGTCGTAAGTGTGAAAAATGGACATTAGTCACTTTTTTCAATGCCACTGTAACTTTGAATGGTCACTCCACACAAGCAAAATACCAGCAAAGGAGGGGAAAAAAACTCAGAAATGTTCCTGAGACAGGAATGCTAGTCCTGCCAAGAATGTAATAAGGATTAATGGAGAGGCAGTTTCTGTAAGCAACACCAGAATGTTTCCTTCCTGCCTTCCTTACAGGATTAGGCCAGTAATTTCTTTTAACAACTGGTTCTCCGAACTGCTTAGAATGTTAACAACCATTTCTAGTGAATAAGTGCGAACTGGTAGAATCCCACCCCTGGTGCTTACTCTCTAACCTACAGATCTATGCCAGAGATGAAGTGGAAACTCTGATTCAATGCTTGGGGGTGAAGGACTGGAAAGGGAAAAAAACAACAATTGATAGAAACATGACGGTTGCATTAAAGTTCGTCCTAAAATAATCTCTTCTGTGGTAACATATCTACATCTCTCTGGAAGATCAAATTGACAATTTGAAGGTTCTCCTTGACTTCTGGTAGATAATCTGATGGAGACCATAGCTATTGCCCAGCTTTGTCTACTATACTACTTGCCCTTTCCTGCAGAAGGAGGCCCTGAAAACAGTGATTCACTCCCTTCTCATCTCCCAACTAGATTACAAAAATATGCACAACGTGAGGTTGGCTTTAGAAGCTGCCAATGATCGAAAATGAAGCAACCTACTTGTTGGTAGAGGTAAAATTTTATTTGCCCATAATTCTAGTCCTGCAGAGTCTGCATCAGAGGTAGTATTCAGCAGGTTCTGACCAGTTCTGGAGAACCGGTAGCAGAAATTTTGAGTAGTTTGGAGAAAATACCACCTCTGACTGGCCCCACCCCCATCTATTCTCTGCCTCCCGAGTCCCAGCTGATCAGCTGGATCTTCTTTTGTTGCCCTGCACAGGAGAACAGAGCTGGAAAGCAGGTTAGTGGGGTGGGGAGGGAATGGGGATTTTGCAGTAATCTTCCCCCAGGAGTGGGGGGGGAATGGAGATTTTACAATATCCTTCCCCTGCCATGCCTACTAAGCCATGTCCACCAAGCCATGCCACACCCACCAAGTCATGCCCACAGAACCGGTAGTAAAAAAATTGAATCCCACCACTGGTCTGCACTGATTACCAGTAAGCTTCTGGATACATTTCAAATAATGTTTAACCTTAAAGCCCTTCTCACACATGTTCCTGCAAGACTGAAGTTCACACTGAAGTGGATCCTATTCGTATGCAGTGCATATGTCTCAATTTGGGAAGCAAAGAGTTCCATCACATCCAAGGGCAACAACAACAACAAAATCTGTCCATTAGTTCTCTGGGAAGCCCCTACCCCACTCCCAGTAGAATAAAATATTTTGGGAAATATTAAAAAAAGGAAGGATAAAATATTTCCCCTAAAGGAGAAATGGAAAAAAATTTTTTTAAGGGAGGCAGAAACCAGCCCCAGTTTCCCTGCCCTAAGCAGAAACTGAGGAGTCAGCTTTTAGAAATGCAGATTTGGCAATCCATTTGGAAAGACTTGGACAACACAGAAACTCAGATAAGCAAAGAAAAGGTTGCCAAAATTAGCTCAGACAAACACTTAGGATTTTCATTTCCCCTTTTGCATATAGAGCCAGCTATGACCCCTACATGACCCTTACATGACACTTCCCATGAATTCAGAAGGTATAATCTGCCCATTTTAAACTCCATTTTGTCAGTTGCACCAGAACCACAAACCCTGGTGATTCTGCTTCATCATTAGGCTTTCTTTCCAATCAGCCTCCATGTTGTTTTCAGCGTCTTTCTCCCAGCTTGGAACTGAACCAGTTGGATTTTCCTTCCAACAGCTCAAAATCCTTTCTTGTGAATATTATTACATATTGGGGCAGGGGTGGTGGTAGATACCACTTTTCTCTATCTATTCCCGTCTCTTCTTTATTCCCTTTTATAATTTTTCTAAAATTTCCAAAAATAATGGGTAGCATTTTATTTTTAAGGCAAAATAAGAACTGTTTATCCTTTTACATAATGCTTTTACTAAAGGTTCAGAACTTCAATTGTTGTTCAATTCAATGTTTCCATTGATATGCAGTCTGGGGTTATTTCTTGGATCCATAAATGCTAAATAGAATCTGGTGTGGGTTTTTTTTTTTTTGTTAGTTTCTTTGAATGGAAAAGATATAAAGAAGTAAACAACCACTCAATTGCTTGGTTGGAGATTATGCTTTGGAACAGAAGGTTTTATATAAAAAGTTTGAATTCATTATTTTTCCAACTTTTGATCTGCATAAGTTGAAAGTGATTATTCAAAAGGAAAGAGGCTTAGAATGGAAAAAAAAAGAACGGTGCACTATCCTCTTTTCTATATCCAGATGTTTAAAAATCCAAAAATAATTCATAGGTAATTCAGTAAGCCACAAAAAAGTCCTGAGCAAACAAAAGCAATCAATTTCTTCTTTATACACTTCTGATTTTATTATATTGTAGCACAATTTTGGGAAGAGATATTTTGGAAATCAACAAGACCTGGAAATGGTGAAGAATAGAAAAACTGTAGGAGACCGAGGAGTGAATTCTGGCTTCCTGAGACCAAGTCTTAAGGACAAAAACATACAAAGCCAGAATTGAGAAGACTTCAATGAACACCAATGAATGAAAACAATGTCACAACAATAAAAATAAATTCATTAAAAAGAGGTTGGCAGATGTCTATGGGGATTCTTAGTCATCCAGGTCATGGTTGTCCCAAAGGTGCCTTTTCAAGAGGCAAACCCAGAAAGTCCAGATGACTCTTGAAGAAGCACCTTTGGGACAACAGGTTGGCAGGTTATGCATGTACCATGAGTTCATGCAGATGGAAAACCAACAAAAAAGAATAATCAGGAATCGGATCAGATTTGAGCTAGTGTATTATTTGGTCAAGAACTGATCCTGAGTTAATGATGCAGAAATAGGAATTCATTTCAAGTGGAATTTGCACATTTCTTAAAGCTTTTGGATTTGATTTTTTGTTTCAAGAAACAAAGTAATATTTTAATAGGTAGGTTTGTAAAATGAATATTTACTCCATGTCTCATATTTCAATATAAAATGCAAGAATGGGAAAATGAATCAGCCTGTCTTATACTAGACTGTGTTTCAGTTCTGAGATATTACACAACTGGAACTATAAAACTTCTGTATTTATTCTCCTTTCCTGTAACAATCAACTGTGCCTCCCAGGCTTCTAAATGTAAACTCCCAATCTTTCTAAGATTTATGCAGGTCCTTAACTTTACTCCCTGTGAACTCAATGTGGTATTCTCTGAAACTCTACAGTCTTAAGTAAAATAAAACCTTTTAATGCTGAGCTGCCCTTCCTTTTAACAGTAAGCTAGGACAATACTGCACAACAGTGTGTAATAATCTCTTGAAACTGCAGGAAAACACACACTTATTCAGCCTTTTGAGTTCCAAAGCTGGGTAGTTGGTCAAAGTTTAATCAAGGAGATTGAATGAAACGTAATTGATTTTGAAGAGTTATCCATTTTTACTAAGGAGCAGTACACATACATTTCAGGTAATATCTAATGGATTCTTTGACATGCAATCAGTCATCTACTGTAGCTTTTGTGCAAGGTTTTAACAATGACTTTCCATTTTATTGAAAAGTTGCCTATGATTACTTAAAAGCCTGCTGCCTTGTTACATCACATTTCCTGCTCTAAGAAACAGCATTTGCCAACGCATACAACTGTAATGAAATTCTGTTTGGCAAGTAGTGTGATTATTACTTTCCTTCCATTCTTTAGAGGCTTCTGTGGTTTGGAAGCTGGAGTTACATATATAAATCTCTTATAGCCAGAACTTGGATTTTATTTTATTTTTTAAAAAAAATATATTACTAATATCCTTTTGAAAGATTTGCAAGACAACTGTGAATAATTTAATTATTTGTCAAATTTCTACGGCCATCTATCTATCCAATTACACTCTGGGCTATGAGCATCCCATATAATACATCAGCAGCAGCAACAAAATTCTGACTCCAGGCCCTCTCGATTAAAAAAACAAAACATTCTAAATTAAAAGTGGGGCCTTGATCCCTGTGGAAAAAAAACAAGTCTTTCTTGCCATTCAAAAGGCCAATAAGTTTGGGCTTGTTCATATCTCTTCAGGGACATTGTTTCAGAGCGCAGAGATCATTTATTTTATTTATTTTATTTTGTTTGTTAAATATATACAAGATAACAAGTATAGGTATGAACATAAATGAAAGAAGTAAATACAGATAAATGGGGACAGTAAGACAAGGACGGTTGGCACGCTGGTGCACTTATGCATGCCCCCTTTATGGACCTCTTAAGAATGGGGTGAAGTCCACAGTAGATAGTTTGAGGTTGAAGCTGTGAGGGGTTATGGCTGTAACAATGGAGTCGGGTAGGGTATTTCAGGCATTGACAACTCTGTTGCTGAAGTCATATTTTCTGCAATCGAGTTTGAAACTGTTTACCTTGAGTTTCAGTGGTGGTATTCACAGGGGTGGGATTCTACCAGTTCGTACCTATTCTCTAGAACTGGTTGTTAACCTTCTAAGCAGTTCGGAGAACCAGTTGTTAAACGAAATTACTGGCCTAATCCTGTAAGGAAGGCAGGAAGGAAACATTCTGGTGTTGCTTACAGAAACTGCCTCTCCGTTAACCCTTATTACATTCTTGGCAGGACTAGCATTCCTGTCTTAGGAACGTCTCTGGATTTTCTCCCCTCCTTTGCTGGTACTTTGCTTGTGTGGAGTGACCATTCAAAGTTACAATGGCATTGAAAAAAGTGATTTATGACCATTTTTCACACTTACGACTGTTGCAGCATCCCCACAGTCACGAGAGGCCAGGTGAGGAGACGGTGTGCCTCGATGTGAGTGACATTGAGTTGGCCACAGCCATCCAATAACATGAACACCAAGCCATGTCCACCCAGTCACATGACCACCAAGCCACACCCACAGAACTGGTTGTTAAAAAATTTGAATCCCACCCCTGGGTATTCAGTAGGTTCTGATCAGTTCTGGACAACCAGTAGTGGAAATTTTGACTAGTTTGGAGAACCGGCAAATACCACCTATGACTGGAGATTTTACAGTATCCTTTTCCTGCCATGCCCACCAAGCCATGCCCACAGAACTGGTAGTAAAAAAAAAATGAATCTCACCACTGTTGAGTTTGTATTAATTGTTTGCCCATATATATATTTGTGGTTGAAGCTGAAGAAGTCGTTGACAGGCAAGACGTTGTAGCAGAAAATTTGGTGAACTATACTTAGATCAGGCCTCAGGTGGCTTAGATTGTCCAGATTGTCCAAGTCCAAAATTTCAAGCTGGAGGCATAGGGAATTCTATTGTGAGTGGAGGAGTTGGATACTTTTCTCGAGAAATACCTTTGAACCTGTTCAATTGTGTCAATATCCTTTGTGTAATAATTATGTAATAATATAATTATGACAGAAGGACCACTTCCTAGAGTCCACCTCACTGAGCATGCCTCTTCTGTGAGACCAAGTAAAACAGGCAGAAACCACCAAGGACACGTGTCCTATAAATAATCTAGCCTCATGACAACTGGTTCTTTGATGCATCCAGAAGCCTACATATCAGTGCAACTCAGACAGCTGCTATATTCTGGACCAGCTGAAACTTCCAAATACTTTTTTAAAGGCAGTCCAATGTAAAGCATGTTGCAGTGCAGGTAGTCATCAGCTTATGGCCACAATTGAGCCCAACATTTATATTGTTCAGTGAGAAATTTGTTAAGTGAGTTTGCTCCATTTTACAACTTTTCTCACCACATTGGTTAAGTGAATCACTGCTGTTCTTAAATTAGTAACACCATTGTTAATTTGATGACCCAGAGTGTAACACAAATGTAACAAAATCCAAAACGTAAATAAATGTCCTTTAATGCATCCAACTTGGCCCCACTGTTCAATAATACTCAGTTGGAGATAAAACGTTATCAAAAATAATCTTCAAAAGAAAGCAATACAGTCTGAACTTAATGAGCAGATAGAGGTGAAATAAAAAAACCAAACAAACTACAATGACAAAATGTCCACAATGGAACAGGAGAAGTAGTTATCAAATTCAAGGAGATAACAAGGCACTGTCTGTTGGAAAGATACCAACCAAGATAACTTCAGACCAAATTATGTTTTGTTTCCAGTGTTTGCCAGTACACAGGTCCAAACTCTTATTCAGTTCTCACACCTGCAGCCCATGAAGAGGATCAAGGCCCTCTCCTCCTGAGGAGACCACGTCTCTCTCTTATCCTCTCCTCCCTGAGTGCCCTAGGATGGAGAGAGGATGGGCCTGGGTCCTCCTCTGATTGCTCAGCTGGCCTCTGTCCTTCCCCAGCCTCCTCTACAACCTCTGGAGCCACACTTCCACTCCCTGTCCACTGTTCCTCCTCTTCCTCAGAGTCAGTCTCCACCAGGGGCATTACAGTTAAGGAAATCTAGTTTCCCCGTTGACTTTGTCAGAAGGACACAAAAGGAAATCACATGACCCAGGATGCTGCATCCATCATAAATATGAGTGAATTGTCAAGCATCCGAATGTAAATCATGTGGCCATAGGGATGCTGCAATGATCATAAGTGTGCAAAATGGTCATAAGTCACTTTTTTCAGCACTGTTGATACCTTGAACAGTCACTAAATGAACTGAGGACTATCAGTAGTCTAATTGGGAGGTGACAAAAGTTTGAGTGATCAAAGTTGTGCTTACCAATCTTGGAATGAGCACACAAAAAGCCAGTGGCAAAAGCCTTCCTGTCACCTGTTCCTTGGCAAGGTGTACCAATTGTGTCTGGGGTATGCCACTCCATTCAGAGTTATTGATGGAAAACAACTTGGATGGTGGGGAGAGCAGACTAGCCACTCAGTCTCATTCACAAGTGTACCACCATAGCCATAAAGCCAGGGGAAATTACTGAAGATGGTGGAATACAGCTTAGCAATGAAGGTTTGATAAAGGCACAGGCACTCGAAGAAGGCTGCAAATGTTTGGGAATTTTGGAAGATTCCAGTTCACGACAGAATCCAGTCTATGAAAAAACATCTTCCAAATGTACCAAACATGCTCAGAAAATTTTGAAAACAGAGCTGATTGGTGAAAACGTCATTAAAGCAATCAATACCTGGGCAGTTTCTGTTTGTCAATATAAAATAAGAATTGTTGATTGGCCCCAGATGGAACTGGAAATCTTGGATCAGAAGACAAGAAAACAAATAACAATGCACCATGCATTGCACCCAAAAAGTCATATAAATTTCCTGTATTTATGAAGAGCCAAAGGAGGTAGAGGACTCTTACAGGTAAATCAAAATGGCCTGAATAACTTCATTAACAAAAGTCAAGAACAGTTGCTAAAGGAAGTCAATCAAGAAAAGCTCTTGAAAACAACAAAAGTGAAAGGTTTATACAGAAAAAAAATGACAACTGAAAACCACTTTGTTAATTGGAAGAACAAGCCAATGCATGGTCAATACCTGAAGGCTACAGAAGCGGGGAGCATTAAAAACACATATGGAGTTCATTAAAATCAGAAGTGTAAAAGAAAACTGAAGGCTTTGTGTTAATGAGTTAAGAACAAACTTTGTCAACTAATTGCATGAAGGTAAACATTCAGTATGTAACAAACAATAGCAAATGTTGCCTTGCAATGAACCAAGTAATCATTTCATTAGTGACCACACTCATATTTTCTTAAACAGGGTAATGACCAAGTTGGCAAATTATCCTTTATGAATTTTGTCAGAGGTTTGGATCCTAATGCATTAATAATTACCATAGTAGAGCCATAAAAGTTGAGAAGATTTGGAAAACTGAGTTATAATCTCATGCCAATTTAAGGTCCAATAGATCACTTACATCCTGCAAAAATATTTTTAACACCATCAGATAATAACATCTGCCTATCCAAGATGCTTCCAAAGGACTTGATGGATGGATAAAAATGCCAACTCCAGTCTAAACATTTGGCTGATTGTGCAACTGACCACAATAGCACTTTGATTTTTTTTTTTATCTTGATCAGAACTTTTAGGTCTTTTGTTAAAGGCAGAACAGAAATGTAGCATCTGACTGCAAGCAGTTTTGAAGCAGCTGTGTTTTTCCAGGATCCATCACCAAATTTACACATATTATAAAGAGATAATAATCATCTTGTTCCAAAAGGCAACTGAGATGTTTGGTTATTTAAGGATGATGCTCTCTTGCTTATGTATTTCTATACATTTTATAAATAAAGTTGCAATTTTAAACCAGTTTATATTATAATTAAATTTATATTTCCTGGGAGTGCAGTTTTTCCATTACTGGCATTCAGGTTCTAACAACTTGGGGCATGTTCAAATTTTGATGATATTCACCCTTTAGTTTTAAAATAAGTTAAGCTGGTTTGCAACACTTACACACAAAGGGCAATTATTGTTAATATGTGGCTCTAAAACACGTTTGGGAAGAAGATATGTAAATTTGCATTTTGTAAATTGCAACCCACCTACTTAGTGGGTTTTTTTTTCTTCTCAATTGTAGATGAGTGCATATTAATTTGGAAAGTATGAACATAAGATTTAACTTCAGTGTGAACATTTATAGTGATTGAATGCTCTCAACAACTATAAGTTTATACTAGGGTATGCAATATTTACCATATACTATATTTGAAGTAATTGAAAAAATGCTGGTAAAAGATTTGTCTACTATTTATACATTAACAGCTTGTGTAGATATTTTCTCTAGCTCCTTTTTTTTTAATTTCACCTTCAAATTTTTGGATATGTAGAACATGTAGACCATGAATGTCAGACAGATTAACATGATGACAGATAGCTAATGTAAATAACTTGGAAGGTGCACAATATAATATATTCATTATCAATACATTTCCAAACTTCAGATTTATACAATATTTTTTTTCCAAAATTAGAAACTTTGGGAAAGAATCCAGTTAAACCTGATGACTATTTCATCATCAAATTCCTCTAAGCATCTTCAATCATGCTGCTGTATGTGTAAGTGTTTGTGTGGGTGTATTTTAATTTCATGTTACTAATAAAAGCCACACTGGACTAAAGGATTATACTCCAAATAGGCCTATTGATTTTCCAGCTCAGTGGTTTGATTCTTACTGTTTTCCCCTATTGCTAAATGTGGAAAATATTAAATACACAAAGCAGTCATGCATTGTAAAACAAGTTATTTGGCTCCCTTTGTGCTGGAGACATTTCAGCATACAGGGACGAGCAAAAGAAAAGCTAATATCTATACTTCAGAGAAAGAAAAGTGGATCGCCTATCCTGTGTGCCAACAATTTTCTTCAAGTAATTAGTCTAATATTTTTTGTGTGTGTGTCAACAAATTGCTTCTTTGTGCAAATTGCATTAATTACAGTATAATCTGAAATTTCAGTTTAATGGCCTTAAATGTTTTCTTTAACTTGTTCTTCCTCTAGTTTAATTCCAGGTGAATAACCGTATAATTTTTTAATCACCTTTTCATCAGTACCTGTCAAAATCTTATCTAAATCAGTCAGTTTATCATAGAATCTCTCTGTTTTAAAATGGCCTTAAATGTTTTAAAGCAAGCAAAAAACAAACCATGAATCATTTGGATAGGATGAAAAAGGGAGAATATGAGTGAGAACTGTAAGGATAATGATAAGTTTTGAATTGGGGGAGCCAGGGGTGGTATTCGACTGGTTCTGCCCCGTTCTGGAGAGCTGGTAAGAACGATGAGCAGTGGAGACTCAACCGATTCTCTCTGCTGCTCTGTTGTTGGGTCCACCCGCCTGCCTGGGCTCCCATACTCACCTTTATCTGCTGAATTTGAAGCACAGCTGCTTTGCGCAGCACAGAGTAGTGCTGCGTGGCTGCTGCTGAAGCGACCGGGATCCTGCAGGCTTGCAGGAGGTGAGTTAGAATACCTCTGCGCCTGCGCAAATGCCTTTGCACCTGCGCAAAGTGCTCGTTTAGTGTGCACATGCACGCAAAGTGTGTGCACATGCACAAAGCGTGCCAACCAAGCCATGCCCACCAAGCCACGCCCACCAAACCGGTGGCAAAAACATTTGAATCCCACCACTGGGGCAGGTCATGTTAAGGGTAGATTTTTGGAGACAACCAACATGTAAAGAAAAGAAAGAAATGATGCTGAAAGTATTTTAAAAGCATTAGATTTTCCAACAGGAGGAAGGGAAAGTGGATTAATATATTGCAACAGGAAGACAATTTGGCAGCAGCTTGGAAAAGTTGTGTGTGTGTATGTGTATTTCAGAGTGCCCAAATGACTATGGAATTTTGCTAATGAGAAGTTTGAAAAAGAATAGTGGTGGACCAATGAAAGGAAAAGTGTGTGGATTAGGGGAAATGCATTAAAAATTATGCAAATAATATTAGACTATGTGCAGAAGGAAAAACTCTTCTACTTGCTCTTAATAGAAATACTGTAAATTGCTGCCTTGGAAAATGAATAAGTAGGATTACATATATTTACATATTATATATATTTTCTATAGCCCCACTTGTGGTTTTTATAAGGGCTACCACTGGACACCATACATTTGAAAGAGATTTGGAACAAAAGTGGTGGGATTCAAAAAAATTATTACCGGTTCTGTTGGTGTGGCTTGGTGGCCGTAGCAGGGGAAGGATACTGTAAATTCTCCATTCCCACCCCACCCCACTAACCTGCTTTCCAGGTCCATTATTCTGCACAGGGCAACAAAAGAAGACCCAACCAATTAGCTGGGACTCAAGAGGCAAGAATAGATGGGGGTGGGGCCAGTCAGAGGCGGTATTTGCTAGTTCTCTGAACGACTCAAAATGTCTGCTACCAGTTCTCCAGAACTGGTCAGAATCTGCTGAATGTCACCTCTGGTCCTTTCTTCGTAACCACTGTTGGGACCAGCAATTCCATCGCAAAGCATGGAAACATCTCCTGACTCCCAACAGGCTTACAATGATCCTTTCTATTTGGTCATTAAGAGAAACACCAAGTCACCATAACCTGTGATTTTTCTTCTAAGTTCCCCATTAAAACTCCGCTTGTATTCAAGAACTGACTGCATATCAGCTTATTTGATCAATAAGCTGCTGATTTCTCTAAACACGGTGGATGAAATCCCTGTGAACAACACATACTATATATATAGAGAGAGAAATACAACTTTTTTTTAAAAAAAAAGTTGTATCATTAGTTTCAATTCAGAGCACGATTGGTGCCTCAGAGACCTTTGTTTTCACCCGCTGTTTAAGTGGGCACGGAATATAAGGCACTTATAACCTTCCACCTTGCTGAAGGAGTATAAAAAAATTAAATGGCTTCATTAGATGTAGGAAGAAGGAACAACAGGAATAGCAGGAACAAAAAGGGGCCATGTTAGGGACTAAAGGTGAGAGGGCCAGCAAATATATTGCATTTGCTTTGCATGTAGTACCGGTTATTATTGTGGTTGGTTGCATAGTCAGCAAGATGTTTAGACTGCATTTGGCATTTTTAGAGAGAGGGAGAGGGAGGGAGAGAGAGGGAGGAGAGAGAAAAGAGAGAGAGAGGAGAGGGAGAGGGAGGGAGAGGGAGGGAGAGAGGGAGAGGGAGGGAGAGAGGGAGAGAGGGGAGTGAGATGGAGAGAGAGGGGAGAGGGGAGGAGGGAAAGAGAGAGGGAAAGAGAGAAAGAGAGAGGGGGAGGGAGAGGGAGGGAGGGAGAGAGGGAGGAGAGAGACAGTGGGAGGAAGGGAGAGAGAGGGAGAGGGAGGGAGAGAAATTTTCTTTAGTTCTTTCTCTTCTATTCTGCTATTTCCAGGTACTGTAATGTCCACCATCCAGATTTTTTTTTCCTTTTTATCAACAATTGTTAAGCCTGGGATGCCATGAAGCAGGTGCTTGTCTATTTGAATTCTAAACTCCCCAAGGATTTTAGCTCCTTCATTTTCTATCACTTTCTCTGTTTTATGATCTCAAGTTCTTGCGTGCAGAGATTACAGAATAACAGAAGGGAGCTTGGAGGTCTTCTAGTCCAACCTCTTGCTCAAGCAGGAGAGCATGTACCATCCTGGACAAGTGTCTGTCCAGTCTCTTCTCAAAAGTCTCCAGTGATGGAGCACCCACAAATTCTGAAGGCAAGCTGTTTGTTATTACTGTTAGGGAATTTCTCCTTAGTTCTAGGTTGCTTTTCATTTTGATTAGTTTCTATCTATTGTTTCTTGTTTTGCCCTCTGGTGTTTTGGAAAATAGGTTGATCTCTTCTTTGCGGCAGATCTTCCAATGCACCAATCTTGCTATTTTGTCACACAATTATTTATAGTCAGTCTGTGCAATTTTTTTGTGGTCCACGGCTTTTTCAGTTACATTGCAGAGGAATAATTTGTTGTTTGTTGCTGTTTTCTCGATTCTGGCTTTGTATGCATTTGTTCCTAAGGCTTGATTTTGTACTATGAGAATTAGCCCATCTGTTGGTTTCTTCAGCTTTCCTCTTCTTAGCCATTGCCAGACGTTGCTGTGATTTGCTTTACTGCTGTTTGTAATACTTTTGCAAAGTAATGTCATACTTTGCTTTGCCATGTCTCTTTTCTACTCTTCATTTGGTCTTTTATGTAGGCCAGTTAGGTTTCTCTAATATCAGTAAGCCTTCATAGTATACTAGCTTCCATGGATCGTCTTCAGTGTCATTCAGATAACTGATAATCAAAGTTGGAATGGATCTTGTAGGTCATCTAGTCCAACCCCCCACCCAAGCGGGAGACCCTACACCATTTCTGACAAATGGCAGTGTGATCTCTTCTTGAAAGTCTCAAGTGATGACACTTCCACAACCTCTGAAGGCAAGCTGTTCCATTGGTTGGTTGTTCTCACTATCAGAAAGTTTCTCCTTATTTCCAGGTTAAATCTCTCCTTGTTCAGTTTCCATCCATTATTCCTTGTCTGGCCTACAGGCGCTTTAGAAAATAGCTTGACCCCTTCCTTTCTGTGGCAGCCCCTCAAATATTGGAAGACTGCTATCATGTCTCCCCTGGTCCTTCTCTTTACTAGACTAACCAAGCCCAGTTCTTTGTATATTTTAGATATTCAGATATTCTTATAATGCCTTTTTTTCCTCCTTCAACGGTCTGGTGTACATACAACATTCCATGCCTACCTAGTTTCTTTGGTAAGTAAACTCTGTCAACATTGCTGCAAGAATGAATGTCATGATTATTATTATTTTTCTGGTCTTCCTATCTAGGTTTTCATTCTGTCTGAGTCCACTCCATTAATCCAGCTATGCACTGAATGATTGGAATTGCTCAGGTTTTGATGGTTTTCTTTCCTGAGTTTCAATTTTATCTTTGATCTCCACTCATTACTATTAATTCTAACCTCAGCATGCTTGACATAGTCAGATTGATGTATGCCCAGGCATTTGTTGTGATCATCTTCATCCAGACTCATAGGGGATCTTGAGTGTTCACTGTTTTTACCTTACTGATAGTGAGTGTGGCAGGCATTTGTTGTGATCATCTTCATCCAGACTCATAGGGGATCTTGAGTGTTCACTGTTTTTACCTTATTGATAGTGAGTGTGGCACATTTGTCCATTCCCAATTCCACTGCAATATCTTGGCTATAGGAACAGATAGTGTTGAGTAGTGATTCTATTTCAGATGGTGTTTTTCCGTACCGTGTCAGACTGTATAATTAAAAGAGGTGGGGAAGCCTGGCAAATGTTTTTTGATATTTAATGGCCCAATATTGGTTAATGTTGTTGACGGATAAATCAGTGCAATGACAAATTGATAGTGTTAATAATGCTGATGTCATGGCCCCATTGGAGCCTGGGTCTGAGGAAGAGGAGGAGATGGAGCTGGGGCTGATGGATGGATAGAGCACAGTCCCTATGGCCCCTGAGGAATGACCTGGGGATGAGGATGAGGCAGTCCCAGGTCCCTCAGGCTTTAGAAGAGTAGGTGGGAGGAAGAGAGGGCACAGGCTGACCGAGGAAGGGGAGTGGAGACAGAAAGGGCAGGCAGCAGTACAGAGGAGGGGCAGAGCTCTGGAGATGAACAATCCCAAGTGCAGAGAATGGAGAGGTGGCAGAGTTGGCACAGGGTCACTCAACTACTCAGGAGGAGGGCACCCTGCCCCTCCTCCCGAGGATCACATGGAGAATAACATTTAAGGAGACACCACAGGGAGGGGTTTTTGGGGGGAACAAGTGTTGCATTTCAGGGCAACATGCTTCATGGCTCCAAGAAGAACTTTGCTCCAGAATCCTTGCTGGCGTAGACTGAAATTTGATCCTTTGCTTTGACATTCATTGTGAACTTTGCCAAGTTTGATAGCCTGTCTTGCCCCCAGAGCAGTGCTGCTCCTGAGGACTTTCATGCCAGGAAGTTGCATGAAGTGTGTGAGGGTATGTGTTTTCGAGCATTGCTCTTGAACTGTAAGGGCAACCTGGGGGCAAAGACCTTGGGGAACAGACCTGGAATTTCTGGATTATAGGGATTGTGGTTGAATTAAAATTGTCAAGCTTCTGCCTAACATATGTTGCTTGTGCACCAACCATGTCATAACGGTTGATAGTGAGTCTCCTTGAAAGATTCCTCCCTTGATATTAACCTCTACCAGTCTATCACCATTCAGTGGCAAGTGTGTCTTCCACTGGATCATTAATCTTTGCACAAAGTTTCTGATGTTTCTACTGACTCCTCTTATTTTTTGCAGTTGATAATCCAGTCATGTTATTAGTACTGTTTTCCAAATAAAATCACCATAGAGCTAATTGTATCATTTTTTATAATGAATGCTTTTTCTTCTTGAAGTTTATGTATTTTGTTTTAATGATTTAATGAATGACTTTTGAAATGGGAAAGGTATGTTGTAAAACAACATGACCTTGCTTTTTGGGGGGGAAAATGGAGGAAACCACTTCAGACTCAATTGGCTCTCTGGTAAGCACGTTTATTTGATGCAGTAACACTGTGGACTAAAAACATCTTTTACAACAAAGAAAAAACCTTGATGAAATAGCCTTGACATAACATAAACTGTATGTTGTGAACAAAGTTTACAAATTTAAATTATTAATATCTAGGTAAACTCTTTTGATATGCATCATTTTTCAAATGGCCTTTACAGCATTCAAGATTTCCCTGATTTTGTACTTATGAAAATCAATTAACAGAATAACAGTGTTGAAAGGGACCTTGGAGGTCTTCTAGTCCAACCCCCTGCTCAGGCAGGAAACTGTATACTATTTCAGACAAATGCTTATCTAATCTCTTCTTAAAAACCTGCTGCGTTGAAACACAAACAGCTTCTGGAGGCAAATTGTTCCACTGATTAACTGTTCTGTCAGGAAATGTCTCCTTAGTTCTGGGTTATTTCTCTCCTTGATTAGTTTCCATCCATTGGTTTTTGTCTTGGCTTCTCCAAAGCACCTGAACTTTTAAATTGGTTTTTGCTAGATTGTGTTTGTGTGCAAGAGTCTCCAGCCCTCAGAACTACTGGAAGGTTGCATATTCCTAACACCAATTTAAAATACAAAATAACTAGAGGCACCAGGACAAATGTCAAGATAATGCCCGTGATCAAGCAGCTGAAATTTTTTCTTGCATCAATGTGCAATATGTATAAAAAGAGGTGAGGTTTCAATTCTGTGGTGTAGCCTTTATCTTGTCTTCTTTTGATTCAAAAACAAAGGCTTCATTTTACTGAGTAAAATGATAGATCAGTACATGCTGGTCCTGTGCGCGCACACGTGTCTCTGTGTGTGTGTGTGTGTATGCTTGTGGTGTGGAGATTTTTTTGTTTGTGAGTGCTTAGTCTATATATATATATATATATATATCCCCTCCTTGGTTCTGACTTTTTAGAATAGATTCTCACTGGAATTAAGCCTGGAATCAAGTCACTTAAAGTTTTAAATGGTTTTAAGCATGCTTCTTTTTCATGACCCCTTGTGTCGTTGCTTTAAAAATAAATAAAAAATTAGCTGCCACTTTGAATCTATAAAGATTAATATTATTATATGAAACTAAGACAAGGAACCACCAATGACAAAACTATTCTCCACCAAAAATAGCAGGGCAACCTGCTCTACCTAAATTAGTGACAAACTTTATACTTACTTGCATTGATGATGTTACCCAATTGGGTAATGAAGACTCAGCAAGCAAACAACTAAATTCCAAAAGTACCAAGGATTCCACAAGAAATATTTAACTTGGCTCATAAAATTAAGATAAGGTAGCAGCGTTATTCCCCTTTCTCCTTGTTATAATAGCTGAATGGAGATCAGTTATGGGGGAATGGGGCAAATTTTACATTGGAATCCTTTTTTCTGACTTAAGCCCTGGTGGCTAACAGTTTAACTCAGTCTTCAATGCTTGCAAACTGTAGCAGAACACAAGTCTTCTGCAAAGAAAAGCTCTTGCCAATTCTCTGATTTTTTGGATGTGAACTCTGCAACTTGTTTATTTGTTCCTGCAAATCTCCTTTTTTATACAACACTTAAGTCCTACTGTGTTTTCAGTGTTGCTTCCAGAGTAGCTGCCATCTATGGAGCTTTGTTTCTGTAAAGTCTAGTAATTTCTTTGGAAGGCAACATTTATTTCAGAAACATATTTTTCCCCACAACATATTCTCTAGAACATTTTTCAAAAAAGGAAAAAAAGAACCCAATAATGTATTCTTGATTCACCATTCTTCCTCTTCAGATTGTGGAATTTGAAGCATACTGCTATTATATTTGCTTTAAGCTTGTAATGCTCAGAATGGTTTTCTACTTTGCTAAACTCTGCCAGATGATTGATAGATAGATGGATGGATGGATGGATAGATAGATAGATAGATAGATAGATAGATAGATAGATAGATAGATAGATAGACAGACAGACAATAGATATCCCCTGGTTTTCGGGGTTGCAATAAATCTGTCAAAAGAATAGTCTTTTTAATCATGCAAATAGAGAAATGCAGCTTTTGTTTGTCCCCATTTCATTAGACAGAAAATAGTGGCCTCGTTGCTCTATATAGTTCTACCAGCCACCTAAGAAACCATAGAAATATTTCCTCATGGCTGTTATTAAGAATGCTGCTTAAAATCACAATTTATGCACCATAGAAAGCTCAAAACAGGAATGTTTTGTTGGAGAACAATCATAATCTAAAGGAAAAAGGAAAAAAAAATAAGTAAATGATATACAGCAGTCTGGACAGATGGTGTCCAAGGGGCCAACTTGCAACAGAAAGCTTTAAATTTAACATTTTCCCCCTTTCCTAGAGTGTCCACATTGTTGTTTTTTTGCAGAATGCTGCTAATTATGTTAACTGCTGTGGATGTTATTAGTTTAAAATGATATAAAATAAAGTTGTACCTCCAAGCTGGTGCATAGTACTATAACTGAACTATGATTCCCAACAGCTGTCATCTACCCATAACATAGTAGAGGTGTACATCAACCAAAGAGAAACTTTGGTGCCTGTTGATAAGGAAGCCCTGCTAATACAGGAAAATCTTGGGAAACTGGGGAAGAGAAAAGAAATATATCTGGTCTCAGACTAAATGCTGAGAAGCTTTGTGTCAATCCTGAAGTGAACCTAGCTGAGGCCATCTTTGAGGCTTCAGGGTTGCTGCAAGGAAGAAGAAGGAACAGGGAGGGGAGAAATAGATAGCTGGGGTTTTGTAGTCAGAACAAAAAGTTTTCCTGTGGGAACCAAGGACATCCCAACAGGTGGCTGAACTTTTACTTTTCAATCTGGTAAAAACCGCAGGAACTTTCAGAGTCAGTTTTCACCAGTTGTGCCAAGATGATATATCCAATTAATTGTTCTTTGAGGAATCTATCTGTCTCGGAGTTCTGCATTACTTGGAACACTGATCCTTTTTGAATATAATTTTGGGGTGATCGCTCAATTTAAGTCCTGTCCCTTCCTGTTGTGGAGGTGGGAATTATTATGTACAATGGTTTAAACTCCTGGAAGAAAGACAAGAAATAATATTGTTGATTTTTTAAAAAACAATTTTTATTCAGTTTTCCATATTTTAATGTCTTTTTTTTAGTGAACAGCATGATTACAGGTTTCACATGTACATACAAATATGACCATGGTTGTATATTCAATTTTTATATCCAATTCCTTATCTTAACAGTGCTTTTATACATTTTCTATTTTATTGTATTATTCCAAATATTTATCTCATTATTTAATTCACTTATGATATCTTCATAATCATTATACTTTAGTACTTTTAACTGTCACATTTGTACATTTCCTCTTAAATTCTAATTAAAAAAAGACACTTCTTCTATAAATTGGTTTCCCCCCTGAAATCTCAATATAAGTGTGCCACCTCTAAGTTATAAATTCATTTATTTTCACCCCTTTTAAATCTCGTTAAAACATTTAACATTATTACCTAAAATACTAAACTTAATAATCCCTTTAAAACTGCATAGCATATATAAATCAGATTCTGCATGATTTTTCTCCTTTTAAATTTCATTAAATTCCCACCCCCCAAGGAAATATTAATCTACTCATTCAAAGAGTAAAACAATCCTAAGCCTTAAAGTTAATTCCATTTCAGCTCTCCTCCTATATCATTTCATTTATTTCCATATATTTAATACACATATTTCATTAATTATTCCATTCATATTTAAACCAAAAAAGTGAACATTCCAATCTTAAAAATATTTCAATATATCTAATATATTTATTCCATTATTTGTTACAATTATCTCTCGGCATAAGAGAAAGAGCATTAGATTCCATTATCCAAAAAAATAACAATTCTGTTTTTCCATCTTGTCAGTCTATATGTCCTTATTCCGTAACTATAAATTTATTTATATTACCCCTCAATACCTTGCAAAATCCCCTTTCTATATAATAATCACCCATTATCTCTGTGTCCAATGAAGGATTTCCCCATTTTCTTACAATTCCCATATTTCTTTGTTTCCAAATCCTGTTTCTTGTCCCTTCTTTCCCCATCTTTTCTCCTTTGTTCTTTGTTCCTGTCTATAACTGTATATCATTGAGGAAGAAACTAATTTACTTCTTGTTACTGAAATAACTGATCTAACATCTACTGAACTGATCTTTGCTGGAACAAATCATTCACTATGCCGAGTACAATTATTAAGAAATACTTTAAGAATTCTAGTAATAGGAGTCTATCTAAATGTCTATGGATATTCTCAGTCATCTAGGTCATGGTTGCCCCAAAGGTGCTTTCTTTTCAAGAGGCAACTGGACTTTCCGATTTTTCTTGGAAGTTGTTTCGCTTCTCATCCAAGAATGATTTTTCCAGTTGCCAATTCCAGCTGCCTCTTGAAAAAAAGCACCTTTGGGAGTTGATCTAAAGAAACTATATGAGTGCTTTAGGATAGTGTTCCGGACTAGCAGGCTCGAAAGCCTGCAACTCTGATTGGCCCACGAATAGCTGATCATGATTGGTCACCATAGACTGATGCGATTGGCCAGTAAACGGGCTGCCACGATTGGCCCTACCAAGAGCGGCAAACTCAAATCACCTTCATTGGCTGCCTAGCCGCAGCCAGCCCTATATAAGGGGCTGCTGCGGCTGGGATAGTTCGCTCAGATCTGAAGTCACTAATAAAGAGCTGTTGTTGCTATCTGAGTCTTGCCTCCGTTCTTGTACCATTCTCCCAGATCTAACACTGGCGACGAGGATGGGATGCGGAGGCAACGAACTCTATTGATTTGAACTAGCTGAAGGAGCACGTGGCTGACAGAGCGCAACGATGGCGACATGGCCAGCAGCGCTATACCACCCACCCCATTCGATCCAGCTAGCGAGGACTGGGACTCATATATGGACAGATTTCAAATGTTCCTGGAGTCCAACAACCTCAAAGATGCCACGCCCAGCAAGAAACGAGCCGTTTTTCTAACCCATTGTGGGCCAGCCGTTTTTAAGATGGCTAAAGCCTTAGCGAAGCCAGCTGAGGTTAAAACCATGGATTGGGACACCCTTGCTCCCATCCTGCGCAACCATTACACCCCAGCCGTGCCACCTCTCATTCGCAGACACGAGTTCTACCAGAGGGACCAGCGTGAAGGTGAGAGCGTTGGGGATTTTGTGGCAGACCTGAGGAACCTGGGCGGTTTATGTGGCTTCGCCAATCTCGAAGAAGCCATGAGAGACCGCATCGTCCTTGGCCTCAGAGACCCAACCGTCCAGAGCAAGATCATGGCCAAGGGAGACATCTCGCTTGCAGATGCCATAGCAGATGCTACCGCAGCTGAAGCCACTTGTAAATCAGCAGCACGAATGCGTCAAACCAGCGGAACCAACCGCCAACCCACCAACGATGCTGGGAAACCTTCAGACAAGTACACATCGACCACCCATCATGAAGATGTCGAGTCAGCCTCAGACAGCGAGGAAGAAGTCCACAGGCTCCGGTCAGAACGTGAGCAACAGGACCAGCGGGGTCGTAAATCCAACTACCAATGCGCCGGATGCGGAGGAAACCATCCTTGATCCGAATGCAGATTTTTAGACGCCATGTGTCATTTTTGCGAGAAACGAGGGCACATCGCGAAGGTATGCAGAAACAAGAGAAATTCTAGCCCCAGACAGAGAGGGAGCAGCCCAAAGAGGAATGATGGCAACTCCACCACACAGAGGGACCTCCCTAGCAACCAGTGGAACCAGTACAGCAGACCCCGAAGGTTTAACGACGCCCCCAGACGAGAGGAGGCTCATCAAACCATCACCATTGGCCACGCTTCATCACTTGACGCTAAAAAAATCCGAGTAAAGGTCACCATTGAAAACAAACCGTGCATCATGGAAGTTGACTCTGGGTCATCACTATCCATGGTATCCTGGAGAACACTCAAGCAGCTAATTCCCAACATCCGATGCCAAGACCTCAGCAGTCAGAGACTCATACTGAAAGACTATCAAGGCAACTGGATTCCAGTCGCAGGTACCCGCCATTTCCAGGTCTCTTTCAAGGGACATAATGCAATTCTACCACTCACCATCATAGACAGAGACCGGCCAAGTCTATTGGGCCTTCAGTGGTTCGCGCCATTAGGAATCGAATGGCTGGCATCCATCATACTGAAGACGATGACTGGGAGCGGCTCTCGTCCACAATTTCCAAGAAGTGTTCAACGAAAGCCTAAGCAGGTACAAGGGGTCCCCTATTTCATTTAATCTTCGCCCGACATTGCACCCATTCGCCTAAAGCCACGCCGAGTTCCCTTTGCTCTCAAATCCAAAATTGATGAGCAACTGGACAAATTAATTGCACAAGGTGTGTTAGAACCCATTGACCACGCCCGATGGGAGACACCAATTGTCACCCCCATAAAGCCTGACGGGTCCATAAGAATCTGCGGTGACTACAAGGCCACCCTCAATCACGCGCTACAGCAGAGCGCCTACCCAGTACCGGTTGTTCAACATCTCCTGCATTCACTTGGGGGTGGCAAAATATTCACAAAATTAGATCTGGCCCAAGCGTATCAACAGCTGCCAGTTGATCCCGAGACTGCAGAAGCCCAAACTATAGTCACACATCGTGGTGCATTCAAATGCAACAGGCTCCAGTTTGGTGTAAGCGTAGCCCCAGGCATCTTTCAAAGCCTGATGGAGAGACTATTACAACGGATAAAAGGGGTCGTGTCCTATTTTGATGACGTATTAATAGCAGCACCCACAAAAAATCAATTAGAGAAACGCCTCAGAACAGTCCTACAGAGGTTCAAAGATGCTGGGCTCAAGGTTAAGAAGGAAAAATGCCAGCTTTGCACAGAAAGGGTGGAGTTTCTTGGCTACCTCCTTGACAAGCAAGGAATCTACCCCACAGAAAAGAAATTGGCAGCTATCAAAAATGCCCCAAGACCCCAAAACAAAACTGACCTCCAAGCCTTCCTGGGACTTATTAACTTTTATAACATCTTCCTATCCCAGAAGGTGACTGTTGCTGAACCCCTTCATAGACTACTCGATAAAAAGGCATCCTGGATTTGGGGACGTCGGGAGGAACACGCCTTCCAGCAAGTAAAAGACCTCCTTACCTCTAATGCAGTACTAATTCAGTATAATGAGACACTCCCCTTGACGGTCACTTGTGATGCCTCACCATTTGGCGTGGGGGCCATCCTGAGACACGTCCTACCAAACAGCTCAGAGGCACCAATTGCATTTTTTTCAAGAACTCTATCAAAAATGGAAAGAAACTATAGCCACTTAGATAAGGAAGCCCTTGCTATTGTCTCTGCCATTAAAAGGTTTCATGAATATGTTTATGGGAGACCATTTTCTATTATAACGGATCATAAGCCACTACTTGGCATTCTGGCGGGCAACAAACCTACTCCACACATTCTCTCCCCCAGAATTACGCGATGGTCGGAATTTCTCGCTGCCTACGACTATCACTTAAAGTATCGCCTGGGGAAATCTATTCCTCATGCAGATGCCTTGAGCCGCTCGCCACTACCCGAGCCACAGGAAGACCCAGCTCCCACGCTCCCAGTACTTCAAATAGAGACAATGCCCTCGCCTCCACTAACGGCCCAGGACATCGCCTTTGAAACCAAAAGAGACTCTTGTTTGGCATGAGTTCTTGGCTGGGTGGAGAGGGGATGGACAGATTACGACCCTAAGGAAATATTTAAGCCATTTAAAAACAGACAAACAGAATTTTTTTCACAAAGAGGGTGCATCTTGTGGGGAGACAGGGTTGTTGTACCAGCTAAGTTACAAAAAAAGGTCCTGCAAATGCTACACGATGGACACCCGAGCATCGTGCGTATGAAAGCGTTGCCAAGAAGCTACGCCTGGTGGCCAGGTATAGACAAACAAATAGAAACCTGGGTCGCCTCTTGTAACAGATGCCAGGAAAACCACTCAGCCCCACCAAAAGCTCCACCAGCAGAATGGGAAACACCCAGGGGTCCCTGGTCTCACATTCATATTTACTTTGTGGGACCTACGAGAGGCCACACTTTCTTAATAACTGTAGATGCGTATTCTAACTGGCTTGAGGTCAATAAAATGAAAGCAACCACTACTGAGGCAGTCATCAAAAAACTGAACAGACTCTTTGGCACACACAGCCTACCAGATGTCCTGGTCTCTGACAATGGGCCCCAATTTACTACCTTAGCCTTTGAACAGTATTTAGCGGAATGAGGCATCCGACACACACTCACATCGCCGGCTCATCCTGCGGCGAATGGCAGGGCTGAACGAATGGTTCAGTTTACAAATAAAACCCTGCAGAAAATGGAACAAGGTAACATCCACAACAAAGTCACTAGAATGCTGCTCCTGCAACACATCACACCAAACAGCACGACCAACAAGAGCCCAGCTGAACTCCTGATGGCCAGGAAACTCAGATCGCCTCTAGACTGTTTGCACCCTACCTACACCCCGGAAAAGCCCCTAGGTTCCAGCAGCAAGCACCGTGCCTTTAAGGTAGGAGACCTTGTATTTGCGAAAAACTTTTCTGGGGATCCCCTCTGGATTCCTGCTCAAGTGACTCAAGTTACGGGTCCCCGCTCCTACCGTCTACTCACCACTGATGGCAGAGCGTGGAAACGCCATATTGACCAGCTACGCTCCAGACTAACCACAACTTCCATCCCTGACCCTAACTTTGACACCAGGGGGGGAGGGGAAGCCGTGAACCCAGAATTAGAACCAACACCTGTTTACTCTGAACTAACACCGAGATCACCACACCATAACTTGCAACACTTACCAGCTGTATTTGAGCCGAGGCAGTCGAACGCTTCACCAAGAAACGGCAGCCAGGCAGGTTCAGCGAGCCTGGGGAGCCATGGCAGTAGCAATGAAGCTGAGGACTCAATCAACCCAGGAGCACCAGAGGAGAGCCCTAACCATGGCACCAGTTCACCATTCCTGCTAGATCCAGCTAACAGTCCATCTGAACCTGAATTTGAACATGGACAATTGGAATTGCATAAATCAGGTAGACAGGTGCGAAGACCTGCCTACCTGCGAGACTATATTACTCCACCCCTTAAATGGAACCGAGAGGGGAGGGGTGCTCCGGACTAGCAGGCTCGAAAGCCTGCAACTCTGATTGGCCCACGAATAGCCGATCGTGATTGGTTGCCATAGACTGATGCGATTGGCCAGTAAACGGGCTGCCGCGATTGGCCCTGCCAAGAGCGGCAAACTCAAATCGCCTTCATTGGCTGCCTAGCCGCAGCCAGCCCTATATAAGGGGCTGCTGCGGCTGGGATAGTTCGCTCAGATCTGAAGTCACTAATAAAGAGCTGTTGTTGCTATCTGAGTCTTGCTTCCGTTCTTGAACCATCCTCCCAGATCTAACAGATAGTTTGAGAGGAAGTGTGTGGTTGAACACTGATTACCTGCAGTGTTTTTTGTTTGTAGATTTAAAGTAAGTATTTCAATATTTAGGCCTGAAAATTATTGTGAATGTTAAGAGCCTTCAGAGGTATGTGTTGCTAGATAGACAACAGCTGTTTTAAGGTCCTCTTTTTCCTAGCTTATGCAATAGTTTTTAATTAAAGAAGTAGTTACAATGATCTGAGATCAATAAATTAGCATTATATGTACCCCCATGTCCCTTTCTGCCGTTGTAGAATATAGATCTAACAAAGCAGGATTCTAAGCACATCCTCTAACTCAGTCTCAACATATCCTAAACCCTGGTGGAGCTGGCCTTTTATCCACCATGGAGATCTGAGGGCTAGAAAATTTAACCTATCCAGGAAAAAAATACAGCTGGATTTAGATTATTTTTCATCTGACATTCCAAGCCAGAAGATTCGTTCCTCAATGTAAAGCTGATTAAAATCAGAATTTTACTTGGAGACAGAGTGAATATTGGCCAAGTTGATCATGAAATGATAATTTGACAACGATACAAAGACCTATCAGTTTCTGTTAAGTATTTCTAATCACAGATTTCATCTCTTCATTCATCAATGGGATGCAATGGGGAATGTTGAAAAGGTCTTCATCTTGGAAAATATTCCTGTTTCTATTCTCCTCTCAATCCCTTGCATCCATTCTCTCTGTAATGAATTTTTTTATTTTGCTTTGTTTTATTCTCCTTTCTAACCTTTAAACATTTCTATAAAATCTACCTTCTTCTCCTCCTCCTTCTCCTCCTCCTCATAATTTAGGATTAATAACCTTTATCACAAGACTTGCTCAATTAACTTTTCTTTTCATTAACTAAATGCTTAAGGTCAAATATATTGTACATTTATACTGTTATAGTTCATAATGGAGTTGATAATATAATGGAGTTGTTGGCTTGTTTCATAATTTCTGTATTTAAATGGTTAAATCCCAATATTTTATGTCTTTTTAAAGTTGCTTTTCAGTTCTTCTGCTGTTATTTTTATCTTTTGATCATGCCTTAGCATCTGCTCAGTAATTTTGGTATCTCCACTGATTACATTCTATGTCCACAGTCTTGCTTTTCTTATGGCATAATCTGCATTTGTTATTATTTCCAGTTTTTATTTATTATTTATTTTATTCTTGAAACATTTATTGTGGTGCTTATTCTTGTGCTATAAATATTATTATTTATGTTTGCTTCTTGCAGACTCCAATTTAAAGCTACTGCCATGTTTTGCCACTATTTGTTTCTCTTGCAATTATTTTCAGAAATTGATTGCACAACGGTTTCTCTTTTCAAATTTTCATCTGCTGTTGTAACTATTCAGTTTTATACACTACCAGAATATTTCATTTGCAGACATTTATTAACATCCTTTCTTGGGTCACATTTATGTAATTGTTGAGACCTCTGATTTCATCCTTCATGGTCTACTTCACCTGTAACAAACCACAACCCCCAGTCTTTTCTTAGCAAATATAAGTAGTCTCTGTCATTTTTTAAAGCTGTAGTGCATGATACATTGTCATAGGTGTCAGGTCTTGTGATCTAAAGCATGTAGTTCAGTTTACTTCCAAGCAATAACACCTGCTATGTAACATGTTACAGAGACAATCAAGTCTTAACAGCTTTGAATGCATTATAGCAATTAGCAGTAGCACTTAGACTTATATAATGCTTCACAGTGTTTTACAGCTCTCTCTAAGCAATTTACAGAGTCAGCATATGTCCCCCAACAATCTGGGTTCTCATTTTACTGACCTTGGAAGGATGGGAGGCTGAGTCAACTTTGAGCTGGTCAGGATCAAACTGTTGGCACTGGGTAAAATTAGTCTGCAAACACTACATTCTAACCACTGTGCCACTACAGCTCTTTAGTTTAGTTTAGTTTATTGTTATTGCACTTCATACAACAAAATTAAATACCATCTTCAGTGTACATTATGACTATGAAAATAAATACAAACATCCTTCATATTCTATACATTGAATTGAAAACCCTTGATATTGTGTATGTATATGTGTGTGTGTGTGTGTGTGTGTGTGTGTGTATACATATACATATACATATACATATACATATACATATACATATACATATACATATACATATACATATACATATACATATACATATACATATATATATATATATATAAAACGAACACAATACAGAAGCCTGATAATGGCAGATGAGATTCTGCCAAAACGTTGCTACAACTTTAAAAACACAACTACAATGATGTGGGAAAATACCCGAACAAAGCTGAATACTATACACACACAAACACATACACACACACACACACACGTACATACATACGTATGTATGTGTGTGTGTGTATATATATATATATTCTATGCGGTAGAATTCAATAGTTACTGCCCTGGGATAGAAACTGTTTTTCAGCCTATTTGTCCTTGTTTTTATTATCCTATACCATTTGCTAGATGATAATAGTTCAAAAAAAGGGTGCCCAGGATGATTTGGATCTTTGAGAATGTTTTGAACTTTCTTAAGGCAGCGGGAGCTATAAAGCTCTTCCAAAGAGGGGAGAGGGCAACCAATGATCTTCAGGGCAATGACGTTAACCCTCTGGAGTGTAAAAGTCCTCTTTTATGGTAATACCCAGACACTTAAAACTGGCCACTTGCTCCACTCGGTCTCCATTGATAAGCAATGGCTGGATGTCTGCTCTGTTCCTTCTATATTTCTTATTATCAAATCTCTCTGAAGTTTTAAAACTTTTCTAATTTATTTAACATACCAATAACTTATTTTTAACTTGCTTATGTGAAATATTGTTTGCTTCTAACTCATCCAAATATTTGTAACTTCCTTCACTGTCAAAACCACTGTTTTGGTTATTGGAGTGCTACTCCATAATTCAATTCATGTGAATTTTCAATTTTTCTACAGACCTTCCCCCAAAACCCCTGGAATCCTTCCTTTTATCAGTTAGTTCTCACCATCAGTTTCTGACCTTCACTGTCCAATTCTATGCAGCTAGCAGAAGTCTGACCTTATCTGGGCTTGGAAGTTAAGTAGAGTCAGTTCTAGTTTATTTTTGGAGTAGAGACTCCCAGTCTTCTTCAAAAAGGAAAAGAATAGAAGAAAGGTCCATGGTCATATCAATTAAGTCACTAGAGTCAGAGCCAAGTTTAAAATAGACTTTACCTTTAAACTGAAAGGAACAACAATAAAAGTCAAGGCAAAGTACTCCTAAGTAGAATGTCAAGGACTGTACTTGGAAAGAGAAGTTTCTACTTTTAAACTTTCTTGTTCTTGTTGAGTTCTGGGCATGCTGTGACATGCTCTGGAGCCCAACCCCGATATTGGGTGGCGGGATGACCTACCGCCCACCTCGTTAAAGTCTGCTCATCGACGCTGCTGTCTTGGGCGCCTCGCTTGGCACCATGTTGCAGGACCTCACATCTTTGTCCAGCCCCTTTGGTGAGGCTCCCAGCCACTGGCTGAGTGCCGACAGCCAGCTGAAGGCCACTCTGATGTCATCAGAGGCCAACAGGGATGGGAGGCAGGAAGATAGAAAAGGCAATGGAAAATCAATGTAATAATAAATCCCCTGGTCCAGATGGGATTCCAGTAGAATTATATAAAGCCACATTAGATTTAGTAGGGCCTCTGATGCTGGAAGTGTTTAACGAAGTACTTTCGGCTGCCAAAATGCCAGACTCATGGAGGGAGGCGTTGATTGCGTTAATTCCGAAGGAGGATGTGGATGCCAGATATATTAACAATTATAGACCAATCTCACTTTTAAATGCCGATTATAAATTATTTACCTCAATTATTGCGAATAGAGTAAAACAAGTTTTAAATTTATACATTCATGAAGACCAAAATGGTTTCCTTCCATTCCGCCAAATTAAAAACAATTTAAGAACCGTTATTGACGTCTTAGAATATTATGAAGCTCATCCAGAGAAACAATTTACACTCTTGTTTCTAGATGCGGAGAAAGCATTCGATAACTTACATTGGCACTTCTTAATACAAAAAATCTATAACATGAATCTGGGCACTAAATTCGAGAATATTATCACAACAATTTACAATACCCAACAAGCCAATATACTAATTAATGGTGAACAAACAGGCCCACTAAGCATTGAAAAGGGCGTTAGACAGGGTTGCCCTCTCTCACCCCTCTTATTTATATTTGCTTTAGAATCATTGTTAACGCGGATAAGACAAAATCCTGAAATTCAAGGGGTTAGGGTCAAGGCAGAGGAATATAAATTACAGGCGTTTGCAGACGATATGGTTTTCTTCCTAGAGGATCCCATGGAGAAAGGACATAATCTAATAAAAGAACTAGAACAATATGGTTCAGTAGCAGGACTAAAGATCAACAGAAATAAGACGAAATTACTGACTAAAAATCTAACAGAGAACCAGAGGAAAGAATTAGAAAAACCATGGGGATACAGGCAACAAAAAAGGTCAAATATTTAGGCATATGGTTAACACCACATAGTAAATCACTCAAAGAGAATAATTATGATAAACTGTTACAGCAAATTAAGAAAGATCTAGAATCCTGGAATAAGTTGCAGCTTTCTTTACTGGGCAGGATTGCCACAATCAAAATGAACATTTTACCAAAACTCCTTTACTTATTCCAGACAATCCCAATAAAATTACCAAAAAAATTTTTTGATGATATAAATAAGGTAACTCTTAAATTTATTTGGCAAGGGAAAAAGCTAGAATCAGTATTAAGGCCTTACAAGATGCAAAAAGTAGAGGTGGGCTAGCGCTTCCAAACTGGGAATTATATTATTGGGCAGCCAATTTACTATGGTTAAAAGACTGGGTCAATTTACGGAATAAAAGAACTCTAGCCTTGGAAGGGCACGACCTTCAGAGAGGATGGCACGCATTTCTATGGGATGTGGGGAAAACTAAACAGGCGTACTTTCATAGACATCTTATTAGAGATTCACTATTAACTAATTGGAAAAAAATATGTAAAAAACATTATTTAAAAATTCCGATTTGGCTTTCAACAATGGAGGCAATGGTTCATCCCAACAATTTGGATATAACAAAAATGACTAAATATAAAGATTTATTAGATCCTTTAGGAAGCTAAGAACTCGACAGGACTTACAGGAACAGGGATTTAAAATTGATCAGTGGTTATATATACAAATCCATAGTAGATACAAACAAGATATCAAAGAGTTTGGAATTTATAGCAAATTACAACACTTAGATAAAATCTTATTAGGATCAAATAAAAAGAATATTTCTAAATTTTATAAATATTTATTGGAGGTAGAATTAGAGCAAGAGATAGTGAAAGGGAACATGATAAAGTGGAGTAGGAATATTGGAAGAAGCATTACATTAACAGAATGGGAAAAGATCTGGAATAGAATCATTAAGATTACGAAATCTGCGGCGTACAAAGAAAATATATGTATAAAATGTTATATAGATGGCACTTACCCCCTTCGAGGTTAGCGAAAATGAACCCAAACTCTAGTCCAAAATGTTGGAAATGTAAAAACATAGAGGAACCTACTTTCATATGTGGTGGACCTGTAAAGAAGCCCAGAAATACTGGCAAAAAATTAGAAAATGGCTGGAGGAGATAACCAAAGATCAAATTGAATACAAACCAGAGTTCTTCCTACTAGGGATCTCTGATAAACATTTTCCTAAAAAGACGAAATACATAATAATTCATATTCTAACTGCGGCCAGATTAGCATTTGCCCAATGCTGGAAATCATCCCGTTTACCTACAGATCAATTGGTCATTCAGAAAATATGTGACTGCGCAGAAATGGACAATTTAACCATAGCTCTTAAAAATAAAGAGTCTTCAGCATTTGATAATAATTGGAATGCATGGTATAATTGGTTTTATCAGAGATAAACTGTTTAATGAGCATAAATAAGCATAAATATCCATAAATAGCGATAAGATGTGTATATTTAAAGTAAGGTAGGAGAATTGGATCTTGTAGACTGTCAAAAAGAATATTTGTCTGGTTTTAACGTATTTTCTTTTTCCTTTCGTCTCTTTGTTTGTTTGTTTTTTTCTCTCTCTTTTATACTTCTTCTTCTCCTTTTTCGGTCGCAAGACCGAGCGGTTTTTTTTTTTTTTTTTCCTCTCTCTTTCTCTTCTTTCTTTCTTCTTTTTCTCTCTCTGTTTCTTATGTAATGTTGTTATGTTATTTTTTTAATTGTAAATTCAATAAAATTTATATGAAACGAAAAGGTAACTGGAGGCAAGAAGATAGAATACAAATTGCAGCTGAAGACCAGAGTGGGACGTGGTGGACATAGTGATGGGCACACAGAAGACACACAGAGAGAGCAGAGCACACTAACAGGGTAGTAAGGGGGGAATGCACGAGCGCAGGTGAAGGGAAAGGTAGGTAGGAATCTGTAGGGATGAGTGGACCGGATGTTAGTGTAAATATAGAGCGGATGTTAGGTGGCTTGGATGAATGGGAGGGGTGGAGCTAGGATATTTAAAGTGCTGAGAGGCAGTAGCTTTCAGCGCTGGCTTTGCTTGGAAGTATCCATACTTGCTGTTGCATCTATCTTGGTTGCTAGAATAAAGTGAAAATTACTCCAAACTGTGAGTCATGGCTGCTTTTTTCAGACAGAGAACCAGGAGACCAGAGGCAGCTGAGAGTACTTTTTTATTGTGTATCTAGGGTTATAGCTTATTAAATAAGAATGTGATTCATGTAACATTTTCTCCTAGCTGCCAAAGAGACATAGTTAATTACAAAAGGCATTCCTGGAATTCTACCATAGACTTAACCCTAACCCTAACCCAAATGATAGGAGAGTGGAATAGCAGAAGGAACCTTGGAGGTTTTCTAGTCGAACTCCCTACTCAGGCAGGAAACCCTATGCCATTTTAGAAAAATGGCTCTTTAATCTCTTCTTAAAAACCTCCAGTGTTGAAGCATTCACAACTTCTGGAAGCAAGTTGTTCTAACTGTCAGAAAATTTAGAGCTTAGTTAATGTTCTGACTATGTATCCCACCACACTTTTTCAATGTTAAATGGGAAAAAAAATGATTACAGCCAATCCACAGATGCAGATTTCTGGGTTTATGATTTATGCAAAACACAAGTGCATTCCTTTCTATCCCCTGAGTTTTATAGTTCTGGGTGACAAATCTTGACTTATATCTTCATTTTTCAGTTTCTTTTTTTTTTTTTAGAAAAAACTTTATTAATTTTACCATTAAAAACAACACATCTACAAATTATATACAGAAGAGAAAGCAAACAGGCCTTGGCAGAGGCCGAGAGGGAAAGAGAGAAGGGCAAATGAGGGAGGAGAGGGAAAGGTAAGGGAAAGGGGGTCTAGAATGGGAAAACAGTTTAAATAGTTTCTTAGTACATAACTATTATTCTCTCATACTGCTCCAATATTGTGACTGAAAATTCTAAGCCGTAATATTACACTAACCGGTAATTACACTAAAAAGCCCATCATTTTGTGCCACTTTCAAGGACATCAAAAACTTGAGTTCCACAGTAAGATCAGCCCATGCTCGTCCTAAATGTTGACTTTGGGCCAATAATTAGTTGTTGCTAATAAATTTCTGATATGGAAAAACTACAAGAGAAAAGGGTAATAAAATGAAGGATCCAATCTGAGTCAGTCATCTGGACCAGAGGTTTATTTTTCCAAGCTTTCAGACATGGGCTAATTCTGTTTCCACATTTTGGAGAGAGAAAAGTTTTCTGAGGATGGGCATTAGCACAAGCTGGAAAGCTTGGAAGAATAAGCTCCTGGTCCCTGTGACCGACTCAGATTGGATCCTGGAACATCATCCGGGGACACATATATTTACCTTCAGTCGTGAGAAGTAAAATGATTATAGAATGCAAAAGATTTCTCTCATAAGAGATAGTCAAACTTTATTCGTCAACTTAATTTTCTTTTCCTTTGTCATATGTATTAATAGCTTGATACCCGTGCTTCACTATGAAACTATGTGGTCGGGCTTAGTTTTTGGGGAGGAAAATAAGGGGAAAAATATTCTGCCTCTGCCTACCGGCACCCATCAGAATTCATCTCACTAGCGTCCTGTCAGTGTGTTTGGAAACTGAAACACTATTTGCTGTGTGAGCAAGAAAGAGACAGCAAGGAGCCTGGGCATTGGTGCTGTGAAACTAAAACTGAAACTCCTCTCCTCTGCTTGTGTTTTGTTTTTGGAACATATTTCTTTTCAGGTGAGGAAGGGGAGTAGAATTCCTTAGCATCGGAGCATATTAATAATAATATACGAAATACTAATGCTCCGATTGTCAGTTTGAAAAAATCCTTTCTTAGTGAACACCTAGAAGCCAAGACGAACATACGCACCAAATTTACAGTTTGCAAATGCCGTATATATAAAGCATAGAAACCTGCAGATATGTACTTGTTAACCATGGAATTATATTACATTCTATGATTCTAACTTATCTGATATGATTGGTCCAAGGAAGATGAAGAAAATTATACATATTACATGTTTCAAGACTTAAAAATAATTAGAAATGATTGTTATTCAAACATTCCCATGGTGACTTATCATTGTCTTGTCAACCTATTAATCTGAAAACAAGGATGATGGAAAATAATAGCCAGATTGATTCTTTTTAAATATCTTTTCCCATCTAATTTCATTTTAAAACTTCCCTCCTATTGATTTTTGTAACACCTCTGAGTGCAGTACAGATGACAGAGATGGTTTCATGGGGAAAGGAAATCAATGGAATCCATCAATTTGAAATCAATAAGAACATTAATGAGTTATGACTGCTTATGGTTTCAAGAAAGTAAGAGCAAGAAAGCAAGTTATATCTGAATAATGTTGCAAATTCTGCCAGCAAGGGAAATAAAAGCAAGCACTGAACAACCATAATGAATATTATGATTTTCTTAATGGGGAAAATGCATCTTTTTGAAGAAGCCTCAGAGGAGATTATGTGCACCAACTAAAAAACACACAAAGGAGCCAGTATCTATAAGACTTTAATTCATAGGTTTAGCAAGATACTTAAGCACAAAACCTAATATATGTATAGGCCTGGGAGAGTAATGCAGCAAAGGTAAATTCATTGTATGTGGGATTTTCAAGTGCTAATTGCCAGGGTAATAAAAGCATAAAAATTTCAAACTCTACATTGATTCCAAATTATTGTAATTTCTTAAGCTTTCATTTAACCACTAAGCAAATTGTTACAAAAAAAAAAAAACCCTTGAGAAGAAAAGGAAAAGCCCTCCCAGCATAGTTAATGTACATTGTCAACAATAAATACATAATTTATATACTTGTATAGAGCAAGAAGTAGGGGTGTTTTGTTTTTGTTTTTTTGTTGGGGGTACTATTTTTTCTATATAATAGGACCATCCTGAAATATATGTTTCATTTCTTAATGCACATACTTAAATTGTTGAAAAATATTGATTTGACAATTTTACTTTGTTTATTCACAGGTTTTGTTCATTCCTGTACTTATAAATTAGAAGAAAAGAGAAGTGAAGGAAGAAGGGAAAGGTAGAAGCCTCTTGTTGTGGTCTGCCAGTGGCTGATGGAGCTGGCAGAAACTGGGCCAGTCCTGGAGGCTGAAGAAGGCTCAGACAAGGGCTCTGTGTCAGAGGCAGAGATGGGCCAGGGCACTCTGGCAGTCATCAGCTGCCTTCCGGCTAGGACAGCAGTGAGGTGGGGGGGCTTCTGGAACTGGTTACCGGCCTGTGCATCCACAGAGCTGCCAAAAGGAAGGAACAATTAAGAACTCAGTTTTGACATGGGAGTAAGGCCACAGGTGGACAATGAATGGCCTCTCCCATCAGGATTAAAAGAGAAGCAAAAGGGGAAAGGGCTTTCGCAGGAAACAACTCGCTCGTTCGTTTGTTCGTTCATTCCAGCCTCGTGAAGATTTGTCTGTGTAATCCAGCCTTTCCTTGTCAGCTCTGTGTGTGGAAATATTTACCGGACAGCTTTCCAGGATAGATAAGGTCTGAGCTAATTAGTATACCTTTGCAAGACTGTTTGCCAAGCTGTTGGCTGAATGTGAAGGCACTAAATTCACATTAATTTAATAAAAGAGGTTTTGACGGGACTCAGAGTGGGCTTAGTGCTTTTTGGGGAAGCCTAGTATACAACACTTCTCAATTTTAGTTAAATAGATATGTTTCATGTCAAATTATGTTCCTTCTTGAAAGCACTACATATTTGATTCAAGGAGAGCATTTAAGTAGTTATGGACTAGGTCAACAACAGTTCTAATTTTGTCTCATTTAACTCTCCCTTTAGTAGATCTAAGCTTGCCATAAACTCCAAACTAGTTCATTTATTTATAGCTAATTAGGTAGATAGTCAAACATTGCTAAACAACAGTAAGAGAGAATGCTTGCATACGAAAGATTTGCCAGCCAGCTTATTAGTAGACAAACTAATGATATTTGGCCATATAAATTTGATAAATACATAGTTTATTCTATAAATAAAATATTTTATAGAATTGCAGAATCACAGCAAAACAGAGATGAAAGGACTTGGATGCTCTATACTTTACTTGTTATTCAGGGTAAGGTAAAAAATGATAATATAGCAATAAATGAAAGAAATTGGGTGGGTGGCAGTATTTTTTTGTGGTTTCTGTTGCATTTGTGATCTTTATACATACAAAATATGTATCAATCATTCAATTTAAGTTATTGTGCAGGTATGTAATGGCCTACTGGTTTTTTCTGGTTGTTGTTTTGTTTTGTTATATTATATTTTCTTTTTGCTTTGTTTTAGTCCTTAACAGAAACCAGATGTTTTGTTATTCATATAAACATCTAGAAATTACTACTCAATCTTTTAGTCCTAAGAGGCCATCAAAGTGCCTAACGGCATTTCAACATTACAGCAAAACCCATAATAGCAAGCTACAGCACAAGAAAATAGTGAACAAAGCTGGAGCTAACAAAAATAACTCATTGCAAAGGTATGAAAGGCTGAAATCAAGCCCAAACTTTTAACAAAAGAAAATATATTGAATTTTGCTGGCTGGTGAAGTTCCAGAGTCTTGATACTGAAATGAAAAGATGTTGCCTTCTAACCTGGCCAAAAGAATTAAGAAGAAAAATGCAGGTTCTTTGCTTGTATTGAATAAAATTTCATTTCGTTGTTTACCTTATTGTTTGACTGGAAGGGGGGAAAAGTTTTTTTTAGAGCATTTCACAATCTTGCATGAAACTGTCTTTTTTTCTTAGGCCTAACAATCAAAAACTCACAAAGCAACGTAGGATTGTTAGAAGGAAATAAACCATATGTGATTCTAGGCAGCTGACAAAATGGAGTTGAGAGTGGGTGAGTTTTTATACCTTCTTTACGTGTTGTATTTGAGCTTCCTATTCCTGTGCAAGAACATGTCCTTTAATATTCTATTGGCTGTTGTCAGATTTATATGGGGTCATGTAGGTGTTAGGTAGGGTATAGTTGGCTCTATAGGCAAAAGAGGAAATGCAAAACCTAAATGCTGTCTGAGCTAATCTGGTCAACCTTTGGCTTATTGTTTATCTGAGTTTCTAGGTTTCTGTGACTTTGAAGTTTGAGCTGTTCTGGGGGTGGTACAAGGGGCTTGTGTTCTGAAAGGGTGTTGGGCAATTCCTATTGTGGCTGATGTCTTTTGTCATGCGTTGGATCTTGGATGGGGGGCTGCTTTCTAATCCCACCATTCTGCCAAGAATTTTAAAAATATCCTGCCTTGATTGGATTACCAAATCTGCATTTCTAAAAGCTGGCCTCCTCAGTTTCTGCTTGGGGGCAGGGAAACTGGGGCTGTTTTCTGTCTGCTTTAAGAGCATGTTTCTCCATTTCTCCCTTTGGGGAAATATAATATCCTGCCTTTTTAATATTCCTCAAAACATTTCATTCTCCTAGGGTGGGGGGTTGTTCCCACAGGAACATAAAGGGATTGGAAGGAGAGAGAAATAAAATGACATGGACAATAATTTTCCATTGCCAGGGTTCGCAATTCTGAGTGCACAGACCTAAGTTAAAATCAGACCAGCGAACAATGGATAGGGTCATTGATATAATGATGGCCCGTTAGTGCCTCCTAAATTCCATTTGTTGATAAGCTATACTTCACTCTTAGTATTCCAAACAAAACCTTGGAGATTCAGACTGATGAGTTGCCAGCTGCACATAACCTAGGAACCGCAGTGGCGCAGTGGTTAGAATGCAGTACTGGAGGCTACTTCTGCTGACTGCCAACTGCCTGCAATTTGGCAGTTCAAATCTCACCAAGCTTAAGGTTGACTCATTCTTCCATCCTTCCTAGGTTGGTAAAATGAGGACCCAGATTGTTGGGGGCAATATGCTGACTCTGAAAACCATTTAGAGAGGACTGTAATGCACCGTGAAGTGGTATGTAAGCCTAAGTGCTATTGCTAACCTCATTCTGAAAATGAATGACTCTGAAACTGAGCTTGCAAAGGACCCTTGAAAGCTTCCTTTAGAGATTTCCAAAAGTTGTTCAACTCTATAATAATTCATAAAATGGAATGAAAAACCCATTAAGAATATGGCCAGGAAGCAATGTCATCAACAGTACTTCATATAAATTTTGCAGGAAAAAAATTCCTGAAATGGTATAAACAAATTAATAAACACTCTTACATATCTTTTTTTTCTATGTCATATCATTTAAAAACAAATATAATCACTCCAGCTTTCAAATCAAACTTGGCCCCTTATTTTCTTGTGGCACTAGTGATTTTTTTCATACCAGGAAATACAACAAGGTGTAATACAACGAAGTTTAACCAACAAAGAAACAGGCCATGCAGCATCTTTCCAGATCTGCTACCTACTCAGGGGACACACATCATTTATCCAAGGTCATAGGAATCAGCGATATTTCCCTTTAAGTGGGGAGGGAAGAAGAAACTTATGGATGAATTTAAAAGAAAATGAAAGTACCAGAAAAAAGACTGTTTATTGGGAAAAGACAACCTGTGAATGATCATCCAGGCTAATTGCAAATATTGACAATTCTGTCTACTTTTAACAAATTAGCAGGTTGCAGCTGCAGGAAAAAAAATACAAGTAAATAAAACACATGTTTATAGCACTTGTGGATTTTCTGAGACTCTTTATCAAATGTGAAAGACAAATGACAGTTCTTCTTATAACTATGTAGAGCAAAACAAGCAGCTTCAAGCAGCAAATAGTTGTCAGATAAAAAACAGTAGAGGGAACAGATATAAAGTATTCAATCTCTATACCCATGAGTAGCCTGCTCTTCTCAGAAGTAATGACAAACACTGTCATTTTAGCAGCACTAGTTCCTGGGTGCAGAACAGGTGGGGAGAACACGCTGTGAAGTTTTTAGAGAAAAAAGAAATATAACTGAGTGCACCTTTGTCAACCAGGAGCTACTTAGCAAGTATTCCTAATTAGGATGGGAAAGTACCTGACCTTCAACTCCCAGCAGAAACTGAATTAATAACTCCCAAGAAGCCAGTTCTTCGTCTTTTGATCATATCTTCTCATATTTATATTTGATGAAAAAGCTGTTCAGAAGAGGATATGTGTATTATTTATCTGGGACTGTTCAGTTGTAAACTGGATTGGGTTTTTTTAATGCATATAGAAGAAATAATGGCAAACTATCTTTACTTTGTTTCCAAGAAAGCTACAGAAGTATCATGAAGAATAGAGAATGATTGAAGGAAATTCTCTCTGTCTCTCTCTGTCTTTCACTGTATGTGTATGTATGTGTATGTGTGTGTGTATTGTGTGTGTGTGTGTGTGTGTGTGTGTGTGTGTGTATTCCTTAAGTTTTCGCGGGTACTTATATGTATGGTATTCAGCTTTGTTTGGGTATTTTCCCAAGTCATTATACTTGTGCTTTTAAAGTTGTAGCAACGTTTCGTCAGAATCTCATCTGCCATCATCAGGCTTCTGCATTGTACTAAAGTACTGACAGCTAATGGCTTCCACAAAAGCAAAATAACCAGCTTGATCCACAAAAACACACTGAGACATAATGGAGACCTAGAAGATGAACAGACCTATGGAACAGCTGTCCTGCCCTACATAAGAGGGACTACAGACAAAATCAGTAAGATACTACACAGGCATCACATCAAGACTGCCTTCAAAACAGACAGAAATATAGCAGCCATCCTAAGAAACCCCAAAGATAAAATTGACCTGGAAAACCAAGGCATATATGAAGTCCCCTGTGCATCATGCCCTGCTACAGAGGACAATTATATTTCCACCTTTCTTGCAATTCTGTCTTTAGCAAAAATAGCTGAAAGGAAAAAGTTCAAAATTCAGGGCTTTTTTTTTTTTTTTTTTAAAAATCACAATACCTTTATCTGAAATGGAACATGATTCTTGATAAAAGTTATTTTTTTTTTTCCATTTGTGCATTTTTCTAAGACGTCAACTCAACCTACAAAAAGGGAAGGGAAGGAAATTCCTTTTCAGTCAAGGAAATATTAGGTATGTACAAAGATCCGTTCAAAAAGAAACTGAAGGAAGTATTGCACTCTTTCTTTTCTTTTTAAAAAATTACCGTTAATTATATTTTTATTTTCTAAGATTGGTCTGTCAAAGAGGAAGGGTCACTTCTTCAGTCCTGTAGTTCATTATCACAGAATCAGAAGGTGGCACTATAGAATATATTTCCATTTTAATCATTTTCCCCCTTTAACTTGTCAGCTAGGTGAACAGCCTAAATAAGCCTATCTCGCTCTCGTGCTGAATTTGGAGGTAGAACTACAGGCTAAGGTATTTTTTCTGTAAGTACATGATGTCAGCAAGAGCTGCTAAGAAAGAATACAGAAGTGGGAGATGGAGATAAGATAGATCTTTGGGTTTCCACTCTAGAAGATCAACTTTCCTAATACAGTTTGAATCAGGATGTCATAATATGTATTTAATAAGGCTTTTTAGACATCTAAGGCTCACATGCAATTCTTAACCTCTTGAGAATAAATATTCAGGCAAGGATTAGAATTGCTCTTTCTATCATCAATTTCAATTTTAAAATTTCATAAAGTTCATAAAATTTCATAAAGTCTTTACTTTAGCCAGGTTGGATACTTTGCCCTCACCAGACCTTCTTGAACCTTTTAAGGGTAATCCTTTAAATCTTCAGTTATGTCCATGTTGTGATCGATGGATGGATAGACAGACAGACAGACAGACAGACAGATAGATGTAGAGAGAGATAGAGATATACACACACATAGATACATATGTGCATAATTATATATAAATGTATGTAATGTTTCCTTTATTCAATATTTTGTTTGTATCTTGCCTTGAAGTTGTAATAAATTTGAACTTGAATTGCTTTTTGATGCTGCTCATATTGCACATCTCTCCCACAAATGTACTCATGGGCAAAGTACAGTGCATGTAAACAAGAACATATTCATTGCTTTGTTTAAACATGGATTATGAATAGGTAATCGTGTATGAAAGTCAGTCTGAAATTCTGCCCAATAAAATAAAAATTAATATAGTCTGAAGCAAAGCTTTTCAACTCCTGCTAGGAACATTTCCTCTGACTTAACTTTCTCTACAGCTTGTAATGAATTTATAGCAGGGGTAGGATTCTACCAGGTCACACCTATTCCCTAGAACTGGTTGTTAACATTCTAAGCAGCTTGGAGAACCACCGGTAGTTAGAAGAAATTACTGGCCTAATCCTGTAAGGAAGGCAGAAAGGAAACATTCTCGTGTTGCTTACAGAAACTGCCTCTCTATCTCTTATTACATTCTTAGCAGGTCTAGACTTCCTGTCTCTGCAACGTCTCTGGAGGTTTTTTCCCTCCTTTGCTGGTCCTTTGCTTGTGTGGAGTGACCATTCAAAGTTACAATGGCACTGAAAACAGTGACTTATGACCATTTTTCACACTTACAACTGTTGCAGCATCCCCACAGTCATGAGAGACCAGGTGAGGAGATGCATGCCTCGATGTGAGTGATATTGAGTTGGCCACACCCAGCCAATAACATGACTACCAAGCCACGTCCACCCAGTCACATGACCACCAAGCCACGCCCACCAACTAAGCCACACCCACAGAACCAGTTGTTAAAATATTTGAATCCCACTCCTGATTTATAGTGATTATGAAATCAGGCATAAAATCAGCATGTTATATTTACATTTGAACTAAGCTGGCTTCATGTCAACTCAAAAGTCGTTAAACCCCTGTTAACAAACAACCTGAAATTTAGTTATCTAGCAAATCTGCTTCCTATATTTGATACACATGGCTATACACATATTTATATAGCCACCCATCTTATAACAAATTCTGGACAGTTCTCAATGAAAAAAAATGCTTTATTACAATATAAAAAGGACAGTTATTGTATGTATATGTCAATCAATCAATGTTGCTCTATTTCCTACTATATCAAAGCTAAACTATAACTATTGTCAAAAAATGGATGTACCAATGAAATATGTATTATATGCTAGTAATAATATTTTCTTGACCATACAACGGCTTTGAAGATTTCTTTTTATCTACCAGAGTTATGTCTTTCTTTTAAGTGAAAGCTTCCCATAATATAAGGCAGTATGATGGCTCAGCAATTAAGATGTTGGGCTTGTTGGTTGGAAAGCCAGCAGCTCAGATTTGAGACTCAAGTACCATGCAATAGGATGAGCTCCCATCCTCACTCCAACTCTGGCCAGCTTAGCAGTTTGAAAGCATGCAAATGAGAGTAGATAAATAGGTATCACTTCAGTGAGAAGGTAACATGATGTCATGCTGGCCACATAACTGCCGAAATGTCTTTGAACAGCACTAATTCAATGGTCTTGAAATGTAGATGAGCACCACCCTCTATAGTCAGCAACAACTAGTGAAGTAAAATCTGCAGGGACTCCTTTTACCCTTTCCCCTAATACAGCAATAGACTTATATGCCACTCCATAGTGCTTTACAGCAATCTCTGAGCAGTTTACAATGTCAGCATATTCCCCCTAACAATCTAGGTCCTCATTTTACTGACCCCGGAAGGATGGAAGTCTGACTCAACCTTGAGCTGGTCAGAATTGAACTCTAGGCTGTGGACAGAGTTTGCCTGCAATGCATCACTTTAGCCACTGTGCGCCATATTTGCATGAAGCTCATACAAATATTTATAATCCAGTTGAAACTAACATCAAATCATGAATTATATACAATCTCTTAGCATGGACTATTCCATTAAAAAGTTAATCATAATACACAGATGAAGCAAAGTTTATGGCAAAATAAATATAACATAAAAAGGAAAATTACATAAAAAGACACTATAGCTTGCCCAACCCCAGTCCATATGAACTGTAAATGCCTGTTGTAGTCTCATCTATTTCTAGATGTGTTTATTACAATATTGATATGACAGTGCAACCCTTCCTGTTTATTTTTTTATTTTTTACAAATAAAGGGAAATTATTGTCTTTTACTTCCATAGAGTGGTGTGGTGGCCTAGAAGTGGAGCTCTCGCCTAACAATCAGGAGGCTGTGAGTTTTATCCCAGGTAGAGGCAGATATTTCTCTCTCTGGACACACAGGGAATATATCTGATGAAAGAAACTCCACATTAGTGACAGGAAGGGCATCCATCCATTAAAACACTCTGCTAGCTTCTCTCAGTTGCCCGGATTCCACCCTGCAAGGGATTATGGGGTTGTTAAAATGATAATTGTGTTTTACATCCATCCAGGAACACAACAGGTGTTGCCCTTCAGAACTGCCAACAACATTTAGCAGTACCTCCAGCAAACTTGTCTGATAGTGAAGGAAGCTGGAAATTATAGTCTTGTTCTATGAGCACATCTATAATTCCTATTATTTATTTGTTTTTAATTTATATGGCTGGCCATCTCTTACTTCTGGAAAAATGAACCATCAAGAATGATAGTGGTCAATTGAGAACCAATATGGTGTGGAGGTTAAGGTACAGTTTGCATCTACCTTCAGGCATGAAACTTACTATTAATGGATATCTCAGTCAAATCTCCATCCCACAGAGAGCTGTTGTAGGGGAAAAAATGAGAATATAATTCTTATATCCACCAGCTTCAATTCCTGAAGAAAAGATGGGAAGCAATCAAATAAACAAGAAGAAAAATACAGTCCTATGAACATTTCCCAAGATATATGTTCCAATGTGTTACAATGTCTTTTGGGTGGAAAAAAACCTTAGAGTATGACAGTCAAGGCTAAATTCCATGCAACAATGGTTGCTGCTGCTGTTGTGCAGTTAGGAATCACAGTCACAATGGAGAATATAGCAGTATGCTAAGTGCTGTTATAATCAGTTTTAATTCTACATCCAATGCCTCAACAGCACTAAAGAACTGTAGTAATAGCCATTTAGGTCAGATCAGAGTCTCTGGCTGAAAATATTCTATTAATTTCCCCTGATATTTCTAACTTGCCATACACTGGCATGTTATATTGCCAATTTGTGATTTTAAAGCAATTGCCAGGGAGGCATATCTAGGAGTTGGTTTTAACTGCTTGTGGGTAAGTCCAATACATTTTTAGTTTGGTGGATAGAGCAAGTGAGCTGTTTGTTATTTCATGAAAATATCAGCTAGGAGTAGATCTAAATGAGTCTGACAGCTAAGAAATGGAGACAGGAACCATCCATTCATCTGACATGTCAAAACTATATTGTGCAAAACTGTTTCTAGAGGTCAAGGGGCAAAATTCACTTTGTCTGTCTCTCTCTCTCTCTGTCTCTCTCTATCTATCTATCTATCTATCTATCTATCTATCTATCTATCTATCTATCACTAGCTAGCTATCATCTATCTATCTTCAATCTATCTTCAATCTAACATCTTATCTAACATCTATCTATCATATCTAATATCTATCTATCTATCTATCTATCTATCTATCTATCTATCTATCTATCTATCTATCCATCCATCCATCCATCCATCCATCCATCCATCATCTCCATCCATATATCCATCCATCATCTACTTCACCTGCCACAATTAAAAATACTTCGTTCATTCAACAATATGAATGATTTTGCAACTGGGGCTTATATGTGAAAGAGCAAATGACATCAGATTAAAAACTATACTGTTTTATCAAGAAATGTGCGTGGGATTGTGCAAAGGCAGACATTTAGCAAGCTTCTGCAGTTCTTCATAGCAACTCTATCTTCTCCTAGGATTATGCAGAATTTTCCTCTGCAGCCCCAGCCTGCTTGATCTAGATTGAGCTTCTAGCTGTTTTTGATAACCTTTTAGAAAAAAATCCAAAGTGTTGCCCAGTCATACCAATGTTTATTCACAAACTGGGGCCCGAGCTTTTTGCAAAGATCCAATGTTTTGAAATGTAGCCATTAGATTTCCAACACTCTGGGTCTTCTAACATGGCTGCATGGTTCTGCAGCATAAGCACAAAATACTCCTTGTTTGTACAGTCTTGCTTATATGAAGCTAACAGTCATAAGGGTTACTCTTTTCTATTATGAGAAAATAGCAGCAATGATTAAATGACATGTTTAGAAAGCTGAAGGTTAATCCAGTGGAAACATGCTTTAATGAAATGAGGTCTGCATTTGTGAAAACAGCAGCAGATGTAACACTTCATGTATGAAATTCAGATTGGGAGGCACATATTTTAGCAGACTTGCTAAAATATGCAAAAATCTATTAAGTATTTTGTGTTGGTAAAATGTACAGATTTGTTCGTATCTCTTGAAAACAGTTTACTAACGCTGATTGATTTGCAAAAATTTCTATTTTTGAAACCTAAGAATGGACTGCAGCTTGGGAAATATTAGTGCTAAGTTCAGTGGGTAAAAATAGAGAAAAGAAAGGCACAAGTTCTGCTGCTATAAATGTTACTGATGTTGGAAGTTGAATTTAAAATAAATAAAAGAAAACTTTTCAAAAGACAGTTCCATTAAAGTTTGTATAAAGTAAGTTTCAAAATATAAAATCTGATTTTATCTGAATCAGAAACCAGAGCTGTGAGAAATAGGCATCCTGAAACTCTGGGTGACTCATTGCTCTGAGGAGTTAACTTCAGCATTCCCTCCAAGCCAAGGTTGCAGAGGCACAAGTCATGAAGGCTTCTGAGAAGTAATTGGGTTGGCTGAGGCCACCTTGGACTGGATTGAGTGTGTGTGTGTGTGTGTATGTGTGTGTGTGTGTGTAAGAGAGACAGAGAGAGAGAGAGAAAGAGAGAGGGAGGGATGGGGGGGAGAGAGAGAGGAAGGGTAGGAATAACATATATTACATTTATAAGCTACAAGCTAAATGAGGGAGGGAGAGCGGGAAGGAAGGAAGGAAGGAAGGAAGGAAGGAAGGAAGGAAGGAAGGAAGGAAGGAAGGAAGGAAGGAGAGAGAGAAAGAAAGAGGGAAAGAAAGAAAGAAAGAAAGAAAGAAAGAAAGAAAGAAAGAAAGAAAGAAAGAAAGAAAGAAAGAAGGAGGGAGAGAGGGAGGGAAGGGAGGGGGAGAGAGATTGAGAATAAATATCACACCCCGTTAATTATGGTTCCTTCCACCTACATATTTATCATCCATTCTAATTTTAAAATTTCAAAAGCCCTTCATGTTAGCCAAGTTGGATACTGTGCCCTCAGCAGGCCTTGGACCTTTCAAGGGTACTTCTATACATCTTCTGCTATGTCCATGTGTTGATGTTTCAATAGAAACTGTAGGTCTATCTGTTAAGTTTGAGCAATGAGAGGCTGAACCAGAGCATGAGTGCAACAATACTTTATTAAATAATAAAGGGCTGACCATGCTTGCCAAGCCTGGAACTGGCTCGCAGCAATCAGCGACTGGTTGGACCCCGCAGCCTGCTTTTATAGCTGGCTGCTGGGGAGAACCAACCAATGAGGAAAGGGGGAAGAACGCCCACTCAAAGTGAGTGGACCTGAGTGAGAACTCCTATAGTTCTCAGGACATAACACCCCTTCCCCCCAGATGCGAACATGCATAGTCTTTGAGGTAGGCAGGAGGTTTATGTTGGCGCCCGGAACGGCGTAGTTCTGGAACATTGTCTGTCCGTCCGGGGTCTGCCTGGGTAGGCAGAGTCGGCAAAGTGTCCCCAGTGTGCCCCTCGGTTTGGGCCTGCCCTGGGCTCGTAGGGTTGCTCTCTGGGAATGTGCTCTCGCAGGCTGGATCGGGCTGGTCAACTGTCTGGGCGCCGCTGTCTGTGTTCGGGCTTTCTGAACTGGTTGAAGGTGTGAGCTGATCGCCGGGCGTGATGTGGATGTGAGGCTGAGGATGAAACCTTCCCTCGTCTAGAGTCTCTGGGTCCCTGCTGGCGATGGTGCTGAGGCGTCTGCGCAGTTGGTCTATGTGCCTTCTCCAGACGCAGCCATCCTCCAGTCTGACCCGATATGATCGCAGCCCGGTGACGGCTACGATCTCACCTGGGATCCACAGGGGGTCTCCAGCGAAGTTCCTCGCGAAAACTGGCTCCTGTAAGATAAAATGTCTAACCCCGATGAGGAAGCGAGGGGAGTCAGGCAGTATTGTGGGTGTAGTCTGTCCAATACAGTCCTCAGGCGCCTGCCCATCAGGAGCTCAGCTGGGGACTTATTGGTGACTGAACAAGGAGTTGAGTGCTGGCTCATCAGAAACCGCGAGAGTTTGTGGTGCCAGTCATCTTTGTTGAACCTTGCCAGGGCTTCTTTGGTGGTCCTGATGGCCCTTTCAGCCAGCCCGTTACTGGCAGGGTGAAATGGGGCTGTGAAAATGTGGCGGATACCCAGGTTGGCAGCGAAACGGCTGAACTCAGTCGATGCGAACTGTGGGCCATTATCGGAGACGATGGAGTCGGGTAGCCCGTGCGTAACGAACAGGCGTGTCAACACATTGGTGATTGCTAGTGTGGTGGTCGTGGATAGCTGCGCTACGTCAATCCACTTGGAATAAGCGTCCACGACCACCAGGAACATCTTCCCATGCAGAGGGCCCGCTAGGTCGATGTGGATTCTAGACCAAGGGGCGCTGGCGTTTTCCCATCTAGTAGGGGTGGCAATGGGGGGAGCAGGACGGGATTCCTGGCAAATGTTGCAGGAACTTACCCAATTGACAATGTCCTCGTCTAGACCCGGCCACCACACGTAGCTGCGTGCTAACGCTTTCATTCTCACGATGCCAGGATGTCCCTCGTGCAACGCTTCCAGAACTCGGGTACGTGAGTGAGGCCGGGATGACCACTCGAGTGCCCCATAGTAGACAGCCCTGCAGACTTGACAGTTCCTGCATGCGAGTCTTAAAAGGTGTGAATTTGTTATCAACATTGCCACCCGGCCACCCCCTCCTCACCCAGTCGAGCACCTGGGCGAGTGTTCGGTCTGTGTTGGTTTTAGCAGCAATGTCCATGGCCGTGATGGGTAGGTCCAACTGGGTAATTTTGAAAATAGCGTGGACAGGAGCAGGGTCTTCAGCCGGGGCCGGCAAGGGGCAGCGACTGAGGGCGTCAGCGTGGGACAGTGTTTTGCCCGGGCGGTGTACCAGTCTGTAGGAGTAGGCTGCTAGGAAGAGAGTCCACCTTGTCATCCTAGGGGAGAGGACTTGAGGGGTCTGCTTGTCCCCGGCTAGGAGACCTAGGAGGGGTTTGTGGTCAGTGACCAGCTTGAAAAAATGGCCGAAAAGGAATTCGTGAAATTTTTTCACGGCTGCAACAGCTGCTAGGGCTTCCTTATCAATCTGGCTATAATTGCGCTCCGTGGTAGAGAGCGTCCTTGAGAAAAAGGCGATGGGAGCTTCGGCGCCATTGGGAAGCCTGTGACTGAGTACCGCCCCGATTCCAAAAGGGGAGGCGTCAGCTGCCAGTACTAAAGGGAGGCTAGGGTCGAATTGGATAAGTACCGCCTCTGACGTGATTAGTGATTTGACGGCATTAAAGGCATGGTCTTCCTTGTCCCCCCAGTGCCATGGTGACTTTTTATCCAGTAATCTGTGTAGGGGTTCAGCTACTGATGCTTTATGGGGCAAAAAGGATGTGTAAAAGTTCAATAGCCCCAAGAACGCCTGCAGTTCTGTTTTGGAGGTTGGAGTGGGTGCCTCGTGGATTGCCTTAACCTTGGACTCCAGGGGATGAATGCCAGAGGCGTCAATTTTATAACCCAGAAAGTCCACCTGTCTAGTGGCAATGGCGCATTTTTCTTTTTTCAATTTGAGGCCATGCTGTCTGAACCTCTCTAACACAGCTCGAACTCTTTGGAAGAGTTGGGGTCTGTCCCTGGCTGAGACTAAGATGTCGTCGAAGTAGGGTACTACACCAGGGAGGCCCTGCAAAATCCGCTCCATGAGGGATTGAAAAATACCCGGGGCCACACTTATGCCAAATTGGAGACGCTTGCATCGGAAGGCACCCCTGTGAGTGACAATTGTCTGGAGTTCCGCTGTTTGGTTATCTACAGGGAACTGCTGATATGCTTGAGACATGTCCAATTTAGCAAAAATGGTGCCTGGTTCGAATGTGTGTAATAAGTGTTGGATGACGGGCACAGGATAAGCGCTAACTTGCAGAAATTTATTGATTGTCGTCTTGTAGTCCGAGCAAATTCTCAGGCTACCGTCTTTTTTGAGGGGTGTGACAATGGGCGTCTCCCACTTGGCGAAATCTGTTGGCTCAATGACCCCTTGTTTTAATAGTTTATCCAATTCTGCATCTAGTTTTGGCCGAATAGCGAATGGGACCCTACGCGGTTTTAGTCTGATTGGGACTGCTTGGGGGTCAACCGAGAATGAGATGGGGGTACCCTTATAACACCCCAGCTCTTCGCTGAATACGTCTGAGTAATCAGCGAATAAGGAGTCAGTGTCTGAGGTTGAGACAGCATGGACTCCTGTTAGCCCTAGGCCGAGATGGGGAAACCAATCGAGCCCCAATAAGGTGGGTAGATTGCCGTTAACTACCACTAGAGGTAGGTGGCCTTTAAAAGCTTTAAAACTGACAAGGAACTTGCCTCTGCCGATTACAGGAATGGTCTTCCCCTGGTAGTCCTTCAGGCCAAACTGGCATCTCTGGAGCCGGCTAGTGGATAGGCTTGGTTGGAGCCTCTTAAGGGTGTTCCACGAGATAATTGAGAGCGCTGACCCTGTGTCAACCTCCATGCGGCACGGTTTACCTTCTAGGGAAACGGAGAGAGAAATTTTACTAACAGTGTGGCACGTGTGTTTGGCAAGGTGGTGCGTGCGACAGTTCAGTACTTGCCTCTGTGGTCTCGAGTGCGAGGGAGGGTGCCTTTGTGCTGCGCTTTGGGGGGCTTGGCAGACTCTCGCGATGTGTCCCCTTTTATGGCAGTTATTGCAGGTGGCTCCTTTAAACTTGCAGGTGGCCCTCTGATGAGATCCCCCAAAGGCTAGGCACAGGGTGATGTGCTTGGGAGGACCGCTGTTTTCTTGTCTGGCTCCTACCTGAGGCCGTCTGTCATTGGATAGGCGGTGGACTTCGTTTTCTTCACTTATGGGTTCCTCTGCTACCACCTCCTCGGAGTGGACTGGGAGTGATGTCAGCTTGGCGCTAGGGCCCTGGATTTCGGTGGCTGATGTTGTTGCCAACTCGGCTGCCAAGGCTTCCTCGACTGCTTGTGCGAGGTTGAGGTCTTTCTTTGCGAGGAGTCGCCTTTGCAGGTGGAGGTCCTTGACCCCGCAGACTAATTGATCGAGGAGCATGTCCTCCAGGTAGGTTCCAAACCCACAATGCAGTGCTGCTGTTCTGAGAGCGGCCATATATTGATTTATGGTCTCCTTGCTCGATTGCTTCCTCATACGGAAGGTGAATCTTCTGGCAATCTGTGAGGGCCTGGGGGAATAGTGGTTAGTGAGAATTTCAAGTAACTCTGACCACGGGCGTTTTCAACTCACGAGGGCCACGGCGCTGCGGCCGTATCGTGACGGTGGCCCCGCAGTAGATTAGGAAATACGATTTTTTCCGATGCTCCCCCGCATCCGCCAGGCCAACTGCATCGATATAATGATTGAAGCGGTTCTTATACGATTCCCACTTCTCCTCGTCTGGTTTAAACGCCGGGAAGACTGGATTGGAACTCATGGTGCTGGAACCGGTTGAATAACCTGAGGAAAAAATCTCTCTGGGGCAGCAGACAATGTTTTAGAGCCCGTGGTGGGCAAGTGCTTTCAGCTCGGGAGAGGCTGTTTTAAATCCTCTCTTTCTCTCTGGGTTAACCACGTTAGACTGTTAGCCGTTGATGGCGTTTGGTTTCGCGCCTGAGTGGGCGTCAGTGACTGGCTACAGTGCTGTGCTGTACCTTTTATGGTTTGAAATTCAAATGACAACCGTTTGAATTTCGCGCCTGATACAGAGCGGCTGCGGCTCGCAGCGCTTCACTTTCCCTGTAGCTGGGCTAACAAGCGGCTACAGACGCTTCTAACTTTCGATTCTGACCGCTCTCTCTGGCTGCGGATCAGCGTTTGCTCTTTTTGTTTGCTCTTTTTGTCGGCTGACCGCTCTCTCTGGCTGCGGATCAGCATTCCCTTATCACCGGCCGATCGCTCTCTCTGGGCTGCGGATCGGCGGCTAGTGACTCAGCGGTTGCATGGTGCTACTGGTAGCCATCCCATCCTCGTCGCCAGTGTTAAGTTTGAGCAATGAGAGGCTGAACCAGAGCATGAGTGCAACAATACTTTATTAAATAATAAAGGGCTGACCGTGCTTGCCAAGCCTGGAACTGGCTCGCAGCAATCAGCGACTGGTTGGACCCCGCAGCCTGCTTTTATAGCTGGCTGCTGGGGAGAACCAACCAATGAGGAAAGGGGGAAGAACGCCCACTCAAAGTGAGTGGACCTGAGTGAGAACTCCTATAGTTCTCAGGACATAACACTATCCTATTGTACTATTCCTTATATAAGGACTCTAGATAGACCCTTATACATCCTAACTTGAAGAAAATTTCAGGGAGGGAGTTTAATGCTACTGCTCTCAGATGAGGACAAAGACTGAAAACTAAGCTCTCAAGTCACACACTTCTATGCTACCACATATACACTAAGCTCCACCATTACTTAGAATCAAATCTCCTTATAACAGTATTTTACTTGGATTTCATTTAGTAACTATGTTCTCAATTATTTTTTAGTCTTCATTATACTTATTGCTTTATATATATATTTGTAGATTTTCACGGGTACAGGTATGTAGGTCTAGGTGTGTTCGGGTCTTTTCCCGTGTTAGATTAAGAGTATCTTGGTGATGTTTCAGCGAGGTCCCACTTGCCATCCTCAGGCTGGTGCTTTCGGCTTTCTGTATAGTGTTCGTCTATGAGTAAGACTTCACAGAAACGGCTGTGAAAGTCTGACTCACAGACGAACACTATATAGAAGCCTGATGATGGCAGATGAGATTCTGCCAAAACATTGCTGCAACTTTAAAAGCACAACTATAATGACATGGGAAAATACCCAAGCAAAGCTGAATACCATACATATAAATACCCACAAAAACTTAAGAAAACATATATATGTTTTCTTAAGTTTTCGAACACAATACAGAAGCCTGATGATGGCAGATGAGATTCTGCTGAAACATTGCTACAACTTTAAAAGTACAACTATAATGATGTGGGAAAATACCCGAACAAAGCTGAATACCACACACACACACACACACACACACACACACACACACACACATACACACATATGTACACACACACACACACACATTCATACCTATGCACACATATATAGAGTAGAATAAAACAAAACATTTTAGTCCATATTTCACTTGTACCTGGCCTTATAGCTGTAATAAAATTAAACACTGAAAATATAAGTTATATAAATTACATATATCTCTAAACAATGCTTCCTTGTAATTCCTTACATTGGGATGGAGCTGGGGCAACTGAATGGAGCTGAGTGTTTACTGGCTGGATGCCTTTCCTGTTACCAATGCAGAGTTCCAGCAGTGAGCCGAGAGAGGGAAACATCTGCCACTAACTAGGATCGTACTCACAGCTTGCTGATTGTGATGTGAAAGCTCCACTGCTAGGCTATTGCATCACCCAAAGTTAAAAAAAAGTAATATCTGAGTTTAACTCTGTATGTTTTATCAGTTTCATCCTAGTTGTGTTATTTTCACATGAACTGCGATCTCCCTTCCCTCTCTCCTCTTCATTTTCCTTTTTCTTTCCTACTGCTCTGGGCTCCTTTGGCCTGGATCTAGTTAGAAGATGCATGACCTTCTTCTCTGCTTCTAAGCAAACACTTTTCGATCTCCCTTCCTTTGCCTGTCTCATTTGCAAAAGCATACTTTGTCACTGAGTTGTCTTTAAAGAGGAGTGAGAGACTGGCTCTGGTAAGGGAGAGGATTCAATGGCACCTATGTGGCTTGTCCATGCACACAGCTGAAAGGGTAATATAGCTCACTTCAACACTCGCTGTCAAAGTGCTAAGGTAGAATCAAACCAACTACAATACATCAGCCAGCTTGCTTCATAAAAAAAACAAAAACAGGCTACCACAGATGTGCATCATCTATTCAGAAGCCCCTTTCAACAACCCCACTTATTAGACATGAGGCATTTCAGTACCTGTAATTCCTGTTGCAGAAAGACTATATTAGTAGGCAGTCAATCAGGATGATCTACATGCATGATCAAGCCACAGAGCGGAGAATGGCTAGGAAGAAGACTGTATAATATGGTTTAGCAACTGTGTCCTTGTCTCCTGCTTGCTTTACTCTTTCTCCCTTGGCAAATCTGCCTTTTCTTAATCCCTGTCATAAACAAACCCCATTGTATGAGGGAGAAACAATGTTGAAGAATGTTTTAGGTCAGGAGTGTCAAACTCGCGTCATCATGGTGGTGTCATGTGATGTATTGGGACTTTTTTCTCCTTCACTAAATCGGGAGGGGGGGCAGCACATGATGCATCCGGCCCACGAGCTGCGAGTTTGACACCCCTGTTTTAGATCAAAGTAAAGAGACCCCCTTTAAGGCTTTAGAATGCATAGAAACCACATGTTAACTATATGTGATCTAATGAAGCATAGTTTTGTGACTTTGCTATTTCTACTACACTTATACTTTCTAAGGCTCTTGAGAAAATGAAATAGAATGTTTTTATTTGTTTGTTTGTTTATTTATTTATTTATTTATAAACTTTGCACATTTCTATTTACATTGTTAACAGTATTTTGACATCAATTATACATATATTTACATTTATACCTATACACTAATTCTTATTTCTATGTTCTACCCATTTATACCATCTATCCCAAACTGCATAATATGTCAGTAAGGAAAAAAAAAATCTGTCAATAATAAGCAATATGTGGGGATGCAGAACCTCTTGGGTCAGTCCCACGAATATCCAGTTTAGTGAATATCACTGTCACTGATTTTTCCATGACATCACAGTGGATTGTCATGAGTGCATACTTAGTGCTCCCACATTGTATCGGCTACAAATCTGGTCTATAATTAGGTTGGAGAAAAGGCAATAAATACTATGGGAGGTAAATGCAGAGTCTGACTTGACTAAGGTAGTAGGAAGGAAGGGAGGGAGGGAGGGAATTTTGGATATAGATAGATGATGATAGATAGATAGATAGATAGATAGATAGATAGATAGATAGATAGATAGATAGATAGATAGACATGGATATGGATATGGATATGGATATGGATATAGATATAGATATAGATATAGATATAGATATAGAGATAGAGATATAGATATAGATATAGATATGGATATGGATATGGATATAGATATATAGATATAAATATCGATATATAGATATATATCAATGTGAATATGTTACTTGGAGATTTATTCCAGGAAAAGAGAGTGTCCTGATGTTCAGCTTATTTCGTTTTGTTATAAACAGACACTTGCATGCGTGACTTTTAACATTTCCCCCCTATCACTGGCATGGTATTTCAGAATAGGAAAACTATTTCAAGGCAACAAATGCTACTTGGCAGCCTGGCTGCCTGGTGCTTGAGTGATTTGCAGTCGTATATGAAAGGATTCTTGTCTGATCCTATTTTTCATTTCCAAGTTTTGGGGAACCCCTCTTTAATTGTCTCCTGCATAATTTGATAAGGGGAACCCAAATGCAAAACTGCTAGCATGACAGCATTAAGAGTTCGGTAATGGAAGGAGCCATGAAGGTAAAGCAACAGATAAGATTAGGGCCAAACGGTTCAAACGTATTATAGGGTACATTATGTATACTAGAAAGGTCAGAATCTAAACTCTTGACATGGCATCCACATAACCATCATTTCAAACTTGCTTGCTTATAGATAACCTGCTTCTCTTCTTCTCCAGCTGTGAAAGCTTCTCTGGCAATCAATATTTTTTTTTTCCAGCTAAAATGTTCTTTAGCTGTTTTAGATTGTTAAAATGCCATGAGTGCTTTTTTACGGAGTTGACTATAAGCTGTGGCAACCAAATCCTTCTGCAGTAGGGTCACAGTTATGAAGACTTTGCCCTCCTCCTCCTCCTCCTCCTCCTCCTTGCTCTCTTTCATTATTGAGAACACAAATTCATCTCAGATAGTCTCATAAAATATAGAAAAGCAAGGCTTCACTAACTTTGTTGCATTCTTTTTTTCTGAAAACTGATTCGCTCCCCTGTTAGTAAAGATCTTGGGTTTTTTTCCAGCTTTACAGGGTTTGATCAAGAAAATTTTTTTATCTGCAGTGTGGGTTTTATTAACAGTGTGCCTTTGCACATATATCTGGGAGTAAACCGTACTGAATTCATTACAGTTTACTTCCAAACAAAATGCTTAGGATCTAAGTGCAAATTTAAATAGTAGCTTATCAAATTTAATTTTAATTGTATATTGTCCAATGCACATGGGAGCAAATTGCAATTCCTTATGTTTCTCCATTGATACTGAGTCTCCTGTGTCCTGATATTTTCCATGGGAGCATGAATTAAACAGTACTAGCCAGCTGGCATAAAAAGAAAGTAGAGATAATCTTAACTATTAGCTCTCTAATCCTTGGAGCTCTTGTGTTTTTTAAAAACTTATGCAAAGGACTGGAGGAGAGAGGGGGGAGGGAGGGAGGGAGAGAGAAAGATGTTCAGTCATCAAAACTACTTCTTTGTCTTCTACAAATGAGACCTTTTCTAAGTGAGATCCCTCCCTAGATCTCAATTCTCTCCATAAATCAAAGGGTCTTTTCATTCACAGTTGCTAAAATAGTAATGCAATCAGTACAACTTGCCAAATGCCAACATTGTTCTGATGAACATCAACTCTCTGGTTGTGTCCAGACATAACAACAAATATTTTTTTTCCAGACTGTTGTTAGACGTGTGTGTGTGTGTGAGAGAGAGAGAGAGGGTGGTGGTGGTGTTTTTGTTGTTTTGTTTTGTATTATGCATAAAATAAACCATTTGCATGATGTTAAGATTTCTATTTTTATTGCTTTTCCATTCATTCCTCCTCCATCAGAGTGGTATTTGGAAAGTTCCTCTTTATCATCTTCTGACCATTTTACTTGACAGTGACTCTTTCAACACCCCACAGTGACCAAAGTTTGAATCGGAGTTTAATGAGATTAGATTTGAATGTGGATTTTGACTTCCCTTTGGGGCATCAAGGCTCTGTGCTTTCTCAGACACGCTACCTAATGGAATTTCTTTCATAACAACATTTGTTAATCTGCCACATGTTATCCTCACCTCTGTAGTGAATACACAAACTATAATTGTGATTAATATACTTAGGATATTAATTGGATACATTTCCATTTTGGCAGTTTAGAGGTAGAATGGAAAAGTTAAGCTGCAACCCGTGTGTGTGTGTGTGTGTGTGTGTGTGTGTGCATGTATGTTTGTGTGCGTGCCCCAGGGGGGAGGGAGAGAAACACTAATTTGTTCCATCCCACTGAAACTCAGATAGTCAATGCTCACGTTTGTAATGTAGCAACAGAAGAGATGAAAATAGTCTATAAGGAATAAAATTCAGCATAGATGATTAGCGGTAATGTTGACCCTAAGTATATTTGCATTTTTAATAGCAATAAAAATGCTGCTGTTACATTTACATATTTTACAGCTGCATATTAGAAACAATTACACATTAAAAAAAATAGATTAGAAACAATCAACTAATTCACACACTCAGCTCATTATTGATACTTCATTGTATCAACTAAGAACATCAAGATTATATATATTATATATTAAATTCATCCTGTCTATTTTAAGCTCTTGAACTTCTCAGAGGTTTAAGTAAATGATGAAGAAAAGCATGTTTTTTATTTGGCTGTCTGGAATAGACTTATCATGGGAAACAGAGTGAGGTTATGGGTTACACATTACTTGGCTTGCTAAACAGCTATAGGTTCTTGATTATACTTTGAGGCACTGGGCAGTATTGTGGTCATTTAACTGCTCAAGTTGGGATAAAAAAACTTTCAAATGCAACACTGTACAGCAACATTTTGATCCATCAAATTTTTTTTCCAATGGTTAGAAAAAAAGAAAAAAAAATAACTAATGAAGTGCAGGCTGAGTTTTTTTGTGCCCTTAACACAGAGGTCTTTAAACTTGACAGCTTTACAACTTGTGGACTTCAACTCCCAGAATTCCTTCTCCAGTCATGTTAGCTCAGGTTTCTGGGACTTGAAGTCCACAAGTCTTAAACTTGCCAAGTTGAAGACCCTTGCTTTAACATATCTATCAATGAAATGAATGTACCTAATTATAAATTATTATTTTGATTGCTCATTGTACCCTATGACTATCATTAAGTGTCATACCTTATGATTGTCGACTCTTGGTGAATGTATCTTTTCTTTTATGTATACTGAGAGTATTTACACCAAGAAAATGTGTTCAATCACACTTGTGTGTCCACTTGGCCAATAATGTATTCTGTCTGTGTGTGTGTGTGTGTGTGTGTGTGTGTGTGTATCTGTCTCTGTCTCTCTGTCTCTGTCACTCTGTCTCTGTCACTCTCTCTCTCTCTCTCTCTCTCTGTCTCTCTCTCTCTCTCTCTCTCTCTCTCTCTCTGTGTCTCTCTGTGTCTCTCTCTGTTTGTCTCTGTTACCTCTGTCTTTGTCTCTGTCTCTTTCTCTGTGTGTGTGTCTCTCTCTGTCTCTGTCTCTGTGTGTGTGTGTGTCTGTCTATCTCTTTGTCTCTCTCTCTCTCTATGCGTGTCTCTCTGTCTCTCTGTCTCTCTCTCTCTCTGTCTCTCTCTCTGTCTCTGTCTCTCTGTCTCTCTCTCTGTCTCACTCTCTGTCTCTGTCTCTCTCTGTGTGTGTCTCTCTGTCTCTCTCTCTGTCACTCTGTTTCTGTCTCTCTGTCTCTCTGTGTGTCTCTCGTCTTTCGCTCTCTCTCTGTGTGTGTGTGTCTCTCTGTCTGTCTCTCTGTCTGTCTCTCTCTCTGTGTGTGTGTGTCTCTCTCTCTGTGTGTGTCTCTCTCTGTCTCTCTGTCTTTGTCTCTCTCTGTGTGTGTGTGTCTGTCTCTCTGTCTCTCTCTCTCTCTTTCTATCTCTCTCTCTCTCTCTCCCTGTCTCTCTCTCCCTGTCTCTCTCTCTGTGTCTCTCTCTGTCTCTCTCTGTCTCTGTCTCTCTCTCTGTCTCTGTCTGTCTCTCTCTCTCTCTCTGATAATCTGCATTAAAGTGGTCAGGTTACAGTTTCATCCAGTTTAAGGCTAAGACTGACTCTGAAGTGCTGTCTAAGATTTCTCTCACCAGAGGGCAGGACAGGAAACAATGACTGGAAACTAATCAAGGAGAGAAGCAACCTGGAATTAAGGAGAAACTTCCTAACAATGAGGACAATTAAGCAATGGAACAGCTGGCCTCCAGAAATCGTGGGTGCTTCATCATTGGAGGTTTTCAAGAAGAAACCAGACAGCTACTTGTCTGAAATGGTATAGGGTCTCCTCCCAGAGCAGGGGGCTGGACTAGAAGACCTCCAAGGTATCTTCCAGCTCCTATTCCTATTCCATTCCATTCCATTCTATTCTATTTTATTCATTTCAGGCAGAATAATTCATCTAGCTACATGGAGATTCCAGGGAGTCAACTTTGGAATAGAATCTCTGAATTTATTAAATATATTGTGTTACTGAATTGCAGATTGACCCTTTCAGTCATTAAATTACAGTTCCCCATTTCAAATGTAATGGCAAATTGTAGTTTGGTTAAACCAAACTGACAATTTGTTAATGGTGTTTTATTATTCACATATTTAGGGTCTACTGGTGTGTAGAAAATCTTTACATTGTTTAGTAAAGTTTACACACATCTCTGAAATGCAGCAGTCCAGTTATTACATTCTACTAAAAGTTGAATTGTCTTTTGTCTCAGAGGCTGTTGATAAAAACTGCAGTAAACCAAAGATCTGCAAACAATCATTTTGCAAAGATGCTGTTAATTACTTACCCCACTTTTCTCAAAAGGAAATTGATGAAGCTGAACCTCTCTTTGTTCAAATAAAATAAAATAAAGGCAAATTATTTCACAGAAGCAAAACAAACTACTTATGTCCTAATTAAACATTAGTTACAAACTCAAGAAACCAAACCATCAAAATAACCAAAGTTACATAGCTATTGAATATATATAATTCACTCATTCTAAAACCTAAAAAACCCTTTCTTAGTGTAACAATTGCTAATTTCTGAAGCAATGTCAAGTACTTTTTCTGGTGTCTTTTCTGAATGCCAAGTAGCAAAGAATAACAATAAATAACGATTCAAATAACTTGATTGTACTGACATTTCTTTAGAATTCAATGATGTGATTACAAGTATGCACACTAGGAAATGGTATTATGATATTGTTGTGGAGCGGCGGAAGGAACGAGGCTAAACCAGAGTGAAACGTAAGAAGGCTTTATTGCAGTGAATAAAGGGTTGCCGTGTCTGCCTTCTTGCTAGGCAGACTAGCTGGCGGCAACGGGGCTGGCACTGCTCGACAGCCGCCTTTTATAGCCGGCTGTCAAACGGTGCCAGCCAATGGGAGCGGCTGGTGCTCCCGCTCAAACAGCGGACCTGGTTGGGGACTCCAACCAGTCCCAAAGACATAACACTCCTTTCCCCCAGCTGGGAGCATGCGTAGTCCTTCAGGTAAGTTGGTTGTCTGCGCTGGCGGCAAGAACGTCGCAACCTGGGCAAGCTGCTGGCTGGCGTCAAGTCCTTGCCCCCAGGAATCGTCTCGGAGGTTGTTGGGGAGTGGGCTCGGTCAGGTGTGGTGCTCTGTGGATCAGGTAAGTCCCCATGTTCGGACTGACCTTTGTGAGTCGGTAGGTCCGGCCGGCAGACAGGTTCGCTTGGCTGTTGGTTCGGTGTCCCTTGTTGGTAGCTCGGGCCCTCCAGCAAACTCTCCTGGTCGATGGGGTAGATGGGTCCTGCAGGGAGCTTCCATCTGGGTAGGCTGGTACCGGCAGGGAGTCCTCGGTGCTAGGAGGTTGGGCTGGGTTGGTATCCGTTGTGCTTCTCCATCGCCTTCTGAGCTGGTCCATGTGTCTACGCCACAGGCGTCCATCTTCCAGGAGGACCCTGTAGGATCTAGGACCTGTGACTGACACAACTTGACCTGGTACCCACAGAGGATCCCCTGCATAATTCCTGGCGTACACCAGGTCATGCAAGGCAAAGTCCCTGACCAAACTGTCAGATCCCAAAGGGGTGTCTGGGCAGTAGTGGGGGTGCAACCTGTCCAGGGTGGTCCTAAGGCGTCTCCCCATCAGGAGCTCGGCAGGGGATTTGTTTGTAGCGGTGCATGGCGTCGTATGTTGGCTCAGGAGGTAACGTGACAGTTTGGAATGCCAGTCTTCCTGGCCAAACCTGGCCAGTGCCTCTTTTGCTGACCTGACTGCCCTCTCAGCCATCCCATTGCTAGCGGGGTGAAAGGGGGCTGTAAGGATGTGTCTGATGCCCAAGTTGGCAACGTACATGCTAACCTCACACGACGTGAACTGGGGGTCATTGTCAGACACCAGCGTGTCAGGGAGCCCATGGGTAACGAAGAAGCGGGTCAGGGCCTTAACAATTGCTTGAGTGGTTGTCGAGGGTAGTAGGGCCAAGTCTATCCATTTGGAATAAGAGTCTACTACAACCAAGAAGGTCCTGCCATGTACTGGTCCAGCCAGGTCGATGTGCAGGCAAGACCAAGGACCACTAGCACTCTCCCACTTGGTAGGCGTAGCTGCTGGTGGGGCAGCCCTGGTTTCTTGGCAAGGTTGGCATGAGCTTACCCAGTTGGAGATTTGGGCATCCATGCCGGGCCACCAAACGTAGCTACGGGCCAGAGCCTTCATCCTTACGATGCCTGGGTGGCCCTCGTGAAGTACCTTCAGGATGGGTACACGAAGAGTGGCTGGGATGACTACCCTTGTCCCCCACAACAGACATCCTTGTAGTTTCAATAATTCCTGCTTACGGGTTTTGAAAGGAGCAAAGTCAGTGGTGTATTGTGTTTCCGGCCACCCCCTTCCCACCCAGTCCATAACTTGGGCAATTATTCTGTCTTTTTTTGAGTGTGCAGCAATGTCCTCGGCTGTAACCGGCAATTTAAGTTCGTTAACTTCAAAAATGGCATGAACAGGTGCTGGGTCTTCGACTGGGACTGGTAGGGGGCAGCGACTAAGGGCATCGGCGTGACTCAAGTTTTTTCCAGGGCGATGCACCAACTTGAATGAATAAGCGGCCAGGAACAAAGTCCACCTGGTCATTCTAGGTGATAGTACCTGCGGGGTTTGCTTATCCCCTGATAACAGCCCCAGGAGTGGTTTATGGTCAGTTATAAGTTCAAAATGGTGCCCAAACAAAAATTCATGAAACTTTTTTACTGCAGCTACTGCAGCCAAGGCCTCCTTATCAATTTGGCTGTAGTTCCTTTCTGCAGTAGAGAAGGTCCTAGAGAAGAAAGCGATTGGTGCCTCGGAACCGTTGGGCAGCCTGTGACTCAGAACAGCCCCAATCCCAAAAGGGGATGCATCAGCAGCTAGGACCAGGGGAAGTCGTTGATCAAATTGGATTAAGACTGCATCAGACGTGAGTAAGGACTTGACTGACTTGAAGGCAAGGGCTTCTTTGGGTCCCCAATGCCAGGGGGATTCTTTGTCTAACAGTCTGTGTAAGGGTTCAGCAATAGATGCTTTGTGCGGGAGAAATGAGGCGTAAAAGTTTAGTAGCCCCAGAAAGGCTTGGAGCTCCAGCTTGTTAGTTGGTGTAGGCGCCTCGTGGATAGCCTTTACTTTGGATTCGACTGGGTGAATGCCAGAGGCATCTATCATATATCCCAGAAAGTCCACTTGCCTAGTGGCGATGGCGCACTTCTCCCTTTTAAGTTTGAGGCCATGCTGCCTAAACTTCTCTAGGACTGCTCTGACCCTTTGTATGAGCTGAGGTCTGTCAACTGCTGAGACTAAGATGTCATCAAAATAAGGGACGACCCCTGGGAGACCTTGGAGAATCCTTTCCATGAGTGATTGGAATATGCCTGGGGCTACACTTACACCGAATTGTAGGCGTTTGCACTTGAATGCCCCTCTATGTGTGACTATGGTTTGTAATTCAGCTGTCTGATCATCAACAGGGAACTGTTGGTATGCCTGGGACATGTCTAGTTTGGAAAAAATGGTGCCGGGTTCGAAGGTGTGTAACAGGTGTTGAATAACAGGAACAGGGTAGGCACTGACCTGCAGATAACGGTTGAGGGTGGTTTTATAGTCTGTGCAGATTCTTAAACTGCCATCTTTCTTGAGTGGGGTGACTATGGGGGTCTCCCATTTGGCAAAGTCAGTTGGTTCCAACACCCCTTGCTTTAGTAACTTATCTAATTCTAAATCTAACTTGGGACGGATGGCGAAAGGCACTCTGCGTGGCTTAAGGCGAAGAGGAATTGCTTGGGGTTCCACAGAGAAGGAGATGGGGGTGCCAGAATAACAGCCCAGCTCGCTGCTAAAAACATCAGAGTAATCTGAGAATAGGGCGTCTACGTCAGAAGTTGAGACAGCATGGATCCCAGTTATACTAAGGCCGAGGGAGGGGAACCAATCTAGCCCAAACAGACTGGGGAGGGCACCATTAACAACCACCAAAGGCAAATGGCCTTTAAAGGCTTGGAAATGAACTAAAAACTTGCCTTTCCCGAGGACAGGGATGTTCTTGCCTTGGTAGTCCCGCAGTGTCAGGTGGCATCTCTGCAGCTTCTTCTTCGAAAATCTGGGATGAATCTTCTTTAGGGTTTCCCAGGAGATGATTGAAAGTGCAGATCCCAAGTCTACCTCCATCCTGCAGGGCTTACCTTCTAAAGAAACAGAAATACTGATTTTATTAGGAGTTTGGGAAGTTTGGTTAGCGTGGTAGCAGGTATAGCAGTCCTCCACTTGCCTTTGGAGATTAGTAGGTGGTGGAGATCTTTGAGGAAAGGTTCGCCCTGCTTGGCAGATTCTAGCGAGGTGGCCTTTCTTTTGACAATTCAGGCAGGTGGCGTTCTTAAACCTGCAGGATGCCCTAGAGTGGGAGCCCCCGCAAGCTAGGCAAATGGAAGGTTGCTTGGGGGCGAAGTTGTTTCTCTGCCCTGCTCCTACCTGTGAAGGCTTTTGTTGCTTAAGGCGGTTAATGTCTGTTGAGTCTATGGGGTCTTCTTCAATGGAAACTTCCTCTGAATGAATAGTGGAACTGCTGGGTTTTAAAGGAGTTCCTTGAATTTCAGCTGCTGATTGGGCAGAGAGTTCTGCAGCTTGGGCTTCCTCCACGGCTAGAGCTAGGTTTAAGTCCTTTTTTTGCTAGCAAACGTCTTTGCAGCCTAAGGTCTCTAACCCCACAGACGATCTGGTCTAATAACATGTCTTCTAGGTAGTCTCGGAAACCACACTGTAAGGCAACTGTCCTCAGGGCTGCCATATACTCATTAATTGACTCTCCCTCAGCCTGCTTTCTAGTTCTGAAAGCATATCTCCTGGCTATCTGGGATGGTTTAGGTGAGTAGTGGTTGGAGAGAATCTCTTGGAGTTCATCCCAGGGTATGCTCCTGATAGCGCGAGGGGCGACTAGTGCTGTAGCGGTGTCGAAAACCACAGCCCCACAGTAGCTGAGGAAGTAGGATTTTTTCCTGTGCTCAGCAGCGTCTGCTAAACCGATTGCATCGAGGAAGTAGCTGAAACGGTTTTTGTATGAGTCCCACGTTTCCTCGGTTGGCTTGAATGGTGGGAATGTCGGGTTGGCATTCATTTTGGAAACAGCAGGCTCGTCCCCTTCAGTCTTGATTCAAAATTCGCGTTCTTAGAAGAGCGCTTGCGGCTGCGCTATCAGGCGGTGTCAGTCTCTCCGGCTATGGAGGCTTTTGAATTTCACGCCCTTAGTGAGCGCCGGCGGCTGCGGCTTCAGCGCCCGAGACTTCGCTCTAGTGACTACAGCTCAGAAAACCTCAAAGGCTTTTTGAATTTCGCGCTCTTTGTGAGCATCGGCGGCTTCAGCACCTGTGGCTCGCTCTTTGTGGCTTCAGCTCTTCAGAATCACACTACTGGTAGCCTCTGATCACATCCCGTCCTCGTCGCCAGTGTTGTGGAGCGGCGGAAGGAACGAGGCTAAACCAGAGTGAAACGTAAGAAGGCTTTATTGCAGTGAATAAAGGGTTGCCGCGTCTGCCTTCTCGCTAGGCAGACTAGCTGGTGGCAACGGGGCTGGCACTGCTCGACAGCCGCCTTTTATAGCCGGCTGTCAAACAGTGCCAGCCAATGGGAGCGGCTGGTGCTCCCGCTCAAACAGTGGACCTGGTTGGGGACTCCAACCAGTCCCAAAGACATAACAGATATAATACTGTTGGATCGGTGGATCGGGTCACATAAGAGGCGAGACGCGAAAGTGAACAATCAGCTCTTTATTGAAGCATCTGAACAAGGACAAATTAAAGTGTGCGAGCCACTTGGCTTTATACAGCCGGCCGGCGGCTCGGCGGCCAATGGCAGCGCTTTGAATCTCCCGCGATCGGCTTGGCCAATCGCGGTAGATTCTTAGCGCTCCAATCACAGTCATTCAATGGACCAATCGGGTTGCGGTCCGGGTGGACCAATCAGAATGCGAGTCTTCAAGAATGTTAATACAGAACAAATACTATTTAGTGACACTTTATAAAGCCTTAGTAAGAGCATTCTTGAAATACTGCATTCTGTTTTGGCCACCACATTATAAAAAAGATGTTGAGACTTTGGGAAGAGTGCAGAGAAGTACAACAAAGATGATTAGAGGTCCGGAGGCTAAACATATGAAGAATGATTGAAGGAATTGGGTATGGTTAGTTTAAAGAAAAAAAGGACTGAGGTGGCATGATAGCAGTATTCCAATATTTGAGGGGCTGTCATAAAGAAGGTCAACCTATTTTCCAAAACACCAGAAGGCAAGACAAGAAACAATGGAAACTAATCAAGGAGAGAAGCAACATAGAACTAAACAAATTTCCTAACAGTGAGAACAATTAACTAGTGGATGTCTCCAGAAGTTGTGGGTGCTTCATCACTAGAGGTTTTTAAGAAGAAATTGGACAGCCCCTTGTCTGGAATGGTACTGTCATGTCCTTGGTGGAGCTGGACTCTGAGGGAGAGGAGGAACAGCCAACAGGGAGTGGAAGTGTGGCTTCAGAGGTTGTGGAGGAGGCTGGGGAAGGGCAGAGGCCAACTGGGCAGTCAGAGGAAGAACTAGGCCCATCCCCTCTGCATCCTAGGACATGCAGGGAGGAACTGAGAAGGCAACAGCTTGGCTTACGAGAGAGAAAGTGGCCATGATCCTCCTCATTGGTTGCAGCTGGGGAGAATAGTATATAAGAGAGACGGTTAAAACACAAGGTTGCCAGAAGCAAAGTGTGCATTATTTTGGGCTGAAGTTATCTTGGTTGGCGTCCTTCCAACAGACTGTGCTTTGTTATCTCCTTGAATATGGTCATTATTTGCCCTAGTCCGTTGTGGAAATTTTGTCATTGTAGTTTGTTTGGTTTTTTTATTTCACCTCTATCTGCTCATTAAGTTCGGACTGTATTGCTTTCTTTTGAAGACTATTTTTGAGTACATTTTATCTCCAACTGAGAATTATTGAACAGTGAGGCCAAGTTGGAGGCATTAAAGGACATTGATTTATGTTTTGGATTTTGTTACGTCTGTGTTACACTCTGAGTCATCACATCTCCTGCTTGTTCAGGGGATTGGACTAGAAGACCTCCAAAGTCCTTCCCAGGTCTATTCTGATTGAACTCAGGATCTGAAGCAATTGTACAGACTCATTTTTGGATCTCCAGCCCTCAGGAAATCTCACTGCAAGACCATCTATTCTGTCCATTGCCATTAAATTTTACGGAGACATTTATCTGTCTCTGCCAGATTCATTTTTGCATTTCTGCAAATATATATATTTAAAACAGAAATGGCTGTGAAAAACTGACTCACAGACGAACACAATATACAAGCCTGATGATGACAGATGAGATTCTGCCAAAACGTTGCTACAACTTTAAAAGCACAACTACAATGATGTGGGAAAATACCCGAACAAAGCTGAATATAAAAATATAGGTCTAGGTGTGTTCGGGTCTTTTCCCGTGTAAGATTATCTTACACGGAAAAGACCCGAACACACCTAGACCTGCATACCTGTACCGTGAAAATCTATGAAATATATATATATATATATTATATATATATATATATATATATATATATATATATATAAATATATATATATATATATATATATATATAGACAGAAGCCTGAAGATGATGAATGAGACTTCATCGAAACGTTGCCTAGATACTTCGAATCTTACGCGGGAGAAAACCCGAACAACCAAAGATATATATATATATATATATATATATATATATATATATATATATATATATATATATATTGTGTGTGTGTGTGTGTGTGTGTGTGTGTGTGTGTGTGTGTATGCATATGCATTTCTGTATTGTGAAATAAATTGGGACTATATCTTGTGAAGGATTTAGCATGATAAATGAATGTGAGTGAATTGTAACTCTTGGTTTTTTTTTCATAAATTATATGTATGTTGGGTTGGAACTAAGGTGGAAAAAAGCTGGCCAATCTGATTAAAGACCTCAAAGCAAGCATGTAAAAGAATTGAGTATGAAATATTCAGAGATCAAAAGAAAAAATAATTTCAAGTAATACTTTAATAATTATTAAGAACTATTTAATTCTATGCATGTTTGTACCACATTATACATGAACTTTTGGAAATGGGAAGACAACAATTTTACTAATGAGCTTCTTCTAGAGTTGGCGTGGGGGAAAAACATCCAGCACTTGGTTCAATACAGTTATGTTATGCTTTGATCAATAGTTCAAATATTTGTTTGCAATGAATACAAATTTTTAGCATTTTCTCCCTCTGTTTTGGTGGCTGGTGGCAGGAGTTGGGAATCCAATTAAAAGTGTACATCTGCATCTACAGCTTGATCAGTGTATCTTTATCCTCTCTGATCTCCCCAGCCTTTGTTTATTTAAGGCCTTCATTTCTATAGAACAGTTATTTATAGAGGCATAGGTATAATTATCAAGGAATCTATGGCTATCATTTTTATTTTCACAATCCCTCCAACAGGATTGCATCCCTGAGAGGTTTGGTTGGCACAGATTGGCTTGCCTTCAAAAGTTGTGGGTTCTCCATCATTAGAGGCTATTCAAAAGAGACTGGGCAGTCATTTGTCTGAAATAGTATAGGATTTCCTGCTCTTCTAGTCCTGCCTAGTCCAGGGCTGGACTAGAAGACCTCCAAAGACCCTTACAACTCTGAGATTCTACAGTTTCTCTCCTTGCTTTCAGCACTTCTGCAGGAGAAGCCAAAAAGAAGGTGAAATTAACCATTGTTCTTTTTAAATGCTATCTTTAGGCTGTTCCCTGGAAAAAACAAGAATGAGTTATAGAAATTATAGCAGTTTTCATTCTTCGGTATAGAGTTTTTCTCTGTTTCTGACTGATTAGAAAACATTACATTGCCTAAGTTTTATTTTACTGTCCTTTTCCACTAAGCAAGATTATACAACCTACTTCTTAGTTCCTTAAAAAATGTACATTTGATGCTGCAGCCAAAAAGGCAGATAAAGTACTCTGCTGTATCATCTATTATTTCTCTAACATTCTTCTAAGCTTACTTTCGAGAAGATAAGTTAATTTGTCCGCAGGACACACAAATGATTGCAATTTCCGTGGCATGTTAAATTCTTAAGTGCAATTAAGCAATGTTGTATGAAGTGACACAACATTGTAAAGGTTGCTTTGATGCTTTGTAAGGGCTGATGCTGCCCAAGTGCATTTTAGCCATTTTGCACTTGCATTCGTTTTTATCTATATTTAATATAAGTGTAGGTTATATTTCCACTGCCAATGAAGCGCTTCACTTCTTTGCTTTTTACATTATTCATATCAGATTATAATTGAGTTCCAGTGGCTTAAACCACAGAAAATAGATTACATTCTGTAGAGCTGAACTGCATTTTAGGTTAATAGAAAACTGATTTCCTTTTATTGTTGGGTGGGGATTTTTGTCTGCTACTTACAAACATTGTAGTTCACCCAGGGTTACATTAACATGCCAGAGAGGTGATTCTGTTAAGAGGCATTACAACACATGGAAGAGTATATGCAATAGATTTTTGGAACAAAATTATAATGACATTTTCTACTTCCTGCATTTTGACTGCTAAGAATTGCATCACTAAGTATGATGGAGAACAAGGAACATAAATGTTTATGTTTTAGTATTATACTAAAGTAATAGAATATTACAGCGAATTAGGTTTTAGCTGTTGTATTAATTAAGATATTTTATAGGTATAGTGGTTAATGAAGATAACGGACCTGCTTTGGGTACAACCTTAACATTATGCTTACTATGGTGTGAATAGTGAATTATTCAAAAGGAACAAAACAACTTAATGAATAGTATTTTAGTTCTTGCTTTAGTCCTTGATGAATCTTATTTTTACTCATTATTGGTAGGGACTTTGCATTCATTGTCGTTTTATAGAAAGTCTCTGCATTTCTGTTTGGGATTTAGAGTTTTTGTTGTAAAACTGCCTATTGTACTGGTTAGTGCCACAGATAAAAATAACCTAAGGAATATATCTGAAATGTCATCAAAAATAAACCCAAAGGACAGTGGTGGATATCTTCCATTTCATGAGTTGTACAGTGGGTGAAAGCTTAGTAAAGGGAGATAAGGGGGAATTTCCTGGCAATGAGCACAATTAATCAATGGAACAGTTTCCCTCCTGGAATTGTGGGTGCTCTATCGCTAGAGGTTTTCAAAAATAGACTGCTCTGTGATAAGGATTCTTTGTTGCTCCACTCCTTTTGTTCCCCCTTCGCTAATGTGCAAACTTACTAAAGAGCTCTGCCAAGTGGGCCTAGCAGCAGAGGAACATCCCTTGTAGCCAGGGTAAATCATGATCCTTCCAAGAGCAGTGGGATAAGCTAACTTGTTATACTTCGCACAGTGGGACATACAGCACATATATGGAAGATCTGATGGCACATCTCTTCAGTGACTTCCTCACAATTATGTACTGCTAGGATATTTTTAAATAAGGTATCAGCTCCAACATACACAACATCTCATATCTTCGCAAAAAACTTAGGAACCTAGATAGTTCACTATGTACCTCTATGTTCTTTTTTTCTTTTCCACATTGCTTCTAACATTACTCTTCCTCCCCTTTGTAGGTGACAGATTAGGGAGCTCATGTTTGTCTCTTTATCATTATTGTTATAAATAGCAAAACAGATAAAAGGCTAAAAGGGAGAATGATTACATTCCATTTTGCAGCAGCTTTTTAAGCCAGCCTTTTTAAGCCAGCTTGAGTGTGGAAGAGTTCCATCTTATGAAAGAGAAAAAGTGAACTTCATCAATATATCTCCTTACCAGTTCTTCTCCAGTGATGCTACAGCATGTGTGTATGAAAGAGAAAGTGAAAGTTAAAAAAAAGGTCCAAGTACACTGTAGGTAAATAAATAATTCTGTGGCGATACAAAAGTTTACAGAGCTACTGGGACCCTATACCATGATCATAGCTATATGCCCACATTCTGTTAACATTACCTTTCAGTCCTTAATGTCCAATCTAGCAATTGTTTTAGAGCTAATTAAATAGATTTTCTTTGTAGTAAAGATGCTTGCTTCAGCCATGGTGGCACAGTGGTCAGAATGCAGTACTGCAGGCTACTTCTGCTGCCTGCAATTTGGCAGTTCAAATCTGACCAGGCTCAAGGTTGACTCAGCCTTCCATCCTTCCAAAATCGATAAAACGAGGACCCAAATTGTTTGGGAGCAATATGATGACTCTGTAAAACCATCAGAGAGGGCTGTAAAGCACTGTGATATGGTATATTAAGTGTTGTTGCTATTATTTCATATCTTTACTTTTTGTACATTTTTACTTTCTCCATGTTGAACAGGATTGTTTTTGGTGAATATGTTAAGAAATCCCTTGCCACAGGCTGTTAACTTTTCACTTATCATTTTTCATGGGACGGATAAATTGGTTACTCATAACTCTGTTATATTCTACTCAGGTTACTCTTACTCTTTACATGAAAAACATTCTAAATTTAGCAGTGCTAGTGGCCACTGAAGGACCAGACCTAAGTAAAGGCCCCAAATTGGCAATTATCTGTGGTAGCTCTGTAATACCTTGTCCTTCAAGATAAGAGCAACCCTACTATCATGGCTTTACAGTAGATTGTGAAGACTCAGTACTTTTGGAATTTTTTTGAGGACCTTTGCATTGTGATATCAATTGAAAATGCATCTATACAATATCATGAAGATCATACTAGATTCCTACTCTAGCCATATCTCCATTGCCACAAAGAGATCCAAGTGCCGATATCTTCTTTCTTTCTTTCTTTCTTTCTTTCTTTCTTTCTTTCTTTCTTTCTTTCTTTCTTTCTTTCTTTCTTTCTTTCTTTCTTTCTTTCTTTCTTTCTTTCTTTCTTTTTCTCTCTCTCTTTTTCTTTCTCTTTCTCTTATTCTCTCTCCTTCCTTCCTTCCTTCCTTCCTTCCTTCCTTCCTTCCTTCCTTCCTTCCTTCCTTCCTTCCTTCCTTCCTTCCTTCCTTCCTTCCTTCCCTCTTTTATCTGAATCTGGTGGCCCAACTATCAAGTCATAGTCATTTTTTCAGCTGTTGGTGAATTGCTGGAGAATATGTTTATATATAAACCTGTACCTGCTCATTTCTGGAGATCAAGATATATATTATATATATATCTTGATCTCCAGAAATGAGCAGGTACAGATTTTCACAGCATTTTGATCAAACACTATACTACATCTTATGATCTGTGCTTTAATTTATTGTGTTAAAGGACCACTTAGGAGGCCAATTTAAAACCCGGCAGCCCTAATAGTCAACTGGTTTCAGATACTGATTATACTTCCTAGGTCTCCTATCACAGTTTATAAAATCTGTTGAACTGTTTCCCAACTTTGGATCATTTCCCAAAACAGTATCTCATTGTTTCAGGAGTAGAAAGCATGAGGTGCTCTTCACCATTTTCTCCTTTTCATCTCACAACAAAATATATTGCTAAGCACTGCCTGTGATTGTTACAATCAAGTAATTCAATGGAAAGAATCACTTGTTAGGTTCAAATTATGTCTGGTCTAGGAGGAATAATACACCCTAGATTGTCTTACTAACTTTTCTTTATTATGAAATTGTAGTCATTTGACTTTGGATGATTTCATGAATGCATTCATATCATTTGAAAGGAATTTTCCATGGACACTTTCTATCTCCCAGCTGAAGCTTCAACCCTTTCTATGCAATGACTAGCTTAGTCTGATACTTTGATTATGCTGGGGACTTCCTTTGTCCTTTCTTTTGCCAGCAATGAAGTTGAAGAAGCCAGCAGTGTGCAGCAGCCGCCAAAAAAGCCAATGCAATCCTAAGTTGTATAACAGAAGGATACAATCAAGATCAAGTGAGCTACTAATACCACTCTATAAAGCCTTAGTAAGACCACACCTAGAGTACTGCATCCAGTTTTGGTCACCACACTATAAAAAAGATGTTGAGACTCTAGAAAAAGTTCAGAGAAGAGCAACCAGGATGATTAGGGGACTGGAGACTAAAATATATGAAGAACGGTTACAGGAACTGGGCATGGCTAGTCTAGGGAAGAGAAGGACCAGGGGAGACATGACAGCAGTATTCCAATATTTGAGGGGCTGCCACAGAGAGGAGGGGGTCAAGCTATTTTCTTTTTTTTAAAAAAACACCAAGTTTTATTGGTTTTTAAAGACAAACAAAAAACAAACAAAACATAAAAACATCCAACTTTCTTTCATAAACATACAAGCAGTGTGTCGGTTGGTTTACAAATTTTTTGTGCATCCATTTCAGTCTCAATTACAGTTACATTGCATAATAACTCATATTATCAATCAAAAATTGAATACCCTAGTATCACTATTAATCAATCATTTGACTATAATTTTGTTCATTCATACTTTGCGAGATAACTATAATTTACTTAGTTTATTTTATAACAATTCATATAATCATCCCCAAATCTATCCTAAAAACATTTTATAAATATAATAACGAAAAAAGAAATACATCTTTATATATTCATTATTTTCTGAAATTCTAAGTATTCTATTATTGTATTTTATTATTTAACCATTGATAGAAAAGGTCCCACATTTTATAAAATTGTTTATCCTCTTGTTCTCTAATTTCAAATGTCAATCTACTCATTTCAGCACATTCCAATATTTTCTTAATAATTTCCTCCTGTAATGGTATTTTCTCATTTTTCCAATTTTTAGCAAATACAATCCTAGCTGCTGTTAATACATTTACAATCAAATATTTTAAATCTTTACTGTATGTATCAGGTAAAATTCCCAATAAAAAAATCTCTGGTTTCAAGTCTATATGTTTCTTTGTCATTTTCTCCAACCACATGCGAATTTTGCCCAGTATTTTTTGGCATCCGCACAAGTCCACCACATATGGTAATATGAGCCAGGTATCTGATGACATTTCCAACATTTTCCGGATTTATCCTTGAACATTCTTGCTACTCTTGTCGGGGGAAAATGCCACCTGTAAAACATTGTATACAGATTTTCTTTATATGCTGTTGACATTGTCATTTTATAATTTTGAGACCACAATTTTTGCCATTTCTCTAAATCAATCCAATATCCAAAATTCTTCCCCTAAGCAATCATAGCTTCTTTAACTTGTTCTTCCTCTAGTTTAGTTTCCAATAAATAACCATACAATTTTTTGATCACCTTTTCATCAGTACCTGTCAAAATCTTATCTAAATCAGTCAATTTGTCATAAAATCCTTCTGTTTTGAGATTTTCATCATACCTTGAATGTATTTGCACATATGAAAACCAATTCATCTTTATACCTTGTTCCTCTAGATTTTGCATCGATTTAAGTTCACCCTTTTCATCCAATATTTCCCATATCTAACTGTTTGTTCCTTTTTGTATATTATAGGATAGGAAAATGCTTCAATAGTCGATAACCAGACTGGAATTTTCAAATAACATTGTCTTTTAATCTTCTCCCAATTTAACCACAGAGACTCCTGTATATGATGTCTTCTAAAATAGCCCTGTGTTTTAGTTCCCTTATACCATAGACAAGCATGCCACCCCAACAGCAAATCATGTCCTTCTAATCTCAACAATCTAGTATTTCTTAATGTTATCCATTCCTTAGCCCACATCAAGTTTGTAGCTTGGTAGTACAACTCCCAATTAGGCAAACCAAATCCTCCTCTAATTCTAGCATCTTGCAAAAGTTTTAACTTTATTCTCACTTTCTTCACCTTGCCATATATATTTCAACACAATTTTATTTAAATCTTCAAAATAGTCCTTTCCAAGCCTAACTGGTATTATTTGAGACAGGTATAAAATTCTGGATAGGATATTCATCTTGATTGTTGAAATTCTCCCTATTAATGATGATGTCAAGCTATTTTCTAAAACACCTATAGGCCAAACAAGGAATAATGGATGGAAACTGAACAAGGAAGATTTAATCTGGAAATAAGGAGAAACTTTCTGATAGTGAGAATAATCAACCAATGGAACAACTTGCCCTTGGAAGTTGTGGGAGCGCCATCACTTGAGACTTTCAAAAAGAGATTGGACTGCCATTTGTCAGAAACGGTGTAGGGTCTCCTGCTTGGGCGGGGGTTGGACTAGATGACCTATAAGGTCCTTTCCAGCTCTGATTATCTATTATCTTGTAAATGGCAATAAATATATGCTTGTTGTTTGAACATATAAATATTTCAGGGTGAGTTCCATCCACTTATAGGGATGGATGAAGCATAAATGGTTCATCTGTGACTTTCTCAATCTGATGAACATAGTTTAGTGCTATTCTTCTTAGTGCAATATATTAATAACAGAGAACTGCTGCATCTCTGTAATATTTGATTTAACATTAAAATACCAAGAAAAGCTAAGCAGTATCTGTCCTGGCTGGCAGATATTCTTGTCACCTTCAGGCTATACTTGCTATGCTTTGATTCTGTTTGTTTTCACAACCTCATCATCAAATATACAGTACAGTGCAATACCATTCACCAATGTGCAATCCAAGCAGAAAGCCAGCAATAACAAGTGCTTCACATTTGCTTTTGGTCAATGGTTTTAATCAATTTAAAAGAACTCATTTGGAATATACAAGGTTCGTATCACAGAGAGGGAAGATTGCTGTTTTCTCTTAACTGCACTTCCCAAATTTAAATTATGTGCACAAAGAGAGGGCTTCTCTCATAGCTGTAAATAGGGCTGTCATTAGACTATAGTTTAAATTTTCTTTACGCACAGATACAGCAGTCTGTGCACTCTTTACACCTGACTATAATGTGACAATCTAAATTATGGGTGGCACCCAATGAATTCCAGCTGACAGAACAGCTTTCTTCAGTGAAATAGAGTTTACTTTCCGCCTGTTGTCTTTCCACTGCTTAAAAAAAACGCAATAGAGGATTGAGAAGGAGTGACACTAGTATATTTTAATATGTGTCTGTGAATCAAGAAAAGAGAAACACTCAGATTCTCAAATATAAGAATGGATTTTGTCATTAATTTGAATTTTACACACCAAAATCTGATACCAGATTTTGATTCTTCAATTCTTCCTAAAATGTCAATTTTCTTTAGTTAGGTTTTGATAAAACCTTCTGGGATTTTAAGCTAACAAAATAATATATGTCATTATATTTATAAAATGAATGAAGGTATAAATCTCCTTTCTATCATCTCCTCCTCCTCCTCCTCCTCCTCCTCCTCCTCCTCCTCCTCCTCCTCCTCCTCCTCCTCCTCCTCCTCCTCCTCCTCCTCCTCCTTTTCCCTTCCATCTTTCCAGTTATGCGCTGTCAATATGCTGTATCATCTGAAGTCAGATGAAAACAATCTGTCTTTCTTAACTTTGCTTGTCAACATTATTTATCTTGAGAATCAGTACTCCAATTCTGAACCAGTGACTTAACAACATGATGGTAGTATAATAGAGTATAATATTTGTGATACATTTTCAAATGTTCAGTTGACTGAGTTTCATGTTTAATGAATAAAAGAGATAATGATAAAAAGAAATAATAGTAATAATAATAACAAACAATAATAACAACAACAACAACAACAACAACAACATAATAATAATAATAATAATAATAATAATAATAATAATAATTCTGTTATTATTTAAATTACATCTGAACCCAATGTTTTAAGTAAGGGTAAGGGAAAGAAGGCTGATGTATTATTTCTAAACTTTTGCTCATTTTTTCTTTGCTACTATACATGATCTCTGAATTTCCAACTGATTTGCAACATGAACTTTTAGTATATTACTTTGCTTTCTTGTGCTGAAAGTATCATCCCCGAGGAATATAGCTAATATGCAAAACATGTATAGCTGGAAATCAAGTAAATGCATTGCTTCCAGCCAAATAAATAAGAGTCCATTAAGAAACCTGTATAACTTTGGAAATGTTGCTCATAAGTTCAACTTCCCAGTCTGCCATCAACTTCTGCCTGTTTTCAAGCTCTTTAATTTTATATTTGCAATCATTATGAATTACGGATGTACTTGCCAGAGGAATGTAAAGTGTGATAAAGTAAAGCTTGCATTGCCAATTAATTAAGATGCCTTATTTCAAGTTAAAAATAAAAATAAGAACTGGAGTCATGTGGTTTTTGTAGTGCCAGATCTGGCATTCCTTTTCACACATTTTTACCTGACTTCTTTATTATACTTTAGGTGGCAGGTCATATTCAACTTTCTTTTGTGCCCACTTGAATTTTAATTAACCACAGATCCTTTTCATGTATACCACCATTTTAATCTACCTGATCATTTCATTTTTAACTTCTTTTTTATGCAATTTATTGGCAGCTTCTTGTTACTTGTATCATTAAATATTATAATATGCTATTATAGTCTCATGTGTTACACTGAATGGTGTCACAGTGCCATCTGGCAGAAGAGTTTACTATAAATAAATGAATTAACATGTTTCCAAATTCAGAAGTCAGGAATTAAAAAAAGATAGTTTGAAGAGTTATCTGCACAGTCTGAGAACCAAGCTACAATCCATCATTTAACCTGGATCTGCTCCCTTCTACCATCTCTTACCTCTGTCCTTTTTCAAATCCTAGAACAGTTTAACCTTTCCATGCATTCATTACTAGGTCATAAAAGGTTGTCTTTTAATAGAATCGATTAGTCTAAAAAATGGTACCTGATTCCTTCTTGCAATAGGTAAATTACAAGTTAGCATTGTTCCAATATTTGAGGGACTGCCACAAAGAAGATGGGGGTCAGCCCATTCTCCAAAGTATCTGAAGACAAGACAAGGAGCACCGGATGGAAACTAGTCAGCCTAGAAATAAGAAGAAATTTCCTGACAGATCAATTAAACAGTGAAAGGGCCTACCTTCAGAAGTTGTGGGTGCTCCATTATTGAAGGCTTCCAAGAAGGGACTGGGCAGCCATTTGTCTGAAATTCTATAGAGTCTCCTGCTTGATCAGAATGTTGGACTAAAAGATTTCCAAGATCCCTTCCAATCTGTTATTCTATTGTTATTATTATAGACTTTCCAGAGTGTCAACAACTTTTTTCATATTGTGGTGACCAAAACTGGATGTCTGTTAAAAGCACATGAATAAAAAATGCACAATAATATATGTATTATGTACATCAAAATAGAAAACAATAACTTTTGTCTTATATAAATCTTTGAGTTAAATCCTTTTAGAAAAAAAATATTTAAAAATATAAACCACCTTTACTGTAGAATGAGTGACTGACCTTGGATTTGGGGAAATAATTCTACAGTCTAATTTTTTTTATCATGCTTCTCACCAACCACCTTTGCTTTAGGCAATGCTAATAGTTCTTATAATTGTTACTAATTTAACTGTTATAGAAATGTGTCTAAAAGAAACATACCTGCTAGCATTATTTTCTTAGGTACATGCCTTTGTTCCGATCAGTAGCTGAAAACCAATTTGTATTATAATTATGCAGCTTAAAAATGACCTTGTGGAGCACAATGTTTTCAAGATATGGGAGAAAAATGGTAAATAGTTTCTCTTAATCCAACAGGAGAAAAAGAACAAAATTGAAGTTTGCTTCTCTTTCTGTTCCCTGTCTAAAAAACAAAATCATCCACATTTCCCAGAATGCACCACAATAAATGCTTTCAATTTGCATGTACAAAGTAAATAAATTTAAGCAAATATAAATGCTCTCCCCCAAAGTGGGAACACTAGTCTTATTGAGGCTCTCTTGTCTTTAAGGCAAATAAATAAATAATTAAACTAGAAATGTATTTAAGGTATTTAGTGACTTAATTTACACATTGTTTTCAACTATGTGTGATGATGGGAAAACATACCTGCACTGTACCATTACTGATAAGGATTCTTTGTTGCTCCACTCCTTTTGTTCCTCCTCTAATGTGCAAACTTACTAAAGAGCTCTGCCAAGTGGGCCCAGCAGCAGAAGAACATCCCTTGTAGCCAGGGTAAACCATGATCCTTCCAAGAGCAGTGGGATAAGCCAACTTGTTGTACTTCTAACAGTGGGACAAACCACCAACATATATGGAAGATCTGATGGCACATCTCTTCAGTGATTTGCTCACAATTATGCACTGCTTGGATATTTTTAAGTAAGATATCAGCTCCAACATACAACCTCTCATATCTTCGCAAAAAACTTAGAAACCTAGACAGTTCACTATGTACCACTATGCTCTTTTTTTCACATTGCTTCTAACATTACTCTCCCTCCCCTTTGTAGGTGTCAGATTAGGGAGCTCATGTTTATCTCTTTACCATAATCATTATAAGTAGCAATACAGAATGCACCACAACAAATGGTTTCAATTTGCATGTACAAAGTAAATAAATTTAAGAAAATATAAATGCTTTTCCCCAAAGAGGCTTACTGAGGCTTACTGAGGCTCTCTTGTCTTTAAGGCAAACAAACAAACAAACAAACAAACAAACAAACAAATAAATAAATAAATAAATAAACTAGAAGTTTATTTAAGGTATTTAGTGACATAACTTACACATTGTTTTCAACTATGTGTGATGGTGGGAAAACATCTGCACTGTACTGTTACATTATTCTTGCCCAGTACTTATGTTATTTTAGACTAAGAAAACCCAGAGCAGACTAAGATATTTTGGCAACAACTTTCTATTTATTGAGGCAAGATTGTAGTCTACTACCCTCTCCCCTTAGACAATTCAGTTCTGCTGTATGCAATCCGCACTGTATATCAGACATAAATACAATTGAGCAAGTCCAGAAATATTTTACCAGAAGAGTACAACATTCCTCTGTTTGCAACAGAATACCCTACACCACCAGACTTGAAATAGGCTTAGACAACCTTGAACTATGCCGGCTAAGATTGGACTTAAGCACAGTACATAAAATCATATGTTACAACGTCTTACTAGTTAATTAATATTTCAGCTTTAACCACAACAACATAACAGCACACAATAGATATAAACTAAATGTAAACCACTCCAAACTCGATTGCAAGAAGTATGATTTCAGCAACAGAGTGGTCAATGTCTGAAACTCACTACCTGATTATGTTGTCACTCGCTCAAACCCCCACTCCTTTACTTTCAAACTAACCTCTACTGACCTCACCCCCTTCCTAAGAGGTCTGTAAGGGGCGTGCATAAGCACACAATCATGCCTACCATCCCTGTCCTATTGTCCCCAACTATCAGTTCCTATTTCTTGTATTTAAACTTATGTTTATTCTTGTTTCTGTTGTAAGCTTTTGACAAATAAATTAAATTTTAAAAAATAAAATAAAAAATAAGCAATTATCCTGCTGCTGCAGTTTCTCATCTTTCTCTCCCAGAAAAGCAATCGCCAAAACTATATAGATTCCCATAGTTAAAGCATCAAAATGCATATGAATGCAGGCACATTTGGGATTTAAATAAAAAGAATCATTCCTTATATTTTATTGAGAATATCAACTGCAGCATCAATTATAGCCAGCCTTTCAGATTAGCACAGGAATTATAACTCTTTTCTAAGATACAGAACATACCTGGTAGGAAGCTGGTGGGAAGCTGCTGGTATCTTGTTTTGTTTTTTTGAATTCTGTTTTTCTTTTTGTAAGCTTCATACTTTCATACTAGGCTTTCATTGTTCTCCCCCACTTTTTTAAACTGATTTAAAAAGCTGGAGCAATGTAATGATGAGCTTATTATTCTTCATAGATTGTATAAAAGGTCAAAGGCTTATCATAAGTGGGTCATTCTTCAAATATGCATAGTGGTCATTTTCCTAATCCTTCGAAATAGGTTATTGTTGGCTTATAGGTTAAGATATGACAAAAGTATAATTTTGTTCCTGTCTAAGGATGATACCAGGAAATAATTAAATATTAGTTCTGTTGTAGATAGGACCTCGAGGGCTGAAAAGTTGGAGGAGCACTGGAATTTATTCATAATTACATTAAAAACGCCTTGGAGGGGAAATAGAGCTGAAAGTTTCAAATTCTGAATTAAGAGGAAGAAGAAGTTTCATTTTTTTAGTCTAATATTTATCAAATTGTTCTAGCATCCATGTACAGAATACTCCTTAAAATTGTATTTTTTAACAGCTTCAGTATTTGATGCATTGTATAAATCCCATAAGACCCAGCCATCTCAGCATGGAATGCTGTCCTTGTTGTTTCTTAAAGTAAAATAATATTAATTAAGCATGGAAGACTGAATAAGAAAAGAAATACTTATTGGATAGAACTCCTGGGCAACATTTCATACTAATAAATGTGTCCGTTGTAAATAATAAGACTATAATTTAATATCCTATGTAATGTATTGTTATGCATCCCTTGGCCAGCATTGAAATGGTTTTAATGATTAATTAATTACTCCAAATTGTCACAAAGAAGAGACAATGTTCTGAAGAAAGCCATCATTAAATTTCACACTTTTAAAGGAGTTGAGGGGTTAAGACATGTGTTAGCTATATCTCATAATGTTTCCCAGATGTCAAATATTATTTTATGTTTTTGAACCAAAGATAGGATGTTAGTGCCAATTTCTGTGCTAGATTTAGAAACTAAAGAGACTATTAATTCCACTGGTAGTGACATGCTTTCCAGTCTATGGGTTTTTAAGAAAAAAAATAAAGGAAAAGGTATCCCCAAGTCAGAGATGGTATTCAGCAGGTTCTGACTAGTTCTGGAGAACCGGTAGCGGGAATTTTGAGTAGTCCAGAGAACTGACAAATGTCACCTCTGACTGGACATTTTACAGTTTCCTTCCCCTGCTACACCCACCAAGCCACGCCCATAGAACCAGTAGTAAAAAAAAAAATGAATCCCACCACTGCCCCAAGTCAAACTCAGTTGCTGGTGTCAATAAAAGGATATCTAGGCAGTCTTCTTAGTGTCAGTGTGAAAATGATTCTCCATTGCCTTCTTCAAAGTTTTGAGGGATGTGACATCCTACTTTAATCTATAGCCCTGAAGCTCCCTCTCATTCAAGTCCAAATTTGGTAACTCTAACTTTTAGAATAAGATGGGTTAAAGAAAACAAATATCACTGCAATGAATATTTTATTAAATCTGCCTTATTCATGTGGGTTTCTAGGAAATGCAGTTGTTTCTTTAAAATAAAACTCTAAATTGTCTTTCTAAATGTCAGTAGTAATGATGCCATATTAAAGTGATGAAAACAGACTGTATTAGCCTGTAATTCAAACTAGTAATGTGCCATCAGTTGAAGAAAGCTGTGCAAAATTGTAGCAGTTTTAATATGTTAAGCTTAATTATTAAAAAGTCAAGGAACTGTTTTGTTGTATCTTGCTCAGGAGAACAAATATATCGGTTCAAATCTGTTCCATATGTTTGCATCTCAACCACAATCTCTAAAATTAAGTGTTATATGGCCACTTAATTGAGTTAAATGTAAATAGAATGATAGAAAAAATATGCTGCTATTTTGTTCTAATATTATATATTTGCTTCTTATGAAACTAAGTCATAATATATATTTTCTTATTATGAAATTAAGACATATATACAGCAAATTCAATGTCCAAGTAAATAATTGTTTTTATTATTGTTAAAACAACTATATATATAAGGCATGAGTAAATTTCTAGATAACTAGCTTTCTACTTAAAATTTTGTAAGCTGTATTTTCAAGTAAACCCTTGCCTGCAGATGTTCAACAAAATAATTCACATAACATTTTACACAATTACATTTAGACAGACGTTCTCCAAGTCCGCTGTATAACATTTATGTATAAAATTAAGTGAAATGCACAGCTACTACTGTATGTCAGGCAAGGTTAAATAATTTAAATAAATAGATTTGCAGGGCATGAATATGCATCAGTATGGGGGAATAAGACAAATAGGGAATATGTTTTCATTCCCAAGGATAATTCTCACATACTGCTTAAGCCCACTGTAGGTGTTCAATCAATGTAAGCACAAATAGGAGTCAAACATGCATGCCTCACCCTTAAACTAAAGAGGAACTAAAGTTGCTTTAAATTAAAATTTTACTGTATTTATACATCTAGAACTTGGATTATTTAATTATTCAGGATATGTTTAATACTTAGATATATATAAAAAAAACTTTGGGAGTAAGGTGCAGTTACTGTGACATGAAATAATATGGATTTTTTGTACTGTTAGAATAAAGGATCCTTCAAGGACTTTTATACCAAATATTGAAAGCCATAAATCTCAACTACTACATTTTGAAGTAGGAAACAAACTGTATATATAAGCTATTCTGTGAATACATTAAAATCAAGAAAGATAATTGTAATATCCTTATTCAAATTTAGAAATTCTTTACTGGGACCTAGAAAAATAAATAAATAAATAAAATAAAGTACAGGTGTTCTTACTTAACCATAGAGATAGCCTTGTTTCAAGGTCATGCTGTTTTACAATGAAGAATGGTGAATATTCAAACAATTAATAATATCTGCAGTATAGTGTAGGAGTTGCTGCTATTTTAGGCATTTGTCTCTTCCTGATCATATATATTCTATTAAATCCAGAAGGAAGGAGAAGTTGTAGGAGTCATATGTTAAAAAATTCCATTTGAGGAGACCAAGATGGTGGGTCTTTCCTCCAGTGGCTCCTGCCCTCTGAACCATTATTCCCGCCAGGTTAAGGTTAGTTGCATCACACATAGCCATTCCAAAGGAACAAAAAATGTGCGTTTCTCAGCAGCTGCCATTGGAGAACCTAAACACTGATTATATTGTATTTAGATGAACCTTCTTCTCCCACAGTGTTGCTTTTTTTTTTTTAAGCCATTGTGGCACAGTGGTTGGAACACAGTATTGCAAACTACTTCTGATGACTGCTGGCTGCCAGCACTTCTACAGTTCAATTCTCATTGGCTCAAGGTTGAGTCAGCCTTCTATCCTTCTGAGGTAGATAAAATGGGAAGCCAGATTGTTGGGGGGAATACGCTGACTCTGTAAACTGCTTACAGAGGGCTGTAAAGCACTGTGAAGCAGTATATAAGTCTAAATGCTATTGCTATTTATCTTTTAACACTTTTAAGAACTGTAATATTGCTTTAATTGTTGGTAGAAGGCCACTCAGAATCACATTTAGTGAGATGGGTGGTCATATACATTTATTAAACAAGTACACAAACAAGCTTAGCATAACATACTAGCAACAAGCTAAGAATAGCATGCAGAGGAAAACGCCATAGCGGAGAGGGGGAAGTACAGCAATTACCATTTTAAAAGCCCAGTCCAGTTCAATACCAGTAAAAAAGAAAAACAAGAAAACCAGGAAAAAAACAGTACAATTTCACAAAGAACTCTCAAATCAACTGACAGAAAAAAAAGGACAAGTACAAAAAATGGAAAGAGGGGCACATGACCAAGGCAGAAAACCAATGAATAACTTGATCCTGCAAAGATGAAGTTAGAAAAGTTAAGGCTTTGAATGAAGTAAGACTTCCAACAAATATTAAAAAAAAAACAAGGAAAAAGTCAAACAATCCACTAATGGTCGAAGATGGCAAAGAAGCAATAGGCAATAGAGACGAAGCAAAACTGCTTGATTCATACTTTTCATCTTCTTCACACAAAAAGAAAATAATATTCAACTTACCAAAAAGAATCCATTTAGAGTTGACAGATGTCCTTTTACTGGATTTTTGCTTATTTTAATTTGCATTTTAAGCTGTTATTTATGGTTCTGATTTTAATAAGAATTGTTCTTTTTGCATGAAGACAGTGTCATGGAAGTACCGTTTTTCCTCAAAAATACGACCAAACCTGAAAACAAGCCCTAGCCCAATTTTCATGTCTGTGCCTAATATAAGCCCTACCCCCCAAAATAAGCCCTAGATAAGCCCTGCCCAGCATCCAGTTGTACAAGGTTGGGTGAGGCACAGGTGTAAAAATCAAGCTAGGGTGGGAGTGGGGGGTTCAAGGTGCCCCATGCACCCCACACCAGTTTACCTTAGGACCGCTGCAGCAAGGCCTCCCAAACCTTGACACCTGTCATGCCCGACTTCTTCTGTAGCCACTTTTGGCCACTTGCAGTCAGACACCGCGAGGCTCATTGTGCTGGTGGAGTTGCTCACATGAACAATGCCACAACACACCACACAGTATCCTGCTGCAAGCAGCTCTACCAGAGTGATGAGCCTTGCTGTGTCCTTCCAAGAGTGACTCCATTGGTGCAATGAGTCTTGTGGCATTCTGCTGCAGAATGATCCACTGGCACAACAAGAGTCCAGTGTCCCAGCAGCAGCAGGACCAGTAAGCAGAGAGGGTGGCAGAGGGTGGGGCTTGGCCCATTTTGGCTGCCATCAAGTAGATGGAGGGACAGAGGGTGGGACAGTGGTAGCAATGCTTCCACTCCCATCAGCCCTGGCACTCGCCACCTCCTGCTCATCAAAAAACAAGACCTCCCCAAAAACAAACTTATTTCAGGGCCCAAAAGAAAATAAGACTGGGTCTTATTTTCCAGAAAACATGGCAGACAGATGTAAAGTACGAATTAACCAGTTCTACTATCTTTCTATTGTCTATTACTTCTTTGTCATCTTCTCCCTTTAGTGGAATATACATAGATATTCGACAACACTGTGACAATTAGGTATTTAACAGATTGATGGCACAAAGGGAAAAAAAAACAATCCCTGCATCTAGTTGTTTTGGCATGCAATGCTCTGAAACACCATCCTGAGGTAAGGAGTTGAAACACTTTATGTCCAGATGTGAAGATTAGATATCTTCACAGCCCTCCTTCCTACCCGCAAAATATACAGTACAGTACTTCTATGGAGGGCAAGTTAGTTACAGTTGTTCTTTCTTCAGTCTTAACTATTTGTTGGTTGCAATTGTTCTTTCTTTACTCTTAACTATTTGTTGGTCTCTAACTGTCTTGTTTGTTTGCAGTACCAAACCAGACAGCTATAGAAGTACAAATTACAGATTCAATAATTCTTCTGTAAAACTATATCAACAGCTCCTGGGGCAATCTGAACTTCCTGAATTGATGCAGGAAGAACATTCTTTGTTGTGCCTTTTTAATGATGGTTCTAATATTAAGTGTCCATTTGAAATCCTGGGAAATTATAGAAAACAAAAATTTGAAGGACTCTACTGCTGATACTTTGCTGTCGAATATAGTAAGAACTGGTAGAATAGAATAGAAGGGCTCCTAAAATCCATTCTCATCTTTACAGTTTTAAGCATGTTCATCTTTATATTGTTCTGGCTATACCACAGGATCAGTTGTTCAACCCCACTTCTATATGCAGACTCATCACCAACTCAAATGAGGTCAAGTATCGTTGTATCATCTGCAAACTTTGGTACTTTAACACATGGTTTCTTTGAGAGGCAGTCATTGGTATAGAGGAAGAGAAACAATGGAAAGAGCACCCAGCACTGGGGGATGCCTGCGCTAATTGCCCAAGTACTACATGTAATTTTCCCTAGTTTTTCCTGTTGCTATCCATCTGTCAAAAAACTTATGATCCAACTACAAATATGAACAGGCACAGAGAGCTGAGCGAGCTGAGTTTAGAGTGAAGAATTTTTGGAATGAAGGTTCTGAATGCCAAGCTAAAGTCTACAAAAAGGATGTGTGCATAAGTCCCCAGAGATTCAAACTGTTGCAAGATGTGGTGCAGTGTCACATTGACAGCATCATCTGCTGACCTATTTGTTTGGTAGGCAAACTGTAGGGAGTTTAACAATGTTTGACCCTCCCATCAGTTATATGTTATATAACGTTATATGAAATATCAGTTACATTATATGTTACATAATGTTACATGAAACCTGATGGAATGGATGAAGAAAAACCAACTCTTTTCTTTCTGACTGAATTTTTAAGTGGAATAATAACAATATTATAAAGAGATGCTATTTTCAGAAACTCAACACTAGGAATCCTTTATTTATGTTGATTAACTTCAACCTTTTCTCTTTTCAATTCTCTTCTCTGTAAAACTTTCCAATTCCCATATTTCTATCCACTGATGCTTGTTACCTACATCTATTGAAGAATTGTAGGGTTATAACTTCATTTATCAAGAACAAAAAACCAAGATGGAAGAAGGTGGAGCCTCCTCGCTGATGGACCATAGATCGTGACTCTCTGTGGCTATGGTCTGTGCTCTTTCGTTGGAGAGCCACGATCATTACAATTAGGGGCTGAAGCTGCCTTAGAGGGGTGGTGGAGTAAGGGGAAGCTGCAGGCCAGGTTTAAGGGAGCCGCATCTCCCCCCCTGGACTTGGTCTTTCCCCCCGCAAAGATGACTACAGCAGTGGTTTAAAATGGCCCCCTGAAGAGGAGGACTCAGCTGGATTAATATTTGTGCAGGAGGGAAGAAAGAGGTGGATAACATCTGAACCAGGACAACTGGGCAATACAACTAAACAAAAGTACCCCGGGATTAAGGTAACATGGAATTTTTAAGAAAAGAAAAGTGAGCAGCGAAATTACAAAGGGACAGGGGAAAAAAAAGAAAACATTTTTGACAGCTAAGCGGGGCTTCAAACCGGGAAAGGAAGAAGCTGGAACTAAATATTTAACTAAATTGGACTAAAATATTTTGGGAATAAACAGACATAAAATAAAGCTGGACTTAAGATTGTCAAAAAATAATAATAATAAAGTTTACAAATTGGAGACTGGATTGTGCTGGAATATTGAGGTTCGAAAAACCCTAAATAAAAAAACAGGGGGGAAAGGTGAAGACTTTGTATAATGGAGAGTGCCACCTTTTGACAAAAACTTGAGCTCAAACAAAGGGAAAGCATCCTGTTTCTGAAAATACTTGTGTAGATATAACATTAAAGAAATATTGAAATAAAGTAAGAATCTTAGAAAGTGAAAGCAGAACCAGAATAAAGAAAAAAGCAAGGAAAGACTGACTGTGAGATTGATTGATGTTTTTGGTGTAGACCTTGGGCTGGAATAACTGAGAACTTCAGAAAATTGAAAGAAGAAAGAAGGAAAGTAAAAGTGTTTTTTTTTTTTTTTTTTGGTGGACTTTAACAATCATAAAATACAAGAGTGTGTAATGATGATATCTCTTCAGGAATTGGAACTTAAAAATATGAGAGAATTACTACAGGAAAGAGGCGAAACACTTTGTGTGTTAGAAAAAATGGAAATGGTGATTGAAAAACAAGAAGAAAGAGCTTCAGAGGAGGAGGAGTCGACTCAAGAAGACATTTTAAATAGACAATTAATACAAAGAACACTACAAAGAAGTGGAGAAAGGAGGAAGGTTAAAAAGTTGAGATTTAAGAAGGCAATCAAAAGGGGAATACCTGTGAAGTATAGGAAAGGCAGAAAGACAGCAGAAAAGGGGAAAGGAAGATATTAAGAAAGAGAGGGATATAAACTGGAATGAGAAAAGATACGGGGAAAAGACGGGGAGGAGAAGCAGTAAGAAACAGGTGCATGAAATAAAGAAATACAGAAATAGTAAAATGTTGAAAAGAAATGGTTTTTTTCAGAGATAATGGTTGATTCTGCAGGGTGACAAGGGGCAATAAGAATATTTCTGCAATTAAAAATATTTAGAAAATAGGGTACTATAGATACTGATAACTCTTATTAAAAATCAAGGGCGGGGAATATGCTGCGGAATCCAAGAGAAAAGATGTAATGAATATTATTGTAACTTCTTAAAAATAATGGCTTATTGGGAATTAAGATGAGGGAATAAAGGTACATTTTAATCATTGAGGTGTCACACTCAAAACAGTAAAAGGGGGGAAACCTATACTTGTTTTTAGTACTAAAGAGTACTAAAGAGAACGTCCTTTATGGTAATTATTAATTAATATGAATAAAATTGAAGAAAAAGTACAGGATATGAAGCGAAGAATGAAATAGGTCCAGAAGAAAGTAACTCCCAGAAAGTTGTGATTGGATAGTTTTGATGAGATCTTAAAAAGGGGAACTGGTTTGACCATTAAAGGGAGGGGAGTCAATGCATAAAGCAAGATATAGAATGAAGGCAGAAGTAAGGGTTATTTTCATTTAGGAGGAATATAGTAAACAGTATTAATATAAATTAATTGCCCATCTTTTCTTTTACCTTATGATTTCTTGCCTACAATTTCTGATTCTTCGGGGCACATTGCATAATCTTGTTTGCCCCAAAAGGAAATAGAGTGATGGATACACATACACATGAGTATAACTGGATCGCCATATAGTGGAAGTACTGTAACTAGAAGACCATGCCAACTATGATAAAAATTTAGATGTGCATTTTTAAAATGAACAGTAACGTTACTGCTCCATGTTTAATGAAATGGGGAAACTATATATCCTAATCTTGTTTTCCTGTTTAATGATTAATGGATACAGAAAAAATATTATGTACAGGGACTTGGAATTTGAATGTGGCTGTGTATTGTTGTTGATGATGAAACTATATACAGTTTTTCATTAGTGCCACTAGGACAAATGAATCACTAAAATAAGCAAGGTCTCCTAACTCTTAAATTATTCAGCAAATGAGTAGATAGGAAATCATAGCATGCATTGAGTCAAGATAGTTTCTGAGAAAAAGGTTGACTTTATGACTCATAATTTGCTTGAGCCAGTAATCATAACACATCCACTTCCATTCTGCCATCTGCTTTGTAGACAGTAGCAATATCCAGAATAATTTATGACAAATTTATGGTTCCTCTTATAAGAAGCTCTGATAAATGATAATAGTTTTACTTAGAGAGTGGCATATAAAATGCCAATATTCAGTGAATAACTGTATGTCATTCTTATTTTATCTGACACTTGGAAGGACACCTTGACATACAGTTATGTCTACTTCAGAACAGCACATTGCATGTAATATTTTAACATAGTTATGTTTCCCATCTGTGCAGACTGAAATGAAAAACCTTCTTAATGGGGTAAGGTTTCTTATTCAGAGGCTGCAGCCCTATTTAAACAATATATTGGCATATTCCCAAAAATATTTGCTTATAATGTTCTCTCTCTCTCTTCCTCCCTCCCTCTTTCTTCCTCCTCCTTCTCCTCCCTCTCTCTTCATCCACCCACCCAGACTGTAGCTGGGGACTGTATATCTCTTGCCAACCCAACTACCTGCAGAATAGATATCTTGAGATGTATTACAAATGAAATTTCATAATTTTTCCTACAAAATAGCAATGATTTACAAGGTAAGCTGAGTTGACAGTTGGAGAGTGACAACCCGGGTTCGAGACGAGCTCCATGCAATGGGGTGAGCTTCCATTCCTTGCCCCAGCTTGGAGGGAAGGTAACAGTATTACATGCTCCTTCGCATATGCTGGCCACATGACCATGGTAATTGTCTTTGGACAACACTGGCTCCCTTGGCCAAGGACTGGAGATGAGCATTATGCCCTAGTCAGACATGACTGACAGGGAAAGCTTTGCCCCCACCCCCCTTTTTTTTTTTGCAAGGTATACTATGATCAAAAGAGAAGGGTTATTTTCCTCATGGAAAATTTATCTGAGGTTTTTTTTCAGTGAAAATATTGTGGTGTTTCCTTGGAAGAGTCCTTGGCTAATTTTCTCTTATGAAGTATGAATTATCCCCTGCATCACTTAAAGAACTAAGTTTTAAAAAGGTACCCATTATCTATCATCTATCTATCTATCTATCTATCTATCTATCTATCTATCTATCTATCTATCTATCTATCTATCTATCTATCTATCTATCTACTTTTCTTGATCCCTGCAAGTCATTGCTGACTACTGGCCATTGCCTGGACAGTTTCCATGGCAAATTTTCAGAAATGATTTGATTTTTTTTCTTCTTCCTAAGGCTGAGAGAGGGTCAGAATCATCCAGCTGGCTTTGTGCCTAAGACAGGTTTAAAACTCACTGTTTTTACACCCCTAATTTTTAACCTGGTGCCTTAACCTCCATATCAAACTGTCCCTTACATTATTCTAGAGTGGCCGCTAGGAAAACTTTAAAGTCAAACTGTATGATGTCTTGTATGATGCAAAGGTTCATAGTACTTTCTTTCTTTGGCTTTCCTTAAAGCCAAAGTAGCATCATTGTTCCCCATATTGATGTCACTTTTTTCAGTGCTATTGTAACTTTGAACCAGTGGTTGGATTCAAACGGTGTTACTACCAGTTCTGTGACTATGTTTTGCATGTGCATGTGTGCTTTGCGCACACGTGCACCAGACATGAACTGTGCATGTGTGTAAAAAAACCTTTAGCTGTGCTGCCCGAGCAAATGAAAAGCGCTGTGCGTAGGTGCGCAGCATTTGAAAAGCCTCTTTTTTCCTGCTTTTTCAACCTCAGCTGTGCTGCGCAAAGCAGCTGAGGTTGTAAAAGCAGGAAATAAAGGACAGGTAAGAGCCCAGGCAGGTGGGTGGGCCAAACAGCAGCAAACAAAGAACTGGTTCTGTGTCTGCTGCTCTTCAGAGCTACCGGATCTATAGAGCCAGGAAGAACCGGTAGCATCCCACCTGTAGTATTGGCACTGGAATGACAGAGGCAACACAGAGCAACCTTCAGCTGTAACTTTATTTAAAAATAAAGGGTTGCCACGACTGCCATGCTAACAGGGCACCCAGATAGTGGGCAACAGCTGATGCCATTTGACAGCTCCTTTTTATACTCAGCTGTCAAATGATGTGAGCCAATAGGAGTGGTCCGCATTCCTGCTGGATGCACAGACTGGAGTAAGAACTTCAGCTCAGTCTCTTCAGAGCACGATACCACCCCTTTGAACAGCCACTAAATGATTGATTATAAGTCCAGGATTACCTGTAGTGAAGTCATGTCCAACTGACATGGGCATTTTATTGTATGTTTCTATTTTTCCTGTTCCAAAATGCCATGGAATGTGCTTTAAAAACAAAAAAACAAAATTGAAAAGAAATATAATTAAATTATCATCCTTAATTAAGAAAATACACTACTTGAAAATCTGATGTTTGTATTTGATGTTATTTATGTTCCTCATTGTCCCAAGATATTTCAGATATTTATGGTTGTGCTCTTTCTTCTATGATCAAATAAAATCTTGTGTGCCCTGGAGAGAAATCTTCATTTAAATTTATCTCCTCTTTCAAAGAAGGAAGGAGAGATCTTGTTGTCTGCCTAGAGAAAGAGTGTCAAACTTGTTGTGTCACATGGCTGTCACATGATGTGTTGTGAAGTTTTTTCCCATTTGCAGAGCTGGGGTGGGCATGGCCTGCATGTGATACATCCAGCCCATGGGCCACCAGTTTGACACTCTTTGCACAGAATGAAGAAAGCAGGTGGCAATTCTTAGTTTTCCATCAATTGTACTGATTGTGTTCCCAAACAAGTAGTATATTGTGTGGTTGTGGTAACTGGAAACTGTACAATTTGTGTTCTTCAGTCTTGTACATTGTGCTGCACAGCACTCATGTCAGTAACTCATGAAACTGTTAAGATGCTGACTGCAAAAGGCTGCAGAAACAATTAACCTGGCTGCGGTCAGCAAATGGATAATAATTTAATTAAGAAAGAAATCTTAAGTTTGAAGCACACCATTTCAAAGGTAGTTTAGACTAGAGGTTGAATGCATCTTAAAGCATGCATTTATTTAAATTCAGAATCAGCTAAATCTTCCACCCAACAATATAGGTAGGGTAATAAAAGTACAGCCCTTGTGCTGAGTTTCAAAATAGTGTTTCAATTTGATGATGCTTCAGTCAAATTGCCAGATTGAAGAGATGCATGAATGAAAGCAGGGCACTGCTTCAAAGCAGCAAATCAAATCAGCCGGGGTGTGAAGCACTTCATATTTTTTTGAACAATGTCACAGCTTCCATGGGTTTCCTTCTGCCTTTGGAGTTGTTACAGGCAATACACAGCACAGTGTCAAAACTTTACTCACTTGTGTTCAACTTCATTTACTTTTTCACATCTCAAGACATTTAATATAATGTCCATGAACCTTTGCTTAGAAAGTACTGGGCTTGTTTCAAAGAGAAGTTGGAAAAGTATCACAATGGGACTTTGGGAGAAGAAAGTTGACTTTTCTCTCACCTATGTGGAAGTGAAATATGGGAGCTGGAACAGGTTCAAAATTTGTCAATCATGCTTGAGTAGACAGACACACAAGGCTAATGGTAGGTTTTCCCAAATGTGTAGTGGATTTATGGATCAAACCTGCAACTGAGTGGCTTACCTCCAATTTAATTGTTATTTATGTTATATTTTTGTTTTTCTTAATCATTGATTGATAAGTAGCAAAGTTTTATCATGTAAATTTCTATTGTTAAGCAGAGGTAATATTGTTAGGGTTTCAATCACTTTCCTAGCTTTCCTTTAAAAAAATAGCTTTCTCAATTCTAACACAATTGAGAGTTCAGCTGAATTTTCAGCAGTCTGAATATCGGCTTATGTATGACAAGCCGACTATGTAAAGTTAGATCAAAGTTTATATTCTGTGTGGAAGGGATAATTTTAAGTTACTTATTGGGGACTGGTGAGTGGTGCAGTGGCCTAGAGGTGGAGCTCTCACCTCACAATCAGGATGCTGTGAGTTCGATCTAGGTAGAGACAGATATTTCTTTCTCTGGGAATGATGAGAATGTATCTTCTGAATATAATTCTGCCTTGGTGACAGGAAGGGCATCTGGCCAGTAAACACTCAAGTTCCATTAAGTTGCCCAGACTCCATCCTGCAAGGGTTATGGGGTCATTAAAAGAAGAGAAGACTTATTGGTATGAGCTCATACTGACAAATACTGGGTCAACTGTTTTCCTAATCACTTATGCTAATGCATCTTGCTTTTTCTCTAATAGTTAAGGTAATTTATGTGAAAAATCTTCCTCCATTTTGTTTCCTACCAAAAGAAACTGATGAGGTCAGCTGAGTTGAGAGATTTACTATTCTGAAAGTAGTAGAGTTACTACTGAATTTCCATGCTAGGATCTGGATCTCTCTCTTCTGTATAATATTGAATCACTTACAATGGGGTTGGCAAAGCTACATATTTCATTTATTCTGTGCCAGCCTCTATGTTAAATTGAAACTTGGCAGGTTTATATACTACATAGATTCTCTCTGCTAATTTTATCTCATTCTGCCAAAGTATGGCGCAGTTTCAGATATATTTTTTTTTAAGTTTCCCCTTTATAGCTTATGGACAAACCTGCATTTTAAAATTGAGCCTTGAAGCAATGTGAATTAAATTAAATCACAAATTTGTATCATGCCCTTTTAGCTTTCTAATCTCCAATCCAAACTGAATTAGTGCTGATGAGTGCAGTCTACTATATTTAAATTAAAAGATTACCCACACCACTTAGCGAGCTCATAAAGGTGGTTTACTAGTCAGCAGCAATCTTTCTCCCAAAAAATCTTTCATATTTTTTTTCTTGATTTTAGAGTAGGATTTCTATCTTTTCCCAACAGTTCTTAAAAATCAAGTTTGAAGTTAAGTTTTTTTTCCCATCTCCTTTGCTTTGTCACATCATAAAACTGCTCAGCATATACAGATATAACACTTATGCATACTAAGCAGTAGACACTCTACTTGTGAGCTACCAACAGTGTTAAATAAACACTAAACATCTTTCAGCAGGTGCACCCGTTTAAATCCCATTATTTTTTAACTCTTCCCATAGAGTCTGTTCAGAGAACACATCTCAACTATTTAATTATTCTTCTATCAATTAGAATGACAATGCCAAAACCAAGGTTATTGTCAAGATGACATGAAATTTAACAACCATAAATTAGCTGTTGCTGATTCTCTAGATCTCATCCAGACCATGCATATTAATCTGTTTCATTAAGATTATTTGTTTAGATATTAAATTATTAAATGCTAAGGAACTAGGTGATAAATAAGTGAATCCCTAGATGAGATCTCACCCAAGCCAAGATTTCAATGCCTGGTCAATATTATTAATGTTGAACTATTTGGACATTAAGATGCCTGAAGCCTGGGCAATTTAGATCTCTACTTGTTGCCAATGTAGAATAAACTCATTCACCATGAAGCCCACTTACCTCTCCAACACCCCCCAAAAATCTGTTCAGCAGATTTTTATGGAAGATCATAGTTTATGGCACTTAAGAGGAGAGAGAGAGGCACAAAATTAATATTATTCTAGTTTACCTACTCTGTAGGTTATTAGGATAGTGTTCTAGTTCACACCTATTTCTAAAAAGCCACCCATTAAAAAAAATCTTCATCCATTTACATTTGTAACTTTTCCTAACATCCTTTCGAGGTGGGAAAAATGAGGACCTAAATTATTGGGGGCAATATGCTGACTCTGTAAACCACTTAGAGTGGGCTGGAAAGCACCATAAAGCGGTATATAAGTCTAAGTGCTATTGCTATATTGCTATTTTCTACATACTTCCTCCCGTGTACATAGTCATAAGGAAAAAATTCCCTGGGAACCCCGATTTAAAAATGCAAATTTCTTTGGAATTATTTTTGTTCTGTACATTTCTCCAATGCAAACTTTCAAAATGTAAATTTTCTTAAGAACTGTGTGCATGTGTACACACACACACATACACACCTTTTCATATGCAACATTCATATTTTCTCTTTATGTTTTATTCAAAGGTTCTTCCCACAAAAGACCTCATGCTAATTTCACATGGAACTCAAATCTAAATTTTTGGGGGTTGATCCTTTTTATTTCCATTTTTTTTTAAAAAAAAAAAATTGGTTTCCAAAGTCAAAATAAAAAATTAAAAGGGGGGAAGGGAGAATACATATCAACAAAGACAAAAAAGTGTATAAAATAGAACGTCAACCATACATATGAAATATCTCCCCTAGTTGAATACTGATTAATATATTTCAACAACAATAATTATTCCCCCCTTGAAAAGGTCCACAATTTATAAACTTCTATCTCTATATTTGCAAAATTACCATATGACATTAAAACTATATGACAAGTATAGAAATCTATTATCAAACAACTGATTTGACCTACTGGCATCATTTATCTACTATTTTACAAAAGCAGTTAACTGATAATCCTACTTTTTGGATTAATCCTGTTCACATTCTTAAGAGCAATATTTTGATCTCCTACCTGAATTTACAGAGAAACTTAATTGCTGAATCTTTTAAAATAACAGTCAGGTTCACAATCTTTAAATGCCAGTTAAACTTTAATTTAATCCCCTTGAGGTTGCATTTATAGGTAGATGTTTAACAATCTGCTTGGAGTTGAATTTTGGAAGGTAGGCTCCAATTGTATGGCTTTTCTGCAGAGTTGACATTTGTGTTAGAAAGCATTAGAAGTAATGTTAAGGAAAGAATAAGAGATATAGGTCATCAGCTTGGATGTGACACCGGGTTACTTTAATTTGGATAGAAAATTATTTTCCCTGAAACTATCAGATCATATGTTCCCTAAAAGCATTCCCAATTATAGAGGAATATTTAAACTGGGAAGGCTCAAGCAATACAATACTAGTCACACTATTCTTCTTGAAGTACACATTACTGTACATATAGCACAAAAAAGGAGTAAGAAATGGTAAGAAAAAGAAACCACAGTTTACACCAAAAACATGTCACTGTTCTAATTCAAACTTTTTACCCTAGCAAATAAACCTTGATTTCAGCACATTCCTTCATGCATTGCCTTGTTTTCTTTAACTTCTCTAATATTTCTATTGAGTATCTTGTGAACTTTATCTAATCACAACTCCCTGCATCCTCCTTTTCCTAGACCAAATCACTTAATCTTCACACAGAGATCAACATAAACAGACACATACATACACACATTTGCAATTCAATCCTTTCATTTTTTTCCCCTATATGACCAAACAATTTCTAAGCGTGCAACCTCTAAGTATGTTCTCATGTATTTTTATATTGAGTCTGCTTATATTTAGCAACCATTCTTGCTTTACCATAATGCTTTTATATTAAACATCTGTCAGAGTGCGCACAGTGTGACTTTGTGAGACAACCCAGGAGCAAATACAATAAACAGAAGTTTGTATTTTAAATAGTGGTTTTATCTACAAATAATATACTGTATATTTACATGTGCTTTAGTCAGACCTCAAACAAACAACACTCAGCAGTTATAGCACAGAAGCACACATAGAGAGAGAGATACATCCCAACATTGCCTCTTTTTCTGACAGGCTTTTAAAGTAATATCAGCCCCAAAACCTTGCTGACTCTTTCCCAGTATTATATCATCCCAGCAGCTGGTCAGCTCTTAAATCATTACGCTAACAATATCTCTTAGGTAATCCATATTCATTTTATTCTTATTATGTTTATATTACTCCTGATATACATCTTATACCAGAGTGCAGAGATTTCCTCCTTCCTTCCTTCCTTCCTTCCTTCCTTCCTTCCGATCAAATCTCAATAATCATAAATTGCATTTACTCATGCCAACACTTATATTGCTAACATCTTGTCATAATGCCTTATAGAAGAGCTAGGATTTTATGATTCTTAAAGGCCAGTAGAGTTGGGGTCACCCATATCCTGGAGGGAGAGAGATGCCCCAAAGGGTGGATACCATGACAGAGACTCCAATCCTTTCCACTGGGGGAATAAGCAGTCCTGTTTGGAAACAATATGAACAATTTTGTATATTAGGGGTATTGTATATTGCAACACTGAGGGAGTTGAATCAATAAAACTTGTTTTAGTGGAGTGAACTCTTAAATAAGGTGAAACTTTCCCATTTCCTCAAATTTTGTATACAGATATATTTCCCAATTTATATAGTGAACTGTGTCCAGATTTTGAGTAATTGGTTATAAGCAGGGGTGGGCCGCTATTGGTTCACACTGGTTTGGGTGAACTGGATGATAATTTTACATCTGGTTTGCTGAACCAGTAGTTGCAAAGACTGGCTGGCCCTGCCCACCCTGACCCTCCAAGGAGTCTCCACGAGCCTGTTTTGGATCTCAGGTAAGTGCAGGGTGATTTAATTGGAGTAACTGCTGGGATCCGACACAGGGCCCACATGGAGGCTCAGGGAGAGTGAAAGATGGACCTCCTGGAGGCTCCGGAAGGCCAGAAATGGGTCCATTTCTGGCCTCCAGAGAGCCTCTGGAGCCCAGGGAGGCTGTTTTTGCCCTCCTGAAGGCTTGAGGAAAGCCTCCGGGGCCTGGGGAAGGCAAAAAATGGGCCTCCTGGAAATTCCGGAAGGCCAAATTGGGCCTGTTTCTAGCCTCCACAGGGAAGGGGAGGAGGAGGAGGAGGAGGAGGAGGAAATATCATTTTTAATAGGCATAAGCAGCATGCCTGATTTCCTTTCACTGTAAACCTGTGATCCTGCCATATATTATTTTGTAATTTTAAATTTGCATTTATTTTGGCTAATTTATAAAATTTGAGTATGCAGTTTGCATGTTACTTTATATTTTAGTAAAATAAAATAAAATAAAAATATCTTGTCTTCAGATTAATAAGAAAAGTAATAGCTGTTTTTCTCCTCAACATTGATATTTGACCATAGAAAATGGGCACTAGAAGATCCAGTTCACTGCTATCATATGTCTTATGTCCTGACCTATATAAATTACTCTTAAAAATTTGTTTCCAAAGTAATTTGTGGTAGATTTATATCCCAAAGCAAAGACAGGTAAGAGTATCCTGATGGGAAAAGATATCCCTCTTTTCCCTTTAGTGTTAGCTTTCTCTAGAGCAGAGATTATTCTATGAATCTAAGAAATACATGGATACAAACATGTACTTCAATTGTTCCTTCCTTTATTTATTTTTAAAAACATTGTGAAATGTCTTCTTTTCAAAAAAGAATCCCTTTCTCTTTCAGGCATGTTTGTCTTCAATTGTAAGAACTAACACCAGACAAATGCAAAGCATGCACTAATTCGTTGGGAAAGACCAAAGAATAGATTATTCACTAAAATAATTATTGAACACTATAGAGGTGTTAATGTGGTGATTAAAGAATGATAAATTTGAACCATGGCTCTGTGTTGCAAGTTAAGTCATCACACTAATTACTTGAGCACTTTATATGGTTATATCTCTGCAGATGATTAATGAGCATTCAATTACTTTGCCCTTCAAAAGTATTGAAAAACACATAATAGTGTTTTTCCACTTCAGTTGTTTATTTGCAAAGCTTTCAAGGGTGTATGAAGTGTATATTGTTTTGATGTTTTTGCACCGTGCCAGAAGAAGTAGTAAGGGATTCATTCATTAATCAACAATATTTTCTCTTTCTTTAATGGGTGAGACACATTAGTAGCTTAGAAGATGGGCTCCATTTGTTGCTAGATTATCTGGAATGCATTGTCTGGAATGGTATAGGGTTTCCTGTTTGACCAGGGGGGTTGGACTAGAAAGCTCCCAAGGTCCCTTCCAACTCTGTTATTCTGTTTAATGTCTATGTCTCAGCATCATATTGCTTATGATGCAAGAAAAAAAAAATCTCATACAACTTTTAAAAAAGTGAAATATACTCAATGAATATTAGTAATCTATCCTCCGAAATGAATAACAAAGTCATAAAAACAAAAACTTACATTTTATTTTTTGTCCTATGGAATCTAATATGATAGAGAATTCCCCGAGAGAATGAACTCTTTCTTATGACCCACCGTGAATAATATATTTTTTTTAGTGTGGCAAACTATAGAAAACTTTAAAAACCACTTTTACCAATATACAGTACTTATTTATACTAAATGTGAATGAAATTGAAATTATAGTACAAATAGTTTGCTAGTATATATTTAATATGTGTCTTCTGAACTATTAAAACAATTTTAATCAACACCCGAAATATTTTCTATGCAACCTTTAAATATTAGTATTTTCAGCAACAGTCATGTTAGAATCAAAGTACTTGTCATATACAATAATTGTATAAAATTTGATTGTTTTATTTTTTTATTGTATTGGAGAGACCATCAACATTGGGATACAGAAAGTTCACACTAAACTTACCTTCATCAAATGTTTTCCAGCTTTTCCAAAGCTGATATTTGCTTTGACTTCTCTCATATTATTACTGTTCAAAGAAAATGTGGATATTCAAAGCAATCTTCTGCATAGGATACAGACGAACTTGGTTGGGATATATATATAAAGACTCCTCTTCCAAAATTGATCACAACTTAATTGTAATTTGTAATTGTGCAAAGACATCTTGGCTACGGAAGCCACAGAAAATTAGGAAAACCCCAGGTTTATGAAGAGAATCTTGTAGGACACAAGTGTCAAACTCGCTATGTCAAGTTACTGTCACGTGATGTTTCACAACATTTTTTCCCTTCACAGAGCTGGGGTGGGTGTGGCCTGAATGTGATGCATCTGGCCCATGGGCCTCCAGTTTGACACCCTTGTTGTAGCAGAACACAGATGTCTACAGTGTTAAAGATGGGTTATAAGTTGACTTGTTTGGCTTTAAATTCATGGTCATTCGTTTTATTGGAATTCAGCCTAAGTAAACACACCTATATGTGTAGCTGTATACAGAGCTAACAGGTTCCAAATACAGTAGAACTTCTGATCATGACCATAATTCATTCCATAACTTTGGTCGCAACCCAATTTGGTCGTGACCCAAACCTAATTTTGGAAATTTGGCACTTTCAAAAAAATTGATGTGGAAGAGGAAATCAGCTGCAAAAAAAAGTGATTTTTTTTTTTTTGGTCTGAACCGAGTTTGGTCGTGGTCAGAAGCATTTGTGACCAGAGACTCTACTGTACTTGAATGAAACCTTGGCCACATCTCCTGTTTAACCCAGGGAGGAGATAAGGAACTGAGTACCATTAGCTAATTAATGTTACTTATAATCATGTCTGCAGATTGCCTTGTAGTCTTTGTTAATATTTTTCATTCTTATTAGATTGAAAGTGGATGATTGCCTTCCTCTAATGAGGCTCAAAAAGTGATAGAGAGGGAGATGCTGTTTACATTAGGCATCATTTAAATGGAGACCTAGATTTGGTTGCTAAGAATTACATTTGAACACTCAAACACCATCAACATCATCTTTTGGGTGTGATAAATAAAAATAATAATAATAATAGTTGAATTAAACAACTATTTAATGGATAAGTATATTTCCAAACCAGCTATGGAATCAAATAGCAATTCATATGTTTCAAATTTTACCTGTAACCTATAGACTACAAAAAAAAAAAAATCCAGTTAAAGAAGCCACTGAGGAGAAACTAATTTTGCAGAGACACAAGGATCTTGCTTCTCGTTGCTAATACTCCTTTGAAAGAAGGTAGGTGACACAATATCAAGGCACTATTACACTCCCTTTTACAACTTCTTCATTCTATAGTATACTTTAATAAGCTTACAGAAATCTCCTGGTTTCCTAGCAGACATGGATCTAAATGGATAATGCTAACTTTTAGGCAGTTTATTTTTGCACTGTGCTTTTCAAACTTAAGAATTTTTTAAGAAGGTGTTACATTCTGCCAATACAGAATGTAATGCTTTTTATAATAGAAGAAAAAAAGGCAACAGAGGTGAATGCACAGGCTTTGGAGCTAACTAATCACCAACATTCACTATCTGTAAAACAGAGAACTCCTTTAACATCAAGGTCAGAACAGGATAAACATAGAGCAAGAAATGTTCCAGATTTAATTAAAGGAAAGATACAGGTTTCAGATACCATTTTGGGAAGATGAGGAAAATTTAATTCAGATATTTGCCACACTCACCTCGGAAATATAACAGTGGATTTTTTCAAGAAGCAAAAATAAAATACAAAAAAAAGGAAAAAGAAAAGAAAAAAAAGAAAAATCAGGATTGGAAAGAGAAAGAAAAAAAGGGGGGAAAGTAACTTCCATCTTTATACAAATATAAAAATAAATTAATCTCTTATTCTAAAATCAACAATAATGCACATTATTTCTATGATCATAAACAGTTCTAATTGTCAAATCCTTAAGTGCTTATTTCATTCAGTTTCTAGTACAAAGTCCAACAGTAGTTTCTTAGTAGAAATAAACTTAGGCAATTTTGCCATATCAGCCAATTCCCTGAGCTTCAACATCCATTCTTCTACTGAAGGAATTTGAGAATCCTTCCATCTCTATGCATATAAAAGCTGTTGTGATATAAACAAAGGCCCACATTTTCTTTTAATCAGATTATCCATCAACTCTAAAAAGAAAATGGCAAGGATAGTTTTTGCACAAGACTGGAAAACAGAAAAGTTACCATCTGAAGATAAGTTGATACAAAAATATTGGATTATGATAAAATGGATAAACTTACAGTGGAATTAAAAGGCAAGGATGAATAAGAATATTATGCAGTTTGGGATAGATGGTATAAATGGGTAGAACACAGAAGTAAGAATTAATGTATAGAAATAAATGTAAACATATATATTATTGATGACACAATATTGTTAATGTAAATAGAGATGTGCAAAGTTTTTAATTAATTAATTAATTAAACAGAGAAATAAAACTTCTGGTCACAATTGCACGTTTAGTTTAATTATATTTTAAATGTACAATTGTATATTTATTTTAAGAATTCTCTGAACTAAAATACATATATGGTCTCAATATTTCCTAGCTTTTTGACATCTTTGACAATTCATCAGATGTTAAATACTGGCAGAACATCATCTTATAAAAGTTCTCTTTCAAACTATAGTTCAATGTAAATTTCAGTCCTCTACTCCATATATAATAAGTTAGAAGATAGGCTCCAAGACCCAAAAGGATCTTGACAGACTTGAAGGCTGGACCAACAAAAAGCAAATTACTGGGGAGAAAAGTAAGGTTTTACACTTAGGCAAGAAAAAACAAATGCATAGGTATAGAATAGGTGGTGTGTGGAAATAGTAGTAAATGTGAGAGGAATCTAGATGTCCTAGTAGGCACTTCTTAAATATGATCCAACAATGTTGTGTAGCAGCCAAAAAAGTCAATGCAGTCCTAGGCTGCATCAACATAGGGGTAGTATCAAGGCACATGAAATTAGTACCACTTTATACTGCTTTGATAAGACAACACTTAACCAAAGATATTTTTATTGGGTATCTTACCTGAAGGATACAATCGAGAATTGACATATTTCACTATTAATGTTTTAATTGCAGCTAGAATTGTATTTGCTCAAAATTGGAAAAATGAAAACATCCCGATAGAGGAGAAGGTGATTAAGAAAATAATGCAATGTGCAAAAATGAGTAGATTAACACTGGCAATTAGAGAGCAAGAAGAAAAAGAATATTATAAAATATGGGATTTATTTTATCAATGGCTAGATAGAAAAATGGGAAAATGAAATATATTATAAAATAAATATAATACAATAGTAAATATAATACAATAGTAATGATATGTTACAATTGATTATTATGGGAATGTATTATAATATGAATTTGAATTAGTAAAAACTGTGATTTGCTTTAAAAGTATAATGCGAACTTGTAATCAAAGTCTAATGATGATGTAATAATAACATAACATGACATGGAAAGTTGACTAATATAATTTAAATATAAATTTAAATCTAAGAGGGAAAGACTATAGTTATATTATTCACAAGAAATACGTACCAACCGACACATTGTACAATTGAAAGAAGGTTTTATTTGTTGTTTTATGTTTATGTTTGTTTAAGTTTGTTGTCAAAAAATAAAATAACCTTTTTACAAAAAAAAAAAAAAAAAGACCACAATGGAATATAATATTCAGTTTTAGTCACCAGGTTTTGAGATTCTAGAAAAAGTACAGAGTAGACCAGCAAAGATCAATAGAGGGCTGAGGTTAAAATATATGATGAACAGGTGCAGGAAATTGAGTATGTCTAGTCTAATGAAGAGAAGTTCCAGGGATGATAGCAATCATTCAATATTTGAGGGGCTGTCACAGAAAAGAGGGGCTGGCCTATTCCCAAAAGCACCTGAGGGCAAGACCAGATGGAACAGATGGAAACCTATCAAAGAGATATCCAACCTAGAACTAAGGAGAAATTTCCTGACAGTGAGAACAATTAATCAGTGTAATGGGTTACCTTCAGAAGTTGTGGATCCTCCATCACTGGAAGTTTTTTAAAAAAGAGATTGGACAACCATTTGTCTGAAATGATTATGCTTGAGTTTGGACAAGAAGACCTCAAAGGTCCCTTCCAACTCTTTTATTTTGCATCCTGTATATTCTCCCATTGATCAAGCACTATATACAAAAAAATGCCCATTTAATCATGTAATCTTTAAAATATTCATCTTCCATTTCAATAAATAATAAAAGCTTATACACCTTGGCATTAGATACTCATAATTAGTACATAACTCCAACTCAGAGTCAGTTTTCTCATTTGTAAAACCCAGTTTAATTTAAATCTGTCAACTGAACATAAGCTAACCATTAACAAGCATGACCTTGTATTTCCAATTCTTCTCTTTTTTGTAATTTAGGTTTTCCTTTGAAAAAAGTCAATAAATCAGCATATATCAACCAAGATTGTGTAGCTATTAACTCTCTTCTTAAAAAGCCATCAGGTGACAACCACAGAGCAATTTTGCTTTATACCTGTTCTAAATCTTCAATGGGTCATGCCTAATAAAACAATTTTTAAAATCTATATTAACCTTAACTTTGTTGTACCATAAATAGCTGAGCCACTCAAATTGCAAAATTATGCCATTCTAATCCCAATAATCTCCTATTTCTCAAAGTTATCCACTCTTTCATTGTCTAATAACTTTTAAAATATCAAAAGTCATAAAAAAGATCAAAATAGAAAACTACCAGAGTGCAATAGCCAAACAAATTTATTCTATAAATGTTTTGAAGGCCAACTGTTGCAACCACTTAAAAATGTGATGAATTCTATTTTGCTTTGTTTTCGCGGGTTTTCACATATGTGTATGTGTGTGTGTGTGTGTATGTGTGTTTTCTTAAGTTTTCACGGGTACTTACATGTATGGTATTCAGCTTTGTTCAGGTATTTTCCCACATCATTATAGTTGTGCTTTTAAAGTTGTAGCAACGTTTCGGCAGAATCTCATCTGCCATCATCAGGCTTCTGTATTGTGTTCGTCTATATATATATATATATATATGTGGATCTTTGGTTATTCGGGTTTTCTCCCGCCTAAAATTGGAAGTATTTTGGCAATGTTTCAACGAAATCTCATTTATCATCTTCAGTGTTGGGGGATTTGATCTGGTGAGCTGTGATCCTGTTGTTTGGCTTCGCGTTTGTGGTCTCACCACATCTTCATGTTGGGCGTCAGTTCGCTTCATGTATGGGTTGGAGGGGTTTGAAGCAGGTAGTGATGCAGCTGCGGTAGGGCTTCTGGTCCGTAGTCATGTCTCACCATCGTGTCTCATCATCCATGCCCAACATGAACATGTGGCATGACCACGAACGCGAAGCCAAACAACAGGATCACAGCTCACCAGATCAAATCCCCCGACAACTAAGACTAACCTGAACACAGCCAAGCCCCCACCTGAACAGAACACACCCCCAGCCGATCAGAACAGAGCCAATCCCCCCCAACCAATCAGATCACAGCCAGGCCCCCAACCAATGACAACACCCCCCCACCCAATCAGAACACAGCCAAGCCCCCACTCAGTCAAGCCCCACTCCCACTGGCAGTTTAAAGAAAAAAACAGCTGCAAGCTCACATTACTCCGAGAAGCATAAAGCCGAAGACACAAGCCTAAAGATGACGAATGAGATTTGTTTGAAACATTGCCAAAATACTTCTAATTTTATGTGGGAGAAAACCCAAATAACCAAAGATCCACATACAAATACCCACGAAAACCTCAGACGAACACAATACAGAAGCCTGATGATGGCAGATGAGATTCTGCTGAAACATTGCTACAACTTTAAAAGTTCAACTACAATGACGTGGGAAAATACCCAAACAAAGCTACACACACACACACACACACACGCACGCACGCACGCACGCACATTATTTTGTATTCTGATATGGCCTAATGGCTAACCAATAAAGTATTAACAATGTGAATTGTCAACCTGATTTTTTTAAAAAAACAATCAGATTTCAATGAATAAGTGCAAATAAAATAGCATTAGATTTGTGGAATACATTTATCTCTCTGTGTGTTTGTGTGTGTATAGAAGGAAGGAATGAAATCTAATCTTTATTAGTAGGAAATCAAATGAACTAGTTCAATCAGTTAATGACCCTAGCACAAAAAACCTCCAATGTTTTTATCTAAAATACTTTCTAAATGCACTGTTTTTTAAAATAATGGATTATAACATAACAAATATAATACAAGGGGAAAATAGAGTTTATTACAGCATGATCAATTCTATGCTATCATCATCATCACCATATATTCCACATTATAACCATTACAGTCCCAAATCAACTACTTAAACTCATGTTAAAAGCTATTTTATAACTAATTTTGCCTAGTTGTATATATTTAGAATAAATAGAATGTGAAAGATATTGTAGTTTGAAAAGTTTGAAATGCAAAATACTATCTCTTGAACATTCTGCTCTAATTTCAAAATTGGATAAGCTTCGTTCTTTTAAAAATGAATTATTCTATCTAATTTGGACAGTAGAAAGTGTTTCAAAAGCTGAAGAGCTCATTATGAAAATGCTGGAGATGAGCCAAAATAAAACAAAGCAAAACAAAACCAGCATCTCTGTACTGTGAAACTATTGTTTAGTATATTACATGGAGAAAATCTAGGATTATCATTACTTGGATTGGGAAAAATAGAAAGAAAGGGAAAGAAAGAGGATCTACTTCAGAAATATTCTATATTCTATCAAATATTCTTCCATTACTACACTGAAAATATTTAACTATTTAACTATTTATGAATCAAGTATTTATATATTTATTTTTCCTTGTCCTTTTGTACTCTAACCTCTTTCAAAACTCAATGACATTTTGTTACATTTTTTAAAATGTGGGGGTTTTGCCTAATTTGGACAATGATCTTATATTCTAGCAATCAAGTCATGGTAGAATGGTTAGTTGGTATTATTTATTATTTTGTCCTGTTAATTTTAATCAGATAACCAATTACAGATCATCAGAGTTGGAAGGGACCTTGTAGGTCATCTATTCCAACCCCCCCAAACAGGAGACCCTACACCATTTCTGACAAATGGCAGTCCAATCTCTTCTTGAGAATCTCAAGTGATGATGCCCCCACAACTTCTGTGGGCAAGCTGTTCCATTGGTTGATTGTTCTCGCTGTCAGAAAGTTTCTCCTTATTTCCAGGTTAAATCTCTCCTTGTTCAGTTTCCATCCATTGTTCCTTTTCTGGCTTACAGGTGCTTTAGAAAATAGCTTGACCCCTTCCTCTTTGTGGCAGCCCCTCAAATATTGGAATACTGCTATCATGTCTCCCCTGATCCTTCTTTCACTAGACTAGCCATGTCCAGTTCCTGTAACTGTTCTTCATATGTTTTAGTCTCCAGTCCCCTAATCATCCTGGTTCCTTTTCTCTGTACTTTTTCTAGACCCTCAACATTTTTTTTTATAACGTGGTGACCAAAATTGGACGCAGTACTCTATGTGTGGTCTTACTAAGGCTTTATAGAGTGGTATTTGTACCTCACTTGATCTCAGTTGTATCCCTCGGTTAATGCAACTTATGATTGCATTAGCTTTTTTGGCTGCTGCTGCACCAGAATCAATATTGTAATATATAAATTGAGAAAAAGAAAAAAATCAACAAGTTAAATAATTGAGAAAGGGTGACCAGAGATGAGAATAAATTGGATACTGTACTAGGGTTTTTCAAGAGAAAAGAGAAAGGATTTGTCCACAAATCCATGAGATTTGTGGCATGGTGAATGCTATATTACAATGCTTGTGACTGAGATAAAATATAGGTAGTCCTCAATTTATGACTCCAAATGGGACTGGATTTCTGGTCATAAATCATAAAGATTGGAAGAGCCATGGTAGCTTAGACTGGAGTATTACAGGCTAACTCACTGCCTACTGCCAGTAGTTCAATCCTGACCAGCTCAAGGTTGACTTCCATTCTTCTGAGGTAAAATGATGACCCAGATTGTTGGGGGCAATATGCTGACTTTATAAACTGCTAAGAAAGGGCAGTGAAGTGCTATTGCTATTGCTATTATAATTGTAAGTCAAGGCACTGACATGACCAGACCTCATTTTGATACTTCTTGCCATGGTCATTAAATGACTTACTGCTGTTGCCATAGTGGTAAATGCAAACCCTGTCATGCCCCTGTTGGAGACTGACTCCAAGGGAGAGGAGAAACAGCCAACAGGGAGTGGAAGTGTGGCTCCAGAGGTTGTGGAGGCGGCTGGGGAAGGGCAGAGGCCAGCTGGGCAATCAGAGGAAGACCCAGGCCCATCCCCTCTTCATCCTAGGGCATGCAGGGAGGAATGGAGAAGGGAACAACATGGCTTATGGGAGCGGAAGCGGCCATGATCCCCTTCATTGGCTGCAGCTGGGGGAATAGTATAAAGGAGGGGCATTTAACACACAGTGTTGCTAGAAGCAAAGTGTGTTTTATTTCTGGCTGAGGTTTCTGTTCTTTCAATGGACTGTGCCTTGTTATCTTCTTGAATTTGTAATTAATTATCCTGGTCTGTCGTGGAAATTCCTTCAGTGCATTTTTTTTTTGGTTTTTTATTTCTCCATTATCTGTTCTTTGAGTTTGGCTGTGTTTCTTTTGGGAGACTATTTTGGAAAGAGTTTAATCTCCAGCTGTGAACAATTGAACAGTGAGGCCAAGTTGGAGGCGTTAAAGGAAATGTATTTACATTTGGGAATTTATTACCTGTATGCTGCTTCCCGGGTCATCACCTACCCATTTTTTCAAATAAGCATTTTTATATATTTTTTATTTTGCTAAAAATGGGCAAATTGAAAACCCACAAAAATATTGCAGAGTCTGGCCATGTGAATATGGGACACCACAAGCAATCATAAAAATAACCCAGTTGCCAAGCATGCAAAGTTTCAGACACACAACTGCAAGGGGAGTGGTAGTAGATTTTATTATGGCTAGAAGTACTTTATGGGTCATAAAACAACCATTTCAGGCCCGTTATTGTTTCGAATAGTCACGAAGCAACCTATCACAAGTGGCTGCAAGATTACCTTAATTAAATATCATTATATTGCGCATGAAGTAAAAGGTTGTGGAGGGAGATAACATTTTAACTGACAAGTAAAATCAGATGACTTTTCATTAGAACTCCCTCTACAAAACTGTGGACATAGAAAATAATAAATAACACACATTTCAGCTTGCTCATCGCCTTTTAGCAGCCTGCAATTACAAATATAAATAACTGTATACCCAAATAAAGGAAACAAGAAGTCTTGAGGGCGTGAAGAAAAGTCAGTATTGTGTTTGCAAGACAATTTCTATAGGTTTTCTATTTTCGTAATTTATACTCAGCCACATTCTACTGTCTTTGCAAAGTTGTAATCCCCCCCACCCCGAAGTTTCACAGGCTACAACCCTTCTGGCTCATGGCCATTGCTGACTTTTCCCACTGGCTTCTTAAATGTTTAAGAAATATTTGTAAATGTCAGCCTTTACCATGATTCTGACATTTATAGCAACCAAATTAATTTTAAACTTGGCACTTCTGGCAAATGAATCCCGTCAATAAGCATTAAACCTATATATACTAAATATAAACTTTGTCTAGAATCTTCTAAGAACTTCTGTCACAGTTTACAAAATGCCAGAAACTGACATTTGGGAAGATTTCTTCATACAAGTTTTCCCACTCTTTCTTAGTAATACTATGGAATGAACTCATGAATACCAAATCAGAACATGTTAAGTAGTATTTAAATGTTTCTATTCTGAGAGTAAAACTTTTTCATAAGCAATTATCACCAACTGCTGGCAATTTTCAATTTGCTTATAACTTTTAGATTTGATCAGGTAATGTACTCTGCCTTTAAAATTTTTAAGTACTACAAGTGCTATAGTTGTGATGGTGAATCTATGACATGCGAGCCACAGGTGGCATGCAGAGACATTTGTGGAGGCATGTGAGCCCCAGCCAAACTTATCTCACTGGGTATACATGTACCTCCTAGCTGATTTCTGGCCCGTTTGAGGCCCTTTTCGGCCTCCCAGAGGCTCGAGGGAAGCCTCTGCAGCCTTTGGAGGCCAAAAAATAGGCCCTAATATTTTCCTAAAGAGAATTTATACAAGTCACATGTTATCTTCTAAGCATTAACTTACCGAGCATTTGCAACTGGTTTATGGACAGCTTGCTAACAAAGCTTGTTATTCATCCTCACTTTGTGTTGCTAAACCATTTTAAAATACTGTGGATGAGTGGTAGTAAAATAATAGTATTTTTTAAAAAAATAAAAGACAGCCTGCAATCTTAAAAATCAGTATACAAAAGAACACAAATACTTTCATCCACAAAGTTATTTTTAGAGATATCAAATTTCAACCTAAACAAGTTTGTTCATGTGTTCTTTTTTTAAAAGGTTTTATGCTACCTATAGATAATATGAGAGAACAAAATGCTTGTAGTTTGCATACTGAGACTTATACACATATAAACATGGATATATTTGTATATTTTATCACCTAAAATTCCTCTCTTGAGTTTTTACTGGATCTGTAATTGAAATACCTATCTAACTCAAAAAAATATAGCTAGGTATAAAAATAGCAGCTACTGTTCATTTAACTTTTTTTTAAAAAAATAAACAAATTTAACAAATAAAGTCTATGAACTTCCATTAAGCACAACACACTTCTGATTTCCCCGAGTGTTACTGATAGAGGAGAATATTTTTCTAAGGTTGGCCTGCGGATTCCTTGGTGTTTTCTGTTTTTTTTTTTTTTTTTTTGCAGGTGTTTCATTACTAAACTAGATAATATCATCAATATGAAAGGAGTAGGGTTTGCTCTTATATTTATATATTATTAACTTCTCCTGTTGGTGGTAGTATTTTTAAGGGCATTCCCTGATGGGACAATCCCCTGATATATAAGTCACTAGTTTATTCAAATAAAAATGAGAGCAGACCCTGCTTCTTTCTAGCACTGATGTTGTTACCTAGTTTGGTAATGAAATATCTACATGAAAACCATACTACTCAGAAAGCACCAAGGACATCCACAGTTCTTCCCACTGTTAATTGATTAATTGATTTACACATAATACATAGATTCAGAGAGAAAGAGAAAGAAGCAAGTGTCATAATCTTGAATGTTGGAGACAACTTCTTTTATCTTCAATTGCTAAATTTGCCAATCTTCACTAACCATTATATTGATTATATATAATGATTATTATTATTATCAATTATTATATATAATTGATTACATATAATCTCCCTCCTGTTTTTTAAGATTATTGCTTCTGCCCATTACATATTATCCATCTGCTTGAGGATAAAGATTATATGATGTAATTTACCACACTTGTCCAAATATTTTCTTACTCCACAGTCTTGGGATGAGCAAAAAATGATCCCCCAAAGTCTACCAGCTGCCTTCTTGTCAAAGAGAGGGCTGGAATATTGGCATTCCCAGACAATCATCTTAAACACTAATTAATATTGGCTCTTAGAAATGGGAGAGCAAGGGCTGTAGAGGAAATACTATAATGATAATTGTATTCATGCCATTGAAATATTGAAAGCCTGTTTGATTCATCAGGCTAGAAACTGGGAGATTGTGAGAAAAGTAGACATTGCTGATTCTCACAATAGAACCAAAACTAAACTGCTACCTTTGCAAGATCAAAGTACAGGTCTTCTTATCAGATTTTCTTAATTTCCTGCCTGTTGTCATTATAAATCTGCACAATATTTAAGGATGAGGATTTCTGGAGAAAAATACTATTCCATTTTAAGTGGAGCAAAACAATCCTACTGTCTTATTTTTATTTGATACCCTATTCTACCTTAGAAAAGCCATGTTCGAGAGGACACTGAATGTCCTTAAGGTCTTGGACTTGTGTTAGTGTTAGTTTTTATTTTCCTTTTTTGTTTGTTTGTTTCTTTTGCTTTTGTTTTTCATCAAAAAGAATTCATAACAAAAACAACCATGATCCTAGATGACACTAGAGAACATCACAGTTCAGGAAGTGAGTGGACATAGAATACAATACTTGAACATACTGTAAGACACATACTTACAGAATCTTAAAGCATTGTACAGTACATCAATTCTATCTGAATGGTGATGTTCTCTAGTGCTTCGTCTCTCAGAGTTCTCCATCACACTCCATTCCCCCTCCTGCTCTGGTCTCTGCATAAGCCTGAAGAAAGGCTACCGTTTACTTGAGAATTCTTTAAAGAAGCAGCATCTGTTTCCAACTTAGGAACCCCTAGTATCTGAACTAAATCTTACATCTCTTGTTTTGCGCTTTCTTTGTGAAGAATGCTCACAGGAGGTCCAGAACTGGACTCACGGAATGACTGCTATGGAGAAAATTGGAGGAAGAAGGTGTGTTGGATATGCTCACTCAATGCTTTGAATTATTTGTAAAAAAAAGAATAAAGGCAGGGTACAAATAAATAAATAAAGAGGCAGCCACCATTTTGATACTTTGACTCTTGGACCTATTTTTGAAAGTTAAAAGTGCACAAAATTTGCTCTTCAATTTCTCCATACGTGAATATTTTTGAAAGTCATCAACACTGTGGTTTTTTTGTTTTTTGTTTTCTATAAAGTGCTGGACTTTTCTCCAGTCTGATAATGTTATATCTATCTCTTCTGCTATTATTTTTCCATCCAATATTATTGCTCCTAAAATGGCCAGGACCTCAATATATACTTTTTGGCTGGTGCTCTTTAGAGACCCCAGGCTCCAGACTAGCTGATATTCCTTTGAGGATAAGTTTGTTTTGTCCATATTAGTCATAAGCTTCCTCCCTCAATGATCCCAATGACTCCCCCCTCCTAGTTTTCAAAAGAACCCAGCCTTCCTGCAACTTATTTATATTGCAAAATCATATGAATGATATTGGGAAACTATTAAGTATGGGAAATAAGAGGCTGAACCAGGGCTTAGTGCAACAAGGTTTATTTACAAGGACTGAACGTGCTTGCTCAGCCTGGAACTGGCTCGCAGCGAACAGCGAAAGGGCTGGACCCAGCAGCCTGCTTTTATAGCAGGCTGCCGGGGAAACCCAGCCAATGAGAAGGGCAGCTGCCCCTGCAGCGTGAACGGACCTGGGTGGGAACTTCTTCAAGGTCCAGGGACATAACACCCCTTCCCCCCAGATGCGAACACGCATAGTCCTTGAGGTATACGGGAGGTTTGTGCTGGCGTCCAGAGCGGCGCAACTCTGGTGTGCTGTTTGGTGGATCAGAGTCCGTCGGTGACTGTTGGCTTGATGATGAGTCCCGAGTACCACCCTCGGTCGGAGCAGGTCCGGGGCTAGAAGGGCTGGACGCTGGGAGTGTCCTCACGCCGTCTGGCTCGGATGGGTTGGACGCTAGGTCGCCGCAGTCAGCATTTGGATTCTCTGGTCCGGCTGAAGGTGTTAGCAGGTCATCGGGGTAGATGTTGCTGTGTGGTAGTTGCAGCGGACTCTCACCGGTCTGTGCCCACGAGTCGCGGCTGACAAGGGTGCCCTGGCGCCTCCGAAGCTGGTCCAGATGTTGTCTCCAGACCCGGCCATCTTCCAGCTTAACCCGGTATGATCTGGGTCCTGTGATGGCTCATTTCTCCCGGGATCCACAATGGGTCGCCAGCGAAGTTTCTCGCGAACACGGGTTCCTGCAAGACAAAATGCCTACTCCCGATGTGGAAGCGAGAGGAGAGTCAGGGCAGTAATGTGGGTGAAGCCTGTCCAATACAGTTCGCAGGCGTCTGCCCATCAGAAGCTCGGCCGGGGACTTGTTGGTTACCGTGCAAGGGGTTGAATGCTGGCTTAACAGGAAACAGGATAGTTTGTGGTGCCAGTCATCCTTGTTGAACCTGGCCAGGGCTTCTTTAGTGGTCCTAACAGCTCTCTCTGCCAGCCCGTTACTGGCAGGATGAAAGGGGCCGTGAAGATGTGACGAATGCCCAGGTTGGCCGTAAACGACTGAATTCGGTTGACGCGAATTGGGGACCATTGTCGGAAACAATGGAGTCTGGTAGACCGTGCGTAACGAACAGGCGAGTCAATGCCTTGATGACTGCTTGTGAAGTGGTCGTGGATAGTTGTGCCACATCAATCCACTTTGAGTAAGAGTCTACGACCACGAGGAACATTTTGCCATGCAATGGGCCCGCAAGATCGATGTGAATCCTGGACCAGGGTGCGTTGGCACTTTCCCACTTGGTGGGGGTGGCAATTGGAGGATGGACGGGAAACCTGGCAGGATGGCTTACCCATTTGTTGATGTCCTCGTCGAGGCCGGGCCACCAAATGTAGCTTCGCGCCAACGCCTTCATTCTGACGATGCCGGGTGGCCCTCGTGCAACGCCTCCAGCACTGGTGCGCAGAGATGTCGGGATGACCACTCGAGTGCCCCACAGCAGGCAGCCCTGTAAGCTCGACAGTTCCTGTAAGCGGGTCTTAAATGGAGTGAATTTAGCTTCAATGTCACTGCCTGGCCACCCCCTCCTCACCCAGTCCAGTACCTGGGCGATCGTTTTGTCCGCTTTGGATTTATTGGCAATATCAAGGGCAGTGATTGGGAGGTCCAGTTGGGTGACTTCAAAAATGGCGTTGACCGGGCAGGGTCTTCAGCTGGGGCAGGCAGGGGGCAGCGGCTGAGGGCGTCTGCGTGGGACAATGTTTTACCTGGGCGGTGCACGAGTCTATACGAGTATGCTGCTAGGAAAAGGGTCCATCTGGTCATTCTGGGGGACAGAATTTGAGGGGTCTGCTTGTCACCTGCTAGTAACCCTAAGAGCGGTTTGTGGTCCGTGACTAGCTCGAAAAAGTGGCCAAAGAGAAATTCGTGAAATTTCTTCACCGCTGCAACAGCTGCCAAGGCTTCTTTATCGATCTGACTGTAATTGCGCTCTGTTGCAGAGAGCGTCCTGGAAAAAAAGCGATAGGGGCCTCGGAGCCGTTGGGGAGCCTGTGGCTTAAGACTGCCCCAATTCCGAAGGGAGATGCGTCTGCTGCCAGTACTAATGGAAGGTTGGGGTCAAACTGGATAAGCACTGCCTCTGATGTGAGTAGCGACTTGACTGTGCGGAAAGCGGAGTCTTCTTTGTGTCCCCAATGCCAAACCATTTTTTATCCAGAAGTCTGTGGAGGGGTTCTGCCACAGAGGCTTTATGGGGCAGGAACGACGCGTAAAAGTTCAAGAGCCCCAAAAAGGCCTGCAGTTCCGCTTTGGAGGTTGGAGTGGGTGCCTCGTGTATTGCCTTAACCTTGGACTCCAGGGGGTGAATGCCTGAGGCGTCAATTTTATAACCCAGAAAGTCCACCTGTCTAGTGGCAATGGCACATTTTTCTTTTTTTAACTTGAGGCCATGCTGCCTGAACCTCTCTAGGACTGCTCGAACTCTCTGGAAGAGTTGGGGTCTGTTCCTGGCCGAGACTAAGATGTCATCGAAGTAGGGTACTACTCCAGGAAGGCCCTGTAAAATCTGCTCCATGAGGGATTGAAAAATGCCTGGGGCAACACTTACGCCAAACTGGAGACGCTTGCACCGGAAGGCACCCCTGTGGGTGACAATGGTCTGAAGTTCTGCCGTTTGGTCATCAACAGGGAACTGTTGATATGCTTGAGACATGTCCAATTTGGCAAAGATAGTGCCAGGTTCAAAAGTATGTAATAAATGCTGAATGACGGGTACTGGATAAGCGCTAACTTGCAAGAATTTATTGATTGTGGTCTTGTAGTCTGAGCAAATTCTCAGGCTACCATCTTTTTGAGGGTGTGACGATGGGCGTCTCCCATTTGGCGAAGTCTGTAGGCTCCAGGATCCCTTGTTTTAGTAATTTATCTAATTCAAGGTCTAATTTAGGCCGAATGGCGAATGGAACTCTGCGAGGTTTTAACCGAATTGGGACTGCCTGGGGATCGACTGAAAATGAGATAGGGGTGCCGTTATAACACCCTAACTCATCACTGAATACGTCTGAGTAATCAGCAAACAGGGAGTCCGTGTCAGAGGTTGAGGTAGCATGGACTCCTGTTAGCCCTAAACCGAGGTGGGGAAACCAATCAAGTCCCAAAAGTGTAGGGAGGTTGCCGCTCACTACCACTAGAGGTAGGTGGCCCTTAAAGGTTTTAAAATTAACAAAAAACTTGCCTCTGCCGATTACAGGAATGGTCTTCCCCTGGTAGTCCTTTAGGCTAAGCTGGCACTTCTGGAGTCGGTTTCTTGATAGGCTGGGTTGAAGCTCCTTGAGGGTGTTCCAGGAAATAATGGAGAGCGCTGACCCGTGTCAACCTCCATGTTGCAAGGTTTACCTTCTAATAAGACGGAAAGAGAGATTTTACTAATAGAATAGCAAGTGTGATTAGCGCAGAGGTGTGTGCGACAGTTTAATACTTGCCTTTGGGGCCCGGCATGTGCGAATGAAGATGCCCTTTGTGCTACGTTGTGTGAGGCTTGGCATACTCTTGCAATGTGCCCCTTCTTATGGCAGTTGTTGCAAGTGGCTCCTTTGAATTTGCATGTGGTCCTCAGGTGAGGTCCACCACAGGAAAGGCACAGGGTGATGTGCTTGGATGGCCCGGTGTTATCTTGTCTGGTTCCTGCCTGCGGGCGCCTGGCGTTTGTGAGGCGGTGAATGTCGGCCTCGTCACTTGGGTCTTCCTCGTTGACCACCTCTTCTGAGTGGACGGGAACTGCTGTTTGCTTGGTGACAGGACCTTGGATCTCGGTGGCTGAATGAGATGCCAGCTCCTCTGCCAGGGCTTCCTCGATGGCTTGAGCGAGGTTAAGGTCTTTTTGGCGAGCAGCCGTCTTTGTAGGTGCAGGTCCTTGACCCCGCAGACCAGCTGGTCTAGGAGCATGTCATCAAGATAGCTGCCAAACCCACAATGGAGTGCTGCAGTCCTGAGAGCAGCCATGTACTGATTGATGCTCTCTTTGTCCCCCTGCTTCCTCATTCTGAAGGTGAAGCATCTGGCAATCTGTGAAGGTCTAGGAGAATAGTGGTTAGTAAGGATTTCTAACAGTTCTGTCCAGGGGACATTCTTTAACTCACGTGGAGCCACAAGAGCTGTGGCTGTATCGAAGACGATGGCTCCACAGTAGGTCAGGAAATATGCTTTCTTTCGGTGTTCCCCTGCATCAACCAATCCAATGGCGTCGATGTAATGATTAAACCGATTCTTGTATGATTCCCACTTCTCCTCATCCGGCTTGAACGCTGGGAGAAGGCTGGATTGGAGTTCATGTTGTGGGTCTACTGGTTAACCTGTTGGGGAAAATGCTCTCTCTCTGGGTAGCAGTAGAGGTTTAGTGCCTGTGCTAGGCAAGTGCTCTCTCTCTCTGGGGTAGCAGTAGAGGTTTAGTGCCTGTGCTAGGCAAGTGACTTCAGCTCTGGGGAAATTTCGCAATTCCCTTCTCTCTCTCTGGGGATCAGAAGGTGTTTAGACTGCAACGGTCGTTGGCAGCGTCTTTTGAAATTCGCGCCTGTGTGGGCGTTAGCGATTTCGTAATACAACGCTGTGTTGTATTTGAATGTGCTTCAGCTGACAGCTGTTTGTATTTCGCGCCTAAACGCACGGCGGCTGCGGCTCGCAGCGCCTCACTTCCTCTGTAGCTTATGCTAACAAGCGGCTACAGGCGCTTCTCACTTTCACTAGCTTGTTTGCTGATCGCTTTCTCTCTGGGTTGCGATCAGCGTTGCTCTTTTTGGCTGATCGCTCTCTCTGGGCTGCGGATCAGCGTTTTGTGATTCAGCGTTTCTCATTTGGGCTGATCGCTCTCTCTGGGTTGCGTCAGCGTTGCCCTGGCTGATCGCTCTCTCTCTGGGCTGCGGATCAGCGTTTTAGTGATTCAGAGTTGCAGCTTGCCTCTGGTAGCCATCCCATCCTCGTCGCCAGTATTAAGTATGGGAAATAAGAGGCTGAACCAGGGCTTAGTGCAACAAGGTTTATTTACAAGGACTGAACGTGCTTGCTCAGCCTGGAACTGGCTCGCAGCGAACAGCGAAAGGGCTGGACCCAGCAGCCTGCTTTTATAGCAGGCTGCCGGGGAAACCCAGCCAATGAGAAGGGGCAGCTGCCCCTGCAGCGTGAACGGACCTGGGTGGGAACTTCTTCAAGGTCCAGGGACATAACAGAAACAGTGATCAGATGTCCCATTAGAGACAACAAATGCTTTCTAAAGCCTATATATCCAGTGCTTCAAAAATTTCAGCAACCGGTTCTCTGCTGGGGGGCCATGGCCATGGTGGGTGTGGCCTAGTTGGCCTCCTGAACCACTTTCCTCAAGCCTCTGGTAGGGCGAAAATGGCCTCCCCTGGGCTCCAGAGGCTCTCCGGAGGCTGAAAACAGGGCCACTTCTGGCTTTCTAGAGCCTCCAAGAGGCCTGGTTTTTCCCCTCCCCGAGCCTCCACATGGCCCTGCACTTACCTTACATCCACAATGGGCTGTGGGGAAACTCCTGGGATGGGTGGGATGGGCTGGGAGGGGCAGGGAAGAGAGGGTGGGGCCAGCTACATGTGGGATTTGCTGATGATGTACTGAATCAGCCATAACATTAGCTACAGGTTTGCCCGAACCCGGGAGAACCCGTAGCAGTCCACCTCTCTCTCTCTCTCTCTCTATATATATATATATATATATCTGCACATAAAGAATAGTCCTGTAATGTGCACTGAGAATGAATGATTAGTAGGCCCATTCTTGCTGATCTGGAGTTGGCAGTCTTTAAGATTTGAAGGAGGCATCTTCTATGTCCCTCTCTGTTGCCAAAAATCCAACCTGGGATTCTCTACAAGAGGGGCAGGAAATCTGCCACCATTATCTTAGATTTATATAGGTGCTGCAGTTCCTTCCTATTCCACAAAGTGCTGCGGGGAAGTACTGTAATGCAAAGATGCCATACCCCATTTTTTTCTGATAATAAAATACCTGGGCTTATACTTCTGTCCAGAGAAGATTTCAACCTTTCCACTGTCCTCGCAAGACAGCTACAGATTAACAACACAGATGATAACACCCGATTAGCAATTCAAATTTTATTTATTGCGACATGAAATATTTCACTGAGTTCAATAGGGCAGAGTTAAATAGGTGAGCAAGGGATTGCATCTTAAAGATTCACCTTAACCTTTCCAATAGTCTGGTTCTGTGAATGTAAAATTACTGGTTATAACTCTCCAGTTTATTTCAAGGAAGAAGGTTTGCAGGGAAGGACTCAGAACTAATAATGACCCTCATGAAACCCCACATGTCACTGTTTTCATTTTCATCCATTCTTTTATCCAATTCCTTCCTTCCTTCCTTCTTCCCTCCCTCCCTCCCTCCCTCCCCCCCTTCCTTCCAATTATCCATCATCTTCCTTCCTTCCTCCCTCCCTCCCTCCCTTCCTTCCTTCCTTCCTTCCTTCCTTCCTTCCTTCCATGCTATTATACAGCTTTATCTTTAATATATTTATTTATTCTATTTATATATTGTTATATTTGCTTCTCTCTCTCTCTTCCCCCATCAGTGGGAAATGGGGAGGGGAGAGTAAGAAACTGACAGATATATAGTTATTATTTTAGTTTATGTCACTTCCCACTGTCTTTTCTTATTTTTTCCAAGTTTCATCTTTTCCTGCCCCTTGGTCACTTGCTTGTTCATATCTCTCTCCCTTTTCTAGATTCTCTCTGTATCACTACTTTATCATCTAAGCTATCACAGCTTCAGGCTTGCCTGTCTTGCAAACACTCTGTTAATTTATTTCTCCATGAGTTTCCTCATCCATTCCCCCCCTGCTGGTGTTCCTTTCTCCTTCCAGCACACTTGGTCACAGTGGTACAATGATTTGGTGAAACTTGGATTGTGATCCGAATAATGTTTGTGCTAAGGAAGTTTTTTGATAAGTGATTGATGCATATACTTTACCCATTGTGAATTACCTTTTTTCTATTAAATCAAAACTTTATTATGGTTAAAGACCACTCTACTAGAATAGAACAGAACAGAATAGAATAACAGAGTTGGAAGGGACCTTGGAGGTCTTCTTGTCCAACCCTATGCTTAGCCAGCAAACCCTACACCACTTCAGACAAATGGTTATATGAAACAAAAAGTTTAAAATGAATCTAAAAGGATGAGTACAAGCATTCAATGGGTGCATGTTGCAAACTAAATCTAACCATCAGGTCACACTCTAGAATGATGAACTAGATGCCTATTAAGGCTCCTTTATGGTACAGGTCATCATCATTGCACAGAACCTGGAAATATTATATATTATAGCAATGTTAGCATCTGAGAGCAGCATGGAGGTGAAGAATTGCCTTATGCATCTTTATGGTTGAACTGATGGTAGACAATTCCGTGCTCTTCTCTCTACCCATCCATCTTCTTGGTTATCATATTGATGTATTTTTGTTGTAGTCTTTTTCATTGTTTTTTTTTTGTTCTATTATTTTACTTCTCTTCTCTTCTGTTTATTATTATTATTATTATTATTATTATTATTATTATTATTATTATTATTATTATTAATATTATCTACCTAAAGTAATCCCCCAGTGAGATAAGTGGCAAAAAATGAACAAATAAATAATTTATGCAATAATGATCAGAAGATGTTAGAATCATAGGGCAGGAAGGGACCTTAGAGGTCTTATAGTCCTCTCCTGCCCAAAGCAGGATTCTTTATGCCATCCCAGACAAATGGTTGTCTATTTTTTTTTTCTTGAAAACATCCAATGATGGAGCACCCACAGCTCTGGGTGGCAACCTGTTCCACTGGTTCGGACTATCAGAAAATTTCTCCCTATTTTCAGATTGAATCTCCCTATAGCAATAGTACATAGACCTATATACCACTTTGCAGTGCTTTACAGCCCTCTCTAAGTGGTTTACAGCGTCAGCCTATTGCCCTCAACAATTTGGGTCCTCATTTTACCCACCTCGGAAGGATGGAAGGCTGAGTCAAGCTTGAGCCTGGTGAGATTTGAACTGCTAAATGTCAGGCAGCCAGCAGGCAGCAGAAGTAGCCTGCAGTACTGCACTCTAACCATTGCACCACTGTGGCTCATGTGACAAGCTATGACAAGCTTCCACCCATTGTTTCTTTTCCTGCCCTTAGGTGCTATGGAGAATAAATTGATGTACTTTTGGGTAGGAAATCGTCTTGTATCAGCCTTCATTGAAAAGAAAGATCATTACATCATTCCAGAGTAAATTATGTCTGGTGGTTAGATACTTAGAGTTCAATTACATCTGTCATAAGCAAGGCAGATACCTATTAGATTCATTGGCAATAAAGTGACTTGGCAAGAACAATTGGCAGTCTGCATCTGTTACACACTGTTCAATGACTCATATCCCATGCTGAATAGGAGGCCTGGAAGCCCAAGGATGAGTTTTTAGTTGCCACTGGCTTTGATAGAAAACCATCCTTCATAGTTAATGAGGCAAGGCCAAGAGGAAAAAGAAAATCTTTCGAGCCAATACTTGAGTTTGGTCATTCACACTCTAGCTTCCATTTTCATGAGTTGAGTCTCAGGGTGGCATTATGGACACACTTTGGGATCTGAGGGGCCAATCTTAGAAAATTTGGATTGAAAATATTCTATTGGCTCCATTTTTTTTTTTTTTTTTTTTTAGAAAAAGCCCAGCTGGGCCCCATAAACAAGTTGTACTATTGGCATGGCTTCAAATAGTTTGACTGCTGAATTCATATAGTAAACCCACCCTCTTTTATTGAAGTATTTAAGGATGGCTGATGAGATCCTCAGTCATTTTTAGTAGCAAGATTTCCTGCTGTGAGCAAAGTGTAGGAACACTCTCAGGTATTTGAAAATGAGCTCCATCTTGTGGCCATGTATGCTCCAGGAATGACTCTTGGGTACTTTGTCAAATGCCATGATTTTAATTTCTGATAACTGAATTTTAGATGAGTTTCCTTCCAATACTGTGTTAATGCTGTGTGTGATTTTTAAAGGCAATGCTTTTGAAAATATTGCTTCATTGTCTGCATAGAATAGAATACAGATGTGTCTTCCAGCAAGTTTTAGAGAGTGAAAGTCTATGTTGAGGAGATGGTCCACCATGGAGTTGATATAGAAATTGAATTGGAGTAGGACCAATATGCAGCCTTGCTTAATCCTTTTCTCAGTTTCATTATTGGTGCATAAGCGCACCAATCATGCCTACCTCCCTATCCTATTGCTTTTTATTTTTCTTATAAGTATCTATCTCATGTATTCAAAACTATATTTGTTCTTATACCTGTATCTTGTGAGCAATTGACAAATCAAATAAATACTAAAAAAATACTAAATACATCTTACTTTGAGTGAGGTCTCTTTATGAAGCTTATGTTTGTTAGATGAAGAAATGGTTATATCCACTCAGAGTCACGTCAAATTGCAAGATGGGTGGTGTGTAATTTTAATAAATAAATAAATAAATATGTACATTAAAATAAAATAAATTATGTAGGTCTACATTTGATTCCATAGTTTAGCTCAGGAAATGTAATCAAAAGCTACTTTGATGGTTATGAAAGTGACATTGTGTTACTGGAAGAGTATTTTTCATTGAGATCTTGGAGCACTAGGCACTGATCAATGATGGATTGGTTTTCCCTAAAGCCAGCTTGCTCCTCTGCAAGTATGTTTCCTCGTTTCAACCAGACCTGGAATTATTCTATCATTTTCATCTTCTTACAGTCCAATCTAATATTTGATTTTATGTGGCCTAATTCCAAGTAACTTTGGTGGCTTACAATGCACCAAAAAACAACATGAAAATAATACTGTAAAAGTAAATAAAACAGAACTAAACTCTACAAACAACAAGAAAGAAGAGCAAAACTGACAAACTCTAAAACATGCCACCTATAATAACAGCAAAGGGGACTCATGCCAGGTCTTGAGGAATGTTCAGAATATTATCAGGATTTGGGCCCTTCAGGGCCTTAGGAGAAACCTTATTCTAGAAGTCAGGCATTTTCCCAAATTCTGGCAGGTAACATTGTTTAATCAAAGGAACTCAGAGCACATCCATCCTGCCAGCAAAAAACAATTAGCATCATGGAAAATTGGGAGAGTACAAAGTTTGCTATACAAATGAATTTTCCAGGGCTGCAAAAATAAAGTTTACAAAGAACATGAATTCTGATTGGAAGGAAAATATTGTCATGGCAAGAAGTACAGATACAATTTCCAGGTAAATATCAAAGCTATTGAGATAAGAAGAATGCACTGGAAGCCTTCAAATGGTTAAAAGAAAAATTACTGAAATCTGTAAATGTATTAGTAAGGAAAGTCCCAAAGTGTACAACTTATTGTATACAGTATATTCAAAATACATAATGCATAATGTTGAGTCTTGGGGATAAGAAGATCTAAAGTATAAATTCCGATTCCGCAATGCACCTCCTTATATTCTGAAATCACTAAATAATATGCCATGTATCTAACATATTTTACAAACATCAAATGAGTAAATCCCAAGTTTAGACCAGGCTGGAAATCTGATTTTCCTTAATCAACTCTCATTCATGACATTTTTATTCCTTCCTGCTAAAATAGGATGCCTAAGATCCTCCATATGTTAGGAGAGAGGTATCTTAATTAATTTACATTCTGATCCTTAATATGACCAAAAAACAAACAAACATGAGAAGCAGTGACAAGTAATATGACATTTAGAAATTCAGGAAGCTGTGGGAAACTTGATGATTGGAAGCAGATTTGAATAGATTTTACATAAATACAAATGCACATCATTCACTTTTGTATTGCTCATTTTTTTTCTTTCTTCTTCTGTCTTGGAGTTAACATTTTGATATGGAATTTATTACCAGAAGTCTATTGTATCTATCCCACAGGGGATAAGTCCTAGTGGGTACTTATGTGCTTTGACTCTAAATCCACAAGCACTGATGAAAATTACATCACAACATGCTTCTCCTGGATTTGAGAAATATTAAGGGAAAGCAGATGGTTCGGCTAAATGACAGCTGATATTAGTGAGTTTTTTCTACTGGCCATATATCACTTATATGACCTGAATGATTTTTTTTTTTTTACATCTAAACAATGAGTACAAGATTTCATTATGATATTTGACATCCATTCTACATTTGCAATATGTATACATTATTAATTTTCAAATCATTTGTTTTCCATGTAAAAAGTAGAAAACATTAAACACACAAAATATTTAAGAATAGTTTAAAGAAAAAAAAGTAATGGTTCAAGGTTGAATCAAAATGTTCAGAAATTCTAATAAAGGTTAAAAATAATTCCACTGTGGTCTATAGAAAGTGAAGGGAAAACTATGTCTATATATTATAGGAACACAGAAAATATGATAGATTATTTGCAGACAATAAATTATAGAAGATTATTTTATTATTCATTTGTGGTTTTTCTTGCTGCTGTTCAAACTTCCTGAGAAGATTTAGAATGTCTTACTGTCTTACTAGCGGTAGCCCAAAATCATACCAACATGTCTTGATATATCTTCTCTCTACTCCAATATTATACAATCCAACATTCATACTGCTTCATGAACTCAGTATTGAATACCCCCCATTGCTTTACATTTTCTTATTTTGGTGAAAGCAGAACTAAGAAAATAAATTCCTTTCAAAACAAAGATGTGTAGGAAAGTGTGTTTTATTTATTATTTGTTTATTTAACTTCCCATCTTCCTCCCATAAGTTCATTTCTGGACAATCTGGCATTGCTGGACAATCTACTTCCACTTCTAACATTTTATATTATCTCCAGATTTCATTTTTAATTATTAAGAATTGTGCATTCATTTTCACTTTATCTCTAAGTATCATGATAAAGATTCATGGATGGGACCTGCTTGCTAAGCATATGGATCCTGAGGTACACTAATCAAAACCATATATAAGTCACATCTTTTCAAGTCAGCTATGTCATTCTGTTATAAGAGCACTGTCTTTCTGCTCTCAGTATTCTAGGAAGATTTCAGTCCAATGACCATACGTCAAAGAATGATGTTTTTAATCATTTGTTTTTGGGACATAATTTTATATGTAGGCAGTGATCCGGGCATCAAGCTCAAGAGGCATAGGCCCAACAATCTACAATATCCTTGTCTTTGTCTATCCAAGTTCAGCACCTGCATAACGTATTTTTTATTTATCCAAGTCACAGTAACAGAAACCATCTGAAACTGTTCAAGGCTGGTGCCAGAAATGACAATTAGCACCCTTTCAAATAAAATATTTCTAGCTTGGTATTTCAGTTTACACGTCAAAGAGATGAATGTCCATTGGTTCCTTCAAAATTAATAAAATATTTCAGCAAAAGTTATTTGTAACCTTAGGTGATAAGTGGAAAATGTTGTTGGTTGTAATCATACACACACATCCCATTTTCTTCAAAGTTTCTTAAAGTAGTTTACCATAAAGGATTCTAAAGATTATCTTGAGAAGTTATTCTAAATAGCTTCTTCTCCATGCAAAACTCTAAGATAACAAAAACAAAATGGCCATCTTTGTATACACATGGATGAATTTTCTTATCAAAAGACTAACTCTGTACTCTATGTTAAGTACCAACAAATATGCCATGTATCTTTTGATATATAATGACTGATATCACATTGGGTTGGGTGAGAGAAGCTAAAAAAATTGTTTAAAATTGGGCCATTTCTTAATTTTTGTGTGTTTTTTTTTCAATCATATTTATCAAAACTAAATGTATTTATCCGGTCACATTTATTTAATTTTTATTTTCAGTCACCAAGACCATTCACCCCTTGATGGAACTCCCATAGAAGATACCAAAAATGTTGAATTCTTAAATTGCAAAGAATTGCCTTTCATTATACAGTAAGTAATGTAACTGTTTGGATAAATTGATAATCTTCCTTTTCATATTTTTGAAGCCCTTCTATTTTAAATATTAAAAATTCTTCATCCAGGCCTTCTATGTATGAATGTCCTAGTGGGAACCAGTGGTGGGATTCAAAAATGTTTACTACTGATTCTGTGGGTGTGCCTTGGTGGGCATGACTTGGTGAGCATGGTAGGGGAAGATTACTGCAAAATCCCCATTCCCTCCACACCCTACTAACCTGCTTTCCAGCTCTATTCTCCTGTGCAGGGCAACAAAAGAAGACCTAGCCAATCAGCTGGGACTCGAGAGGCAGAGAATAGATGGGGGTGGGGCCAATCAGATGTGGTATTTGCCGTTTCTCCAAACTACTCAAAATTTCCACTACCGGTTCTCCAGAACTGGTCAGAATCTGCTGAATACCACCTCTGGTGGGAACCAAAATGATCATCATCCACAGGTGAAGTAAATAAGCCAAAAAAGATAGTGGTTGCAGCAATGTAATTCATTCCTTTGGATGGATGTGCAATTTCAACACACATTACAGTAAAGCTCATGGAAAAAAATGACATGTGGTTCATGTGGATGTATGGTAGAACTACACCAACTTTATCTCCTGAAAAGAACAGGAGTTCAGAGTGCCTTTTATTAGTTTCTATTTTCATCAGAGGAAGAAATAAGATTATCTCACTTATTCAGAATGCCATGTTCTTTTAAAAGCCCTCTGCAGGGTGGAATCAACAGACTTGACACTTAAACAGAAAACGAATTCTCCATGAAGAATTTTATAGAAAACAAAATCCCATTCATGTTGCAGGCACTGGTTCAGGCACTTACAGATTGAAAGGATTAGCTGGTGACATCATCATTGCCTGTTACAATTGAAATTTATCAAAATACTTATACATACAAAATCATACAGACTGAAAACTTGTTTTATGACAGTCTCTGTAAGCTACCAAAAATGAATGTCATATTTTGTTCTTAAGAGAATAGTATTCCTGGCTTCTATGCAGATGGATGGAAGACATTACTTATGAACTTTGATGAGTTCATCCTGCGTAATGAAAATAAACGAGCATGCCCTTGATTTTAACTTGTTCCAATTTTACTTACCAGTTTTATTCCTGGCTTTATGGTCTTCTACCGTCATTCAAATGTAGGAAGATGATCTCAGGGGGAAAAATGGCACACAACTTGGTTGCCATATCTAAATCATACTATTTTTGCTACAGCAGCTGCATTGAAAATGGCCCATTGTCAGCCTTCAAGATTTTCTCCCCTTGCTTTGCATCTTTTGGCTGTCATAAGTAACGGGGGGAGGAGGGGGGATTTGGTTATGGGAAGTGAGCTGGAGGTGTTACAAAACAGAACTGTATAAGCTGGGGGGAGGTAGATTCTTGCTTAGGCTTCTATCCTATGCTATGCGCAGCTGCAACTCTTTATCAAAATATGTCAAGGTCAATGGACAGAGGTCCCATCACTACCTGGAGATGCCCATATGATGATATACACAACTTTTAATTGGATGAGCCAATTGAACTATTGGGGATGGGAATGTTGCCATTACTTTGTATATGTGATTTACGCGCCCATTTTCTCAGATTCAGAATTCTTTTGTTGCTACCACTTGATTTCCAGTAAAAGATATCTTTTCTCTGATTAATCGGAGTCTAAGTCTTTCTTGGATTATGAATAGAGCACCAGCTGACACCCATAACTGGAAATAAGAGTGATTTTTTTTTTCCTGGTCCAGACAAGAGTAACAAATTGACAGAACTATGTAAATATGATTTTGGCTGGAACAGAAATGGAACACATGCTATAGCATGTCTTCCAATGACTTTTCTGCCAAGATGGTTTCACACAGAATGTTTGACATATACTGTGCAAAATACACCCAGCTCTAAAAAACTTGAGTTGTGGAATAAATTAATGATGGTTAAAGATCCAATTATGATTTAGAAGCATCAAACACATGAATAAATAAACAAAATTCTGTTTCAGAGAGTTTTCAACTTATTAAAAAAAGTTTCTCTATTGGAATAACTTATACAAATGTTTACATATTAATGTTTACTTGTAACATAGCATTGAAATGCTGTGACATTTTTGTAGCTAAATTGGCATTTGTGAAATAACTATACTAATTAAAAAGTTAGGCTTTATCCCAAAATGTATGAATCTCATTCTGAAAAATGCCTACCCCGTTTGTTGTTTGCAATCACTTCTGGGTTCATTTTTACTTGCCCTATTTTTCTTCCTGTGATTAAATTCCAATTCAGAGCATAATAAGCAATACAACATTAAGATAATATTTATATTATCATGGTTTTAGTTAGCTGATTAGATGCCATCAAGCCAGATTTGACTTCTGGTGACTGCAAGGACGGATGTTCACCAACTTGACATCTGTCATAGCAACAGACCTTAACTCTTCCAAGGACAGTCCTATAGAGTTACAATATGGACAAATCATATATTTCATGGAATCCTTAAGCATCACAAGCTGACACAAACTTAATATGGTATAACCTCTTCCTGCACATTTGAATGCACACTTACTACTGGTATGTATATACAGTTGTTTACAATCAGTAGGTTTAAAATAAGAAAACAATTGTCAGGTGTAGAAGTTTGGACACTATCATTTCAGTACACAGGAACACTTTATTTGACTTCTTTGTAGCCAGAATATATATAGTATATTCTACTCTGCTTTTAGAATTTTTTCCCTACTCTTCCTTGAAGATCATTTTTAGCTCAGAAATATTTGTAGATCTCTTTGCATATACTGCCTGTCAAGATTTTCCCAAGTTTATCCATAACATTCAAGTTTATGGGTTGTGAAGACTATTCAAATACTATTATTGTGTTTTGTTAGAGTTCAGTGGCTCACATTGTTAGGACACTGGTTTGGATGTTAGCAAACTCATGTTCGAGACCTGAATGCTGCTGCATCGTGGGGTGAGCTCCCATCATTCACTCCAGCTCCTTGAGAGGGACATGAAAAGAACCCCTATGGTGATGTCACCCTTTCAACCCTTAAGTGCCTTAACCAGTGCTTGAAACACAAATGGGACAGGTTTGCATGTTGTTTTCCATGAAATTCTTCATGGAGAATCTGGAGTAAATTCAGAGGGGATTTACAAAGTTGATAATAGTCCTGAAACCAAGTTCCATAAGGAATAGTTAAAGAAGCTGGGCATGTCAAAAGAGATGTAAGATTTATCAGTTGATTACAATAATTTCCTTTATCTTGCTGGGATAATAGCAAATATATTTGCTTGGTATGTCTATGGAGATTCTTGGTCATCTAGGTCATGGTTGCCCCAAAGGTGCTTTTTCAAGAGGCAACTGGACTTTCTAGTTTTTCTTTGAAGATATTTCACTTCTCATCCAAGAAGCTCAGAGCTGAAGTAGCTTCCTGGATGGGAAGCGAAATGTCTTCAAAGAAAAACCAGAAAGTCCAGTTGTCTCTTGAAAAAGCATCTTCAGGACTTTGCTTAGCATATTTATATGCTATGGGACAACGCCACCATTATCATTAAACCTACTTGTACTTCTATTCATCTATGCCAGATAACATGTCCTTCTTAAATAGGCATCTCAAGATAATGATTGATAACCGAAAACAGTTTTTTCTGGATGAAGCTAATAATCCATGAAGCTTAATATTTTGGTTAAAAAAAAAAGCAGGACTAAACTCAGAATCCAAGTTTAGTCCTGATTTTTGAACTGAAATATTCTTGGTCTTTCTGAAGTTCTTTCAGATCACAGAAGGCTTTTATGCCTTTGTCAGTTATGTAACTTTTTTTTGTGCATGGGATAAGCAATTTACAAAGGTAAAAATTCAGATGATCATAATACCTGATTTATAGTATTCTGCCTTCCAGAAATTCCTTCAAATACTTGTAAGTCTTAGTCAAAGGAAAATTATGCCTTGAATACATACACATGCAGCTTTTATTCATATAGCCAGACATGTTTTTATTGCAAAATATATTATACTGATGTAAATCAGGGAAATTTGGTTTCATCACACCAGGCTAGAGTTGACAAAGTGAGAGAAGGGTAACCCTTTTTCCAAACAATATTGGCTTTGGCAAAGCTAAAAAATAAAGGCAAATTATTTATGACTGAATGGAAATGTGAATTATATTCTTACATGAGCATCCAGTTTAAAATCCCATGTGAAATCAAATGATCAGGGGTAACTGGACCAGAACAGATGCTTGAGAATTCAGTGAGTCATTGCTACTTAGATAAAAAGGCTGACAGGAAGTAGGATCAATAACTGAACGTAAGCCAGTTTCTGCATATTTGTTTTTCCAGTGTAAGTTTGGATAAGCCATAAAGGGAATATTATGAATAGAAACCAAGAAACAAACATGGGTAAGAATTTGACAAATGTAGATAAACAAAATCTGGACACCTGCATAACTGGATAGAAGCATTCCTGTCAGACAACAAATGGTCAAAATTGGGAGTGTCCTATCAAATTCTGTACCTGTCAACAGTGCTGTCCCCCAAGGCAGTGTTCTAGGACCAACTCTTTTCATACTCTACATAAATGACCTCTGTGATCATATCAAGAGCAACTGCATTCTCTTCACTGATGATGTAAAGCTATTCAACACCACAGACAATACTGCTACCCTTCAAAAAGACCTTGATTATGTATCAGAATGGTCAAACAAATGGCAACTTCAAATCTCAACAAATAAATGCTCTGTCTTACATATTGGAAAAAAAATATCAGAATATAAAATACAGGCTGAATAGTCAAAACCTTGTTGATGATCCAGACTCTGTCAAGGATCTTGGAGTACTCGTCTCAAATGACCTAAGTGCTAGAGCCCACTGTAACTACATACCAAAAAGGCGTTAAGAGTTGTTAACCTAATCTTGCGTAGCTTTTTCTCTGGTAATATTACACTACTAACTAGAGCATACAAAACATTTGCTAGAGCAATACTCAAATACAGCTCATCAGTCTGGAACCCACATTACGTATCTGATATAACACAGTTGAGAAAGTCCAGAAATATTTCACAAGAAGAGTTCTACACTCCTCTACTCATTGCAGAATACCTTATGCCACCAGACTTGAAATTCTAGACCTAGAAAATCTCGCACTATGCCGCCTTCGGTCCAATCTAAGTATAGTATATAAAATCATACATTGCAATGTCCTACCTGTCAACGAATACTTCAGCTTCAACCATACCATCACAAGAGCAAACAATAGATACAAACTCAAGGTTAATCTCACCAAACTTGATTGCAGGAAATATGACTTCAGCAACAGAGTGGTCAATATCTGGAATACTCTACCTGACACTGTGGTTTTTTTCCCCAAACTCCAAAAACTTTCACCTTAGACTGTCTACTATTGACCTCACCTCTTTCTTAAGAGGTCTATAGGGGGCGTGCATAAGCGCACCAATGTGCCTACTGTCCCTGTCCTATTGTTTCTTATATATATATATATATTTTCTTATATGTATCCATGTATTCATAACTATGTTTTTACTTATACCTATTATCTTGTAAGCAATTGACAAATAAAAATAAATAAATAAAAATGGAAATCTATAGAAGTAAAGTGAAATGTATTGATTTACAATTATAGAAGATGACTCCTTCAGGAAAACATAACAAGGTGTCGACTTTGTTATGTATGTCAACATAAAAGCTCTTTTTTAACACTTATTTATTACTTCAAAAATGGCTGTAGGATAGCATCTCAGTGCTGATCAAACCCCCAGCAAATCATGTAAAGAATACTTGATTGAACAAAGCAGTCTTAATCAGAAATACAGAAGCACTAAAACAAATAACGTTTATTTAAGAATTGGTTGGCAATACTAGATTCCAATTTATATCTCCAATATATTCAAATCAAACAGATGGATTTTTTAAAAAGAAAGTGAATAATTTTATGTATCAAATATTAAGTCCCATCCCTTTAAAAAAGGTCGTCAAACATAATCAATCTTTCCATCCTGTTTGCCTCATCGGTGTCAATATTTTAATTAATATGAAATCAATGCACAATCATCCAAGATAATTTGCATTATAATTAACTTTGTAATGCTATGCATCTTATCAGAAATAATCTCATTGAGCAACAAGAGTTTTATCTCACATCACCTAGCAACCTTTAGATGATATTGGCCAATTTCCACAAGCTCCATCAGTATAAATAGTTTTCTAAAGATTTCTAGGAAGAAATCAGGTGGAGGACATGGGAACTAGTTTGTTTGTCATCTGTTCCTCTTGTACTCTACCTCAACCTGACGATTCTTAATGGTTTATGAAGGATACCACATAACTAAAGGCATAATTAAAACAATAAAACAAATGGAAACAAAATGAGAAAATTGAAACCCCTCCATTTTTAAAAAGAGGTTTTTGCAAAGCTTAAGTAAATAATTTACCTTTTCTTCCTGAAAACCAGCAGAAGAGGGTGAGTCTGATCTCCATAAGAAGGCTATCCCAAAACATTGGTGCTGCCCCAGAAAATCAGCCCTTGCAGCTGCTAGCCCTTTCTCCCCAACCCCCCCCCCACCTTACTACAAAATCTCATAGGTTGGGGCTAACTCTGGTGGGAATAGGCACTTTTGCAAATTCACTTTTGCAAATATAGGGCAGAGATGGTATTCAGCAGGTTCTGACCAGTTCTGGAGAACCAGCAGCAGAAATTTTGAGTAGTTCAGAGAACCAGCAAATACCATCTCTGACTGGCCCTGCCCCCATCTATTCTCTGCTTGAGTCCCAGCTGATCGGCTGGGTCTTCTTTTGTTGCCCTGCACAGGAGAACAGAGCTGGAATGCAGGTTAGTGGGGTGGGGAGGAAATGGGATTTTGCAGTAACCTTCCCCCAGGAGTGGGGAGGTATCCTTCCCCTGCCATATCCACCAAGCCCACAGAACCGGTAGAAAAAAATGTTGAATCCCACCACTGCTGTAGAGTTTTATAGGTCAACACCAACACCTTAAATTCTACCTAGAAAATGATTGGCAGATGATCCAGAATCAGGATTATCTTCTCCAGCCCCAGGAACCTGTAAAATGATTGGTCCTCATATTTTTAGTTGCAGTTTTTAAAATAGTCTTTATGGACAATCTCCCATAAAGCACATTGCAGTACTCCAACTGGATGGTAATAAGGGTGTGAGCTATTCATGGTAGGTCCTCCTGCACCAGATAAGATCACAAACTAGTGTTTCAGCCAAAGATCCCTCTATTGCAGCTTCAATTTGCTATTCAAGTAAATAATGTTTCGAGAAGCACTGCCAGATCATAAACTATTCACCTGATCAATCATGAGACTGAAAGAGAACTCTTAATACATAAATAATAATTCCATCTTACTTGGGTTCAACTTCTAATGTTTTTCTCTCATCTTGATCTTATGGCCTTATAAAATATAAAATCCTAGCATCCCAATATGGCCATTGATGACACTGCACTACTGATGACACAATATCCCAATCACTTGGATGATATCACCCAGAAAGTTCTTACAGATTTTAAAGAGAAGAGAGGATCACGTATTGGTTTGACCTCTCATTCCCCATCTGTACTGATAGCAACTCCCAAGGAGTGAACCCTGGAACAGGCATATTGAAATCCACTAATTCCCTTTATCAACAACCCAGAGTCAAACTTTAGTCACTTGAAAAGGGATCTTACTGGCCAGCATGATGTTAGGACATGAATAGTATACTTCCTAAAGAGCAAACCTACCATATAGACATTCAGGCCACAGTCAATTAAGAGGAATTGTCAACCCTGAATTCATTTTCCCATGGCACCTTCAGGACTGCCACAACAGAAACAAGTTGAGCTGTGGGTACCAGGAGCGGGGAAGTAGAGATGGCTGGGGAATTGTAGCCAAAATAAAATTATTTCCTCTGAGAAGCAAGGACTTTCCCACCAGGTGGAACACTTGCTTTTACATATATAAAGACAACAGCATATTTTTAGCTGTACATTTCCAGAAAATAACAAGCAGGACATCAGAACTACTTCATGATTCATCTCATCCTTTCCTTTCCATGCTAGCCTATGAATAATTCTCATTGTGAGATCATTAAAATCAATTAGTTTAGTTATTCTTACTTTTAAAAGTATTAAATAAAAAGTAGCTCTTCGTAAAACAAGGTTTTTTTTTTATCCAACTCTGATAGATGATTTTGAGTTCCAATATATGTAATGGTATTGCTCTTCCTACTTTTTTTTAAATTCAAGATCAGAAAGCTAAAATGGAATTAAAGAAAGGAAAAGAAGACTTAATCCATTCTTAAAGCTGTTGTCAAATAGAGGCTTGGCTCTCGGCTCTTGTATATTGTCACTTTTCTTTGGGAGCAAAAGATAGTATGTATGCAGATATTTATAAGCAAAACTCTCTTTTATTTGGAAGCAGTTTTCCCAAACTCCTGAACTGTTTTTTTTTTTTTTTTAAAGTCAGAAGCAAACTAAATATAAAAGTGTATCATTCAGGAGTAACTCTTCTGAAAATAGATGCTCCACTTAGCTCCCATGGATAATAGCAACTGACAGTAACTATTTTTTTTTGTACCTGTTATAGATATGATTCATTTCTTTCACTCATGGATTAACTATAACTTTAAAGAAGTATCAAAATATGAATGTCCATCATTTTCCAGGAAAGGAGGTAATGTATAAAATTCACAGTGCTGAATATTTTATTAATAGGATAATGAAGTGATTTAATAGTGGCCTAGAGATGGAAGTCTCACCTCAAAATCAGAAGGCTGTGAGTTTGATGCTAGGTAGAGGCAGATATTTCTCTCCCTGGGCACACTGAGAATATATCTGTTGAATAGAACTCTGCATTGGTGACAGGAAGAGCATCCGGCCAGGAAACACTCAGATCCATTCAGTTCCCCAGACTCTGTCCTGCAAGGGCTTATGGAGTCATTGGAAGAGGATGATAATGAAGTGATTTGATACCTTGATTTTTTAATGAATGCTAGTGGTCTCCTTTGGCTAAGCAATGACATCTTGTGAGCAGACTTTTCCTAAAGCACTATTCCCAACAGGCTGTCTACATTCCAGTAAGGAATCAGCAGTATTTAATCATTCCATTTTTCTGTAGCTCATATTACAATTAAAAGTGAATAGGAAAAGCCCAAGAGAGGAGAAGAGGCAGTAATTCAGGGGTGCCCAATGGAGATTATTTAAAAAAGTCAAAATGGTAGGCATGTCAGACCAGTCATATCCCATCCATTTATTTGAGAATGTGACATTGATGCATATAGAAAACTCGCATGGCATCAATGCCAGCTTCAATTTTTGATTCCAAACTACAATACCTGGCAGAACCGGGGTCATAAATTTCATAAGCTGTAGCATCCTGTAATTTAATATTAGCTCACTGAAAACTATATAAATTCCATGGTCATGCCTAGGTAAATACATACTAGTTGTTTCTGGCAGTGCTCATCTTCATTAGAAAGTCGAAAAGCCAGTGTTGCTCTGTGGTCATTTGGATGGCATGACTAAATGCTGAAGGTGAAATGAAAGCTGTTACCTCCCCACCAAATTGGTCCCTATTTTTCCACTTGCATTTTTTACATGCTTTTGAACTGCTCGGTTGGCAGAAGAAGGGACAAGTAATGGGAGCTCACTGCATTATGCAGTGCTAGGGATTTGAACCACCGAACTGCCAACCTTCCTGATCGACAAGCTCAGCATCTTAGCCATTGAGCCACCATGTCCCTATATAGTCATGCCTAACTTTATTAAATAAAACTACCCAACTTAACCCTGACTTCAGGATGGCATACAATTGAAACAGTAGAATTTCTAAAAACAAGGCAATCTACGTGGAGGACTCTAAATGAACTATTCTTTGCATTACCAGATCTCTAAGACTTTTGTTTCTTCTTTATTCTTTTCCATCACTTGACTTGTTTGCATTGGTAGACAGCGTCTGGCAAGCCGCTCTTGGAAACAATAGTGCCAGGTCCTCAAGGAAAACTAGTGATTTCCAATCACAAAAATCCTGTGTCAGCAGGTTTGCAAAGACCTACTGTAGGCAGGATGTCAGATAAGCTTGGTCTAGTAGAGAGGCATAAATTTATCTTCATTTCCATCTTAAATCCAAATTATTTTTGGTTCCACAAGAGCTAGTTACTTTATTTATAAAATATTTTATCAGAGCACAAATGGGACATTTTGATATGACAAATTACAAGAATAATGATATATTGGAAATTAATAAAAAAAATTGTACAGGATTTTTAATTAAATGAATACAATTAATAATCTATTTTTTCTATTCTGAAATAACAATTATATTGGAGACATATTTCATCTTATACAATCATATAATCATAGCACTGGAAGAGATCTTGAAGGCCTTCTAGTCCAACTCTCTGCCCAAGACAAATGGTTGTCCATTTTTTCTTGAAAACCTACAGTAATGGGGCGCACACAACTTTAAATGGCAAGTTGTTTCACTGACTAATTGTTCTTGCTGTCATGAAATTTCTTCTTAGTTCCAGGTTATGATTTCCTCTAATGGGTTTCCACCCATTTCTTTTTGTCCTTCCTTTAGATGCTTTGGAGAATAAATAGACCCTCTCTTCCCAGTGACAAGTATTGGAAAATGGCTAGCATGTCACCTCTAAACATTCTCTTCTAAACACACTTCAGAAACCCTCAACATTTCATTGTACAGTTTAGCCTCCAGACTTCTTATCATCTTTGTTATTTTTCTCTGCACTCTTTCTATTTCAATCTTCTCATCTTGGTCATTTGTGAAGATGTGGAGAGCACTGGACTAAAGACAGAACCTTGAGGTACTGCACTGCCTGCTTCCCTCCATGTAGATGTAGTTTCATTGAAGAACACGTTTTGAGTGCAGTTGGTTAGCCAACTGGAAATCCATCTGGTGGTGGATCTGTCTATCCCACATTATTCTGTCTTACCAAGAAGTAGGCTGTGGTCTACTTTATTGGACACTATATCCACAGTGTTTCCTTGATCCACTAATTTAGGCACAAATAATACAATAAGGTTTGCTTGGCATGACCTGCTCTTACAAACCCATACTGGCTTCCAGTGATTCCTTTGTCCATTTCTAATGGACAACAAAATCAAGTACCAATTGATTCATTCTCTGAAAGTTTGAAGTATGTGGAAACTGCAGACAGTCTCAAGGATTGGGTATGTTTAATGTAGTGAAAAGAAGGACTGTGGTGATAGCAATGTTGTAATATTTAGGGACTGCCACAAAAAAAGAGGGTCAATCTATTTTCTAAAGCACCAGAAGGGAATACAAGAAACTATGGATGGAAAGAAGCAACCTAGAACAAACAAAATTTCCTGACAATAAGAACAATTAACCAGTGCCTTCAAAAGTTCTGTGTGCTCCATCACTGGAGACTTTTAAGAAGAGACTGGAGCAGGGGTGGGATTCTACTAGTTCGCACCTATTCGCTAGAACCAGTTGTTAACATTCTAAGCAGTTCAGAGAACCGGTTGTTAGAAGAAATTATTGGCCTAATCTTGTAAGGAAGGCAGGAAGGAAACATTCTGGTGTTGCTTACAGAAACTGCCTCTCCATTAACTCTTATTACATTCTTGGCAGGACTAAACTTCCTGTCTCAGGAATGTCTCTAGGGTTTTTCCCCCTCCTTTGCTGATACTTTGCTTGTGTGGAATGACCATTCAAAGTTACAATGGCACTGAAAAAAGTGACTTATGACCATTTTTCACACTTACGACTGTTGCAGCATCCCCACAGTTATGAGAGGCCAGGCGAGGAGATGCATGCCTCAATGTGAGTGATATTGAATTGGCTACGCCCAGCTAATAACATGACCACCAAGCCCTGTCCAACCAGTCACATGACCACCAAGCCATGCCCACCACCTAAACCACGCCCACAGAACCGGTTGTTTAAAAATTTGAATCCCACTCCTGGACTGGACAACCACTTGCCCAGAATAATATAGGGTCTCCTGCTAGAACAGGAGGCTGGACTAGAAGACCTCCAAAGGTCTCTTCCAACTCTGATGAAGCACTAAAAAATTAGAAAGATGCGAACCTAAAATCTAAAGCAGCAGTGCTGATGGTTTAAGGAGTTTTAGACAGATGCTACATTTGCACCACAACATACTCTGAAGCACTGAATCCAAGTTGCTGCACACTCTTATTGTTTCTGTGTATCTTTTCAATATCCAGACACCAGATGAATAGAAGAAAAGCTTGCAAAATATAATACTTAAAATTTTCAGAGTTCCATCATGTTTTTAATAAGCTTTTCTTCTTTGAAATGTTTTTCCCTTATTGTCTTTCACCCATGCTGCTAGAGGTATTTAAAATTCGTTCAGACACCGTGTTCAGCTCTTCACAATTCCTACATACACTCACAGGTGTACTTCTCAAAGAGATGGAAATATGAAACTGTGGCTTCAGAGGCTATTAAATGATCTCCCTCCCTTCTCCTATAAACTCTTCTGTCTATACCAATGATATAACCAACCTACATTTTGCCTTCAAGTTCTCTAAAAATGTTAAGTGCAGCTCTTGGCTTCAAAACATGCCTACACCCTGTTTCACAGGAAAATACAATGCAGCTCTGTTAAGTGGGAAGTAAATATTGTTCAATGTTTCAGGAAGAAGACCTTTTATTCCAGTTATTTAATAGACACTTTCCTTGCTGAAAAGCCTTTTTTCTGGCAAGATTTAATACCATCCCTTTTATGTTACTGGAGAGGAGAAATAACAACAGCCCAGTTCAACCAAATATAACCCTACCAATAGGGAGCTATTGAATCTCTTCTGTTATTATGAATTTGACATGTAGTTATTGGAAATGACTAATACATGAATCAGGTTGAATTTGGAAGAATCAGAAGATTGTTTTCCACTGTAAATATTGGAGCTAATTAAATATAAGAAAATCTACCCAGCTAAGTTATTATTTGGTATTATTCAGAATACCTACTCAGAATTTAGACAATCCATCAAAAAAGGGAAGATGGTGTATGACTTTTATGCAAAAGTTATCACTACAAGCATCAATGTCTCACTAACGTTTTACAAGAATGCCATTTATATGAAAAAATAACATCCCTTCATCTCACACATTTTTATGCTAGGAATGCAACAGGCAAATATAGTGTTTGGATTTGATTTAAAATATTCCATTTTTTGAAACTTGCTTTACATGGAAGGGTCTTCCGTGTGACTTTGAACCTTGAACTGGTATACAATGCAGCAACCAAGAAGATTTTACCTTTTATTTATCCAAGATAATACCTTACACTAGTGGTGGGATTCAAAGAATTTTACTACCAGTTCTGTGGACGTGGCTTGGCTTGGTGGGTGTGGCTTGGTGGGTGTGGCAGGCGAAGGATACTGCAAAATCCCCATTCCCTCCCCACTTCTGGGAGAAGGTTACTCTAAAATCTCCATTCCTTCCCCACCCCACTAACCTGCTTTCCAGGTCCGTTCTCCTGTGCAGGGCAACAAAACAAGACCCAGCCGATCATCTGGGACTAGGGAGGCAGAAAATAGATGGGGGTGGTATTTGCTGGTTCTCCAAACTACTCAAAATTTCCACTACCGGTTCTCCAGAACTGGTCAGAACTTGCTGAATACCACCTCTGCCTTACACTAAATTGGAAATCTGTACACTGACTACCAATTTGTTTCATAATACATATAGGACATAGCCTGTTCTTTAAAGTTTCAAATGGCTTAGGCCCGTAAACTAAACAAAACACTTTCTTCTGATGTGTGTTGAATATACAGGTAGTCCTTGACTTACTAAATCACTGAATTTTCATTTAGTGATAGTTCAAAGTTATAATAGCATTGAAAAAATTGACTTATGGCTGATTTTTACACTTATGACAATTGCCGTACCCCCTGGTCACCTGATCAAAATTCAGATTCTTGTCAACTGACTCATATTTATGAGCCACGGCGGTGCAGTGGTTAGAATGCAGTACTGCAGCCTAATTCTGCTGACTGCCGATTGCCAGCAGTTCAACAGTTTGATTATCAGCAGCTCAGGGTTGACTTAACTTTCCATCCTTCTGAAGTCGGTAAAGTGACAACCTAGTTTGTTGGGGAGCATATGCTGACTCTGTGAATTGCTTAGAGTGGGCTGTAAAGCTCTGTGAAGCAGTATATAAATCTATTGCCATTGCTATGACAGTTGCAGGGTCCCAGGTTTTGCAATCACCTTTTGAGCCCTGACAAGCAAAGTCAGTGGGAAAGCCAATTCATTTAACAACCAGGTTTCTACCTTAACCACTGCAGTCATTCCCTTAATAACTGGGGCAAGAAAGGTTACAACATGGGCAAAACTCATAACAACCACCTTGCTTAGCCAAAGAAATTTTGGTCTCAATTGTGGTCATAAGGTGAGGACTACCTGTACTTGCACCAGTCAATTATATCAGGTGGGAAAGTTCATGGCTAGTAGCCAATCCAAAGTGATGGATGTCTATAGGGTGGGAAAGCCCAATGAGACCCAGGATGTCTTAGAAGCCTTTAAAATACAACTTTTCCACCTGGTCTTTAATAATGTCACATGTATATTCTAAACATTTCAGGTATATCTAATTGCAGTGAGCATATTATTTTTACCTTAGGATTTGTTGTTTTAGTGTGCTTTATTTTTGTATATCACTCTGAGTTTTTGGTAGTGCTATTTAGAAATTTATTTAATTAATTAATGGGTGCCATAATTGAGAATGGAGTTTCATTTCTCTGTGATGGACAGGATGAATTGGGAGTCCTTTTCTGAGCCTGTGCTTCCATGCTATTCTGATCTCATTTCATACAACTGTGAAAATATATCATGATCAATTAAAATTTCACAGTGTTGTTGTAGAAAATTATAATGAAATGACAGCAAACTCCAGGTCACATCTTTTTTTTTAATGTCCAACAGTTCTTTATCATTTGCTTCACATAGTTTTCCCCATCGTTTCCAATCTCTCATTCATAAGTATAATGTGTGAACCTTTTCTCAGCTGTATTAGCTAGTGACCTTGATTAGATTAATTGATTTCACTTCTGTTCAAAAATGTCTCTGCCTCTCACATTGCATATATTCCTGAGGGAAGATCTGAAAAAAAAAAAACAACCCAGCAAATTAATGAGTTATGATTCTAACTGAATCCCAACACACAAAACAACTCTGAGAAACATTTAGTGTGAGTTTCCCTACAATAAGAATGAATATCACTGCAGTTTCCATCATATTCCATCTTAGAGCAAGAACATTCAAGGTATAATTTAAGTATATTTCATTGAAGAGTAGCTTTAAAACCAACACATTGGAGTGTATTGTGTATTATTCTCACACAAAGTTCAACTTTTTGTAAATTGCACCTTGTTCTGAGGGAGGAAAAAAAATAAGTCAGTTGTAGTTTTTTCATGTCATATATTACAGAACAAGGGAATTCCTGTTTAAATAGTTCACCCTGGTTGCTGAATGAAATTGATCAAACCCCAACATTAGCAGAAAAGATTTTGCTGTTCTCAGTGCTCCTTACCAGAACATAACGAACTCTCTCTTCACATTCCTAACATTTATTGCTTATAGAGATGGATATTACTTCCAATTGTAAAGAATAAATTTATACAGAATGGCTGACTGTGGCTCAGAGGAAGGGATGATGAGCTTTATATATTACAGTCTTGGTGCAGATAAAGATGTTTCAGGAGTCCTTGGTGTTCTCTGAGCTTGCTTGTTTTGCTAGCAATACTTGTTTTGCTAGCACTGATGATGTTCCCTAGTTAGGAGTAATGAAACATCTGAAAGGAAGCAGAGAGCACCAAGGACCCCTCATTTCATCCCTGAGCTACACATATTCTCCTTTAAAGATGTTTCAGGTTATCTCTGGGTGATAAATGCAAGCTGAACTGTCCACCATTTTGAAGCAACCTTGATCTGCTTTCAAAGGTGAAAACCCTTAAAGAAAAACAGTGAAAAATTCCCACTGGAGAATTCATTTTATTTGAATTAGAAGACAAGCACATCTTCTTGAGAAAAAAAAAATATGGGAAGCAGATTAAAGGAAAGTTTAGGAAATGAGAATAAATAAAGACAGAAGAGCGCAAATGCTCCTAAATGGCTCACTGGTTAATGGAGAGAAAAGAACATTTGATGGATTCCAAATTTGATAAATGGAAATGAGGTTATTAATTTTAAAGATTGAATGCTAGATAGTTAGTTTAGTTGGGGAAAATGACATGTGTAGTTCAGCCCCAGGATCAACCAGACAGTTTTCTCTTTAAACTGATGGGAAAATGCCTTGATTAAAACTTCCTAACTCCACCCCCTTAAAAGCATCATTGAACAAATTGCATTGTATGAAGGTTTTTGTATGTGTGAGGATGGGATTCTACTTTTGATACAATCAGCAATGAAAATAAATCTATGGAGGCATTCTTATTGTACCAAATCAAGGATGGGACAGTGGTACATAGATAACAGATGATCATAGGAATGAATCTGTCTGCTTTATTTCTTAGAACTGCTGCATTTTATCCACACAATTTCACTCTGCACTGTTTCCACATCAGCGCGTAATTTAACAAAACTAATCTGCAGAACAATTGATAAACATGTTTCTTTTCACATTCGTGTGCAGTTTTGTTTATGATTTTCTCTAAAAGGTGTTTCTTTTTCCTAAATAATTTTCCCTGTTATGTGCTTTCTTGGAAACTCCCTTCGCTATTGCATTTTCCTATGATATTTTTTGTAGTGTAAGCATTTAAATCAGAGTAACACATGACAAAAAATTAGAGAAGTGTAAAATCTAAAAAGATTATTGCATTCCGTTTTGCATATTAGCTTGGGAAATGTAAATAAGGTTGGCTCATGTTAAAATACGGAAGAAACATCTCCCTGTTTTATCCGTATATGATGACTTGTTAATCTTACTTTACTATCTCCAGCAAACAAATAGGAGCAAAAAAACAAAATTCTCTTTTGAGCCAATTCCCTCTAAGCCTCTTTTCTGGCTCCTCATCATTAACTTTGAAGCATCTGAAGAACCACTGGCAAGTAATTTTGAAAAGTGCTTCTTTAATAAGCATTTCATTTTGGAAAATGTTGAGGGAAAGCAACATTAATCTTTGTGTCACATCTACTATTTATCCTAAGGCAGCTGGTTACAAATTCCGACTTTTCTGGTTTCAACATTTTAATAAATATGGAAACAGGAGCAATTACGAGAATAGAGTGATCATGTTAACATAAAGCCTCAAGTCTTTTACTGACATCCAAAATGTTCCCTAATACTAATGTACCAGGGTGGGAAATGTTTAAATGCATCATTTTACTCCACTGGATGTATTAAAACAAGTTTAAAAATGTTTGTACTATAGCCATGTGGATTGATCTATACATATAGACCAGGGTTCTTCAAACTTGTCAAGTTTAAGACTTGTGGACTTCAACTTCCAGAATTCCTCCTCCAGTCAGGTTAGCTCAGGAATTCTGGGAGTTGAAGTCCACAAGTCTTAAACTTGACAAGTTTGAAGACCCTTGATATAGACAGACATAAATATGGCATCATCACAAGCATGCTACATTTTGGAGAGAACCAACACACACATACATGCAATCCCATTAGTTTTGTTCTGATTCACACTTCAGCAACAGGCATATAGCACAGAGGAGGAGGAGGAAGAAGAATGTGTGTTGTAATGTAATGATGCAAATCCTAAATTTTTGCATTTGGTTTCCAACTGCAATGCTGTTCCTTTCCAGGTGTTGCTAAATTACAGTTTCTGGAAATCTCACCAATTTAATCCATATTTGGTGTACAGAATATAATTCTTTAACATCTGAAGTCCACAACCCCACCACTATTAGCAAACACCCACTTATTCTTGGAAGTAAGGCATATTGATTACATCTGGACATGCCACTGAATAAAATAAATATTTAAGTCCCAATCTGACAATACATTAAAATAATATTTTTACTATTAGCTGTTGCTATCTGTACTTGCATGAAAGTAAATATACTGTAGGTTAAAAACAATTTGTGTCATTGCTACAAAATGTTTCTAAATGATTTAGAACATTTTTAAGAAAGAGTGAAGTAACAAGAAATGAAAGAGTTAATTAAGTTAATTTTATTACAATGAACATAGTAACTTTGGCTAAAATATAACATAAACATAACATGTAACAAATACTGGAATATTATTGTGGTTTATACCCAGTTCACTCCCAGTCAATCTGTCATGCCCCAGCATATAACTTTTATATACTGCTGTTGCTCTCTAGCCTCATCTAGCCGTCAGTGGAACAAATACCAATTATATTGTTTGAAGCTGATCTATCAGCTCACCGCTTTACCTATCAGCCCACACTCTCAAAACAAATGCATGTTGCAGAACACAATAAGACAATAAAAACAATACGAGTGAGAGAAAAACAAGCAAGAAATAACAAGCTGGACATTTGTTCTGACCCAGGCTTAGCAGAACCAAGAAACAGACTCCTTGTCCTGAAAAACTCCTCTTTATTTAGTTATTGTGAATTCATGGCATTCACACACAGAAAATCCCAGCAGTAATCCTCCAAAAGGTTAATTGCAAGAACAGACCTTATCAGTCCTTGGATAGTTGCCAGGCTGAGAGCTTCCAGTTGCAAAGCTGTAAATTAAATACCTGGCAAGGAGTCTCTGTGAGGCGCGGACTCCCAATAAGCAAATCTTCCAAAAGAAATATGAACTAATTGTCTCCTGCAACCACCACTTCCCCTTTGCTTCTATTTATTCCCCAAGGAGGGACCATTCAGCATCCATGTGTGCCTTTCTTTCTGAGTTGGCCCCTGTTCCATAATTGTTTTCCTCTCCTGACAGCTCTGCGCATACATGCATCTGGAACAGGCTCCAGCTATTCTTCTTGCCCACTTATCTCCGACTCCAAAAGCAGCTGAGAAATGTCAGGTGGCCCTGTCCCTATCTCTGCTTCTGATGCAGAGCATCCATCAGAGCCTTCCCCAGACTCCAGGACTGGCCCAAGTTCCTCCCCAAACTCCTCACTGTCCAAGTCTGCTGTCAGCTCTGCTGGCAGCTGGTTGGCCACAACAGCATCAATAATTTACATGATTGTAGATATGTATGCATCAAAGGCACAAAAATTTCCAGAGTCCCTGCAAACATTCCAGAGTCCCCTGCAAACATATTGTATGTAATTAGCATGACACTCCTAAAGGCAGTGGCATGGGTTTTTCCAGCCATAAACTTCTAAATAAAAGCAGTCCAATAAAAACAGACTAATAACTGATCCATCCTTTATTCTGCACCATGAAGAAACAATGGGTCTGGAAGGTGTATCCAGCAACAAAACAAGTATTTTGCAGTATACAGTGGCAAAACAATTACCAATTCTACTGGTGATATTGGGATAGCAATTATCTTATAGATAATATTCTAAAAAAAAGAGGGGCGTTTAAATAGTCCTATAAAATGAGCAATAAGAATGATTTGGGAATGTCCAACAAAGGCAAATGTGCCATAAGACATATATATGATGGAATCTACTAAACAAGAAAGTCAACCCTTGCCAAAAAGCCAAAATGAAGGTCCATTCATGTTTTGAAGCAGTAATGGAAGCTGATGCTGAACTCTTTATTAAAAATGCTCACGATTTAAGAAGCTAAAGATTACATTAAGACCCAAGCACCATATGACAGGGTCTTTGCCTCAGGTTTTTGCCAACCTTGCAGTTTAAAGCATACAAATACAAGTAGATAAATAGGTACCACCTTGATGGGAAGGTAACAATGCTCATGACATCAGGCTGGCTACATGACCATTGGAAATATCTTTGGAGAGCATTGGCTCAATGGCCTTGAAACGGAGATGAGAACTTCTCCCTATAGTCGGCAATGATTAGTAGAATAAAATCCTCAGAGATTCTTTATCATTTTTCTCAGGATTACCAAAATCTTTTTTTTAAAACTATCAGGGGGGAAAAATCTCAAGTTAGTGAGCATCCTAATTTTAGCTAGCTCGGTTTAAAATGACCAGAGAAAAAAATGACTGGGATAAAGCATACTTGGGGAAATATATATATAATTTCAATCAAAGACAGCAGCTGCATTTCTGATACACTCGGGGACACCCAAGATAGATCTAACAAACTTTGATTGAATCATTTCTAATAGTGGCAGTTTTTGAAACTCGCTGACTCGTATGCCATCAAGAAGCTCAGATAAAACTTTTCCTTCAAAAACTTTACAGACTTTGAAATAAACTGACTCTCTTTCCAGAGAAGAGTTTACGAGATGCAGCTGTGCTCCTTTGGAGACCTGCTCAGTTTCCTTTTCATTGATTTACCTGATGTATCTTTGCAATAGTTTTCTTTAAAAACAAAAGACAAAACTCTGAAGCTTAAGGTGGGAAAGCTGGAAAGAAAAAGAAGAAAAGGATGACTAGAAGTAAAGTAGACAGACTCAGTTAACTTTGGTGATTGGTAAACCATTGGAAGAGGTGAAGGATCAAATTAGGGCCACATCCTCATGGAAAAAAATATATCTAGGTGGTTGCTAGGAGTAGACATGGACACATATTCAATTGAAAAGTTTTGGTAATTAGCAATCAGCTTTTCAGCTTCAGCTGGAGGCCTCAGCACTTTTGTCAGGTCCATCTAAAAAACATATAAGGTAGTTGCAACATCAGCAGAGAGTACAAATAGAAATGCTTCATATCCCCAAAAAGGAGGGTGAAAATTTGGCTTCAGAAAAGTCCTGCCAAAGTGAACAAATTCACTGCAGAAGGACTAATAAAAAGAGCAACAAAGATGATTAGGGTGCTGGAGGCTAAAACATATGAAGAATGGTTACAGGAATTGGGCTTATCTAGTCTAGTAAAAAGAAGAACTGGAGTAACATGATAATAGTGTTCCAATTTTTGTGGGGCTACCACAAAGAAGAGAGAGTCAACCTATTTTCCAAAGCCCCAGAAGACAAGTAACAATGGATGAAAACTAATCAAGAAGAGAAGCAACCTAGAACAGGGGTGTCAAACTGCCAGCCCACAGGCCAGATGTATCACACGCAGACCACATCCACCCAGCTTTGTGAATGGGGAAAATGTTACAAAACATTATGTGATGACAATGGGATGCCATGAGTTTGACACCTGTTATCTAGAATTAAGAAGACATTTCCTAACAGTGAGAACAATTAACCAGCTTGACTTCAGAAGTTTTGGGTATTTCATCATTGAAGGCTTTTAAAAAGAGACTGGATGAACGCTTGCCTTGAATATTATAAGGTCTTCTGCTTGAACAGGTGGTTGGATTAGAAAACCTCCAAGGTTCCTTCTAATTATCTTATTTTTTAAATATATATAAACCAAATATAGCAAGGATCAAGGATTAATATTAATATTAACATAGATTACATTTTAAAAAGAATGAGGGAGTTTTTTTCTCCATTTACACAGGAAAGAATTAAGTGAAAAGCTATGTCTTATAATCAACATATTATGCATTGCTTCAATATCAGAGGTGAGCACACTGCAAACCACACGTCTTATGCCCAAGAAGGCCCATCCACAATGTCAATTGATAATATATGACATAAGTTGTCACCTGATCTAGAGAGAATGTAGGGTTCTAAATAGAAAGACTAAATAAGACTCAAGTATTTGAACTGTATTATATATCAACAATGCCTTATGAAACAATTGCAAATTTTTAATATAGTATGGTACAGAACTGTAATTTTTCTCTAACTTTTTCAGTGGTTGAGCTGTTCAGAAAACTGGTGAAGCAGCCAAAGCAGGTGGTAGGGCTTCCTAAACATGAAGATCATTTGAACCATTTTTGAACCTCAAACTCTAGGAACATCTCTAAATTGTTCACTTGTTCCTTCTGATGGAGCATAAACCTCAGGACAGGCAATTTCCACATCTAACTCATTTCTGCTTCCATGTTCTACCTGACCTGATTCAGAAGTTACACAAAAGCAGAGTTAGATGTCATTAAAATCACCATCTACTGTTTATTCCTATAAATTAGGTACATAAGATGTCTTATTGCAATCAATGACCGAATTATAAGTCTGATGAAATACGGTCATCCAATCCTAATTTCTGAAATTGGATGGATCATTAATCCCATTAAAGAATAAACGAATGCAGTTTCCAAACCTCTGCTTCCTATAAGAGTGGAAGAATATCTTCAAACCTATTTCTTGGAATAATTCAGAAGGATATTGTAGTCAATTGCAATAAAATCCATTGAGATACTCAGTTGCAATAACAAAGTTACACTCTCTTTGTCTGTTTTAGGACATCCAATATGTTTTATAATCTCCAGATCAAGCCCGAATTCAATCAGAAGTGGATTGAGATATAAGCAGTTTCTTCCAATAATATCTGAAGATCTAGTGGCCAATATACCTTACAATGTTTTTTCTACTTCAAAATGCAGCCATATGGGATATAATACATTCAGGCTCATGAGGTAAATTATAAGCTCATGAGCTCAACAGCTAAATATGAATCTACAGTACTTCTCCGTGGCCTCAATATAAACATCAAATCATACATTCTCACAAATTCTTGATAGTACAAGAATCCATTCTAATGGTTTTCCAACTGGGCTTTAGTTAAATGTTTGTGATGGATATCTCTCTTCTCATTTGCTTTTTTTTTTCCTCCTCCATAATTGTTTTTCATTTTAACCTTTTAAGACAATAAGGAATTAAAGAAAAACATAATGGAGACATTATAAATCCCTGTGATAATAAGATGAGCACATGAATGTGGCTGAAGAATCATCTATTTTATTATGATAAACCTGATTCAGATAAATGGAGGCATTAGAGAGAATTATTGCACTTCAGTGCATCAGCATGGAAGCCCAGATCTATAATACTAGTTATGTAAAGACATTCTTTCGTAAGAACATTGCAAAATTAAAGTATTTTTTAATAAGAGCCAAACTGTGCAAAAAGAAATGTGAAATAGTACTTGAACATAAGCGCAGATTAGAATACAGCTACTCTTAGTTATTATATTACTGTCTTCAGAGAAACATCTAGATAGGTTCTAATCCATTTTCACACAACAAGAATTAAAATTCATTGAAGAAAAATTGAAGGACAAACATTCAATAATTCTTCAGAGCCTTTAGCTTGTGAGTTACGTAAAAGTTTGCAGGAACTGGAAAGGAGAAAAAATATAGATGATAGTTTGCTGAACATACTGTGTTTTCCCGAAAATAAGACCCTGTTTTATATATTTTTTGCAACCAAAAAAGGCACCAGGTATTATTTTCAGGGGATGTCATCCACTGACTAACCTCATTTGTGCGTGTGACCCCCAGTCTTTTTTTTTTTTTTTTACTCTCAGAGGCTTTCAGAAACTTCTTCTTCTCAAGCCGGCAAGGTTTTCCTGAAAAGCTTTGCAGCTGATAACAGAGCTCCAGATTTATCCAGAGCTTTGTTATCAGCTACAGAGGCCTTCAAGAAAGCCTTGCCAGCCATGTTGGCTGCAGAAGAAATGGGCCGGCAAGCCAGATGTTGGGGTGTGCGAGGCCTGGGTACAACTGTCCAAAGGTAAATAGTAGGGCAGCTCCAACTCCCATCCCCACCCTAGCTTAATTTTCACCCGTCCACTCTGAAGTGGGCAGGATCTTAATTAGGGCTTATTTGGGGGGTATGGCTTATATTGGGCACATGTGTAAAAATCAAGCTGGGACTTACTTTCAATGTAGGTCATATTTTCGGGAAAACAGGGTAGAATCAGAAAGCTGAAAAGGATTTCAGAGGTCTTCTGGAGTTATGGAGTTATGGACCCTGAGTTTGGGGTGGGGTTGTTAGAAGTAAATAAAAGTTCCTGCCGTATATATACAATGCTTTATAAGCATTTTAAAAACAATATACACTAATTTAAAATTAATTAAAATTAAAGTGACTGGACACAGCAACAAAGTTTGTTCATCTAACTTCTCCATTATTGCAGAAATTGTTCTGATCAGAGTTTTGCTTGTCCTTGAATTTTCAGTCCTCCTTGGTAAGCTTATATTTCCTCCTAGATCAAAAGTACCCCTTTTGGCCTTTTTACCAGTTTTTGCAGTACTCCAAACATTTACAGTTGCTTTAAAGCTAAAAGGTGGTTCGAAAGCAATTTTTCACTTTTGTTCAAGGGTTTTCTTTCTGGTTCTATTTTATTTCAAGTAGATCTACTTTAAACACTAAAGGATTTTTTTTCCACATCATAAACTGTTAGAAACTGTTAGTATACCCACTGAACTACATGAAGCCAAAGTAGCAACCATTTTATGATGTACAATTGGGTTGATGTATTTGCCCAGTGCAATAGGTTTACTATAGATTTTATGATCAACCTTCTAGGTTCCTACATGAGTCTTCAAATTTGCCAGAAGATTGGAACTGGTTTGAAAAGAGGTTATCTTGATTGTTATTTTCCTGGTATCTGAAACTACTGAACTAGTTTCCTAGCTATAAGCTATAGCTTTCACTCAGAGCGGAAGACAAGAATCAGGGATAGTAATAGCTATAGCACTTTGACTTATATACCATTTCACAATGCTTTAAAGTCTTCTCTGAGTGATTTGCAGAGTCAAAATATTGCCCCCAACAATCTGGGTCCTCATTTCACCAACCTTGGAAGGATGAAAAGATGAATCAACCTTGAGCCAGTGAGAATCAAAACTGTCAAATTGCTGGCAATCGGCAGTCAGCAGAATTAACTTGCAATGCTGCATTCTAACCACTGAACCACCACAGCTCCATAAACTGTACTTCCTTCTTGAGAGATGTCAGGAAATCCCTGGGCTAAATCCAAGCTCGCAAGAGCATATAACAGAGAATTCTTGATACAGAGTGGCAACATATGATCCCTCTTGTTTGGCCAAGCTGACTTGAACTGCAATGCCTGTAGCATAGCTCAAGACCAGCCAATTACTAGTAATTTTTGATGGGTAAACTGTATCTATCATAAAGTTCTTTAGCTAGATTAGAGGGTCTTTTTGGCAGGTAATGGGAGTATTTCCTTATATTTGAAATATCCCTGCAGCTTTCAGGCAATTGAGGGCATGAATAATGTTTTATTATATTGCAAATTTAAAAGGATCTATGGTATGAATATAACAATTTTATCTTCTTAGAGGCTAAAACAACTAGAGGAGAGGACGCATTTATTCATTCATTCATTCATTCATTCATTCATTCATTCATTCATTCATTCATCTTTGAACATTAAAAATAAACAATCAAACAAAAATCCCAGAAACATCATACAACTATAAAGAAAGGACTAATTTTGATGATTTTCTATATATGGCTATATTGTACTCTAGCATACTATTATTAATACTAAGCTAAAAGACTTAAAATTTCAGAATAAAAAAAATAGAGTTATTTAAAATAAGACTAACCCAAATATAATGGCATATAGCTGAAAAAACAAAAACAAAAAACATCACTCGAATTCTAAACTTAATGCTGCTAGAGGTAGTTAAGAAAATTACAGTATGTTCCATTGTATCCCATCACAAGGTATTTCTGTTTCGGTGAGCAAATGTCACCAAATAGAGGCAGAGGTGGGATTCTCCTGGTTCAGACCGGTTTAGGTGAACATTTAGCTCTGATGATCAGCTGTTGAGCAAACCAGTTCTTTCCCCTGATCAAGTTGGCCCACTCACCTGCCCCTGCACTGTACTTACCTATATCCTTTCAGCTGATTCGCGTGGCAGAGTGGATTGCCACATCTCAGCTATGTTACTTCACAGAAAGGTAAGTAATTTTAAAAGCTGCCCATGCATGTAAAGCGTGCATTAGGTATCTGTTGTTAAACCGGCAGCATCCCACCACTGAATACAGGATGTCAGTTTCTACCTAGTTTTAATAGATGTATGGCAGAATTAGGTTTTGACTTGTCTGAAAGGAGGATTTGCATATAAAGGCAGTCCTGTATGCCCAGGATATTTTGCTACTTGCAGATAAATGAAATGAATTGTGGATTCTCAGTAGAAGCTCCAGGAAAATCAAACATGAGTAGTAGTTTCTGCAGGCCACAAGGACACAATTGAGTAGCTGAGGGTATTATTTGTACTGGATGGCAGAGCATTAAATGGAGCTAATATTAAAGCCCTGTTCAGCTTGGAAACTGCAATAAAATTTAAACATCCCACAGGTCTGAGCAACGAAGATCAGCTATTTAAAAAAGTGTTTCCGGATAATTGAGTTAAATAGCTGAGTTGAGTTGGTCAAGTTGGCTTTCTACTGTATATCCAGAAATGCTGGGTCATTATCTTTTTAAACTGAGATTGTGCCCTAAGAATTGACAGTTTTCTCAGAGGATCTATAGACTCCTTGGAATTACAGCTTCTTTAATAGATATTTCCATTTACATTGGAATTGTCAATTAAGGCCAGAGGGGAGAAGCTGATAAAAAATGTTTTTTTTTTTAATAGCCGGATATACATTTTACTTCTCCTTTTGGAATAGTAGAACCTCAGTTGTGACTGTAACCCATTCCAGGACTACAGTCGCAACTCAATTTATTTATTTATTTTATTTGTCAAGCATGTATTAGATAACAGATATAAGTATAAACATGATTTATAGCAGCAAAACATATATATGAATCTCTCTTAATTTCTCTGTATATAAACTGATAAATAATGATTTAAACAAAATCAAAATCAAAATCAAACATTTAGAAAGATTGATACTGTTGGAGTAGTATTGGTATAGCAAAGCTTATCTACTTTCTCATGAGAACAAGTCTGTCTTCTCCTGTAGTTTCTTTGGAATGAAAATAATGCTAGAAACCAATAGATTGAAAGAACCTTTTGCTATCTGTAGGATGGTGGGCTATTCCAGCCATCATGGCTTGGTTTGAACAATTGCCACAGCTAGGAGTACAAGAGCTATGAGCTTTTACTCAGCTCATATTTAACAATGCATTACACATGTTTTAAAAGCAGAGATTAGGAGTTTGGAGAGCCTTGCACTTTTATTTGTAGAATGAAAGTTGTTAGAAATTGTGTTTCTTCATAGATTTAAACTCAAAGCCGAAATTAGCTTTTAACCAACTCTAGAATGGAACCACATTGTGTTGGACTAAGAATCCAGATTCTTATCAGGATTGAACCAGACTGAGAAGATCCAAATTTGGGGCCATCTTGTCACAGCATCTCATTGGATGTCTAGTTCATCCTTAGTCAGTTTCAGTCTCAGCTACCAGAGTGGTATATCCAGCCTTTCTTCTGTTGGAAGAAATGTCTATCTGGTTCAGTTCCAATCTGGGAGAAAGACACTAGAAACATGGAGGCTGATTTGAAAAATGGTTTAATGATGAAGCAGAACCACCAAACACATGGTTTGGGGCAGCTGATCACATGGAGTTGAGAGTGAGGAATATTTATACTTTCTTTTGAGCATTGAACTTGAACTTTCTGTTCCTGTGCAAGAACATGTACTCTATTGGCTGTTGTAGGCATCATAGCTGGCTCTGTAGGTTGTCTGAGCAAAGCTTTGTTGAAGCTTGGTCTGGTGCAATGAAGGGGCTTGTTGAGCAATTCCTATTATGGCTGAGGGCTAATCTACCTTTGTTCAGACCTTGCTGCAGGGAATTTGTTTATGAATAGTGCTAGCTATCTCTTTATCTCTTAAGTGCTGACATCTGCTGAGGGCTATTAAGAAAGGTGGGGCTATTAAAAATCTGCTTCCGGTCTGTAAAAAGAACCATGTTTCCAGGGAAATACAATATTCTGCCTTTTTAATATCTCTCAAAAAATTACATTCTTCTAGGAGAAGGGTGGGTTCTAATTCTCAACACTTCCCTTAAACAGAGACATACAGTACACATGCTATGTTATGTCATGATACAATACTATGAGCCTTTACATGACTTTTACCACCACCCCATGGAGCAATAAAAAATCTTATTTTTACAATCAGTGTGATATTTTCAGTTATGGTGACCATTAGGAGGCATCATGTGATTAGTTTTGTCAAAAGGAAGGAAACAATCATGTGATTCCTCACTAACATACCTTTAACCTTACAGGCCTGTGAGGAAAATGGGTTTTCTACCACACTTATCACATACACAAATAGAAATGCTGCACGGGAAAGAATGAATTTTACTTTGCAAATGCATGACTAATGCATAATAGCATAATAGATTGAGCTACCACTATCCCTGCACACCAGCTGAAGTGGGAAATAGAATTGGAAACATGGTAGGGATTCTTACCTTAGTAAAAAAAAGAATGGAAGCCAGAGAAGGATGTTAATTTAATTTTCACACACACACCCCTTTTTTATATATATTCTTAAGTTCACTTTGTGCTGGTTTCTGCAACGCTTACAAATTTCTTAATAATGCATAGGTGTCTTAATCCAAACACCTCTAATATAATATATCAGTGTATTTTGCAACCTAGCATAATGTGTCATTGCACATATTATTCTCAGTACCCGGTATTCTGCCTATAGGCAGAAAGGCAAGAGATAAATCAAAATAATAAATATTACAAAATCAACATGAAATACAAAGCACCTGAAGGACATGAGTGTACTTCTCTGTACACTATAATTCTTCATGAATTATAATGCCAATAATTCTTCATGAATTATAATGCCTATAATTCTTTGTGAATTTTTTTTGGGGGGAGGGGGGATGGAGAGGGTTGAGAATGCTTTGGTCACATTCAAAATAGTGTACAGATCTGTGTTGCTTTTTAATTATTCTAATTTTCCAATTTAATCTTGATGAGGATTTCTTTGTATACTCATCTTTGTCAGTATGACTAAATTTGGAATATTTTCTATTTGGATTTAGAGGAAAGGAAAATGCTGGATTTAGGACAAGTTTTCCATATCTTTCCAAATTTTATTACAGGTGCTTTTGAATTCAACAGTGATTAATTTAAAGAAAAAGTATTCATTGGGAAGGACAGTATCGACATTCACAGTCTTCCTTGGCTTGCTAATTAATTAAATATTATTTAAGAGAAAGATTCCTCTTTGAGAGCTATTCATTGCAGTCTTTCCTTTCTTTTTATTCTCTGCCTCTTCCTGCTCTTTTTTAAAACAAGGTTGGAGACTTGTTATTTATGTGATTTTAAATAGATTGGTTACTTTCCATACTAAATTCAGAACCAGCAGTTCTTTGCAAAGGGATTTGATGTAGTGTGTTTATGTGTCTGTATCTGTTTTATTATACCACCAGTAAAACTGCACATTTCTGTATCTCCCTACCTGTCACCATTATTTGTTTTCTGAAGTTTTTGCATGTGACAAAACTGCTTTATAATTCTTTATTAGACAGGGCGAGTCATGTGTAACCAATCTCCAATAGTCACAAGGTGGAGCATCTTGCCTCAAAAAAATAAAACATTCTTAAAGCTCTGTTTCAATTCCTAGAAACATACTTCAACTTTATGGTATAACTTCAGTTTGTTTATTTATTTAGCATATGGCAATTACATGGACTTATAGTGGTTCAAATGTTAATGTCCAGTCCACTCACCCATTCAAAGAAAGGGTGGTCTATGTTGGAAAAATATCAGACATTGGGCTGGTGTAAGCTCTTGGTGGATATTTGGACACAGTGTGATGGATATTTTGTCGAGGAGCAACACTGAGGCAATGGTGGGATTCAATTTTTTTTTTTACTACCAGTTCTGTGGGCATGGCTTGGTGGGTATGGCATGGTTTGGTTGGTGTGGTTTGGTGGGCATAGTAGAGGAAGGATACTGTAAAATCTCCATTCTCTTTCCACTCCAGGAGAAGGATACTAAAAAATCTCCCTCCCCTCCTCACCCCACTAACCTGCTTTCCATCTATGTTCTCCTATGCTGGGCAACAAAAGAAGACCCAGCCAATCAGCTGGGACTCGGGAGGCAGAGAATAGATGGGGGCAGGGCCAATCAGAAGTGGTATTTGCCAGTTCTTCGAACTACTCAAAATTTCTGCTACCGGTTCTCCAGAACTGGTCAGAACCTGCTGAATACCACCTCTGAACTGAGAGGTAGAGACTAAATCCCACTTAAATAATGAGTCCTGGCAGACATCATGTTGGCTACAGATCCTGTTTAGAGTTGACCAATGTTGGTGAGAAAGGTCAAAACCTGGCACCTTTTGTATAAAGTCATATATGTAACTGCCTGTATCTGGGTGTTCAGCAGCCCATTTGGCTATAACTTCAGTTACATATATATAACTGAAGTTATATATATATGAAACTTTACTATAACTCAGTGAAAAACCTTGACTAAACTTTGATATAAACAGAGTGACCTTCATAGATTTGCACAGCTCCAACAGCAAAGGTCAGTAGATCAGTCAAGCCAAATTGCAATTCATTCTTCTGTAAACAATGGCCTGTTGTGCTTAGCAATACTACTTCTTAATGCATATAATGGATAAAATGTGGATATATGAGCCACTGACTTCAAAATAAATTAGCAGTATTCTTTTATTGTATTGTGGTACATTGTTTGATAGGGTGAATGAATTGCAAATGAAAAGTATTCAATTTTTCAAGGTTTAGGTTTAGATGTTCATTGTTAAACCAAGAACACATTTTTTTACAAAAAAAAGAATATATACTGTGTGTAGGCATACGTATATGTATAGATGATAGTTAGATATAGAAACACACACACACAGAGAGAGAGAGTTTTGTTCAATTGCTAAGTTGTGTCCAACTCTTTGTGACCCCATGGTCCACAGCATGCCAGACATCCCCTGTCCTACACTGTCTTCTGGAGTTTGCCAAAATTCATGTTCACTGCATCAATGACATTATCTACCCATCATATCCTCTGCCCTCCTCTTCTCCCCTTGCCTTCACTTTTTCCCAACATCAGGGTCTTTTTCAATGAGTCCTCACTAGGTGGCCAAATCATTTGAGCTTCACCTTCAGTATCTGTCCTTCCAAAGAATATTCAGGGTTGGTTTCCTTTAAGATTGACTGATTTGGCCTGTTTGAAAACGGAGGGACTCTCAAGAGTCTTTTCCAACACCACAATTTGAAAGCATCAATTCTTCAGGGCTCAGCCTTTCTTATGGTACAACTCTCACAGCCATATATTACTACTGGAAAATCCATACAGACCTTTGTTGGCAAGGTGATGTCTCTACCCTTTAATATGCTAGGTTTGCAATAACTTTCCTCCCAAGGAGCAATTGCTTTTAAATTTCATGACTGCAGTCACCATCTGCAATGATCTTGGAGTCCAAGAAAAAAAATCTCACTGCTTCCATTTCTTCCTCTTTGCCAGGAAGTGATGGAACCAGATGCCATGATCTTAGGATTTTTTTTTCCATGTTGAATTTCAAGCCAACTTTTCACCCACATTAAGAGGCTCTTTAGTTTCTCTTCACTTTCTGTCATTAGAGTTGTACCATCTATATATCTGGGGTTATTGATATTTTCCCTAGCAGTCTTAATTCTCGCCTGTGATTCATCCAGCCTGGCATTTTGAATGATGTACTCTGCATATAAGTTAAAAAAGCAGGATAACAATATACAGCTTTGAACTACTTTCCCTAACTTGAACCAATCAGTCCTTCCATGTCCAATTCTAACTGTTATTCCTGACCCATATGCAGGTTTCTCAACACTTGGGAAATGTGGCCTGGTACCCCATCTTTTTAAGAACTTGCCACAGTTTGTTGTTGTGATTCACACAATCAAAGGATTTAGAAGCAGCAGTAGATATCTCTCCATAATCTGATGAATGTTGACAATTTAATCTCTAGTTCCTCTTCAAAACACAGCTTGTATTTCTGATAGTTTTTGGTTCACATACTGCTGAAGCCCAGTTTGTAGGATTTTGGGCATGACCAAGCTAATGTGTGAAATAAGTGCAGTAGTTTGAACATTCTTTGGCATTGCCCTTTTGGGGGATTGGAACCTCAAATTATCTTTTTTCCACCCTGTGGTCATTGTTGAATGTTCCAAATTTGTTGACATATTGAGTGCAGCACTTTAACAGTAGCATCTTTTAGGATTTTAAATAGCTCAGCTGGAATACTGTCATCTCCACTGTCTTTGTTCTTTTTGGGATATATATATATATATATATATATATATATATATATATATATATATATATATATATATATATATGTGTATATGTTTTCTGAGGTTCTCGCGGGTATTTCTATGTGGATCTTTGGTTGTTCGGGTTTTCTCCCGCGTAAGATTCGAAGTATCTAGGCAACGTTTCGATGAAGTCTCATTCATCATCTTCAGGCTTCTGTCTCCGGCTCTGTGCTTTTCATATATGAGTGTGTGTGTGTGTGTGTGTGTGTGTGTGTGTGTGTGTGTGTGTAACTGACAGATTGGATGATATATATATCATGTATATATATATTTGTTTTCGTAGATTTTCACGGGTACAGGTATGTAGGTCTAGGTGTGTTTGAGTCTTTTTCCATGTAAAATTAAGAGTATCTTGGTGACATTTTGGCAAGGTTCCACTCACCATCCTCAGGCTGGTGCTTTTGGCTTCATGCCAGCATGATAGCAACAGGTCATAGCATCAACTTCAATGGCACCAAAACCCTACCCACTATAGAAAAGCCCAGCCACAGAATTATCAGAGAAGCCATAGATATTCTGAAAAGACCTGAAAGCATGAATAGAAGAGATTATTCCACCAGACTGTCAATTATTTGGAAGCCTGCACTCACAAACAAATCTCCACACCACAAGCCAGGCAAACACCTGGGCACAAATTGATCCCCCCGATACCTCCAGCTCAAACACACCCCAACCAGGCACCCAGATGAAACCTAGCTTCCTAATAAATGATAGCCGTCCATTTACTCGGAGCCAAGATGCACTAAAAGCCTCCAATACAGGAACACAATGTTGCCAGCCAATCAAGACAAAAAAAGCCACAAAACAGACAGAAGATATTAGAAACACCAATCAAACAGAACATAGCAAACTCCAAGACCAATAAACACAGACCAAGACTCCCAACCCATCAGGATGAAGAAAAAACCATTCTGGCACAGCAGTAGGCTAGCACCAAATTTAAAACTGAAACGGCTGTGAAAGTCTGACTCACAGACAAACACAATACAGAAGCCTGATGAGGGCAGATGAGATTCTGCCGAAATGTTGCTACAACTTTAAAAGCACAACTATAATGATGTGGGAAAATACCCAAACAAAGCTGAATACCATACATACAGAGAGAGAGAGAGAGAGAGAGAGAGAGAGAGAGAGAGAGAGAGAGAGAGAGAGAGAGAGGTTGTATATGTCTGTGTGTGTCCTTCTCACCACTATGGATGTCATGTGTCTTCTTCAATATTGGGTCCTCTGCCAGAAATCATTCTGATATTGTTCCTGGGATAAAATCAAAAAAGGAAAAATAAAGCAGCACTTAATATCACTTTTTTTTTGCTATTCAGTATCATCTGTTAGATGAGAGATAGAAATAATAATGCATCACAATTTCAATGTTATTCTCTCAATATGAGTTTTGTTGGCAATAGCCTGGTTCTTCCCATGAACTAGAGAGGCTATATCATTTTGGCATCATAATTTCCAAAGTGCATAATCTTAAATATTTCATAGCAATTAAGGTGACTATGAGCCTTTAGGAATGGAATATATCCAATGATAGCATATTAGGAATAGTAATATAACTTGAATTACTGGGTCCTGGGAAGGTGAACCTGGGCTGTGTTTATCCACAAGAGAGATTTTGTTATGAGCTGATAGAAATTTAGAAATTTAACTTCCAAAAATGGAAATTCTGAAGCCATGCTATCAGAAGTAATGTAATGCAACCATTTTTTCCCTTTGATATCTTCATGGCTGAGGACTTTGTTGACCAAGATCATCTTATTACAAGTCCATTATTCTCCTTTCCATCTTTCAATTCTAAACTCCATATTCTCTACATAGTCACAAAATAATGGGTGAGGAATAAGTTAAAATAAACTCTATCAGCTGTAGACAGTCATACAGTTATGTAAAAGTATCTATCTATCCATCCATCCATCCCTTTTTGGCACCTGGCAGAGTCACTGAACCCTATATTTTGATTTATTTTATTTTATTAATTCAGGGATTCATAGGAAACATGTGATTAATCCACCATAGCTACTTTACACAACAATTGTAGCATATTCTTTTGCATTTTAATATTTAATGACTATGGGCCTAACAGTTTAATGATTGATATTATAGTATAGTTAGGCTATGTATAACTGACAGATTGGATGCCAAGTTGTGATTTTAATATAGATTTTATTTTTTCTAGAATTTTTTAAATCTTTAAATACAGTTCAAATATGAAAAAGACAAAAAAGAATGGGAAATCAACTGTCAAGATATAACATTACATAAAATCCTAAAAGGACCAGAGATTAAACAAATAAAGAAACTATAAATATCTACTTGACCATAAAATGCATGAAGAACAAGTTAAAGAACCAATGATTACCTGGGCTAGAGACTTCAGACATAGTATAGATCAATGACAGCAAATATGGGAGTGAAATAAAAAGATTATGCTAGTGACATCTGTTAAGGAAAATCTGTACAAGATGTTTCATAGGTACATCTTTCACCAGCTAGACTAGCTAAAATGTATTGTAACCAATCGTCCAATTGTTGGAAATGCTCAAAAGAACGGGGCACTTACTACCATATATGGTGGACTTGTAAAAAAACACAGGTGTTCTGGTATAAAATTTGGTCATGGTTAGAGGAAATTTTTTGACTAAAAATTAGCTATACACCAGAGATGTTCTTATTAGGAATAATAAAAGAGAACTTTAGTAAAGCAGATATCTACTTAATTATACATGTAATTACAGCAGCAAAAATACTATTCACCCAAATTTAGAAAACAAAAGAAACCCCGGGTGACGATGCTTTGATCAATAAGATTTTTTAATGCACTGAATTAGATAGTTTGACACTAGAATTGAAAGAACAAGATAAATCAAAATATTATAAAGTTTGGAACAGATTCTACTATTGAAGGGACATGAAAGGGAGCTCACAAAATTGAAATTAGAATTAAAGACAAAACAGAAATTGGGTATACGAATAAGAATTAAAATGGTACAAAGCCTAAATGTATATATGTATATAAATATTTATATCTTGATCTTTCCTAGTGAAAAATGTTTAGACTGAAATGTATGTCAAAGAAGACCACCACATTCAATATTTTTAATGCTTATTTTCAATATTTTTTTAAAAAAAATAGGTACTTTTTTCCTAGAATTTTTAACTGGATATTCCTTGAGTGTTTTTTTTTTATTTGTTCTGGTCTCTGGTCTTTGACTGTAATAAACTTGATTTGATTTGATTTGATATCATAACATATTAAAGCCAGAGATTTCACAGCATTTTGAATCAGAATCAGCACACCATCTGCTCAACTTCAAGCGTTAAAAAGGAACTCAAGTTGCTCTGATTCATGTTAAGGATGGGGTTTTCTCTGATCTGGAACAGTCCCTGCTAAGAAACTTTCAATACTGTAATGTAGTCTGAGGGCACTGTGGAATTATTCCATTGTGATTATCTGAATGGATTTTTATCTAGCACATAAGATGATACTTATGGACATTGACTTTTTATAAAGAGTGAATTATCACATGTGGCTTGTTTATTTCTCTCATTTAGTGGCTAAGAATAGCAGATGGTCAATGACAAGGCTTTGAGAAACAGTCTTTCCAGAAACCATTTTTAAAACAATCTGTTAATTTGATCAGAGGACATAAGTTGCCCATTCTTCTTGCTATGAAACCAAATACCATGATGGAATGAATACAATTTCTGACATAAGAGCGTGCATCATTACCTTGCATTTCTTCATATTAGTCAAGCAGAAGGCCTGAGAACATAAATCACTGACAGTATAAATGGGAAGTGTGATTTATATTCCACTTTCATGTATTTGTTTAAGTATAAAAGTGTGAGATTAAACAAAATGCTAAATTGGCTGTTGATTCCACAGAGTAGGAAAAGAAATGAACATTTCTACATAAATTGTGTTTCATAAACCAAAAGTTTGACATTGAAAACTATCCCTTTCCCCCAGACAATCACAGAAAGCAAACAAATTATCTTGCTAATATTCTGCAAGGAATTCTGCTAAATTATGAACAGAAATTATGATACACTCATCATTATCATCATCATCACTCTGATTTAAGATAAGAGTAGATCATTCCAATTATTGCTCAAACTTTAAAAATCCAGGGTTCTGGGGAAAACAAAAACAAACAAATAAAATAAATAAAGCTGTGAAATAGTTCATTTAACTCTAAATCTAGGCAAACATCCAAATGAACTTCCCATGCACCAGAATGATAAAATACAGAGAAAAAGCTGCTGTTTCTTCAGAACTTGACAAATTCTATTTTATGAACCAATTTCAATTAAATTTAATTAGATCAAATAAAATGAGTGATGCCATCCTCCACAAGCTCAGTTCCAGCAAGAGAACTAGGAGGAATGGGTGTGACTGTAACCTTCAGGCTGATTTCCTCATACTGAATTTTAGCTATTCGTCATGTATCCAAAACTATCAAACATTAATATGATATTTAGAAAGGTTTGGAGGGAAAAATCATCACAATTCTCCACAGAGTTATTTTCAGTCTTTGGAAGACCTTAACTTAGAAGCCTTTTCATGGATTCTCCACACCATGATAGATTGATTCTAGCTCCACACCATTGAAGCTTGATTTATATGGTGGCAATGGGCAGCCATTATTTCAAATTTTCCAGTGACACTCTTGGGTATTACGGCTTTCCATCACTCAGTATAGAAGATGCAGAAAAACAGATGTGTTAGTGGGCCATATCGAGCATCTGAAGCTCTGTCAAATAGACATGGTGACACTATCCATGATGTAGAAGTTCATTAGAAACTCATGGTTTTGAGTTTTATCTCATGTTTAGAGCCGGAAATCCTCTAAATATTAGCTTTTAAGGTTTGTAAGCCTTCTAGGGTTGCCTTGAGGTGAGATGGGTGGCAAACAAATAAACGAAAATAAAATATGGCTAGTGTAAAATGCCTTACCAGAAAGAAAAGAAAAAATGATGTACAACCATTTAGAATTTAAAAAACAAACAAACAAAGAGGAAGAACTAGTCTATTTTCATGAAAAGAAAATTATGTAGGAATATAAGAAAGGAAATAATAAAATGGAAATTAGCATAATAACAAACATGAAGCCCATACATTGTATAGCAAGTTAGGTAATTGTTCCAGGTACAGTGGTGTATTCCAAAGAGGAGAATATTCTTCCATTTCCAAGTTCTGTAATTTCAAAATAAAAAAAATGTACAAATGCAATTTGCCATGTCCATTTCTATTCTATTGTGAATTGTTCCAAACTTTTATTTGAGATTTGTGCTAAAACGGGCATCAGTGTAAAGTACTCATTTCAATGATATTGTTTTTGTTTGCAAATATTTCAAATAATGTATGTAAAATAGACAGGAAACTGCTTTTCCTATAAATGTAAGTGAAAGTTTTTGAATGTTTCTTTCTTTCTTTCTTTCTTTTTCCTATTCAGCAAGGGAAGAAGTTGGCTGCTTTTGGAGACATGCAATACAATAAGTTTCTCAAGGGAATTTGCTCTCTTTGACCTTTAAGACATTTCTTTCAGACAGTAAAAACACTACATTATGAATCTAGGAAGAGCAACAGAGAACTGTTTTAAAATAAAAGAAAATATGATTCAATAAAAGAAAAGAAGAGGACTAATTGGCTTGAAAACTCAATTTTCATTTAAGATATTTAGCTATTAAAATATTTATGTAGTAATTTTTTCAGCCCTCTTGGCAATAAAGATAAAAAATAATCATAATAACTAGTAATAATAACAAATTATCATCATATGTAGCATATCTGCCTACTTCTATAGAGTCTGGGCAGCTTACAAAAACAAATTCAAATGGAAGTAAGAGCACAAACACAAAAATGTACAATACAAAGTTGAACTGAACCAAAACAATCATGAATAGTGTTCAAATGTTCTTTGCTATAAAACATTAAGTATAAAATATAGATTTTATTGTCAATATCCTTAATATGGTACCATAAGAAATTCATGCAACTGCTTAGCAACATCTTTCATGAATTGGAATAGTACAGATTTTGTTCTATAATACATTAGTATAATAATCAAAATCATAATATTGTTTCACAATACAGTAAACTGATTGTAAGAAATTATGTACGCTGGAGTTATATACATATACTGCTCTGGTAATGCAGTGGTTAGAGTACAGTACTGCAGCCTAACTCTGCCCACAGTCTGGAGTTCGACCTTGGCAGGCTCAAAACTAATTCAGCCTTTCATCCTTCCAAGGTTGGTAAAATGAGGATCCAGATTGTTGGGGCAATATGCAAACAATTTTCACATTTTAAATTGCCCAGAGTGTGCTATAAAGCACTATTGGGCAGTATGTAAGTCTAAGAGCTATTGCCGCGATGGGGAAATGGTTAGAATGCAGTATTGCAGGCTATTTCTGCTGATCACCGGCTGCCAGCAGTTTGGCAGTTCGGGTCTCACAGGCTCAGGATTGACTCAGCTTTCCATGATTCCAAGGTTGGTAAAACGAGAACCCAGATTGTTGAGGACAATATACTAACTCTGTAAACTGCTTAGAGAAGGCTGTAAATCACTGTGAAATGGTATATAAGTCAAGTACTGTGCTATTACTGTTGCTTATACATCCTCTGGATTTTTTTTAGCCTTTAGTAGCATCCAGAGTATGCTATTGAAATCTGACAGCAAAATAATGAAATTCACTAGCATAATTGTCTTCAGGGGACCTTTCCTTTCCTTTCCTTTCCTTTCCTTTCCTTTCCTTTCCTTTCCTTTCCTTTCCTTTCCTTTCCTCTCCTCTCCTCTCCTTTCCTCTCCACTCCTCAAATGGCTATCAGCAGATGGCCACACAAGATAAGAGTGAGGAGAATAGTTATTTTTTCTTCCATCATTAAAACAAATGAACAAACATACAGCTTCCTTTACTTTTATTCAATTAATTTATTCTCCTACAGAAAAACCTTTCAAAATCTGTAAGATTGTATTCCTCCTAGCCAAGCCTCAAACTAAGGCTTATTTCTCAAATAAGTGGGTCATAAGTCACATTTTTGAAAACATAATAACCAATATTTTTAAGTGGAAGTTGGAAGCTTTAGACATAACTGTTTCCCCACTTATTGCACACTAAGGTTACAATCAATACTCTGCAGGATATCTGTAGCCATGAGAGTTGCTGCAATCTTTGGGTATTTGCCTGAATATCTGAAGACTTGAAAATAAAAAGGGGAATGGAAGCAATTTTACTCTGCACTTTCTCCAGCTTTCATATATTCAGCTGGGAGAGCTGAAGAGGAAATAGCATTGATTCCCTTGAATACAAACTTGTTCTAAATGAGAATTGGGTCTCTCATAAAACAGAGTCCTAAATTATGTAGAGATGTTCTCACAAGGGAGTACTTCCTTTCAGACGTCTCAGGTGAGCAAATGGAAAGTACAAAATTCGGCAGCATTTGTTCTCTAGTTCCTTTGAAGTCTTCACATATTCAAACATCTGAAACGAGTAAGAAGGATTCTGGGCAACCAATTCCAGTCACTGCTGCATGGGGAACTGAAGTGTTAATCCCACTTTATCTTCAACTTCTGTATTGTACTACAGTCATCTAAAAACCATATTAGGATGGAACTGAGCACAGGGGGTATTTCTTTTTTCAGATGTGACAAGAATATATGAGAAATAAAATACATAAAAATATAGTTGTGCTGCTATATTGAACTTGAAGCTATATGGTGTGATTATTTTTCATCAGCTGGAAGAGAAAATACAATTGGTGTGAGAGACAGATCTCCCCAAACCCTAGAATCATACGCATTATCAACACAAGTTTGTAGCTGTTGAGAAAGCTACACAGCAATGTCCATCTTTTCTCTCTTAATCTATAGGGTGCCTCCTCTTTCTTCCCCTGCATATTCCCTCACTATTATTGTTAATATCTCAATCATGTGATGATGACTTTTATTTATTTATTTGTCAATAGCTTACAAGATAACAAACATAAGTATAAACACAGGAAATGGGTACTTATAATTGGGGACAATAGGACAGAGACAGTAGGCATGATTGTGCGATGATGATGATGATGATGATGATGATGACAACTGGGGACATGAAAGATCCTCCAACTGGTTGTCCCACAGGCAATGGTGATGGCAGTGGCTAATCCTTTCAACCCATAAGCACCTTATTGCTTTTGACAAGAATGCCATGATGATGATGATGATGATGATGATGATGATGATGATGATGGTGACTATGATAGTTGTTGTAGTTCGCCAGCAGCAGGTGCGGATGGCTGAGGTCTCTGACAGTGGGGACTTGGATGAGGGCCCCGTGTGTGATGCAGGGATGGGGCAAGGACTATCGAAGAGTGGGGTGCTGCCTTCGGAGGTTGTGGAGTCTGGCAGCAGTGATGAAGAGGACCCTAGGGAAATGTGCTCAGTGCATGTGCGCGCAGGACCGCTGGTAGGAAAGAGCAGCCACTCCCATAAGGGATAAAAGCCAGCCTTCAGGGTTGGCTTCTTTGCAGGAAGCAAAGAAGTTCTTTCTACTCAGAGTCCTCGTTGAAGCCCTGCTTACTCCAGTGAGTTTTTTGAAACTTCTGACTTTGGATATTTATCTGCAATTAGTCTTTTGTTCTTGGCAGCCTTTTGCAACCTTGAAAGGGCTTGTTCTTATCTGGGACAATTAGTTTTGACTGAGTCTTGGCTGTGCATACACAGAATTCACAGCATCACATTAAAAAGGTTGCTTTTATACATACTTTATGTTTGTTTGATTTGAACAAGGCTTGGGTCAGAACAATAGCACAGCTACCACATAAGGGAGGAGGGATGTCAGATGAATGAAAGAAATGGGGGGGGGGAGTGAAAGCAATTATCAGGGGTGGTGGTGGTGATGGGGTATAAATGCTACATGTTGCCTGCTTGACATTTTTGTGTTCTCCTTAGAAATGATATATGACAGTCAGAAAGAATGAGACCCCATTTCCATATAAAAATAGAAAATGTCAGATGAGATCTTTATTCCAAATCTCTTCTAAACTTCACATTTTTTAGAAGACAGAGTTAGAATGGTTGTCTTATGTGAATATGGAGACACAGTTTGTGGTATTTGACTTTCATACCTTACAGTTCAATTATTATCATTGAACCATGGTGGCGCAGTGATTAGAGTGCAGTACTGCAGGCTACTGCTGCTGACTACCAGCCAGCAGTTTGGCAGTTTCATTCTCACCAGATTCAAGATTGACTCAGCCTTCCATCCTTTTGAAGTGGGTAAAATGAGGACCCAGATTGTTGGGGTCAATATGCTGACTCTGTAAACTACTTAGAGAGGGCTGTAAAGCACGGTGAAATGGTATATAAGTCTAAGTGCTATTGCTATAATGCCGGCATAATTAACCACATGCTGCATCTTAGCTTTTCTACAAACTCTTTATTTCCTGGATGTAAGCTGTTTTAAGTCCTCCACTTGGGATGCCTGTATAGGGCATTGCATGCTGAAACAACTAGACACAAAGACAGTATTTTTCCTCATGCCATTACTCTACTGAACACCTTGTTCCCACAGTACTTTTCTACTGAACCATAGAATACTTTTAGAAGACAATAGAATACTTTATGGGCCAAGTGTGATCAGACATACAAGGAATTTTGTCTAAGTATATTTATCCATGTAGCATTCTATATTACTATTCTTCTTCTCATCTGTTCCATTGCCTTCTCTTATTGTATTGTATTGTTATTAGCATGGTTGTCATTACTTTATTATGATTATTATTGCTTTGCTGTTTTGCATGTGCACTGAGACCTTCTGCATGGGAGACAAATTCCTTGTGTGTCTAATCACACTTGGCCCATAAAATATTTTATTCTCTTCTGAAAGTATTCTACAGTTCAGTTGTTATAATACAAGCCTGATTAAACTTATGCTGCATCTGCTTAGTTTTGTTGGCAATACAATTCATAGTAGGGGGGAAATCATTCATAACTGCTTGACAAATAAGACTCTGAGTTTGATCTCAGACAATGATTCATCCTAAGCAATTTCAGATAAGGCTGTGAATGTATTTTCATAATTAGGAAAACTTACTATTAAATCATCCCACTAACCCACAGACAGCATCAATATGTACACCTACTTCACATTCAGCTTTTTTTATTTTTTGGAATCTAGCACAATAGTTTGAATTCAGATGGTATTTAATAGAAACTTATTTCATTCCAATCCCCTACTGCTTAATGATATACACAGTATTTAAGTTGACTTCAGAAAGGCACAATTTAAGGTAGTTCAAAACGGCTTTAAACTTTGACTAGCTACTGCAATATCTAAATATCAGAGCAAAGTTTATGGTATCTGGAATGTGTACTTATCAAAGTAGATTTCATTTGAAATCAGCTTCCAAGAATTCCCACTCAATGTTTTCCCTTAGCACTGGGCCATTTTTTCTTGTGCTTGTGTTTGTTTTTTTCTTGTGGAAAAGGTGAAATAGCAAATATTAGCAGCATCCTTCATTTCCACAATATAGATAAACTGAATGGAGATTCATTTTTAAGAAAATAACTTCCTTCTTTTAAACATAACTGCTTCCTGTTATATAAAACTGTAGAGTCTATATTAGTTGCATTACCTGTGACCCTCTATGTGAGGCAGTCTATGAGTAGTCTTGTTTTTTTCTCAAAAAGGCAATCATATAGAGTCAATGCAGTATTGATACGTCTGAACTCAACTTTTGAAAATGTTGAACTCATTTCCACTGGATTTAATAAGGAAGAAAAAATAAATAAATCAGGAGACTGGCTGTTGAGCACAGGAGTTTAGCTTTATCCTCTTTTTTGTGTTTCACTGTAATCTAAATGTAGTTGGTTGTTTTTTTTTAAATCACCCTCATTAAATGTGCAAATAATAATGGGAAAAAACTCTTTTTTTATCAGACAGAAAGAATGAAAGAACGAAGGAATGAAAAAACAAAAGAACAAAAGAACAAAAGAACGAAAGAATGAAAGAACAAAGGAATGAAAGAAAAAAAGTAAAAAAGTAAAAAAGAACTTCCAGCCATTATCTTCTCATATTACAAGGATAATTAAGCTCATGTTCCTGAACTACCTCTTCCATATCATCTTCTATTGGTCATAAACATTGAGGTTTCTGGGAGGTGTTGTTCAAAAATTTCTGGTAAGCCAAGGTTCTCCCGCCTAAAAACAGCCACTTCATTCATTTTTTTTTTCTTTTGAAATCCCAAAGAAATTAATATTTACAATCCAGCAATCTTTCCTTATGGCTCACCTAGAATATATAATTGCTAGGTTTTGATTTCTTTAACTATACATTCCTTAAAGAACCATTTTTATTTTGCTATCTAAGAATTATAAATAAATAACATTTCTAAGAGTGAACCCATGAAAACAATAGAACATTAGGTCTATTATTATTCCTTTGTTCTCATACTCAGTACTGGAGCCATTATTGAATACAAATTGTCTAGTGAATAAAAAAAAGTGTGTTGATTTAAGCTTGTTGAGAGACTCAGAATGTGTCTTACCAGTCCCCTTAACCTAATATCCAAACTTTAACTTTACCCACTAATGGTACTTTTGGATAACCATCATCCACACCTTCTGATTGCCCTGTTCAAAGGATAGAAACTTTAATAAGATCTTTGAAGAGCTCTTCACTTTGACAAGTGAAGCACTCCTTCAAAACTTATTTTGGAAACACTGTTCCTCTTCACTTCTGGGTGCAAATTTAAACAGCTACTTCAGTTCTCCACACTATAATGTGGGAGCTTCAACTGGCATGTCGAATGGCCATAAGTACATGTTGCCAATGGGTTGCACATGCATCAAGACTTCTTGAATCAGATGGAGATGTGGTTTGAGGTTGTGAGGTATTCTTATTGAGGTATATTCTATAACTATCTGTCAATGGGGAATAATAAAGTAAGTGATTGATTGATTGATTGATATCCTGCCTTTATTATTTTTATAAATAACTCAGGGTGGTGAACATATCCAACACCCCCTCCCTTCTATTTTCCTCACAACAAGAAGTCTGTGAGGTGAGTTGGGCTGAGAGAGAGACTGACTGGCCCAGAGCACACTGGCTTTCATGACTAAAACAGCACTAGAACTCACAGTCTCCCACTTTCTAGTCTGACACCTTAACATGCACACCAAACTGACTTTCAATGCAATGAACAAGTCTCCTTTAAGACACATCTAACCTTTTTATGCTGTTATGGTTATTTAAATTTAACTGGATACATTTGGGGTGGCTATGTTTACTTTACATGTCTACAGTGCGTGCAGAGAATGAACAGATAAACCAAACTTCTTCCTAACCAATGATAAGCATAGAGACATCTCAGCCAATCAGTGCTCAGAGTTTCATTCTGGCTCCCGCATGATTTCAGAGGAAAAGAACAAACAAATTCTTTCCTCTGCATAAATGAGTTAAACCAGTCACTTTGCATTCTCATAAAACTGCTTCTGCTGCTATACTTTTTTTTTTCAGTCTCCATGTTAAGATTTTGAAGGTGAAGGAAAGTGGAGGATATCTTCTAACATCCCATAGATTACAGTGTGCGACAAATCCCAGAGCAAGGATGTCAGTTACACAGCAACACACACAGCTTGACAACAAAAGTTCCCTCTTTGGAAAAAAAAAAAAAAGGCAAACCTGCAGCAGGAAGAAACCAGGACATCACCACTCACTGTGGATTTCAGTAGATCAGCAGGAGATCTGTTCTTTTTAATATTACAACTACACCCCTGTCTGGAAAATTCTTAACTAAAACTTGCCTGGAACAGTCCAAGAGATTTGCTAAAAGTGACGTTTTCTCAAGTGTATATTTCAGGCCCTTTGAAGTCTCTCTGTTTAAAAAAAAAGGAAGAAATCAAAGATGGTGCCAAGTTACCTAGAAATAAAATAATACAGAAATTCTTCCTACTTAAAGAGAAAGATGCATGTATATCATTAGAAACATCAAAGTCACCTCCTTTCTAATCCAAATAGCAGCAGGGGGTCAAGATAGATTTTGTAACATTTTCTGATGGCATGATATGTGCAAACCTCTATAAACAGAAATTGTTATTAAAATATTTTCAAGATGGCTTCCTGTAGCAATGTACATCATAAAACAAAAGTTTTTTTTTTTCTGATTTAGCCAAATGGATGACACTGTGACTTAGTATCATAAGTGAAACAAGCAATGATGATATTCATAGTATGATATTCATACTTTATTCAGGTTTCATAGAAATCCTGATTTACTATAGAATAAAAAAAGAAGGCACCTTTGTTGTTGTGATCACAAACAACTAAAAATAACCAAATCCTGAGCAATATTGACTATTCTAACCGATAGTTTAATAAACTTTGAGGGTAAGTTGAGTTAAGGTGACTATCAAGATATATAGTTTTCCAGTACATCTCAGAAGTTCCATTGCCAGGAATCTTAATCTTAATTAAATAATAATAATAATAATAATAATAATAATAATAATAATAATAATAATAATAATAATAATAATAATAATGACATGTTTCCTTAAGAAACATGCTCTCCCAACTCATAATATTTACAAGAGGCTTCATGAAACAGAAAGTGTTTCTATTTCAAACCTCAAACAAGCATATTATGGATCAGAGGTTAGGCTGATTAAAATTCTGGATTTCTTGGGAACCTTCTGGGATTTAGCTGATGACCTCTCTTTCTCCCCTTCCCTTTATATTTTCTGGGTCATCCCACCAAATTGCCTTTCCAACCCCCCCTTTCCCTATCTCCCATTAACCTACCACATCATGCGCCATAACTTTGCTTAAAACAAATGTGGCATATCCTACTGGCCCAGATATGGCTTGTAAATGGCCCGGTGGTGTATACAATGCTTCAAAGTAAAGGAATGCTGGAAAAGAAAATGTAGATAATATCAGAGGGAAGGGTGGTATCTGTGAATTCAAATTGAATCCCTTAAGTACCAGTTCAGCAACATGTGCAAATTACCCACCCACCTTCCTCTGATATTTCTAATGCCTTCCTTTCCCTATCACCTAACAACTGAGATTTCTGTCATCTTCAACTGTAGTTCTCCAACTGTCTTGGTCCCCCTGTCCAGAATATGTATCTTTCAGGTGTATTCCCAAATTCCCACACAGTTTCATACCCAGACCAAACATGTATAGTTTGGTTAGGAAAAAGACTGCACAGTGGATTGTTTTGCAGATTCCTAATATCCCATATATGGATATTTCTTATAAACAAGAACTAAAATGATTCTAATATTGAGAACCAGGGTTTGTTTGTTTGTTTCTTTCTTTCTTTCTTTCTTTCTTTCTTTCTTTCTTTCTTTCTTTCTTTCTTTCTTTCTTTCTTTCTTTCCTTCCTTCCTTCCTTCCTTCCTTCCTTCCTTCCTTCCTTCCTTCCTTCCTTCCTTCCTTTCCTTCTTTCTGTCTCCCTTCCTTCCCTCCTTCTTTCCTACCTTCCTTCCTTCCTTCTATAGCCAACCAAAATATTATATCTTCTGCATATTAGAAGCAAATGAGATCACTTACTGTGAGTTAATCAGCATAATTCTAATTATCACACAGGAGCATTTTTAGCGACTTCCATACAAATCCTATAGAGAAATGAAACGGGATAGAAACATACTGAAATTAGACTAAACTTCAAATAATATTTCTAGCCTTGCTATATGATTTATATTCCAGTATTTCCACTAGTTCCTTCCTTCTAATATAAATATAAAGCATTTTAACAGTTATCATTCTCATCTTCTTGAAAGGACTTTTGCAAAGCAATTTTTTGTTAGACCTGAAAAAACCAACCTTTGTGATAAGCTGGCAGTTCTCATAAAATACCCCTGAAGTACCCCTGAAGGCATCTGATATTGACTATATTTGTAAAGATCTGACATATCAAATTTAGTTCTTGTTTTCCAGAATATTTTTTTCTGAGTTAGAAATAGCACTTAGACTTATATACCACTTTACAGTGCTTTACAGCCCTCTCTAAGCAGATTACAGAGTCAGCATATTGTCCCCAACAATCTGAGTCATCATTTTACCCACCTCGGAAGGATGGAAGACTAAGTCAACCTTGAGCCTGGTGAGATTTGAACTGCCAAATTGCAGGCAGCCAGCAGTCAGCAGAAGTAGCCTGTGATACTGCAGTCTAACCACTGCACCACCTCAGCTCAATTAAAAAATAAACATTGAAGCATGTGAAAATTATCATTCTATAAACAGTTGATAGGAATACTCCACAATAATTTCTGATTTGCTGCTAAGACCCAGAGGGAGGTCAGATTCTGATTCTGGAGACTAAAACATATTAAGAATGGTTTCAGGAATTGGGTATATCTAGAGAAGAGGATGATTAACTGTATTCCAGTATTTGAGTGGCTGCCACAAAGAAGAGGAGGTGAATTTATTTTCCAAAGTACTAGAAGGTAAGACATGGGGGGAGGGGGAGGGAGGGGGAGCGGGGGAGAGGGACAAAGAGAGGGAGAGAAATGGGAAGGGATTCCATTCTTATTGCATTTTCTTTTCCAAATTCTCCAAGGCAAAAGTGGGATGAACAGCTGTTTAATCTTGCCCTCTTTGCAGATTAATGTTTAACTAGTGGGATGCTCAATAGCAACTTCATTCATCAAGAGTTTGTCAATTTGTCACAGTGACATGTTGCTCAGCTACCATAAACACCAGGAAACCTAAATGTTTCAGCTGCCTTCCTTTTTGTTTAATGCATAAGGCTTCTCATACATATAAGCCTTACTAAAGCAAGAACAGAAGTGGGAATGTATGCTCTGAAAAAAAGATAAAACAAATAGCCTAAAATCTACCATACTCACCATCACCTACTCCCATTTAGCTGTTAAGCTCCTATCACCATATTGGATGTCTGCCATCACTAAATGATCAAAAGTATGTTAATGAAAATCATCAACAAAATGGCCAGATTTGGGAAGTGCAATGTTTGGGAGAAGGGAAGGGAAGGGAAGGAAAAGGAAAGGAAAGGACAGAAAAGGAAAGAAAAGGAAGGAAGAGAAGAGAAGAGAAGAGAAGAGAAGAGAAGAGAAGAGAAGAGAAGAGAAGAGAAGAGAAGAGAAGAGACGAGACAATGGCACTTTCAACAGTTTAGATGTTCCCATTACTATTATGATTGATTCCCCTGCAGACAGGAGACTATTCAAACCACAACTTATATCCTCTTATATTGTTCCCGCTATAAGAATTCACAGATTTATTTTATATAATGCCTTACTTGGTAAAATATCCAAGACATTCTGATCTCTTTTATGTACAGCTGTTACTATTGGATCAATTTCTTTGAATGTAGCTAAATTCTGCTATGACTTGGACTGCCCATTGGTGATTTCACCACTGATTGTAATATAATGTTATATCTTGTTCTCTTTTGTTCTAATTTCTTTTAATGTTTTAATTTGCAACTTGGGTCTTGACTCTAAGAAAATATTGATACATTGATTATATGCCATCAAGTCATTTTTGTCTCCTAGTGACCATAAAGGTGAATTTTCTCCATAGCAATCTATCCCTTACCTGGTCTTTCAAGTCTTCCAACTCTGTAACTGAGTCCATCCACTTTGCTGCTGGTCACTCTCTTCTCTTTCCTTACATTTTTGTCAACATTACAGTCTTTTCCAAAGGGCTGTTTCTTTGCATGATGTAACCAAAGTAGGATAATTTGAGCCTGATCATTTGTGTCTTGACTGAAAATTATGGGTTTCTCTGTGTGATAATCAATGTAGGTGTGGGTGGCTTGTCTGGGAGAATAAATCAGAACTAATTATCTAATGATACCATTGTAAAGAATGGAACCTATTCATCCATGCTTCTTGAGATGTTTGACAAGTTGGGCCACAACCTCCATCATTAAAAGCACTGTTCATAAGTACTGGACCGGATGCGTTCTTAAACTTAGCAGCTTTACTTAAACTCCCCAATTTCCTCTCTCTGTTAACCTTTTCTTTGTAATCTCAAATAACAGGTCAATGGAAGGATATATAGAAATATTTATTAAGTTTTTAACATAGCCATACTTACTGTTCAAATCATTGTGTATACATTGTCAGAATTGGTCAGGCAGAATTTGTCCTCAGACTATGTCACTTCTGCTCTTCTTTCTGACCTCAGTTTCAGTTTACTCATTACAATGCTATTTGGTGCTGAATTGCTACTTAGTAATGAATGCATTTATTAATACCTATTATGTGTAAATGTGAAAGAGAAATACCAAGTGTTGAAGCCTGCAATAATAGCATTATAATTGTTATAAAAGGATTCACCTAAAAAAGGAATCACCTGGTTCACCTAAAAAAAATTCACATGGGGCAAATGGACATGTTTGATCTTCCACCCTGAAATGATGATGTTTGGTACATGCTTAAGAATGAAAAATAAGTGATAGAATGATTGATGCAACTGTAAGGAGATGAGATATGTATATGAATGATAGGCCCATCAAATGGCTTGTTTGATTGTCTGTTGTTGCCAAGGGCGATGGGAGGTTATTGATTTTATTCTTTTTATATTGGGTTTGTTATTGTTTGTAGGCCACCCAGAATCACTGAGAGTGAGTGGGCAACTATTTAAATCAAATGAATGAATGACAGAATGACTTCCTTTAATATGAATTCATCTCCTAGTGACTATGTGGTCATTTCCGTAGTGTTTTCCTGGCAACAGAATTGCACTGGTTTGTCAGACCCTTTTTCAAGGCCTTCCAGTTTTCTATACAGTCTTTAAAAACAAATCACTTTCTCAAGATTAGATTTATATTTCTTACTTCTGCAATTGGCTATGAAGAAAATATGATGATGGTATTTTCAAAGAAGTCATCTTGAGATTATTCTAAAAAGTTGATGGACATTTCATCAATGGGAATGTCTAGATGACAAAACTTTTCACCTGTATGCACACCATCCATGCAATTTGGCTTCAATATTTGGCTGACAAGCTCAGCACAGATACTTAGATCTAAATAATTGCTCCAAGGTTTCACTTATTAAACATGTCTGGTAGATCACCCTTCAATTTGCCATGGATAGCCAGACAATCTTGAAAGAGAATCAGATGAGCAAAAATTTAAACTCATTAACTCTATTATATCTGTTTCCCTTCCCTTGATCTGTAGTTGTAGAGCACATAACAAAAATAGGTAAAGCGGGTGAAAGAAATTGGTGATAATTAATATTGTGTCTCCATTACATAGGTTTAAATTGGATGATAGAGCTATGCTGGTAGAATATAAGGCCAATTTTCTGTGCATACATTTGTAGAAATTGCACTTAATTAATTAATTTTATAATTACTCACCTAATCAATATTGTATTTGTTACATGGATATTAAAAATCATTAGTAGACAGTATATACACATACCACACACAAAAGTTTTTTTCTTCTTTTTGATCTGGATTTACGTGAGCAGAGTTTCAACCAATGTTCTAGTTTAAAGGAAGAGTGTTATAATTCTCTAACAACACAGCTGTCTGCAAAATATTCTTCAAAAATCAGAACACTTATTTATAAAAGGGTCAAGTCAGATTCTGAGAGCTCATTATCTCACTTCCAAATATCTCTTCAAATCTTCAGAAGTAGTTTAAAGTCTTTTCCTTCTGATTCCCTCAAACTACTTAGGCCTGGTCTTAATTAAAAATGTGTTTAAGTTTATTCTCCTACCTGTTAAAGGTCCCACTGTCACCTCTTTGGGCAATTAATGTTTCAATTGCCAGAGAATGATTACTCTTGGATGTGACAGAAAAAGCAGATTATTTACCCGGAAATTAATGTGACATGCAGGAACACAGGAGTGCTAGTTGATGCTATAGAATTGATTCTCACTACAAAAAAGATAAGCAAGTAGAATTTCAATCTCTCCTAAAAATAGTGGTTATAGGTATTAATTTGAATTGCTTCTCTGTCCTTCTCCCTCCCTTCGTTGAGCCTATTCCCAGGCTTTTGATAAAATTAGGGAAGATAGGCCGAGCAGAAGGGTTGATACAAGGGATGATAAAAAAATGTCAAGATAGTGACTATCCCTTTTTTCATGTGTTGGCCTAGATTACAGGAGTGGCAAACTAATGGCCTGTGGGCCGGATGAGTCACGCACAGGCCAAGCCCAGCCCAATTCTGCAGATGGGAAATGTCACAAAACATCACACAACAGCAACGTGATGCAGTGAGTTTGACACCAGTGGTCCCTAGAAGATAAACACAAATGTTTTAGATGTAAAATAAAATAAACAGACTGGAACTCACTTCATCTCTGGACAATTCAGACTATTCTATTGTTGAGAAGATACTCTAATGTGCAGTCAGATTCTGCCTTCCTGTAGCTGAAATTCATTCTTCTGTATTCTTTACTCCAGAATGATACAAAAAGATCTGTGTAATATCCTTTCAGACATTTAAAAAGTACCATCACAAGCCCACCCCATCCTCAGTATTTGCTTTTCAAGGCTAAACTTTCACAATTCTTCATTTAAAAAAATCTAGTGGTTTGATCTTTCTAATTAGCATTCTCTGCAGCTGACCCAGTTTCTCTAGATTAGTTTTAAAATTTGATTTGTTAAAGTTGAGACAATTCTCATTGTGTGGTCTAACCAATGCAGAATGAATTCAAACTACTGCTTTGAGAGATCGGGGATCTATTCTGCTATTTTCAGTTAGCTACTATTTCAAGAACTTTTCCAAACTACTATTGACCAGCCAGGTGATTTGCTTTTTGTTTTCAAAACTAAGGTTTTCTTTGTTATATTGCATTTTGTTAAGTGGGCTCCCTTTTCATTATTATCCATTCAAATTGTGCTGACTTATGGAGCAGCTGAAATTCTGACTTTTTTCTTCCTGTAATTTTGAACTTTTTGTTGTTAAGAACTTTTTTTTGCCAACTTAGGTTCAATCAGAGGCTCAGCTTTGAGATACTACCCTATAGAAATATAGATAGATAGATAGATAGATAGATAGATAGATAGATAGATAGATAGATAGATAGATATAGATATAGATATAGATATAGATATAGATATAGATATAGATATAGATATAGATATATTTGTTTTCTGAGGTTCTCGCGGGTATTTGTATGTGGATCTTTGGTTATTCGGGTTTTCTCCCGTGTAAGATTGGAAGTATCTAGGCAACATTTCGATGAAGTCTCAATCATCATCTTCAGGCTTGTGTCTTTGGCTCTGTGAGAAGACACAAGCCTGAAGATGATGAATGAGACTTCATCGAAATGTTGCCTAGATACTTCCAATCTTACGTGGGAGAAAACCTGAATAACCAAAGAGATAGATAGATAGATAGATAGATAGATAGATAGATAGATAGATAGATAGATAGATAGATATCTGGGCTATCTATAGGAGATGATCAGGCTGAGCCAGAGGGAAGGCTGAGCCCATCATCAGTTTTGAGTTCCTTCATGCCCACAAGAGATCTAAGTCTAGCCCACCTTGAAATCCGTTGACTCTTATCTCCTACCCTCCTCTCCTACTGTTAGTAGTTGAGATTCTTGTAGAAAGAATCTCATTCAATCTCTGTTCATTCCAACCAGCTTGGTTCCTGATTCCTTGCACCTGGCACTACCTATTTGTTTGAAGAAATGAATCTCTTTCATGTCTTATGGTTGGAATCTTGAAAGCCAGCATTATTTTGTGATCTCAAGTCACAGGTCCGTTCTAGAGAACACTACAGAGATAAAGGAGCTTCATGATGAATGCAACAGAACTGAAAATGTATGCCCAGATTTATTATACCATCACTGGAACAACAACTTGCCTTAGGAAACAATATGAAACAAATGAAATTTGTACCCACTGAACGCAGGTTCAGGATACAGAAGAAACAAATTTGACAGACATTACAGTGGAACCTCGGGTTGCAAACATAATCCATTCCAGGACTTCAGTTGCAACCCACTTTGGTTGTGATTGGAAGCATGACTGACTGCGCGTGTGCTGACAAAAAAAAAAAAAACGTGTGGAAGGGGAAATCTCCACAGCAGGGAAAATCACTGCAGCTGTATTTGGTCACCACCCGAAGATATGTTCGCAACCAGATGCAAAAATTTTCTGAATTTTTTTGTCATCATCCGATTTGGTCATGAACAGAAGTGTTCGTGACCCAAGGTTCCACTGAATGTGGAAAATGATGGGTCCCCATAGACTACTATAAGAATGAAGAAGATACTAATCCTAAACCCTAACTCTAAAACATGCTCCTGATTTTGAAGAAAATAAAACCTAGGAGTAGTTTTTTCCTTTTAGTTTATTAAAAGTCCAATCAACCATCAGAGGAGAAGTGGAACTTGGGGAGGGGGAGGGGTACTACTTTGTATTTATGTGTATTTCTCTGTGTGTGCATGCTAATTTCCTTTTTCTCCTCAGTTTAAACCATTCCTGAAGCAATTCTTCAGCTCCAGAAGGGCAGTTGGTTTCCAGAATAGGGTGCACATGGAAATGCATAGACCCATTCAGTTAGCACAAATATACCATTCAGTTTGGTCCCTCCTTCATAATCATTTTGGTATTTTGCTTCCTTTTTAATCTCAGCAACTCCTTTGTTTTAAAACCCCTAAACAAACAGATAGATCCCTCTCAGACATAATGGACTTTTATAATCTCAAAACTTTAGATTAAAATATCAAGCTGATTTGGCATATGAACGTTCTATTTTCTCCTCAGAGAAAATGACATGCTCTTAATTATTGGGTTGAGGGTTTTTTTGTTTCTAATGTACTCATTCTGGCTTTAAAGTTATTATTCCATTGACTGACATAATGAAATATTGTTACCAATACAGGATATTGTGAGTATTGAATGAACTGTATTGAAATATTCAGTGTGGGCCTCGGAATGTCTGCTATGTTGTTATTATATGTCCATACAGTAAACAAAGACTGCTACTTTGCATGGATTGGTTCAGAATGAAAACACCCACCTATTTTGTTAACCTGACAATAAAGTAAATATACAATTGAATTGAAATTGAATATACAGTGTAATTTCATGGGATATTGTCACTAGGAGTTGGAGCATAATACTGCCAAGACTAAGCAGATAAAAACTCAACTATTTTTTTCTAATATTTTTGAGACCAAATATAGGAGAACTGTTCTGACCCAGCTCCCCAAACATGACAAACCCTCTGTATTTAATCAATAATTTAATCAATAATTCCTTTATTAGGAGTGCCAGCAGCCCTGGCAAAGTTTCTTTCTCAATGCAGGCTAACAAGTCTGCCTGGCAGGGAGATGAATAGTTATCTGCCACATCTCTTCATCTCTGCCCCCTGCCTTTTATCCTCAGAGCTAGGGAGGAGCTTTGCTAGCAGAAGTGGCTTTTCCATCCCAAGGATCGGCCCACAGATTTCCACTGCTCTCCTCTCCTCTGCCTTCTGCGCATCTGCACATCAGGCACTGAACCCAACTGTTCCTCCTCTTCCTCATCAGCCACCTCCAGACCTGGGCTGTTGACTGTCCATCTGAGGGCTGACAGATGGCCCAGGCTCCGCCTCTGTCTCTCTCTGTCTCTGTCTCTCTCTGTCTCTGTCTCTCTCTCTCTCTCTGACAGCTCCATTCCCTCTTCCCCCTCGGAGCTCTCAGGTTGCCTTGATGCTGACCCTGACCCCCATGCCTCCTCATCATCTGATTTGGCTGTTGGAGGCGTCAGTGGTTGACAGGCCACAACAAGAACATCCATCAAATGTTGCCAAGCTACAATTTCCAGCAGTTCCTACCAGCATGGCCAAAAGCAAATCATTATAGCTTCAGATCAAATGAAAAGTTTGAATGAAGGCTTTTTTCTTCTTGGAATTGGCTGGGGCAGAAACAATAAAAGAGCATATTGGCCCTGCCAGGTTATCTTGTTACAAAAGTGTGAGCCAACAATTGTTTCTGAGGGACAAGAACAGGTAGCTTATTCTACTTGTCCCAGAACATCATGAATGCAACCAGGGCCTTTGCTTTCCTGCTTTCAGCTAATAATAATTCAATAGCATTTGTCCAGTTTGATCTGTGACACTTTATTATCTTCTATGCAAGCCCTGCACTTTGATTGACTGATGGGCAGAGAGAGGCTAAAGAATGTCATCTGGAGTTCTTTCATCTTCACTGCAGCTATTTTTATCAATAGTTGTGTTAGTAGGCTAGCGAATGTAGCAATGGCCTGTTGTATATATGTTTTGGGGTGGTGTCTTTGGGTCAATGGTATGTTCCTGGCAATTACTTGGACTAGTCCCTGCAGTTTTTATGGCAATATTTTTTCAGAGTGCTTTATCATTTCCTCCTCCCTTGGGCTGAGTGAGACCGGAGCTATTTTATACCTAAAACTCATTGTCTCCCTGTTTCTAACCTGAGACCTTAACAACTATACAAAACTGGCAATCTTCCTAAAGAATGTTACCAACTCAAGATCAAGTCCTATTTCTTTTTGGGCAAGGTAAAAATTCTTCTACATGAAGTATTTCAAAAATGATGAAACAGTAATTTATCTATTATTATTACTTGAATGAAAAAATATATTTGGAAAGTATCACAACTTATTAAGATACATACAACAGCAATAATCAATCAAGCAATTGATCTTTTCTTGTAGGGTCTGTTCATTAAAAAAAAAGTGGTTGGTGATTCCTAGCATGAGAAACTAGGCTATGTATAGCAGCAGAGAAACATCCAAGATATCTGGGCTTGATAGCCAACATTCCAGATTATATGGGATTAATTAATTCCTACAAAAGCATCTCAGTTTGGACAAAATTTTCTGAATTTGGTTTGGAGCCCAACCAACATTAACATTGGATAGAAGCAGATTAAGGCTGCAGTGAGGATATGCAGAAAATGAAAAAAAAAAAAAACCAAACATATTATTATGGAGAGTAGGAGGAAAGATAAGTTGTTAGAGAATAGGGTGTTATTCATGAGTAACCTGGATCCTGCAACCTTGACTAATTGTATTTAATCCTTCAACCTCAAATATGACTAACACATAACTGTACAGTCCAATTTTGCATGTCTTCTGCCCAGTTTCTGAGTTGTAATAGATCCACTGAGACTTGAAAAACTCTATCTGATTGTCCTCTAAACCTTTTCTGCAGGTAACACATTTTTGTTTATCTTGAACTTGTCTCTGCTCTTTAATGTCAATTGGATGTGCCTCTACAAATTTATGAGTGAGAACTTTTAGTTATTTAGCTAAAGCCTTTCAGACTAAATATGGGTCAAACCTTCAGCCAGCATTAGGTACAGATACAAAATAGAATGCTACTTATTAGTAAGTACTATAACTAAACCATAAATTCCAGGATGATTTTTTAAGGGAAGAAGTTCATTCCCATCATATCTTCACCTAGATATCTGTGTTAATTTAGAGGGGTTGCACTGATGTCTATTATTTGTGGACTATGTGGTTTGTTGACATCAATTTCTTCTCCACATTTTTGTTCCTGGACACTCTATGGATTTTACATTGCTTACAGCATGCAAAAAAGCACTGCTAAGTATAGCTTTTGCAATAAATGCAGTTGACAACAGGAACATACTCCAAATGTATTAATTTCCAGTTTTCCTTCCTTACAATATCCAAAGAACTGGGTGATTGCTATCCAAGAAACTTAGCCTGATTTTTTTCCTGTGCTATATAGATTAAATCCAATCATTTCCTCAAAAGTGCCAAAAAAGGTCCTATCTTTTTGTTCATTTATAATTCTCTCTCCGACCTTTGTCCACAAAGCTACATATACTATTATATGGTACATCTAAAATCCATTGTATAGCAATAACAGAATCCAAATTTCTCTCTCATGTTGATCCCATGTAAATAATTTATACTACCACTATTTCATTGCTTTTTGAGGAACAGTAAACTTTAAAAGCTGCTCTCTGAGTTGACAGTTCTAAGAAAATAGCAAGCAGAGCTTTGGGTCAACCTACTGTTTCTATACTGCTCTTGAACAGTCTATAAAATAAAACTTTACCTTCTTTCTTTTCTTCCTATTCATGCAGAACAAGATCTCTTTAAAGTTAAAGACCCTGACAAAGCTGTTTCTATGCATTATGAGAGATAATATTATTATCTCAACGTTGTTTGGATGGTCTAGAGCAGAGCTATCAAACTCCTGGCCAGATATGTCACATGTTGGTCAAACCTATGCCCATTTTACCAAAGAGGGAAAAAAATCTCGATATATCACATGACACTGCCATGATGATGCAAGTTTGACACTCCTAGTCTTAAGAAATAACTTCCTATTGCTCTCTTCTAGAATTATGTGTCCTACTAGTTCACAGTATTGGTGTCAAGCCTGAAATTGACATATATGTAGCTATTTTATTTAGCTCTATATTTTAATCATATATTCTTTTTATTTATTTCTTTTTGAGGATTTCAGGCTCACCACATTCTGAAGGTGGGAGGTTGTTAGATAGTGAGGATTATTTTGGCTAGGTGACTTTCTTTCCTGTGGGAACAGAGGCTGTCCTGCTGAGACCTGGAGGTGGAGTTTGAAGACACTGGGCAATGTTGATTATTCTTTATTGGGGAATATAACTTTTATGGGATGTTTCTGATTTACAATATTATGTGGTGTAATTCCAGTTTGTGTCAGATCCAGAATTACAACAGACTTTGCCAATTTGATGATTACCTAAATAAAATAAATTTGTTTTAAAAGATGGATTTTGCATTTTTCTTTTTTAATGGCTTTCATCACTTGGAAACTGGACACTGGTATTCTCCTCTCTTAGCACTATATTCAGCAAGGAGAAGGAAGCAGAAGAGGGGGAGAAGAAAAGGGAGAAGGAGAAACATTTTTCAAAATTTATTGTAAATAAACTCCACCACATATTGATGCTCCAGGAGAGAGATCTGGGGCAAGATCTAACATGCAATTGCAATTTCATTTGACATGTGTCATTTCAGTTAATTCTACCACTTTCTGGAGAAGGAGTCTGAGATGTTAAAACAGTAATGTTAAAAGTCCTTAAGGACTGGAAAGTTTCATATCATTTTTCTTCATACAGGTCAGTTCAACATGCTTTGTAATAAGGGAGACGAAATACAGAGAAACCAGGTGGAAACGTCTTTTTCAGGACAGAAAAGGAAATGCAGAAAAGAAAAAAAAAACAGTTGGAGACACACTCGACTATTATGTCCATACAAAATCAGACATACTCACACAAAAAGAGTGTGCATCACAAAAATCACAATATTTCATCAATTTGGTGTCAGCATTTTTAGTTGATGTCTATAGTTCATATTGATAAAATACAGCAATAGTAGCAATAGCACTTACACTTATATACTGCTTTACAGTGCTTTACAGCCCTTTCTAAGTGGTTTACAGAGTCAGCATCAGAGGTGGTATTCAACAGGTTCTGACCATTTCTTGAGAATTGGTAGCAGAAATTTTGAGTAGTTTGGAGAACCGGCAAATATCACATCTGATTGGAAATTTTACAGTATCCTTTCCTTGCCATACCCACCAAGCCACGCCACAGAACCAGTAGTAAAACAAATTGAACCCCACCACTGGTCAGCATATTGCCCCCAACAATTTGGGTCCTCATTTTACCCATCTCAGAAGGGATAGAAAGCTGAGTCAACCTTGAGCCTGGTGAGATTTGAATTGCCAAATTGCAGGCAGCCGGCAGGCAGCAGAAGTAGCCTTCAGTACTGCATTCTAAGCACTAAGCCACCATGGCTCATACACCATATAGTGTAATTTTTGTGATGCAAACTCTTTGTTGTGTCTGATTTACACAATGTCACGCCTTCTTTGCTACTTTATCACACACACACACACACACACGCACACACCATCCCAAAGATGTCCATGCACATGAAAATCATATTTCTTATGCTGAAGGGCTTTTTTTTTTCCAGAAATCTTAATGCATATGGTTTGTGATTACAGTTTAAGACTTAGGTTTTCCTCATGTCAGGTTTTTTTTTTTAAAAAAAATCTGCCTAAAACAGAAAGGCATAATTTTCTATGTATAATTTTCTAAGCACAATTCTCATTCTGTCTCTTAGAAAAAAATTTAAAAAAGAAAGAGATGGGATTCCAGCAATTCCAGCAGCTGAACTATTTTTCCATATGCCACCCAAGTATCTTTTTTTTAAAACAAATTTTATTAATTTTAAAAAACAATACAAACAAAACGTGGAATAATAACATAGGACATCTTTTCTAAAGAAAACAAATAGAACGTCTTATTTATAGACAGGATAGTTCCAAATTATCACATTTCCATACCAGCACAGTTTAATATGCATATTCATCTTATCTGTTCAACTTCATATCTTTTCCCAACTTCTTTTTATTTCTCCCTTTCCTTCTATTCAATTATATTTCTTTTGCCTTAAATTGTATATATTCATTATATCCATCTGTCTTATTTAAAATTTCATTATTCTCTTCCAAAATTCTTCTAACGTTTTGATAAACAAACAAAACACAAAACATAAATACATAAAATTTCTTTTTGGAAAGCGGCTTACCCCGGGTAACATCTTTTTATACAGACATAAATCAAGTTCATGCTCACTTAATATATTATTTAACATTCTATATTTTCTATATATTTTCTCTCTTCATTCACTCTCTTAATTCTATTTTATTTATTTCATCTCAGTTTAAATAATTATACTTCCATCTTTTGTCCATTCTCTTTCAATTATCTATTTTTCTTTTCTTTCATACTTTTTCAGTTCCATTTTCAGTTCTAAAAGTGGAGCCATTGTAAACAGTTTTAAACAACCACCCAATTGAATCCAGAAATCATCAAGTAATCCAGATAGTCCCGAGTTATATCTTCTTATTTCTTTTTCGACTTTCTCTTCCTGGGGTTTTTGTTACAATATTTCAGTTAGAATGTATCTTTTGGAAGTCTTGTTGAGATTTTGCTGTAAGTTCTTTTTTAATTCCAGGCAGTCTTCTCCCTTCCAGATCCTCCCTTTTTATTCTTTTTCTCTCCTTTCCTGTTTTCAAAAGCTTTTAATTATCCAGAAATCTTTATTATCCCCTTGACTTTTTATTTTCAGCATTAAATGCCTATTGATGTCTTCTTATCTTCCTCCTGCACATTCTTTTCTGGTCGAGTTCTTCTTTGTGGTGGCCATTTCTGACCACCGCTGCAACCGCCTTTGGGAAAGGGAGTAATGGCCAGCTGGGGAGGAGAGATGTGGCTCTCCTCAACCCTGCTGGCAGTCTCCCCCCTCTTCACCACCTCTACGGGGTGGCTTAGCCCCGAAACCAGCCGGCTTGGGGCGCTCCAGTGGTGAGCACGGATTGAAGCCTCACAGAGACGAGGTTTTGGTCTGTCTCTGAAGAAGCTCAAACTGGAAGTCCAAATCTTTAATAGATTTTTGATTGGCCTCAGAGTAGTTACATGTTTTCAATATTCAATAAATCTTTAGTGAAAATCCTTTTACCTCCTGGACCCAGGGCCAGTTTTAAACATGTATGTAAATAAAATTGGTATGAAGTATCTTTACTTCTATAATAGTATTTAATCATTTAAATGTATATTGAATTTACTTCCAACAATTGTAGAACAAATAGATTACTCATTTAAGCTGGTAAAGACAGCTAAGCAAACAGAAGGAATGGGAAATAGTCTTCTTTGTGAAAGAATAATGGATGGATCATTCTTTATAATAAAATGGACATAAACCAATTATACCAATTAAAGATGAGGAATTTCAATCATTGATTTTAACAGAAGGAAAAATATATTCATTATCTACTTCATGAGGTTGTCCTTAACTGTAGTATTTTCTTGATGCTGTTTCTCATTCTTTCTCTCTCTTTCTTTCCTCAGTGATGCTAATGCAATTTGAAAATAATTATAAAAGGTAAATAACAAATTTCTTCTTAATCAAATTCTCTCTGTGTGTGTGTTTCTTAGCTTCTTTGTGACTTTAAAAAATGATAAATATTGAAGTTCAGTTGCATCTGTATGGAAGTACTCACTCTTTTTCACAAGGAGGCATACTTCCTTTTTGCAGGTCCCATGTGATTGGTAGAAATAAATAATTTATAAAGAATCACAGCTTTCATTCTAAATTGAGCTTGTCCTCATAACCATTAGTGCGTGGCAACATATTGCTATCTAGATAACTCTGGGATAACAACTGATTCCCCTATATAATTAATTTATACAACCAGGATCAAATCATATTTTTCTGTAAGGAAGTATATCCAGTCAAGCATTTTATACTGTATAACTTCAAAATGGCACAATGTACAAACACGCACATACATCCAAACAAGAACCTACCTATCTTTATGAAGAAAGAATTTATCTTACACTTACATACTGTGTCTTAATTTACTATCCTTGTTTTCCAATAGACCACATGTATGCATAGTAACAAACATTTTGGTATTTGGACCACATTCCACTTTTGAATAAATTTATACATCACTGTTTCCCCAAGTTACCTGGGTTTAAACATTGGCATTATTACAAATGTATGTCTGAACCTTTTTAAATACAGATCTTGTTAAGCAGTAAAACAGTACATACTTAGAATTATAAGATATAGCAAAGGATTAAACTTTCTCAATTTTATAGACTAAATCAAAATGGAAATGCCTTAATGGAAAGTATAAATAGATGTCTGGCATACATATGAAAAGATCACATTGGAAAATAGTTTCATGAATTCTTATATGATCTAAGCATGTAGGACACTAATTCACTGACTACAAATATTTTGAACCATAATTACTACAGTAATTTCCTTTCTTCCTTTCTTTTCCATTTATCATGCTGGCTTTGGGTATTTATCATGTAAAAATGCAATGCATCTGGAGAATACTAAATTTCTTAGTCTGCCTTAATGCTTGAAAGAAAAGTGACTGTTTAATAAATGATAGATGTGACTCAGTGGGCTTATCCAAAGCTACATTGCAATTTACATTATATTATATTGCATTACTACTGCAATGTAGCATTGAAATAACCCATATGTATTCCGAGCCAGGCACATATTCACAGTCAGTTCTGGGTTGTACTGTATTCTTTTCAGTTCTGAAGTGATATATGCCTGCTTGTAGGCTTTACAAGTCTAGGGTACTTTTTTTTCCAAAAAATATATTCCTATGTGGATGTTAACAACCTTACTTTATTTTCCATAATAACAGCCATTCATTTTTGAATGTTCCTGTTTTGTATAATATCCATAGATTTTGGCATGCAAAACAATGATGTAATATGATTTTTGGCCTGAAAACTGATTTCTGAATGTTGGGGTTTGGAAGAGTCCTTCTGTCTGGTGCATAGAATGAAAGATTCCATTCAGAAGGTTTGTGGGGCAGAAGATAGAGGAGAAGAGAAACACAAAGTGACAGCAGCTAGAATGAATTAGTAGATGGGTTTTATCAACAGAAAACAGGAGGAACAGTTGGAAGCTGCAACTATAGCTCTTGAGACTATGGATCCTCGTTGAAATGACATCTTTCCTTTTCCATGTTACAGTTCTAGTGCAGTAAATTAAAAAAAAATGCTCCTTTTTAGTTCCTTGGGATAATGTGGTCAATAGATAATGAGGAAGAAGGAATCTTGTTTTGTTTTCCTATTCTGCCCCCTCCTTCCCTAAAATAAATCTGGAATTTTTAAAGGAAAGTTGAAGTCCCAAGGAGCACGTTGGGCTATTTCTGTGCCTATAAATTTATTACAGTACTTCTAGCAAGATATGAACACAAAATGCCCTTGGTTTTATTCAGGCATCCCTTGCTTCTGGCTTGAGCTGCGGTCTCAATGAGATACTTTTAATTTTCATTATAATGGCTGCCAAGAAAGCAGTCTAATAATTTTCCCCACAATAAAACACACATAAAAATTTACTAGCATGATTAATTTAATAAGACTCACTGTCTGTGGTGTCTTTTCAAAGACTTCTGAAGCGATAATTCCTGAGATACCCTTCCTTGCATTCCCTAAGTTAAAACAAGTCACATACACTCTGGTTGAGACCCTGGGATGGAGAAAGACAGATAAAAAGGTTTTGGTTGCCAGAATATGAAATGTACTATACAGGTGTATGCTAAGAGACACTGGTACAAAGAATGTGTTCTGGAATCCTTGTGTACATTGCCAATACCACTTCTACAAGAAATCTTTCCTCTTGAGTTCATGCAATCATCAGTCTGGAACCCACATTATGTATCTGATATTAGCACAGTTGAGAAAGTCCAGAAATATTTCACAAGAAGAGTTCTCCACTCCTCTACTCATTGTAGAATACCTTATGCCACCAGACTTGAAATTCTAGAACTAGAAAACCTTGAATTACACTGTCTTCGGTCCGATCTAAGTATGGTATATAAAATCATACATTGCAATGTCCTACCTGTCGATGAATACTTCAGCTTCAGCCATAACAACACAAGAGCACACAATAGATACAAACTCAAGGTTAACCGCACCAAACTTGATTGCAGGAGATACGACTTCAGCAACGGAGTGGTCAATGTCTGGAATGCTCTACCCGACTCTGTAGTTTCTTCCCCAAACCCCAAAAACTTTAACCTTAGACTGTCTACTATTGACCTCACCCCTTTCCTAAGAGGTCTGTAGGGGGCATGCATAAGCGCACTAACATGCCTACCGTCCCTGTCCTATTGTTTCTTTTATTTTTCTTATATGTACCCATTTCATGTATTCATAACTATGTATATACTTATACTTATTATCTTGTAAGCAATTGACAAATCAAATCAAATCAATAAATAAATCAAAAATTCAGCTCTATGAGTTGGGAGAGACAAGGCGGACCATACTAATGAGCGCAACATCCTGGGTATGTTTCAACATGCACACATGTCCCCAAAGGAATGGATCATGCAACACAATGCCATTACTGTGACAGTGACAGGATTCTGCTGATGCCACTGTGTCTGTATCACTGATGTAATTCCCTGTGATTCTACAACTACATAGTTTGACTTCACACATTCAATGTGAGCAGAAGTTGGAACCATCTGGAATGTATATGTACTTTTCCATGAAATATGCACGAGTCAAAAAGAGGGCTGTGAAAATATCAACAGACCCCTCACACCCTGGACATAAATTGTTTCAACTTCTACCCTCAAAATGACGCTATAGGGCATGGCACACCAGAACAACTAGACCCAAGGACAGTTTTTTTCAGAATGCCATCACTCTGCTAAACAACTAATTTCCATAACACTGTCAAACTATTTACTAAGATTGTATTACTATTATTCTTCTCATCCTTCCTATTACCTATCTTCTCCCACTTATGACTATAATATTGTTCGTATCTCTACAATTTATATTGTTCTATTTGCTTCCTAGTATGATTTGATTGCTTATTTAGTATCCCATGACTACCACTAAATGTTGTATGTTATGATTCTTGATGAATGTAGGTGTGTGTGTGTGTGTGTGTGTGTGTGTGTGTGTGTGTGCACTGAGAGCATATGCACCAAAAACAAATTACTTGTGTGTCCAATCACACTTGGCCAATAAAGAATTATATTCTATTCTATCTGCATGCAACGTCCTCCCCTTTGCAACCTTCAAAAATAAGGATAATATAGTTCAATGCCCCTGCTTTGTTAAAAAAAATATTTTATATATTTAAGATCAGTGGTCCCCAATACTTCAAGCTCTGCAGACTGGCAGAGGCAGTGGTGTTGGTGTTGGAATGGTTTCGTGTATGCACCAACCACTTGTGCAAATGGAATTTTGTGCTCTTGCCTGCTGCTCGCACAGACTGGTTCCCAATGGGCCGTGGACCAGTACTGGTCCTCTGTAGGTTGGGGCCCCTGTTTAAGATAAAAGGGTTCTCAATTTTTTTGGCTTGTTTGGTTTCTAAATGTGATGCCTACAGCCTCAGAAAGATTACATCCATGATTTTTATGCCTTTGCATCATTGAAGAAATAGATCTCAGCAGTTTATCTACCTATTCATCAGCAGTGGCCTTTGAAAAAAACAGAAAAAGAAAAAAGCTATCTCAAGAAATAATTATGTATGCTCTAGCCATCTTCTAAATGTTGCTAACCTTAACAAGGCATACAGAAACATAAATAAACAATACAAGTGACTTAGCCATATTACATGTCTTGTGTCAAGATCTTGTGCTCTCTGCATGCTGACACTTACATTCCTTGTTACAACAAAAGATTTTCAGACAGTTTGGATGACTTCTGCAGTGAGGCTCCTCAGACTAAGACCAGCAAATCCTAACTAATCTTAGAAAAAGGGATTATGTAGTCAATAATATCCTATTACAAATAAATGTTCCCAACAGTACATCTCCATAGGATATTGCTGGTAAGTCCATATCTGAATTGTAGCCTCCCCTTTCAGTTACACTTGATCATGCTATGGCAATGTTTGTGTCACTTAAAAAATATAGTGGATTCAATTAGCCTTGAACATATACAAGAAAAGCAATTCCTCTTTCTGATGAATGCCAAGAACAAGAAACAAAGGGAAAGCCAAAACTTTTACAGAGCACTAACTCATAATAGTCCAGTAAGAATGCTCTGAATAAAGTCACAAAGACAAAAGGAGAACAAAAAGTACAAAAAAAGAGAGCAAAAAGTAGAAAATTATTTGGAAACCTTTTCTTGAAAAGAGGAGAGGGAAGAGACAGAGGCATAGAGACAACAAATAAAATTATCAAAGTTTCAAGCTGGAAAAAGATCCAAATTCAAAGCAAAGTAGTAAGACTGTATCAGATTAGCCTACAATATAGCAGGACAATTAGTATTTTCAGCAGGTTTAGATTCAAAAGAAAAAGGCAAAAGTGAAGGCAAGAAAAAATATAGTTATTAGAAAGTGAATAATAAATCAGACTCCTAAATCAAGGCATTTTTAATATTATGAAATATTATGAGATTATCTGTTAGATTTCAGTGTGAGCAAGTATTGAGTGGCATTGATTGTGATTATGTATAATCTGTATTATTATTAGGATGAATATTGAATCCACCTTAATTTCACTGATCTCTTAGTGGCCTTCAGTATCTTGATCATATGCCTTCCTGGAGTGTTTCAGTGGATCAGATTGAAGGTATGGTGGTTCTCCTTTTTCCTCCAAGGTTAGTTCCAGTTAGTATTAATGGAAGGAGTTGCCAAGTCCTCAGCCTTGGTTGTTGTTGGTTTTTTTTTTTTTTTTTTGGTGTTTCAGAGCTGAATTCCCTGACCATTTTTGTTTAAATGAAGGGCTTGGGTGAGGCAATCTACAGCACGGAGTTAGATATCATCATCAGGTGATGGTTGCAATGTTGGAGACATTTGCACAAATTCATCTTTGTATGTCAACTGTGCTCATTGTTGGACATTCCTGGTTATTCATAATCACTCATCCAGGTTGCCTCTTACTGTTACATGTGTTATGTCAGCCTTTTATGCAGCTCTATCATTCCTCTCTGTTGCAGTTGTTTCCTGTATCACATTGCCACTCTAGGATTCATCTCTATTCTTCCTGTGATGCATTTCCTATTTCTGTTGTTTTACTCACTCTCACTAATAAAATGGTTTCTGCACAGTGATGGCCTTTAGTGTGGTTACTTACCCCACATGAAACACTTACATGGATAATTGTACTGCACTCTGCATGAGTTGCCATAAGTTGATTTAACAGGCAGATAGTTGAGGATGTACCACCACTATTTCACAACCTGCAGTTGGTTACATCGAAGAGCAATTCAAATTCTAGTTATTACCTTTAAATATCTTCACAGCAAAGGTTTATTTGCAAGATCCCCAGGCTGCAATTTTCACTACTTGTACACAAAGTTTTAAGAGGCTTGGTATACTCTAGGTTCCATCAATTAATGGTACATCTTCCTTCTCTTTCACCATGTTTATATCAAACATTCCCCCTATGATCCAGATGGTTATATCTATCCCCTTTTTTGAAAGACTGCAAAGAAATGGTCAATTGGTCTCAATAACTTGTCTTGAATGACTCTCCTTGGTTGTTTAAATTGCCTGTGGTGAAGTGTATGTGGGTCAATAAATAAGACATTGAGCATCTTCATCAATTAGGATTCCCAATATTTTACTGTCGTATACACAAGTATATACTGAAAAGAACAGAACAAGTTAAGGTTTTCAGAACTATTTTAGATATTTCTACCAATGCAGTGAGTCTTCTATTATGGTATTCTTTGTTCCAGAAGGTCCCCAATTTTCCAAAGGAGAGTGGATGGAAGTACTGGGAGGAAAGAAGAATCTGTTCCATTGATCCACTGTCCCAGACAAACACATTGTATATATTATTATAGTGTGTGTGTGTGTGTGTGTGTGTATGTATATGTATGTATATGTATGTGTATATATATATATATAAATTTGAGATGTGAGACTACAGCATAAATTAAGAATTATAACTTCAAAAAATACCAACATAACCGCAGTTTAGGTTTATGACTTAGATTTCTGTCCCATTTTTCTCCAGAACTTGAAGGCAGCATCTATAGAGCCAAAAGAAGTCAGTGCAGTTCTGTGCTGCAAAAACAGAGGGATAGTATCAAAATTGTGTGAGGTGTTAGTGCCACTTTATACTGTGCTGGAAATCACACTTAAAATACTGAATCCAGTTTTGGTCACCATAATACAAAAAAGAAGTTGAGACCTTAGAAAAAGTGCAGACAAGAACAGCAAAGATGATTAGGGGAATGGAGCCTAAAACATATGAAGATCAGTTGCAGGAACTGGGAATGTCTAGTCTAACAAAAAGATGGACTAGGGGTGACAGTCTTCCAATATTTAAATAGCTGTCACAAAGAAGAAGGAGTCCACTTATTCTCCATGGTACCTGAAGTCAAGACAAGAAATAATGTATGGAAACTTATCAAAGAGAAATCCAACCTAGAACTAAGTGGAAATTTCCTGACAGTGAGAACATTAATCCGTGTAATGGCTTGCCTTCAGAAGTTGTGGGTGCTCCATCACTGGAGGTTCTTAAGAGGAGATTGGACAGTCTGGAATGGTATAGTGTCTCCTGCTCCTCCAATCTCCTGCAGGGGATTGGACTAGAAGACCTCCAAAATCCCTTCCAACTCTGTTATTCTGTTAAACTTCTATGTTTTTATATCCATAAACATGTGTTTGATTGGATCAAGGGATAGTAACAAGCCAAAATTATCCACTATACTTTAAGGACTAACTGTGGGTTTGAATATAGGTCTTCCCAGCTCTAATCCAAATACCTTAATCGTTTTCCTCACACTAGCTCAATGATTTCAAGCTTCTGATTAAAAAAAAAAACCCCTGATACATTTGAATTAATTGTACATTAAACATTGTGACTTGCCTAAGAAAATAAAGATGGTAATACACACCTTTCATGGAAAGGAATATTTTAAACTTTTCCATCCTACATCTTTCCAATCTATTGTTTAAAATTACAGCTATTTGCAACTTTTAAATTACACGGTGAGCATATTTCTCAAGTATTGCCCAGGGGAAATGTTCTCTGGAATTCCCTACTCTCCCTACTTATATCTGGGCAAATAAAGTTCTCCCTGACCATTCCCTTCAGAAACAGATCGTGAGGATTGATGGGATGTTTATATAGCTGTCTTTCTGTTTCATAACAACTGAACAAAAATGAAAAGAAAAAAGCAATCACCCATAATAAAAGGCTACCTTATGGCAGTAAATAGAACTGCATATATATTGCCCTAGAGCAATGTGAACTTTGAAACACATACACTTGCATTTAATTCTGTAAGACTTCTGCATTGTGCTAACTTTCTATACTTTGATACTCCTATTTCATAATAGCAATGCTAATAATAAAGTAGCAATTCACTGCTCACTGCCAGGAGTTTGATTCTGACCAGCTGAAGGTTGACTCAGCCTTCTGTCCTTCCAAGGTCGGTAAAATGAGGACCCAGATTGTAGGGGGCAATATGTTGACTGTGTAAACTGCTTAGAGAGGACTATGTAATATGAAGTGGTATACAAGTCCAAGTGCTATTGCTATATGAATGATACTTCATAAATAGTATGTGCATTCAATACATGAAGAATAGGACAGAACAGAACAGAACATCATTTTGATGTATTGGTTAAGATACTGACCTGAAAATCAGGAAACTATGAGTTCCAGTCCTACCTTAGGCATGAAAGCTAGCTGGATGACTTTAGGCCATCACTTTAGTAATTGGAATTATATTTGTGTAGATCTATTAATCTAAACAATTTAAACATTATATAGCTGGCTGTCTTATTGAGATACTCAAAAAAAGAGAATTTAAAAAATCCTCAAATGGGTTGAATGGTTCCTAATGCCTAAACTGCAAGATGGGAAGCAAATAAATTTGATATAAATAAGTAAATAAATAAATTACATGTTAGATTTACATATTGGAATATATTACAAACAACTAAAGATCAATAAATGATATTATATTGCATATAGTATGTAATGAGGCACTGATACTCTGAATCAAGTTTCCATAGGTAACTCTATTGATGACCGTAGATTCCCAGGTCTGTTTGATATGATGATGATCATGATGATGATGATCATGATGATGATGATGGCAACGATGGTGATAATAATATTGATCCTCCAGCATTATATTTATTTAAAAATGCCTGTGTTCCCTATGTTTCCTTTGAAAGTAGATATAGATGGTGGTTGTAGTGGAGTTCTCCATCCAGAATAAGAGAAGAAGACAAAGATCAAAAGGAAATGTAGAGAAGGAATATGGAAAATCAGCAAACCAACACCATGTTTCTTTGAATCAATAAGCGTTTTTTCCCTCAATAAAAAAAAATGCCACTGAAACTTTATAAGTTACACTAAAGCATTTTATGTTCCACTAAGGTCAATAAAATCCTTAGAAATTAACTAATTTTGAAAGTTACAATATTACCTTTCTTCTATGGCTGAAGGAAAGGAATCAAATTAATCCTGCAAAGGGAAAAAGAATATATATCCCAAAAAGATTTAATCTACAACCTTTTTTCCTTTTCTTGTTAGTCTTAAGGAAGCTATTGTCTTATTTCTATCTTTTAGTAATAGATAGATAAAGATTGATGATGATGATGATGGTGGTGGTGGTGATGGTGATAATGTTGATGATGCAGTCTTAGAAAGGCTATAACACCAGAATATTAATATAATTGAGAGAGGCCAGAGTCCTCCACTCTTCTGCTCGCAACAGAATACTTTATAGCACCAGATTTGAAATTTTGGGTTTAGACAACTTAGAATTATGCCACCTTCAGTCTGACCTAAGTGTAATACATAAAATTATCTGCTACAATGTCCTACCTGTCAATGACTACTTCAGCTTCAACCACAACAATACACGAGCACACAATAGATACAAACTTAAGGTTAACTGCTCCAAACTCGATTGCAGAAAATATGACTTCAGCAACTGAGTGGTCAATGCCTGGAATGCACTACCTGACTCTGTGGTTTCTTCCCCAAACCCCAAAAACGTTAACTTTAGACTGTTTACTGTCAACTTCACATCATTTCTAAAAGATCTGTAAGTGCATGCATAAGGGCACCAATGTGCCTACTGTCCCTGTCTTAATGACCCCTTTTATTGGTACCCATTTCATGTAATCATAATCATGTTCTAATTATACCTGTTATCTAACACATGCTTGACAAATACATTTAAAAAATAAAGAAAAAGAATCTAAAGTAGATACTTAATTAAAATCAGTACTGCCTTTTCTGGTTTGCTTGTTTTAAAATAACCTAATTTTCAAGAATCATAACAGCCCTGTAAGATTTTTTTAAAAAATATATCTACTTAAATGCATGTGCTTAAGACTGAAAGATGCACTTATTCTGATTTCTTGAAGTTCTATGCAGTTCTTAGAGCTGATAATGCTCATTTTCTCTTAGCCGATTTCTCCAAAGCTCCCCCCACCTTAAATTTAGCCTATTGCTGACTTTCAAATGTCCTTTTCTGCAGATTTTTCCTTAGGAGGTTTGCTGCAAGAAAATGCCTTGTGGGGTATTGGCATTATCTTGCACTCTGTATTGCTGTGTTTTGATGTACAAATCTGGTAGAAGAGAAACTAATGTTAAATTCTGTGATGGCTATCTTCCTTCTGAACGCAGATTCAGAAGCTACTGAAGAGCCTTCCAGGGCTTTTTGTAGAGCCTTTGTATAAACTCTAATACAGCTACAGAGAAGCACAAAATAAGTAATTTAGCTATCAGGTCTATTGTTACTTGCTTTTTTGATTGCCTGATGACTGAATTACCTATTTTGAAAAATAGATGATAGAAAGATAACAATAGCACTTAGACTTATATACCACTTTACAGTGCTTTATAGACCTCTCTAAACTGTTTACAGAGTCTGCATATTGCCCCCAACAATCTGGGCCTTCTTTTTACCCACTTTGGAAGGATGGAAGGCTGAGTCAAACTTGAAACTGGTGGGATTTGAACTACCAAATTGCAGGCAGCCAGCAATTAGCAGAAGTAGTCTGCAGTACTGCACTCTAACCACTGCAGCACTGAGGCATAGATAGATGATAGATGATAGATGGATGGATGGATGGATGGATAGATAGATAGATAGATAGATAGATAGATAGATAGATAGATAGACAGACAGACAGACAGACAGATGGATAGATAGTTTGTAGCTATCATCAAGATCTGTGTTTTGACCATCAAAATTAGCTCTTTTTGTTCTTATTTTCTTCTAGTTGAACAGGTCCACAAACATATCAACCTACTTATATTAAATGGCACATGTGAATAGACATATAAATAGCAGTTATATTATTGAATAGCAATTTCATCTAAATGAGCAAAAACAGTTATTATGCAGTATGCCCATAAACTAAGGGAAAATCACCTTATTGAAATAAAAGATAAGCAAGCCACTTGATAAATTTAAACCAGATTATTGAAAGTTATCTTTTTTTTCAAGTCAAATCTTTACAGAAAACATCTGATGAACTCTATAAATTAAAATTTCTCCTTTCTGTGCTGCATAATCAATCAATCAATATAGATTTTAAAAATATATATATATATATATATAAAAACAATTATGTGGATTTCAAAAAATAATAATAATAAAGCAACAACTTCATAACTCAGGCCATATGATTGTTTAAATAATAAATAATTCCTCCAGCCAAAATACCACTCCTGTCTTCTTGTAAGTAAAGACTGGCTGATCAAAATTGTAGAGTTTTCTATTCAGTTTGCTTCAGGCTTAACTCAAAGCATTGTTTTTAATATGTGAAGCCTTGTAGGATTGGTCTGCGTCATGCCCTTGGTAGAGTTGGACTCTGAGGGAGAGGAGGAACAACTGACAGGGAGTGGAGGTATGGCTCTGGAGGTTGTGGAGGAGGCTGGAGAAGGTCTGAGGCCAGCTGGGCAGTCAGAGGAAGAACCAGGCCCATCCCCTCTGCATCCTAGGACATGGCGGGAGGAAAGGAGAAGGCAAAAACTTGGCTTGTGAGAGAAGCAGTGGCAATGATCCTCCTCATTGGTTACAGCTGGGAAGACAAGTATATAAGAGAAACGGTTAGAACACAGGTAGCCATAAGCAAGTGTGTTTTATTTTGGTCTGAAGTTATCTTGGTTAGCGTCCTTCCAACAGACTGTGCTTTGTTATCTCCTTGAATTTGGTAAATACTTCTCCTGTTCTATTGTGGACATTTCATTATTGTAGTTTGTTTGGTTTTTTATTTGAACCTCAACCTGCTCATTAAATTCAGACTGTATTGCTTTCTTTGGAAGACTATTTTTGAGTACCTTTCATCTCCAACTGAGTATTATTGAACAGTGGGGCCAAGTTGGAGGCATTATTTACATTTTGGATTTTGTTACGCTTGTGTTACACTCTGAGTCATCACAGTCTACCAGTTCTAAACTGTAAAAATCAACATGTCCACTAAGGGGCTGCAATTACAGAAAACTGTAACTCTTGCCTGTCATTTAATGATAATCTAGATCTGGACCTAGACATGCCTAGATCTTATAGCCTTATAGATGTGTCAAGCTTGCACGCATTTTAATGAATGTTCCCCTCAACTACAAATAAGATAAGCATTCAATAAATTGATAGTGGTAAGAAAAAAAATTTTTTCTACAAGAATAATTCAAATTAATCTCCACAGAATACCAACAGTCACAACACAGTCATTTCCACTATCAGGTGACCCCGAGAACACAAATAAACATCCAAAGTGGCCTCAATGATTCTCTAAAAGAATACAAATGACCAGCCATCTGCAAGAAGTATCAATCTTTCTATTTCCCACTATCCAGTCAGAGCTGAAGAAGCTTCTTGGATGAGAAGTGAAACATCTTCTAAGGAAAACCAGAAAGTCCAGTTGCCTCTTGAAAAGCATCTTTGGGATGACTCTGCCAGTCTATCACCATTGACCAGCAACTGGGTCTTCCATGGAGTCATTGTGTCATTGATCTTTGCACAAAGCTTCTGATGTCTCTATTGACTCCTGTTATTTCTATACTTTGGAAATAGTCACTGCCTTTTTATTAGTAACATGAGAAAAACCTGGTGCTTAGCACCCAGTTATATCGTTGCAATTTTCCATATTTAGTTTGGCTCACTCCATCTCAAGGTCTGGATCTTCACTCTTCACCTCTTGTCAATTTCATTCTGCATTTTTTAATTGTGAGAAATAGTTCTTTATTTTAATCAAGGAAAGGGTGGATTAGGGTGGGTGCTTCGCTGCCACCTAGGGGACTTCTGGATTCCTACAGTCGAGATTATGTAATCTAATGAGAAATCTGTGTTTGAACTCATTCTCTGTACCGGTTAATTCCAGTATTATTTTTTTATAAATGTGATTGTTTTCAAATATTAAATATGTAGTAAACAGCTTAAGTGGCAGAGAGTTGGGCATCCCATAGGCCAAGATTATAACGTAAGAGTAGAATTGAGCCAAGATGCTAAATTTTGTGCTTTGAATATTACATTTGCTTAAACTACACCCTTTATATATATATTTAAAAGGAAGATCCTGAAAGGACTAAATCCCTGATTTGGTCGATGAGCCTTTTCTTTCTTTTTTTTCCGCCCAGATATTCTGTAATTAATCTTTCTTTTTGATGCTCACAGAGTTGTTATTTAAAGATTAAAAATGTTATGCTTATTATACTGCTGTGGTTGAAGCAATATATGCATTATGTACTTGCAAATCAATTAGTCAATCCCTCAGTAAATTAATCAGGCCTTTCAATTTTTTGTTACCAAAGGATATTTTGTTGTACCCCTTCTAGTCTCAAATAAATAAATAAATACATAAATACATAAATAAATAAATAAATAAATATGGCAACATCTCCTTTCAAGAATATGTTCAGAAAAAAATTAATTTGTCATTAGGTACCCTGGCATAAAAATGTTAACAATTTTTAAAATGTACCAGTTTAAATGAAAAAGAAGCAGAAATCTAAATCCACAGAGTGGAAGGAGAGTGTCAAAAAATTATATGTTTAATTATTGAACATAATTGCTACTCCAAATTGGATTATAAGCAGGGGTGTGATTCTACTGGTTCAGACCGGTTCAGGAAAACCAGTAATTATTTCCTTGTTTTTGAGCACAGCTGATTCACAAAGCAGAGTGCTTTGCTCCGCATCAGCTGTTTTACTCACAGGGGGCTGAAGCAAAAGGTGAGTATCATAGCTAAAAATGATCTTCTCTAAATGCTGGGCATGCGCATGAACTGTGTGTTTGGCGCACGTGTGCGCATGCAAAGCACGCGCTTACCAAACTGGTTGTTACATCAGTTGAATTTTAAATATTCTGGATTATTATGGCCAGGAGGATAACGTAATTTTCACAACATATCTGTTAACAGTTGTGAAAAAATATCAGAGAAGATTGCACCAGTTTCCTCTGATATGATTTTGCTTTCACAAATCATAGAAAATGAATGACCTTGCTTCAGTAGAATTTCAAAACTAGATCCCTACCTAGAACTTTTATTTATCATTTCTTTTTATTTCACGCCTCACAACACTAAATTATTATTTTCATTCAATTAGACCTGGTACTTTAAAAAGAAAACAGAATAATTGACAGAATCTCTGCTTCCATATCCTGGTTAGGTACATAAGACACTATTGGAAAAGAGAAATTTGGATCGAATTATTTCCAACTTGGTAAAAGTATGATAAAAGCTTGATTAGAGATGTAGTTTCAAAGATATTTTGGTTGATTCAATATGAGTTCCATACCTAGATTTGGGGATGGAGAGTGTGGGGAATAGAAGATTTGTGGATATTATAAATTGGAAGTTCTTGCTATCCATAAGATCATTCTGAACTTTTTATAACTGTTCTATGGTGTTACCATTCAGAATATTTTCCATTTATATTTTGTAGTTCTTTCAGCCAGCATTATTGTTTTAGTCATACCACAATTAAAGTCAGAAATTTTTAATTATGTTAAGAGGCTAACTTTCATAGCACCCCCTTTGTTCTTTTGAGAGTTTAGAGTAAGATAATGATATGTTTGCAAACTAAATCAGAAGTGTGGAAGTCCCAATTTTCCAAGCAGGTTATTATTACATTAATGTAACATTTATCTAAAACTGGAAATAAAATATATCCTTGTTGGACTCCTTTTGTGGTTATATCATATGTGATGGGATACATGAATGCTATATCTAGTTTTTCTGTCTCTAAACCTAGTTTGTGAAGTTAAAAAAAAATCTATCCACCAACTCACACTGGACTAGCATGCTAAATTAGGAACCATAATTTTTTTTTTATAAATTTTATTGGTTTTTAAAAACAAACATGAACAAACAAAACATAAAAACATCAAGCTATTTTCCATAGGTGTACATACAGTGTGCCGGTTGGTTTACAAATTGTTTTGTGCTTCCATTTCATAGTCTTCAATTACAATTACATTGCATATGATCTCATATTGTCAATCAAAAATTAAATACCTTAGTATCATTATTAATCAATCATTTGACTATACTTTTATTCATTCATGTTTTACAGAATAGTCATAATTTACTTTACCAATATTTTCTTAATGATTTCCTCCTGTGATGGTATTTTCACATTTTTCCAGTTTTTAGCAAATACAATCCTAGCCGCTGTTAATACATTTACAATCAGGTATTTCAAGTCTTTACTATATATTTCAGGTAAAATTCCCAATAAAAATATCTTTGGTTTCAAGTCTATATGTTTTTTTGTCATTTTTTCCAACCACATGTGAATTTTAGTCCAGTATCTTTTGGCATCTGCACAAGTTCACCACATATGGTAAAATGAGCCAGGTGTCTGATGACATTTCCAACATTTTTCGGATTTATTCTTGAACATTCTTGTTATTCTTGTCGGGGGAAAATGCCACCTGTAAAACATCTTATACAAATTTTCTTTATATGCTGTTGACATTATCATTTTATAATTTTGAGACCACAATTTTTGCCATTTCTCTAAATCGATCCCATATCCAAAATTCTTCCCCCAAGCAATCATAGTTTCTTTAACTTGTTCTTCTTCTAGTTTAATTTCTAATAAATATTCATACAATTTTTTAATCACCTTTTCATCAGTACCTGTCAAAATCTTATCTAAGTCAGTCGGTTTATCATAGAAACCTTCTGTTTTAGAATCTTTATCATACCTTGAATATATTCGCGCTTATGAAAACCAATTCATCTTTATATCTTGTTCTTCTAGTTTTTGCATAGATTTAAGTTCACCCTTTTCATTCAATATTTCACCATATCTGTTTGTTCCTTTTTGTATATTATAGGATAAGAAAATGCTTCAATATTTGAATTTTCAAATAACAATGGCTTTTAATCTTCTCCTAGCTGAACCACAGAGACTCCCATATATAATGTCTTCTAAAATACCCCTGTTTTTTAGTTCCTTTATACCATAAAAAGGCATGCCACCCCAACAACAAATCATGTCCTTCTAATCTCAACAATCTAGTATTTCTTAGTGTTATCCATTCCTTAACCCACATCAGATTTGCAGCTTGGTAGTACAACTCCCAATTAGGCAAACCAAATCCTCCTCTACTTCTAGCATCTTGCAAAAGTTTTAACTTTATTCTCACTTTCTTCACCTTGCCATATATATTTCAACACAATTTTATTTAAATCTTCAAAGTAGTCTTTTCCAAGCCTAACTGGAATTGTTTGAAACAAATATAAGATTCTGGGTAATATCTTGATTGTTGAAATTCTCTCTATTAGTGACAGTTGTAAATTTTCCCATTTCACCAAATCTAACGCTATCTGCTGTTTAAGTTTGATATAATTATTCTCTTTTAATGTAGTACATCTTGCTGTCAGATATATCCCCAAGTAGTTAATCTTATCCATGACCTGAATTTTCAATAGGTCTGCCAGTTCTTCCTTTTGTCTTAATAGCATATTCTTTGTCAAGATCTTTGTCTTATCTTTATTTATTTTCAAACCAGCCAACTTTCCATATGTCTCTATCTTTTCAATTAATTTTGATGCTGTTTCTAGTGGGTCTTCTAAAATAAAGACCAGATCATCTGCAAATGCTTGCAGCTTAAATTCTTCCTTTTTGATTTTCATTCCTTTTATATTCTTTTCATCTCTAATATTTCTGTTCAGCATTTCCAAAGTTAACACAAACAACAAAGGTGATACTGGGCAGCCTTGTCTTGTTCCTTTTCTTATATTGATAGAGTCTGTCAGTTCTCCCTCTATCATTACCTTTGCCATTTGCTTATGATATATAGCTTCTATTGCTTGAATAAATTTTCTAGCAAAGCCCATCTGTTCCAGCAGTAATAACATGAATCGCCAATTCACATTATCAAATGCCTTCTGTTCATCTAGAAATATCAGAGCCATTTGTTTTTCAGGATGTGCCTCGTAGTATTCCAAGTTGTCCAAGATTATTCTCATGTTGTCTTTAATTTGTCTCTTTGGCAGAAATCCATTTTGATCAGGATGGATAAAATTATTTAAATATTTTTAAGTCTTACTGCCAATATTGAAGCAAAGATTTTATAATCTGCATTTAGTAGAGAAATGGGTCTATAGTTCTTAATTTGTAATGGGTCAACCTCCTCTTTGGGAATAGGTGTAAGATAGGCTTCTGACCATGATTTAGGTATCTTTTTCTTTAACATAACTTCATTCATAACTTCTAGCAATGGAAGATTCAATGATTCTTGTAATGTTTTATAAAATTCTGCTGGAAGTCCATCTGGGCCTGGTGTCTTTCCATTATTTTGCTTCTTGAGTGCTTCAGTTAACTCCATCATCGTTATATTGCTTTCTAACATTTTTTCAGTCTCTTTAGGTATCTGAGGTAAATTAGCATTCTGTAAGTACTGTTTAACTCTTTCTTCATCAATATTCTCTTGCATATATAATTTCCCATAGAAGTCTCAAATGATTTCCTTCTTCTCTTTGCTACCATGGCAAACTTGGCCTTGGTCATCTATTAATTGCAATATTTTCCTTGATTCTTTCTCCTTTCTCAATTTGTATGCTAACCATCTACCTGGTTTGTTTGCGTCTTCAAAGTAGTTCTGTTTAGCACCTCTAATTTTCTGTGCTAATTCTTCTTTTTCTATTTGACCCATTTTGTGTTTAATTATATCCATTTTTAACTTGATGTCCTTTTTCTGTGGCATTTTCTGTAGCTCTTTTTCAAGTCTTTTATGCTCATCCCCTAGGGCCTTAGAGAGTAGTCTTTTCATAGTATTCCTTTTCCTTGTATAGTCTATTATCAAGCCTCTAACATATGCCTTCATTGTATCCCATACATTCTGAATTGATGTATCTTCTTTTTTGTTTTCTCTAAAGAAAAAGCCAATTCTTTCTCCATCCACTGTGTGAAGTCTTTTTCCTTTAAAATAGTATTATTTAACATCCATCTAGATCTTTGTTTTTGTCCTTTCCATTTAATTGTCATTGGATTGTGATCTGCCCAAGTACTTGTTTCAATATTTATTTCTTGAATGTTAGTTATTAATTCTGTTGACATCCATATCATATCTATTCTGAACCATGATAAGTGCCTTTTTTAAAATAGAAGATGTATTGTTTAGTTTTAGCATTTCTTTCTCTCCACGTATCTTTTAAGTTTATTTCATCTACCATTTTAAAAAAAGATTTAGGGAGAGTCTTTCTGTTTTGCTTTATTGTTCCTGTGCCAATTTATTGTCTACAATTCCATTAAAATCTCCCATCATAACTATATTAGCATAGTCCAGTTCAATTATTTTCATATGTAATTTTTTGTAGAATTCTTCTTTTTTTTTTTTATATAAATTTTTATTATTTTTTTAACATAAAAAACACAACAACAAAACATAAAAGTATCAGCTCCCCCATATTTTTGTACACACCGTAAGTCGGTTGGTCCATCGGTTTTGTGCATTCACCTCATAGTCACAATTACAGTTACTTTATATAATACTCTTATCAATACAAATTTATAAATCCTAGTATCTCTATTAAAGAAAAAAAAAAAAAAAATTTGACTAAACTTTTATTCGGTCATGCCTTTATGAGATAACTATATTTTAAATATTTTATTCTAAAACAAATCTTATAATCATACCAATTCTATCCCAAATATGAAAAAGAAAGAAACAAAGAAAACTATTATATAAATATAGTATCAAAAACCAATAAAAGGAAAGGGAAAATAAAGTCATTATTATTCCTTATTATCTAACTTTTATATTTTAATATTTCATCATTCAACCATTGATAGAAAAGATCCCAAACTAAATAAAATTGTTTATCTTCTTGCTCTCTAATTTCAAAAGTCAATCTACTCATCTCAGCACATTCCAAAATTTTCTTTACAACTTCTTCTTGCAATGGAATTTTCTCATTTTTCCAATTTTTGCAAATACAATCCTAGCAGCAGTCAATACATTTACAATCAAATATTTCAACTCTTTACTATAAGTATCTGGTAGTATTCCCAATAGAAAAAACTCCGGTTTCAAGTCTATATGCTTCTTTATCATTTTTTCCAGCCACATGTGGATTTTAGTCCAATATTTTCTAGCATCCTCACAAGTCCACCACATGTGATAGTATGAACCAGGTTTCTGATGACATTTCCAGCATTTTTCGGATTTGTTCTTAAACATTCTTGCTATCCTTGTCGGGGAAAATGCCACCTGTAAAACATCTTATACAAGTTTTCTTTATAGGCTGTAGACATTGTCATTTTATAATTTTGCGACCATAATTTCTGCCATTTCTCTAAATCAATCCCATATCCAAAATTCCTCCCCCACGCAATCATAGTTTCTTTAACTTGTTCTTCCTCAAGCTTAATTTGCAATAAATAACCATACAATTTTTTAATCACCTTTTCATCAGTACCCATCAAAATCTTATCCAAGTCAGTTTGCTTATCATAAAATCCCTCTGCTTTGGAATCCTCATAGTACTTTGAATATATTTGCAAATATGAAAACCAATTCATCCGTATACCTTGTTCTTCCAATTTTTGCATCGATTTAAGTTCACCCTTTTCATCTAATAATTCCCCATAGTTAACTGTTTGTTCCTTTTTATAGATTATAGGATAAGAAACGCTTCTATCGTCGATAACCAAACTGGAATTTTCAAATAACACTGTTTTTATCTTCTCCCAATTCAACCACAGAGACTCCGTATATAATGCCTTCTAAAATACCCCTGTGTTTTAGTTCCCTTGTACCATAAAAAAGCATGCCAACCCAACAACAAATCATGACCTTCTAATGTCAACAATCTGGTTTTCCTTAATGTTATCCATTCTTTAACCCACGTCAAGTTTGCAGCTTGGTAGTACAACTCCCAATTAGGCAGTCCAAACCCTCCTCTAAATCTAGCATCCTGTAAAAGCTTTAACTTTATTCTTGCTTTCTTACCTTGCCATATATACTTCAAAACAATTTTATTTAAATCCTCAAAATATTCTTTTCCAAGCCTAATTGGTATTGTTTGAAACAAAAATAAGACTCTGGGTAAAATGTTCATCTTAATTGTTGAAATCCTTCCTATTAATGACAATTGTAAGTTCTCCCATTTTTCAAGTCTTGAGCTATCTGTTGTTTAAGTTTAATATAATTATTCTCCTTCAATGTACTACATCTTGATGTCAAATATATCCCCAGATACTTAACCTTGTTTGTAACTTGAATTTTTAACAGTTCTGCCAACTCTTCCCTTTGTTTCAGCAACATATTCTTTGACAAAATCTTTGTTTTATCTCTATTTATTTTCAAACCAGCCACCTCCCCATAGACCTCTATCTTTTCCAACAGTTTCGAGGCTGTTTCTATAGGGTCTTCAAGATAAAGACTAGGTCATCTGCAAAGGCTTGTAATTTAAATTCTTCCTTTTTAATTTTCATTCCTTTTATAGTTTTATCTTCTCTGATATTTCTGTTCAACACTTCCAAAGTCAATACAAATATCAAGGGAGAAAGAGGACAACCTTGTCTTGTGCCTTTTCTTATATTAATAGGATCTGTAAATTCTCCTCCATCATTACCTTAGCTGTTTGTTCATTATAAATTGCTTCTATTGCCTGAATAAATCTTCTAGCAAAGCCCATCTGTTCCATTAAAAGTAACATAAATCTCCAATTCACGTTATCAAATGCCTTTTGAGCATCTAAAAATATCAAAGCCATTTGCTTTTCAGGATGTGCCTCATAGTATTCCAGGGTGTCCAGAATTACTCTCATATTGTCTCTGATTTGTCGCTTTGGCAAAAACCCATTTTGGTCTGGGTGGATAAAGTTATTCAAGTACTTTTTAAGTCTTTCTGCTAATATTGAAGCAAAAATTTTATAATCTGCATTTAATAAAGAAATCGGTCTATAATTCTTAATTTGCAGTAGGTCCGCCTCCTCTTTTGGAATAAGTGTAATGTAAGCCTCTGACCATGTTTTAGGTATCATCTTTTTTTAACATAACTTCATTCATAACTTCTAACAGTGGAATACACAGTGATTCTTGAAAGATTTTATAAAATTCTACAGGAAACCCGTCTGGACCTGGTGCCTTTCCATTATTTTGTTTCTTAAGTGCTTGACTTAACTCCATCATTGTTATATTACTTTCTAGCATTTCTTCAATCTCTTTAGGTATCTTAGGTAGATTTGCATTCTGTAGGTATTGTTTAACTTTCTCCTCATCAATGTCTTCTTTCTTATACAAATGCTTATAAAAATCATAAATAATCTCTTTTTTTTCTTTGCTGCCATAACAAATTTTACCTTGGTCGTCTATTAACTGCGGTATTTTCCTCGACTCTTTCTCCTTTCTCAATTTGTACGCTAGCCATCTACCTGGCTTATTTGCATCCTCAAAATAATTCTGTTTAGCATTCCTAATTTTCTGTGCCAGTTCTTCTTTCTCTATTAAATCCATTTTATGTTTAGTTATATCCAGTTTCATTTTAACATCTTTTCTGTGTGGCATTTTCTGTAATTCTTTTTCAAGTCCCTTATATTCATCATCCAAGGCTTTAAGAGTTCGCCTTTTCCTGTTGTTCTTTTTTCTTGTATAGTCTATTATCAAGCCTCTAACATAGGCCTTCATTGTGTCCCAAACATTCTGTATTGAGGTGTCTTCTTTTCTGTTCTCTTTAAAGAAGAAGGCCAATTCTTTCTCCATCCATTGTATAAATTCCTTATCCTTTAAAATAGAATTATTTAATGTCCATCTCGATCTTTTCCTTTGTCCCTTCCATTCAATTGTCAATGGGTTATGGTCAGCCCAAGTACTTGTTTCAATATTTACTTCTTGAATACTAGACATTAAATCTGTTGAGATCCAAATCATATCCAGTCTGGACCATGATAGATGCCTATTTGAATAGAACGTAAATTGCTTAGATTTAACATTTCTTTCTCTCCATATGTCTTTTAAAGTTAATTCATCTATCATTTTAAAAAGGATTTAGGAAGAATTTTCCTGTTATGCTTTACTGTTGTTGCAATATAGTCAAGTCTATTATCCACAATTCCATTAAAGTCTCCCATCATAATTACATTAGCATAGTCAAGTTCGGCAGTCTTAGTATGTAATTTTCTATAGAATTCTTCCTGTTTATCATTCGGTGCATAAATTGCAATCAAAAGTATCTTTCTATTATTGTCCATTATTTCTACCATTAATATTCTCCCATCATCATCTGTATAAATCATTTTTGCTGGAATGGCCTCTTTAATATATAAAACCACCCCTCTTTTCTTGGATTGTGTCAAAGAGGTAAACAATTTCCCTAATTTTGGTTGTAATAACAATTGTTCATGTTGCTTTTTAATATGAACTTCTTGTAAACAAATTATGTCGAACCTTAATTTCATTAATTTATGGAAAATCTTCCTTCTCTTAGCAGCTAAGTTCAGTCCATTTATATTCATTGTAATCAATTTTTTTCTTCCATAATTATGCTTTATATTTAGATTTAACCACTCTCGTGGGTCTTGCCTCACGTTGATCTTTAATATCCACTTGTCCACCTACTGCACCTTCTTCTTTTCCAACCTCCATTTGTTCCTCTTGAGATTCAATTGATGGGACCTCCTTTCCTGCTCCTCCTTCTCTGCCTCCAAAAACCTCTGCGCAAAACAGTTCTGCTTTCTCAATTGAATCAATTCTATGTCTCTGTTCCTGCCACGTAAACATCAATCCTTCTGGAATCAACCACCTGTAAGACACCTCTTTTTCCAATAACCTTTTAGTCAGGAATCGGTATTCTCTTCTCATCTCTCTCACTCTTCTAGGTATTTGTTTTAAAACCAAAATTTCTTTACTTTTGTATTTCAGTGGCTTCTCTCTTGCTACTTGCAATATTTGTGTCTTCAAAGATTTTTAATAAATCTAATATGAACTTCTCTGGGTAGGTTGTTTCTCATCGCATATCTTGTAAAAACTCGATATATCTCATCAATTCCATCCATCATCTTCTCTTCTGTTATCTCGGCGCCTCCGCCAAGATTCCTACCATTATCGCAACCAAATCTTGTCCTTTTTCTTCTTCTATATTTTGGAATCTAAGATAAAATTCTGATCTATCCAACTCCCACTTCAACATCTCACTTTTTTTCTTGTTCAATCGCTGTTAATCTATTGTCGATATTTCCAATTTTCTCCTCTCTTTGTTTGCCTCCCTCTTCAACATTTTGGAGTCTCTCTTCATATTTTTCCATCATCTGTTCCATCCTACCTGTTCTTTGTTCAATAGTATCCATTTTTACCTTAAGATCTTGAATTCCTTGCATAATCATCTGGAAGGATACTCTTTCTTGTTCTTTTTCTTTCTCTTTATCTTGCTTTAACAATGTCTGAATTGAACGCTGTCCAGATGGTGGGGAGGCAGAAGCAGACATAGAGGCACCCGAAGATATAAATTTCTTACTCATTTTAAGTGGTTCCAACTCTTCAAGTTTTTTCAAATTTTAATCCACAAAAAAAGAGAAAAAAATATGAAATTTTAATCCAAGGTAAAAAGGCCAACAATAAAAAAGCCAAAAGTGAGAGAAAAAAGAAAAAAAGAAAAAAAAATTCTTCAAATTCTTCCTGACCTTAGTCCAATAAAAAAGAAAAAAAACCATAAAAAAAGTAACAGTAAAAATAAAAACCCAATAATAATAATAAACAAGACAAAGCCAAAAAGGAAGAAGGGAAGAAGAAAAAGAGAAAAAACAAAAAACAAAACAAAAACCAAGAAAAATAAGTTTCTTCAGATTCCACACCTTAGTCCAGCCAGAAAAAAAAAAAAAGAAAAAGAAAAACCTCAATTAAAAAAAGGAAAAAGAAATAGTCCGCTAATGTACATTAAAAAAAAAAAAAAAAAGGAAAAAGAGGAAAACAGGATCCAAATAGGCAAAAGAAAAATAAAATCAGTTAAATCAAAATAAAATATAAGTAGAAAAAAGAAATTCAGAGGCTTCCTTTGCAAATAAATCAAGCTTAAAAGTCAGGACCTTGATGTTAGTGAAGGGGTTGGCAGAACTCAAAAAAACAACAACACTGCACTCTATTTAATTATCCAAGGCTCTAATTATAACTCCCTTCTCTTTCCCACAAGCTTCAAAGCTGAGCCATGTATATCCAGAAAGACACCTGTAATAATATTCCACAAAGTGCTTTCCTCTATCTTATCAGGGGATGTCCTTGAGAAGAAGAGTCTATTTTTCTTTTTTAAAATATTTCCGAGCCTCTAGGTGGCAGTGTTACAAAGTATCATAGTTCTCACTTTCCCCCTCCTCTCTTAAGGGAAAGCCGACTTGCAATACACAAAACAGAAACCAGAAATCAAACAAAATCAAGAGAAGCCTCTAGCCCAGAAAAAAAAAAATAAAAAGTCCAGAAGAAGAATAAAACATATGAATATATAGAAAAAGAAAACAGTCCAGTTATCCAATAAGTAACAATAGATTCCGGAAGCAAAGAAAAGAAAAAAATGGATTCTCTCTTTGACGTTTCCCTAAAAAACGCCGCTAAATCAATTTTGTCAAAAAACAAAACAAAAATCACACAGGTTTCTTCAGATAATTAGAGTAAACTTTCCAAATTCAAAAAATTAAATAAAAAAAGAAGTTCTCACCCAACCGACAAACTCTTTCTCAAACTCTTTCCGTCTGGAGTCGCCCGGCCTCAGCAGCATGGGGCTGCCTCTCCGCCGCTGGCAAGAAGAGCTTCACCCGGGCTCTCCAGGGATTTTGCGGTATCCCGGAATCCTCAGGATATGCTCTTCACGATGGCTGTCCCTACGGGACAGCGTAGATCCGTTGGACCGGCCAGTGGCGGAGATATCGGCTGCAATCGAGGAGCTCGATTGCAGACCGTATCGCCACGGCGCAAGCTCCTCCCATCTCCCCTAGAATTCTTCTTGTTTGTCATTCGGAGCATAAATTGCAATCAGGACTGTTTTCATATTATTGTCCATTATTTCCACCATTAATATTCTTCCATCATCATCGGTATAGATCAATTTTGCTGGGGTGGTCTCTTTAATATATAAAACCACTCCTCTTTTCTTACATTGTGTCAAGGAAGTAAATATTTTCCCTAATTTTGTCTGCACCAACAATTGTTCATATTGTTTTTTAATATGTACTTCTTGTAGACAAATTATATCAAATTTTAATTTGTCTAATTTATGAAAGGTTTTCCTTCTTTTAACGGCTGAGTTAAGTCCATTTATATTAATTGTAATCAATTTTTTCTCTTCCATGGTTATATTTTATAGTTAGGTTTAGCAGCTCTCATAGATCTTAGTTCATGTTGCTCTTTGGCTTCCACCTTTCCACCTACTGCACCTTCTTCTTTTTCAGTTGCCATTTGGCAGTCCTCTTGGAATTCAGTTAGTAAGATCTCTTTTTCTGCCTCTTCCTTTTTCCCTCCAAAAAATTATGTATAAAATAATTCTGCTTTCTCAATTTAGTCAATTCTATGTCTCTGTTCTTGCCATGTGAACATTAAACCTTCTGGAATCAGCCATCTATAATTCACCTCTTTTTTAAAGTAGCATTTTAGTCAGGAATCGGTATTCTCTTCTCATCTCTCTCACTCTTCTGGGTATTTGTTTCAAGACCACAATCTCCTTGTCTTTGTATTTCAATGTTTTATCTTTTGCCACTTGCAATATTTGCGTTTTAATGGCTTTCTTTGTAAATCTAATGTGAACTTCTCTTGGTAAGCTATTTCTCATTGCATATCTTGTGAAAACTTGATAAACCTCATCTATTCTATCCATCATCTTCTCTTGAGTTATTTGCAAAGCTTCAGCCAGTATTTCTCTCATTATCTCAGCTAAGTTTTGTCCTTTTTCTTCCTCTACATTTTGGAATCTAAGATAGAATTCTGATCTATCCATCTCCCATCTCAACATACCACTTTTATCTTGTTCAACCACCGTTAATCTATTATCAATGTCTCCAATCTTCTTGTCTCTTTGTTTATCTTCTTCTTCAATTTTTTGGAATCTCTCATCATACTTCAACATCACTTGTTGGATGTTCTCCACTTTTTCATCAGTTTCCCTGTTCTTTGTTCAATGTTCTCTATTCTCTTTCCAATATTCTCTGATCTTGCTTGAATATTTTGAATTCCTTGCATAATCATCTGCAGAGTCACTTTTTCTTGTTCTTTTTCTTGCTTTAACATTGTCTGTATTGAATGTTGTCCTCCAGATGGTGGAGAGGAAGAAGTAGAAGTTGAAGAACCAGGAGCTGTAAATTTCCTACTCATTTTAAGCAATTCAAAATCTTCAGGTTCTTCTAAACCTTAATCCAATTGTGAAGTAACCAATTATAGTTCAAAATAAAAATAATAGAAAAAAGAAGCCCAATAATAATAATTAAAAAAGAAAAAAGAAGGGAGGACAAAATTTCTGCAGGTTCTTGTATACCTTAATCCAATCAATAGTTAGATGAAAAAAAAAGGCTTAAGAAAAAAAAGAATAAAAAGAAAAAGGAAAAATTCTTCAGGTTCTTCAACACCTTAATCCAATTGAAAGGTCTCAAATAGAAAAAAAGTACATAAGAATAAACTAGAAATGTAGATGAAAAAACAAAAATACCAGGAAAGGGGGGAAAAAAAGGCTTTTAAGGCTTTCCCTTTAAAATAAAAAGCAAACGTAGAGATTGGACTTCCAAAGAAAAAAAGAAAAACAAAGACAAGCTCCAACAAAGCCAAAAACCCATATAGTTATTACAAAAAAAAAAGATAAAAAGAAATACAATAAAGCTGGTGAGGAGGGATAGCACAACTTAGAAAAAGCAAAAAGGGCACACTGAAATTTGTTCAGTTATCCAAGGCTCTTATAGCTCTCTTCTCCAAAGACTTACCTTTTTTCCCCCTAAGTTTCCACACCAGACTCCAGCTGTTAATAGGAACCCAGCAGAGCACCTGCAATAGTACTTTCCCATGCTCTTCCCTCTATCTTATTAAATATCAATGTCCTTGAAAAAGAGTCTCAGTTCTTTCATTCTCAGCTTTGTCTGGTCACAGGGAAATAGAATATTTTCAAGCCTCTAGATGGCAGTGTTACAAAGTTTCTTTGCTCTCACTTTCCCCCTTCGCTGGCAAGAAGAGCTTCTCCTGGATCTACCAGGGACTTTGCAGTATCCCTAGGATCGACAGGATGCACTCTTCACTTTCACCATCTCTTCGGGATGGTTTAGATCCGATAGGACCATCCAGGAGCAAAGATATCGGCAGCGATCTAAGACCTCCAAGATCGCATGCCGTATCGTCACAACGTCAGCTTCGCCCTCTTACCAAGGATCCATAATTTTTAATAAAATAGTTTTTGCAGTGCCATAGATAGATGTGTGCTGATAATATTCAATATATATACCCACATATTTTCTTGCTTTTGGATAGAATTGTGTTCCTACTTGTGCTTGTGTGTGTATGTATGTATGTATTTATTTTGCTTTGGGAGGGATCATTTCAAATTCAAGGTTTTAGTCATACCATAATCTTTTTTCACCAAACACAGGGTGACTTTTGTTGCTGGTTTGTTTGCATTTATTTTCAGAATGCTAATCTACATCTAATCTCTAGCAATAGAGAAAAAAAAAAACTTGGGGAAAGAGATTTGACTAGAAGATCTCCAAGGTCCCTTCAAACTCTATTATTCTATGTTCTAGAGCTGTAAGAGGAGCAATTAAGCCCTGTAAACTGATTTTTGACTTGCAGATCTACACCTATCATCTAAAAATCTCTCAGGTCATGGAAACTCCTGTACTCACAATGTCAGACTCCTGAATTTTCCATATCCACACTTCTTGTTCTTCTTTAAATAGACTATAGTTTGCATTTTTTTCTTGAATCTACTGCACCATGTGAACCTTGCTGAATCCTCAGCACTGACACACACACACACACACACACACACACACACACACACACACAGAGTTATGTGTGTGTGTATTACACTATACACTATATAGTGTGTGTATATGTATGTACAACACTAATGTGTGTACATGTACATATGCACACACACACATAAGTACAGTGTGTGTGTGTGTGTGAGTGTGTGTAATGGCTGGCAATAGGGGCTGTGGGTTTTCATCATTCAGTTACACAATGGCCACTGAATCACAATGATTACTTTTGGTGTGTATTATTGTTCTCTGGTGCTGTTTCTGGTGAATTGGAAGGTTCATAGATTTGATGGATTTCAAGCTGTTTCAGTAATACCCACTGAGAATGCTTGATGACTTTTTGAAGTTGGCATTGCCACAGCGAAGTGTTCTTTAGTTTTTTTTTTCTCTTTGCTATTATCAGCTACTCTAGGACTCTCTCTTACAGACACAAATGTACCCCCCCTCTCTCTCACACACACATATATAGAGAACATCTTTCAGTTAGTTGATTTATTATCTTTTGTGTCCTATAGCTGAACAGTTAAAGTAAGCCTGAAAAGGGTTGAAGTGTGAACATCGAAAATAAAACATAAAAGTAACAGAGGACCCACACATTCAGAGAAATACATACCGCAGCATTGAATTTCTTCTTGTTGTTCTCCATATACATACTGTATGTAAAAGGGACCACTTGTTAAGATAATCATTTCTATGCTCTTTTCATTGGTGATCAGAGGTAGAATTTATTCCAGATGAGGAATGAAGATGATGAAATATGCTATCCCATGCAGCATTCGTATGTCAGGCAATAGTAATAGAAATAGACTTATATACCACTTCACACTGCTTTACAGCCCTCTCTAAGTAGTTTACAGAGTCAGCATATTGCCCCCCAACAGTCTGGGTCCTCATTTTACCAACCTCGGAAGGATGGAAGGCTGAGTCAACCTTGAGCCTGGTGAGATTTGAACTGCCCTACTTCTGGCAATCAGCAGTCAGTAGAATTAGCCTGCAATGCAGCATTTTAACCACTGCACCACCACGGTAATCCTTGTTAATGACCATTTGGTTCAATGCCCATTTGGAGTTATGGTGGCAGTGAACGAGGAAATGTATGACTCTATGAATCCTTCTTAAACTTTTAGTCATCACAGCACCTTGACATGAGATGAACACAGTGCTTGAAAACTGGCTTGAAATTAAGATGATCACTGTGCGCTTTGGTCACATGACCACCAGTTGCAACCTACATTCCAGGCTTCTGACAAAATTGACAGCACAAGAGGTCACAGATGATGATCACATAACATTGCATGTCCCTTAACAGTTATAACTGGAGTGGCCAGACAGCTGCAGTAAGTCAACACGATCATGTGATGTCATGCTTTACAAATGCATCATGTAGGAAGAGAGTTTACAGTCCTAATTGCCATAGTCCACCAAGTAATTCATTTTAAAATGTGCTACTGTATATATTATGAAGGATAGTAGGCAGGGGTGGGATTCTCCCAGTTTGGACTGGTTCGGGTGATCCCCTAGTTGCAATGATCAGCTGGCTCTGAACTGGTTCGATCCGATGATCATGTGGGTTGTACTCACCTATATCTGCTCAGCTGATTCACGAGGCAGAGCGGATTGCCGTGCCTCAGTTGTGAAGTAATATTGAAGGTAAGTAATTGTGATAGCTGTGCACGTGTGCACAGTGCGCATTAGGTGCGCATGCACAATTAGTGAACTGGTTGTTACACCTCTGATAGTAGGTGTAATGTTATACAGGAGGGAGAAAAACCTATTGTTGACTTCTCTCAGTTTTAAAACAAGGTCTAAAATAACCTTGAGCTTTTCTCAGAGAAGTTGCTACCATAAACAGTTATAGCCAAGCATTTTGGGGTGCCTTAAAGACTGAACAGCGTATCACTAGACTTTAATATATCACAGACCCTTGGTTGCTTTTCATGGTGCCTTGTTTTGACATATTTGAAATGATATCTAAACAACAAGGGATGTTTTATCTCCACTACTTCCTGCTTATATCAGCATTTGAAGGTTAATTTGGAAGTCCTTCAGAAGGGAAAAATATCTCAAAAACTTCAAATGTGTCAATTCTGGGCGTAAAAAAAAAAAAAAGACCTGGGTGTTTTTTCTTCTTTTTCCTACAGGAAAAAGGTAAAATGAATACATAACCATCCATTCTTGGATTTTGGATTTTATTATGCAGAATTCTTCATAACAGAAAGGATAAAGAATCTCTGCTACCCTCTTAATAACCGTTAGGAATTAATCCGCATCCAGGCTCTGTGACTGGCTGATATTAATGGGCAAAATGAAATTGTGAAGTTTTTCTCAGCCATATTCACTCAAAGTTCACTCAAAGCATTAACCGTCTTTAAAGAGATTGTTTATTAATTTATTTATATATTCAATCTTTTTGTAATAAGTAACTAAACATGTAACTCATTAGACACAGGAATGTTTATGGGATTGTGAAAAGGGAGGAGCAGAGCATAAAATCATTTTCTTTTTATTTATTTATATTCCATTTGAAGCATAGTCAGTCACACAAACAGTCTGAAGAACAGTTTTTATCTGTGGGCTGTCAGACTCCTGAATGCGTAAGAAAATCATAACTACGTAGTATGATAAACTTGCAGGGCTAGCACAATGTGCAACATGTCCACATTGGTGCAATAGGACTTTGTGTTTGTTAATATGATTTATTGGATTAGGGATTTTCTGTCTTCAATGTGAATTGTATTGTGTGTGGGGTGGTACAGCAGGTCCAGCCAATCTCATTGTACACATGTTATGCATGACAAATAAAGGTTTGAACTGAATTTTTACAAATAACTGAAGGTGGTGAACAAAGGCAACCCTTTGTGTCCTTCTTTGTCCTATTTTCTCCACAACAACAATCCTGCAATGTGGATTCAGTTGAGAGAGAGTGACTGGCCCAAATTCACCCAGTGGCGTACATAGCTAAGGCAAGACTAGAATTCATGGTTTCTCACTTACTAGCCTGATACTTTAACCAATAGACAACAAAAATGGCTCTTTAGGAAATTTTTGTACACAAAGACAAATGGGATTGCTGTCTGTGCTGTTTGTGGACCTTCCATTTATGTCAAAGCCACAAAATTTCCTAACTTTTTAAGCCAGGTTATTTTACAGACAGAAAATAAACATTTCCACATTGAAAGCTTTCTGAGATAGTTATAGAATGCTGTTCAAAAGTGTGCTCAACTGAAGCAGCTGAAATATTTTTTTAGCAATCTTGTAGCTATTTCTTGAAAAGAATGTTTGAATGTCCATTTAAAGTTTAGGCTGCTGAAATTCAAATACTTTTATCTGCCCCAGTTGAAATCGCTTTACTAATATATAAAAAAGCCATTCAATTGTTGGTATAAAACTTAACAAACATAGGTTAAATGTTAGATTTCCACGTCAATTACAGTTATTGTTTGTTGTCTTTTATTTGGGATTTTTAAGCATTGTCTGGCATTGGTCTGGCAATACATTTCTTTTAGTGCATTGCCTTAATGAAATAACCCATCACCAAACCCAAGATAAATATATTTTTCATCAGACATACAGATATTTAATCCACATTTGTATTACAAGTTTCCATAGACTTTATTAAATAATAATCAAGAAATATTCCTTATTCAAAGAATTACTAAATCCAGAGTTTATTATAAATTGAACTTTAATCCAGTGCCTGCCAACACCTGATAAACTCATTTATGTTTCCATAGTGGTGGAAAAAAATATAGATACAACATGCAGTAATTTAAGGAATAATTTCTCTTTCTCATCATCAGTGATCAAAATAAAAACTTACAAACATAAAAAGCATAGTAGTGAAGGATAAAATATTTGATCACACATTTAATTATAGCAGCTCAGAATGTAGCCCCAATACTGGTCATGCTAACATTGGAGTTTGAAAATGGGAGCTTTATGTAACATCCTTCTGGATCCTAGTTGCAAATATGATAATTGGAATATTTCTATATCTCTTATGGAAAGTGCAGAAATTATAAGAACAAATTTAGCCAGAAAAGCGGGTGGAGGAGGGTATCAAATATCTCCCCAGCATTGAGTGCAATGCATTATGTCACACTTGTCAAAAAAGCAGCCTGGGTAAAATGAGAAATGTTAATAAATTGATTGGCACCCTAAGGTAGATATTCCTGTACATCTTATTGATGCTCCATTTCATACTGTGTCTCATCTATCTTTTGAGAAAGCATAACCCTAAATGTAAATCATGGTATAAAGAAAGCCTATAAATTACTAATATAACCTCCATACCACTCATCTAGAAAGGAGATTAATCCTCTCTAAGAGAAAGAATAATACCCAAGGGGTGGAGAGGGGGTTTATAGCTATTACAGATTCTCAGTATGACACATATAATAAAAATAAGAAGTCCACATCAGTGGTAGGATTCTTTTTTTTTTTTTTACTACCGGTTTGGTGGGCATGGCTTGGTGGGCGTGGCAGGGGAAGGATACTGTAAAATCTCCAGTCAGAGGTGGTATTTGCAGGTTCTCCGAACTACTCAAAATTTCCGCTACTGGTTCTCCAGAACTGGTCAGAACCTGCTGAATACCACCTCTGTTCCACATTAACCTAACCTTTATCATACTGTAAACATCCATGCCATCCAAATCTCAGGTCAATACTTTCTAACTGTAATAATCTCTTGTTTCTCTGCACTATCCATTCTTCCTTCTGGACAAAAAAAGAAGCAGAAAAAGGCAATTTTAAGTCTGGGGTCATTCCAATCATCATCTTTTCTTTGTATTTTTTAACTATTTTGCATTTAACAGATGGTTTTCTCCCCCTTGTCATATAAATTTAGATATGTCTTGTTGCCAATGATGAAGTGGTGTATCTATTCTCAAAATAGGTCTTGCCTAAAATAAAAACATTATTCTTTGGAAGCCCTCAGAAGTTTTCCAAAGGCTTTCTTAAGCATTATGAAAATTGGCCAAGTAGCCTTATTCTATGTTCTAGAATATAGCCTCTTGTGCTTAAGTGAAAAGCAGTAATCAGATTTCCATTAGGTTGATGGCATGCATGTCTGGAGTTGTACATCCAAATCATAACATGATGGTATATCCCTCTATGAAAGAAATGGTTGATTCAAAAATGAGAAAAATAAATGTGTAAGCAAGCAAGCAAGCAAGCAAGCAAACATATAAATAAATAAATGTGTGCCACAAAGTTAATGTGTGTGCTGTTGAAAGATAAAACTAATACAAATTCATTTTTTAAAAATTTTGCTCTGATATATTTTATCATGGTTCAGTGAAATGAAATCTGAACTCAGCTTGTCCAGACAAAAGGTGATAAAAGAAACAAACAAAAATATTCTCCATGATAGACTGAATAGACACCTACAGAATGTGTTTTTTTCCAACCAAATCTTGTTTTTTATTAATAATATGTGCTATATCAATGCTTTCACAAAAGAAACATGTAAACAAAATAGTAAATAACACCCTACATCTTGAGCATGGCTACTAATATGGAGCAATAACACTGAGACCAGATTTGAAGAATAGTGAAAATTCAACAAATTCTTTGTGCAGTTTATAAATTTCTATTTCCCTAGCTGAGATATTTGCAATGACATCAAAGAATACTGAAGACAAACTTAAGCCCACAAATTCTGGCTGTTATACCCAATTGTGGGCACTTGTCAACCTTGAGCTGGTCAGAATTGAACTCCTGGCAGTGAGCAGTGAGTTAGACTGCAATACTAAGCAAAGGATCTTAGAAACAGAAGATCAAACAAAAGTTGCTGTTTTCTCTCATAATATTACTGAAAATAATCAAAGTTTAGTATCTAAACCAACTTCATATTTATATCATATCACAGGTCCCAAATTTAGGAGAGCTTTATCCTTAGAATGATCTAAAATCTCCCACAACTGCCTTGTAAGGAACATAAAGAAAATTCTCATATGAAACCCAATATTGTCCCAGTGATATTGGTACGATAGAAACCATAACCCGTGTTCTTCTGTATTGCCAGCGGTATGGAGACATCCATCAGCAATTGATCACTTTCTTTTATTTAAGTTTCTGGGTCAAATTACATTCCCAATATCTGATTCCAAGTACTTCAACATGATCTCTGTTTCGTAGGACACTAATGAGTTTTCATGGGGCTGATTTATTTGTTGGGCGGTTTGAATATGTACAGTATATAAACACATGGACAAACACCAGCCCCTTCAATATTCAGCAGCTCCTTCAGTTGGAACAAGAAATTAACTGAGTGTTATGCCGATTGTATTAAACTAGTATATTACTTTTACAATTAACAATTTAATTATGCAGTTCTATAGAGAATCACAATAGGTGGACATGATTTTCAAAGAGTTAAACGAAGTTAGTAACATTAGTAAATTATTAGATAGTAAAATTATTAGATTACTTTAAATAGTTTAAAGTACAGTATCTTGCAATGCCCCTATCTCCCCCAAAGTTTCCCTTTTCATCCAGCATCAGTATCCTAGTAAACGCACCCAACAAAAATATTCTGGTATTTAAGCCTTCTCCATCCTAATTATATCCGTATCTTGTGGGTTTCTTGGTGATCTCTGAGCTTGATTGCTTTCTTGCACTGATGATGTTACCTAATTTGGGTAATGAAATATCTGCAAAACAAAAACAAAAACCAACAACAACAAGCCAGAGAGTACCAATGACCTCTCATTTCAACCCTGAGCTACAAATATTCTCCTTTATTGATAGGAAGTGTCAAGCTATTTTCTAAAGCTCCTGTAGGCCAGACAAGGAACAATGGATGGAAACTGAACAAGGAGAGATTTAACCTGGAAACGAGGAGAAACTTTCTGACAGTGAGAACAATCAATCAGTGGAACAGCTTGCCCTCAGAAGTTGTGGGAGTGCCATCAGTTGAGACTTTCAAGAAGAGATTGGACTGCCATTTGTCAGAAATGGTGTAGGGTTTCCCGCTTGGGCAGGGGTTGGACTAGATGACCTACAAGGTCTCTTCCAGCTCTGATTATCTGTGTCTATATATCTCTATCCTTTTTGAGCACCATATATCAATTGGTAAAGTTGGGCCAACATGGTTTGTTGCTCCATGTATTCATTTTATAGCACATTCTTCAGCTACAGAATGTGTTCTAGAATATATATCAGCTTTTCTGCCTCCTTGTAACAATGTGTGGGAAATTACTTCAGGAAATGAGATGCTGCCTAGGAAATGGTCAGACAAGAAGGAGCATAGCCCCCAGCTACATAGTATACAGAGCAAGAGGCTGAAGAGGGACCTTCGCTAAGTTATCTATTTGTAAAAGTGACAAATGGAGAATTCTTTCAGACTTACAAGATTCTGTTAAGGTACCTTTAAAATCAAGTGAAATTAGTTCATCTAGTCATGTTTTCTGTCTGGTCTACCTATCGTAGTAGGCTGACACTTACAGTGGCCCATCTGGTGGCAAAAGCAAATGACATTTTGTAGGAGTGTCAGCATTTACAGCATCACAGGAGACGCAGCTGTGCATGTTTTGTAAGATATGGGTGATTCACCTAGTGGGATGGTTTCTTCTGAAAATTCTAATTTCTCAGGACATCTGTCGAACTGTTTTGGTGTGAATTTAGTATGTTCCTGTCTTTTCCTGGCATATGATAACACTTTAGCAGAGAGTGACAAAGAGAAGAAGCATGTGAGCAAAATGCCATCAATTCTCAGGGGTAGCACACCTAGAAATTATATGCAAAGAAATAATGCCCTTTATGAGAGAAAAAAGTTAGAATGTTTTTCTTCATTTTTTTTCTTTGCGCCAGACCTATTTGCATATTTTATGCAGCGGTATACATTAATATTCAGAATTTATATTGTAGGAAATGTAGAGATCAAACCACTTTGTTATTATATTCAAAGTCATATGCAGAACTGGTAGACTTCCAAGAAAAAAATTATTGCATTTGTCTTTAAAAGGAAAAAAAAAAAGTAATGATTTACAAAAGGTTTAGCAGTATTTCACCGCTTAAGAAAATATGAAAATTACCAAGCTATTAATTTATGTAAGAGAAAAATAGGGGTGAATTCAAGCAAGCAAATTATCTAGAATAATTTGAACAAGTTGTCAAATAATAATATTAGAGGGGTTCTTATGTGTACATGATGCTACTCCCAGTTTTATTTCCGGGGAAAAAATAAGTTTAAAGAAAAACTTTTTAAAAAAAGCATTATAAAACTATTCACAGATGCTAATATACACAATATATTTCTGATCCTGGAAGTAAAAGTTAAACATTTTATTTGGACAACTAGGCATGAAAGCTGGCTGGATGACTTTGGGTCAGCCACTCTGTCTCAGCCCATGACAGGAGGTTAAACATATGAAGAACGGTTTCAGGAATTGGGTATGTCTAGTCTAAAGAAAAGAAGGACTAGGGGGTGACATGATAGCAGTCTTCCAATATCTCAGGGGCTGCCACGACAAAAAGTCAAGCTGTTTCTCCAAAGAACCTGAAGGCAAAACAAGAAACAAAGGTTGGAAATTAATCAAGAAAAGAACCAACTTAGAAATAAGAAGAAATACCCTGCCAGTGAGAACAATTAATCAGTGGAATGACTTGCCTACAGAACTTGTAGGTTTTCCATCACTGGAAGTTTTGAAGAAATTGGACTAGATAACCATTTCTATGAAATGGTATAGGGTCTTCTTCTTGAGCAGGGGGTTGGACTAGAAGACCTCCAAGGTCCCTTCTAACTCTGTTATTCTGTCAAGAATCAGGCAACAAGCTGATTGGTCAATTCCTTTTTCTCCAATGTATCAACATTCAGTGGACCCTAGTCAGGGGTGGTATTCATTTTTTTTAACAACCGGTTCTGTGGGCGTGGCTTAGTTGGTGGGCAGGGCTTGGTGGTCATGTTATTGGCTGGGCTTGGCCAACTCAACATGGCACGCATCTCCTCTCCTGGCCTCTCGTGACTGTGGGGATGCTGCAACAGTCGTAAATGTGAAAAACGGTCATAAGTCACTTTTTTCAGTGTCATTGTAACTTTGAATGGTCACTCCAAACAAGCAAAGTACCAGAAAAGGAGGGGAAAAAACTCCAGAGATGTTCCTTGGTCCTGCCAAGAATGTAATAAGGGTTAACAGAGAGGCAGTTTCTGTAAGCAACACCAGAATGTTTCCTTCCTGCCTTCCTTACAGGATTAGGCCAATAATACAACTGGTTCTCTGAACTGCTTAGAATATTAACAACCGGTTCTAGAAAATAGGTGTGAAGTAGTAGAATCCCTCCCCTGACTCTAGCCTAATGCTAGACATATCAATTCCTTCTTCCAGGATAATTTTATGACTCCCCATTTTATTCCAGAATCTTACTGTTTCCTAATAATTTTCCATTTAGTATTAAACTATTATGTTTCTGACAACAGCCAGGTTTGATAAGATATTTTCATACGGCTGGGCAAAGCTGAGTTGAATTGGAGCAACTTAAATCAAATTTTACCTTGTCCAGGATGAACAGATGATTCTATTCAAAAATAGAAATGGTGCAGTTCCAGCCTCCACTTGTCAATAAGGGATGTACTTATGTACGTCTGGTGATTGCTTTTGTAAGGGAGAGGAAAATATTTGATTTAGGAATCAATAGGCTAGGTAGATTTCATCCTTCCTGACTACCAAGACAGCCAAGGAACTGTGTATAAACTTTTCCTATAGGAATGGTGTGATGCAGTGATGGAAGACAGAGGGAAAAGGAGATTAGATCAGTTTATATAAGAGATAAGCAAAACAAGCCCTAAAAATATTCGGATACAGGGGCTCTTCTTCAAATCCTATTATCTGTCATGAAAATATTTCATTAACCATTGTTGGTGATAACCTCATTTTTTCCTTCTTCTTCAAGTACAAATCCTGCCACACATTTATTTGTTTAACATATGGAACAAAATGTCAGAGAAATCTACAAATACTAGATCCAATGCAGTCCTGGCAGCCTAAATGGCTAGTTCATTCTGTTCAGTGCTTCTGTGTGCCTTTCCTTGGTGCCCCACAGGGCTTACAAACTAGCTTACACCAGTCAGCTAGTGGTGCTTGCATTACTGGCTGTTCCAGGCTCCTCTGCTGGTCTCATGTTGTGTTGGTTTGCATCCAGTCAGGTCAAGCACCCAGCGCCGAGCACCCGGCTTCTATTCTCAATATACACAAATGAAGCTAGGTTCTGCATCCTGCCACAGAAATGATGCAGAACACATCTATATCTACACAGCTATGCTATTATTGACAGATTCAGGGACCAAATTCTCCTTGGCTTCTATTAGTCACCTACATCTGCTCCAGGTGTGTGTGTGTGGGAGAGGGAGAGGGAGAGGGAGAGAGAGAGAGAGAGAGAGGAGAGAGAGAGAGAGAGAGAGAGAGAGAGATCTAACTATTTTCAAGACTTCCTTCCCTCCTTAAGGAGAGGTCCGTGATTCTTGTTTTCACCGGTAGATAATTCACTTTTTACTTTCCTCAAGGTACTTTGTGTTGAAGGTAGCAAATTTACTGGCCTTGATGCTAAAACATATTCCCTATGAGGCAAAAGTGAAGTCTAATGTGTAGCCTCCAGTGAGAGCTCGGCCTTAAGAATATGGGCAAGATTCTTGATGACCATGATGGCCATGATTCCCTGAAGTGTCTCTGAATCTGCATCCATGGAAGCCCCAAACTATAAATCTGGGGAATTTCTATGTCAAGACAACTACAGGATTGAGTAGCATAGGGAAGGAAGTCTTTTTTAAAATATATTTTTATTATAAATTTGTTCTTCTAAAAAGGGAGGAGAGAAGTCTCCAAAAGCAAAAAGAGATAAAGTCTGAATATCCAGGCTTAATATAACCATACCAATTAAAAATCAGATCCCTTGCATTTCACTGGAATTTATTTTCAATATATATTATTTTCAATATAACCTTGGCAAGATTACTTGGCATTTTTAATCTTAATCCCAAAATATGATTGCCTATGAACTTGGAAGCTAAGGCTGGGAGTGAGGGTGGAACAATACGGCTGCTGTATATTATGCTTCTAGTGTTAATCCTTACGAAAGTAGAGTTATTCCCAAATTTGTTCAGAGTGCATAATCTACTTTCTATGTGCCAAACAAATCGTCCAAAACTTTGCTGCATTTGTGAGCACTTCATCTGGTTGATTTCATACCGAATGGCTTCTGAGATGAAATTTTGTAGAGAAGATTTCCACTTGATACTTCCTAAACTTTCTGAAATGCTGCCCTCGCTGTTGTGTTTTGTTGCATTTGGGTGATTTATTGGCGCTCAGATATTGCCATCACATGTAATGCATGGATCGTACTATTTCCTAAAATAAATGCTTCAAAACAAAAAAAGAGAGAAAATTTAAGACCTGCAAATTTGCTCATACTTTGTATGCGGCCTTGATGTGATGCAATGAAGGATCTTACTTTGAGTTATGTGTCTGTTATTAGCCTGCCACACATTGTCAGCTTCCTCTGTTTCTTTGAAGTGTGATGTTGATTTATTCCAGGGTAAAAGTAAATGTCAGCATCATCTTTCTGACAACTGTCCTTTTTACATATGTCAATTTCACCCTTACATCAGCTTTCAATATGTCTATAAATACTCCTCAATTTTTCTTTGTGAAAAACAATTTCCATAGAAACGAAAGTATCTAGAAGAGAAGTACACTTAAAATTGCCTTGATTTTGACTTCAAGAACTGAGTCAGTCTTTGAAAAGGTAAGTTAGCAACAAACTATTAAAAATATATTTTCCCCCCAATGGAAATGCTCTCATATTGATCTTTTTTCCTCCACAGTTATTTCATTATTTTTATCTCAGCTGGTTTCCTCCATGACAATAGCACAAATTAATTAAATCCCCCCACAGATAAATTAAGAGAGGAGAATCACACTCTGTTTGATGACTATATCCTCTTGATTGACTTAATTTCCTTGACCTTCTGTCTATCATAGGTTGGGGATGAAAGCTTAAAGCAGAATGGTTGCAGTCTGTATGTAGTTGCTTCTGTGGGGTTCTAAATCCACCCAATAATTTAGAATTGTATGCAAGATTCCTTGCTTTCAGTTAACCATACCAACTCATGAATTGTTGTGAATGGGCCCAGCACAGTAGCAGATACAATTCAATTTTTCTGTCACGTGATGGTAATTGTATCTCACAAAGATAAAGTATTTAAAGAATTGAGCTAAGACTGGAGAAGTACAAATTCTTTGCATCTATCCATTTATCATAATCAATTTTACAACCTCTTGAATTTGAGGGTCATATTTGCTTCCCATCTTTTCTCCAGCCTACTTTGTCTAAACTCTAAAGGAGTATAAATAAAAGTAGAAAAACTGGAAGTTTTCATAAGTTATGTAGCAAGTTGACATCTCATTATCAGAATGATACATTTTGAGTGGATCAGAAAGAGTAGCTTCAACAACTAATATCTGCTGCTTTGCTACTTTAATTGAGGTAGTTTTATACTGCCTTCTGAAAGTTAGTTTTTCTGTCTTCATGCCACTCTATTTTACTATTAGGCAAACTGTTTCATAGAATATTTATTCAGAATAAATTTCATATATACAAGCTTTAGTAAGTAGAGCTGAAGCAAACAGATGTGAAAACCCAACATGCACATTTTATTGTCAATCCCCGATGGGGCTGACATTTTAAATGGAGACCAAATTCTCATTAACTTTAGGAAGCTATTGACTTTCAGCATACATAGGCACTCACTGTTTATTGATAAATGGTATTAAAAAGGAAAGGTAATCAACAAAGAACAGATTTGCTATTACTTGATGTTGAACATTCAGCCAATGCCTTCTGAAGAGAACTTGAGCTTCTGGACTCAAACTTGGTTGTCAAACATCTTTGCTCAACAGCCAAGGGGCATTCACCAGTATTTCTGTCATTGATTTCTTGGGGACAGGCAAAAGTATGACTAATAAAGTCTAAGTGAATTGCTTCAGCAATGTCTGTAGAGGTGAGGGAGTCAAAGTCTGTAAGCTGACACACAAAAATCATGGCATTGTGTTTACCATCTGTGACTGTGATGTTACTTTGATTGTTAGAAAGAGAGAAAAATCTCAAAGCAAAGAACGTGGAGAAGCCATTTGAAATTAAGGTTCAATTGAAAAGGTTCAATTTCTAAATGATCAATTATCCAATTAACAATCAACAATCAATGATTATTGTACTAGAAAGTGATGAGGGTTCAGTGATTAGAATGCAGCATTGCAGGCTAACTCTGCCCATAGACATCAGTTTGATTTTGACCAGCTCAAGATTGACTCAGCCTCTCATCCTTTCAACGTTAGTAAAATGAGGATCCAGATTATTGGGGACAACATGCTGATATTTCTAAACCATTCAGAGAGTGGCACTATGTGGTAGTATACAAGTCTAAGTGCTACTACAATTGCTATTGTTATTGCTATTGTTAGAAAGGAGTGAGAAATTTTACTAAGTATTTCATTTCATTATGAGCATACTTTTACATTGTTGAATTTAAATGATCCTGATTTTATATCAAGAAATATGTACTAAGGAAAACGTATTCATGAATATTAGTTACAAAAGTACATCATAACAAAGTAATCTATTGCCAAAAGAGAGGTATGTTAGAAAAAAATAGGGCAAAATTCATTGAAAATGTAAATTTAGTGTAAATGTTAAATTGAATTGGGGTGGGTGGGAATCTTCTCAGGTATAACAACCAGATTCTGTTCAACAGATTCACAGGAATGAGAACAGAAGAAGAACTGAGCCTTACAAATTTGGTGAGCCATAACCTTTACCAAGGAAAAATAGAGTGGAAGCTTACACAGATGAAGGTGGTGAACATTCCAAGAGTTGGCCATGATATATATCTGCCCCAAAATCTGATCTTTTCAAACCCCACTGAGTTCATGAATCTAAGATCAATTATAGACTGTGAAAAACAAAAGCAGTGTTGCGTGTGAAGGGAAGATCTGCTAAAAAGCTGGAATGGTTGATTTTTTTTTAAAAAAAAAAAACTGGACTTGATTTCTAGTAGCAATGTTAGTTAGAAATTCATAAAGTAACTTGGGTTTTCAGTAACTCATTAAACTGCATGAGTTTCTGCGGTTTCAGTGGAATACAAATGTTGAATTAAATAGCCAAGCAATCCCTTGAGTCCTTTATGTAATGAAAGGGTTGATTATTGGTTAGGTAAAGATGGACTTAAAAGTGTGGGAAGCAAAAGTTTAAACATTCATTCCCATCAACACTTCATTATTCCTCCACTGTTCCTCCATTATTAATCTTATATTTAAACTGAATTTTAAACATATTCGGTTAGGCGAGGCAAATCACATATCCTTTGGTCAACTTCTGAGTTACAATAGTTTTGCACAGCCAGTTTATGAAGTGAATAACATTCTAATGTTCACTGTAGTAACCCTTGGTTTAAAAGGCTTCAGTCCTGTGGAGTTCAAACATAACGAACAGATTGTCTGCCACGCTGAAAGGTTTGTCCATTAAATTGATGTTTAGTAAACATTACTCTATGTATATCAATTATTGTGGTGGAATGTAGTCTGGAGTTCCAGGATGGAGTTTGTGTGGGAGGAAAAGATTTAAACAGCTCCTGCCTCGGAGTTCTCAGAGTATATATATTTTCATGGTACATATAGTTTACTTTAATTTGGCAAGATTTCTGTCTTTAGTGGAGGAACAATAAGGAAACTGATTAGAAGGAATTCCAAGTATCTTTCATGGTTTGTAGAGGGTGATAATTATGTAATGATGCAAATGTCATATATTTAGATTGAATGGACATTCAGATTTAATAAACACTGTTTCCTACTGAGATATCCATGACATTGAATTTTATGATTTTACTTTAATGAAACACATTTTTTAACTTTTTTGATCAGTACCTAAAGCATAATACCTGCCAGATTTGATGGGATATATTTTCAGGTAATCCATTGCAGAAGGAATTTTTATAGCATATGTACAGCCCCTCATTTCATTTGTATCTACAGCACCACATTTCATTGCTACAATTGCAGCAAAAGAGACAATTTTGGTAGTGTTTTGCTTTTTCAATACGTAATATTGAGAATCAGAGAAGAAGGTCTGTCGGAAGAAAACTAGTCCCTTTTCCAAACTTTGTCCTTGCATCAACTACAATCTATTACAACATTATAGCAATAGCACTTAGACTTATCTACCACTTCACAGTGCTTTACCATCCTCTCTAAGCAGTTTACAGTGTCAGCATACTGCCCCCAACAGTCTGGGTCCTCATTTTACTGACTTCGGAAGGACGGAAGGCTGAGTCAACCTTGAGCCTGGTGAGATTCGAACTGCCAAATTGCAGCAGATGTAGCACTACCTGGAAACAGCAGAACCAAAGAAAATGGCCTGGAGGAAATCACAAAACACAATGACCTTCAAATAGAATGAATACCAATAGTAATATATTCCTTGGGTGCAATTCCAAAACATCTGGAGTACCATTTGAACACCTTTGGCATGGACAAAATCACCATCAGTCAATTTGCGAAAGGCAGCATTACTTGGAATAGCTTAGATTCTATGACAATACTTTTAACATCATGAAACAATAACATCCCTGGAAAGAACTTGATAGATGGATAAAATGCCAAATTCAGTTTAAATATCTGACTGTGCAACCAACTAAAATAATAATGTAATGATACCTTTAATACCATCAAACAACAATGTATGCCTATTTCAGGTCTTTGAAAATACTTGATAGGTGGATGAATTGCCAAATCTACTCTAAACATCACCCAGTCCATCATTGCTTAAGAAAGCTTTCCTGAGGCTGTCAGAAGTTTGGGAAAATAAATTGTAGACCCCTTTTCTCAAAGGCAGTTCTCACTTGCATTAAGAAAATGAAAGAAGCAGTTTATAAAAGGTCTGTTTATGTCCTGATGTTCCCAGTAGTAGGCACTTGCTACCATGTGTATTTAAACCGAGTTAATAATAGATAGGTGAAATTGGCTGCAATCCAATTCAAATCTTCACTTTGATGCAGGTCTCATTTGATCTAATTTGACAAACTGAATTGATTTGGAAAGTCAAATGCATTCTCTTCAATTCTCCAATCTGTCAACTCGGTTCAGAGGCACCCAATGTATTGATTAGATTTGACTTTCCAATTCTACTCTGTGATTTCATTGGCTTCGTATCAAACCTCCAGATTAAAGATGCACACAACCCTAATTGATGGCACCATTTATCCATGTGCTTTTAAAATATCAGGGAGAATAGATAGATTAAAAATACAAGTAGTAAGACAGGTGGATAAAATGCTAGAAATTGTAACCAATCCTTTGACAAATGAGATGTTAACCTTTATGAAATGAAAGTAAGAATATAACTCATCTGCAACTATGCAAAATGATTTAATGTCATATTTGAAAGTGATAGTACAGTATTGCAAAAGGCTTTTAGTTAAATAATCTCAGCCAGAAAGATACCCCGCCACACACCCTCATAATAACATATTCACCTTCCTGGAAAGAAAAGAAAAAAAGAATATTCAGTAACTTTCTAAGTGACATAAGAAGTTTCAGAATGTTTGTTTGGAATAGTGGGCTCAGGATGGAGAAAACATTACTTTTCCTATTCAGACTAAATAAGATCCATCTTTCTTTCCAGGCAATGATCAGGGAAATGTAATGATTCTGGAATGCCAACTGTTGCCTCATTTTTCCTCATTGATATGGCCCAGTTATGACATTTTTTTTTGGGGGGGGGGTTGCAGAAAAAAGGCAGAAAAACCTGATTTTCCTTGTAGAGTAAAATGCGTGAGGCAATGGAATGGATAGAAAGATCATGTGAAATAGAAGAGATTGTGCTGACTTTCATGAATGTTCTATCACTTGTAGGAAGAGAAGGTTATCAAGGCGCTTCACTGGAAAGTATAATATTGGTTTGTTTCTGGGAAATAAAATTCCTTAAAGTAATCATGCATTATATCAATACAACTATAGGCTAAAGAACTGTATTTTGTGAAAAAAAATTTATTCCCCGACTTCCAAGGGAATTTACATTGTATTCTGGGGTTCAGAATATTTTGAAGAAATGATGGGGTTCAAAATATTCTGAACCCCAGAATACAATGTAAATTCCCTTGGAAGTAGGGGAATAAAATTCTTTCACAAAGTACAGTTCTTTAGCCTATAGTTGTATAGTTAGAAAAACCCAGCATAGCAGAAATGTTTAGGAGGCGCTGAATTTGCATGGAGATGTTCCTTAATCTGTTGTTTCTGTCAGTTCCAGCAGATTAGGCAGGATGGCGTGTTTTGGATCCCCTGAATGAAATGTTGTAGCATGTATGGAAGATGAATCTGATGGAAATATGAAAGAATTGTTTCCTAGGAAAAAGTGGACATCTTTTTTTAACTTCAGAATGAGGTAACAATTGGAAGTAGCTCAGGAAAGCACCTTCCCAGTTGAATGAACTAGATAGAGCATAATAAGGCTTTAAGACTGTGTAATATCCAAAGGTCAATAACAGTAGCTTTAGCCCCCCTACAATTGACCTGTCCCTAACAGGACTGTCAAAACAATAACCTCACAGCAGCAAGGAAATATAGGTCCTTTGTTGTGAAACAGCCTTCCTTTGGAGGTATAGATGGCCCTGACTCTGTTGGTCTTCTGAAAGGCTATAAAAACCTGCCTTTTTCTTCAGGCATTAGCAGTGCCCTATGTGCTCTGGATTTTGGGCTCTTTGTGCAATACCTCAGCTGTTCTAAATTGCATTTATTTTGTCTGTTCCTTAATAGCATTTTTGTTGTTCGAAGCTGATATTACTTTGTTATTCATTTAGAATTATTTACTTTAAATAGGAAGCCATGTAAGCTTTTAAAATAAACAATCCTTCATATATTACTATTAGGTAACTACCACGCTTTCCCCAAAATACAACCTACCATGAAAATAAGCCTTAGCCTGATTTTTGGCAGCAGGACTAATATATGCCTAACCCAAAAATAAGCCCTAGTGAAGTGGGTGGGTGTGGCCAGCACAGGAGGCAGCCCTTCTCTTCCTCAGTCACCTCATGGCTGCTCCAGCCCTTAATCGCACCTCACAGATCAGCTGAGACAGCAAGGGCATGGAATTCTATCTCTTTGGGTGCCTGGAGATGTTTCCAGCACACTCTTGCCAGCCCTGCCCATGGCACCAGGCAACCTTGCAGCCAAGGACCCCTCTCTTCCACAACTCACCTTGTGGCGATGGAGCAGGCGGCAACCATGATTTGTGTTCCACTAGGTCTAGTGCTTGGGTGTTGCTCAGGCTGCTGCTACAGTGAGGCAGAAAGCCATGCAGCCTGGCGGAATCAGCTTCCCTCCCCCCCACATCTACCCTGTTGCTGCTGCTTGAGAAAAGGATGAAAGGGCAGGCAAGATGGTGGGAAGCATGTGCTTTTGGTACAAGCAAAGCACAGCCTGTCCCTTTCAAGCAATCAAATGTGCACGTGTGTGTGAGTGAGAGAATGAGAGCGTGTGAGAGAAAGAAACAGTGGAGGGAAGTAACAAGAATTGCAGGCAATGCTGTTTGAAAGAATTTGCTCTCCCCCCTCTCTCTCTCTTTCTCCTTCCCTCCCACTCCCTCTCTCTCTCTCTCTCTCACACACACACACACACACACAAACACACACACACACACACGTCCAGCCTCCACCCAGCCAACATGAGAAATAGACCGTATGGCTTTCTGTTTCATCGTAGTAGCAGCTTGAGCAACACCCGAGCCCCAGGCCTGGCAGAACACAAACCGTGGTCACTGCCTGCTCCATAGCCACAAGGTGAGCTGCAAAAAAGAGGGGTCTTTGGCTACAAGCTTGCCTGGTACCATGGGCAGGGCTAGGGCTGGCAAGAGTGTGCCGGAAACATCTCCAGGTGCCCAACGAGACAGACCTCTCAGCCCTTGCTGGCTTAGCTGATCTGCAGGGTGTGGTTAAGGGGCGGAGCAGCCATGAGATGACCATGCTCACCACCTCCTGAACCTCAAAAAAATTAAGACCTCTGAAAATAAGCTTTAGCCGTTTTTTCTGAGGCTCAAAAGAAAATAAGACCCGGTCTTATTTTTGTGGAAACATGGTATTGAAGGATATAATATCTTCAAATATGTCACCACTATGTACTTTCAAGCCAAAGCAAATAAACCTGACTTTCTATGCCTACCTTGGCTTGATGTCAATTTCCTTGCTTTTAGTGTACATTTTCTGTTTTATTAAAGTTACGCTTATCCCCAAAGTGAAGTGCTGAACAAAACTTCTAAAGTTCTAGAAATAAAATCTGTACAATAGTTCTTTTATTCCCCTTTCCTAATCTGTCATTTCATTTGTTTAAACTTTTCACTCTGAAACCTTCATTTCTAAGTCCCTCAACTATATATATAAAATTGCATTACCAACATAAAGAAATAGACTTTCCATACAATAGAAAATGAATTAGTTTTATGCTTCCAGCAAGAAGTAACAGAAGTTACAATAACATCTTGAATATTGTGTTAAACATTTATCCAGAGGGCATGACTTCAAGTCAATCTGGAGAAGTTAAGAAATTTGTCATTAAAAAGGTACATTCTCCCTCAACCAATTTTTGTTGTTGAAATTCTAAAAGAGCTTTTAAAGAAATTTCAGCAAATTGGCTGCAGTTTTCTCTCTTTGAATTGTCTTCCACAATACTTTTCCTTCACATAAAGTTATCAAGCCGGTGTTACTGAAAGTAGGTCTTCTACTTTCAGATTTTTGCACTTCCCGTGCAATTTTTTGCCTTTCAGTAGCTTCTACACTGATGTTACATAAAATAATGGAGGTAAAACCTGCCAAGTTCAGCATCTTACACCTATCAAAGCCATATAGACTATGTGTAATTTTAGTTTAGACATATTTGCATAAAGGGTGGGTGAGGGAGCCTTATTCTATCAAAGGATCACAGTCTAGTTTAAAATTAGAATACCATATGGAGTTTGCAAAAATCCAGACAAACAGAGGATGGCAACAGCAACGGAAAAAATCATTTGGTGGTAGTTTGTACTTTGGTGATAGGATGGAAAGCTGAGTCAACCTTGAGCTGGTCAGGATGGAACTGCTGGCAATTGGCAGAGTTAGTTTGCAACACCGCATTATAACCATTATACTACCATGGCTCTTAATTAAGTCTGGCATGTGGCAGATGTTTGTCTGTTAAATTCTTCCTCCTCCTTCTCCAATTGCCAAGGAATATCACACATGTGAAAGAGGTGGAAAGAGTATAATCATTAACACTGTTTATGGCATGTTTCCAGGCTAGTCATGTTATTTTTGCTGATGTCTCTAATTAATTATAGCTTGTGGTGTTTGAAAGATTAAATTGAGGCTGGTGCTCTGATTGCATTGCTTCCCTCTTTAAAAGAAAGAACCTGCCTATGTCTTCTTTGCTGCATAGGTCATTTGAAGAAGCTTTTGGCTGTGAACTGAGAAACTTTAGTAGGAGCTGAATTTAGCTGCAAATGTATTAGAGTTTCAAATACCCAGTTTCTCTCAGGCTTTGCACGTTCATATTTTGTGTTGTAACATGTTTAATGGATGTCCATATCGAGTAGTATGTATTCATTAGCATGACATTTATTGCAACACCTCTGCTATTGGTTTGTTTGCTGTTCTATCGCCAGAACAAGATAGACTCGAGACCGGAGTTGAGTTCAGCTCTTTATTTAACTGTCAGTAACTTCAACTAAACTCGAGCCACGGCAGCCTCTTTTATAGCGGCTGCTCACAGCTCGCAACCAATGGCATTATTTTAAACCTCCCACCATTTGGACGGCCAATCATAAACTGTTGTTAACCACCAATCGCTAGGCGGTAGTGATTGTCCAATAGGAATGTAGTATTACGAGTATGCAAATGTCTATATACAACATTTGCTATTGTGATTAACAACAGACTGAAGTGTACTTCTAACTTGGCTATTTTATTCAGTGGACTGAGATGTTTTCATAGCTCATGCAAAAATTTGTCAGGCCAAAAGGAAACTCTCACCCTCCATGGAAAGCAAAAACTAATGGAAGGGAAGGAAATGAAAGCAAAGCCTTTCTTCACAGGTTACAAGAAAGCTGCCAAGCCAGAATATTAAAAAAAGAAAGAAAGAAAATCAGCCACACCAAAACCAAAATTTTGCAAAGTAGAAGAATGTGAAAACAGAACAAGAATGAAGACAGAAGGGGCATGGAGAGACAGAAAGATAAATTGTCCTTGTATCTATATGAAGGTTGCAAGTTTAAATGAAAACTGTCCAATTTTGGAAGCCCTGAAGGACCTTTACAAAGCAATAGCACATGAGTTAAGGAAACAAAAAAAAATAGCAATATGGGTAATAATTTACATTACCATTTGCTTTTAGGAATAAGAGCTATAATTTGTGCTAGTTATCCTCCAGGTATATTCACAGAATTGCTTTTGTAACCAGTACCTTCTGAGAAAACTCCTCATTTTTCTAGGAAGCCCTGGTGTGACTGATGGACTCTAAAGTTACCAAGAACCTTTGTAGGATATACAGTCATTTGCATACCCACATATGCAACTGATTGGACCAAACATTTTGCTTGCAAAGTACACATCTTTTGGAACTGTAACTGTGAAGCACATAGACATGTATGCCAGAAAAATATTCTAGAATACCTGAAAACTGAATGCCTGGAAAACATTGGGGGAGACTTTAAGTAGCCATCTGAAGATTTTTTGAGTGACTGTATTTGCTTTCTGGATTTGACAGTCATTTAAAAGAATTCCCGCTGAATGATAATCAATTTGCACAAAATGCCAGCCACAGTTGACCTCATTTTTGCCCAGCATAATTTATAAGTATGCTCCAGATTAAAGCATTGTTATCATCCAGGGAATAAATAAGGGACAATATAAAACAAAATATAAATAAATGTATTTCATGGTTTTCTATTTTCATTGAAAAGGATATTGATTACATTGTGTTAAACATGTCACAGCATTAGCCAAAATGATGCCTAAAATAATCACAGAAATGAGGACACCAGAACAAACACACTGTAATAAAAATAGATTTTAAATTGGGAGCAATTTGAATTTTCAAATAACCGAGGCAGTACATATATTTTAAAAAGTCAAGATTTACTTAACTGTATATTTTATTGAAGATGCAGAATAAAAATGATTTAAAAAATAAAGAAAAAAGTAAAGTGATAAGGGACTAAGGAAGGAATAAAATTAGGAAAGACAAAAAAAAGAAAAGAAAAATAAAAGAAATTTAGAGAAGTGGCTTCCAAACTTCTTTATAGCAGTTATAAATGCATCAATATTTTATCTTTTCTGTATAGAATTAGTTTCTGGCTTTCTTCTTTCTATATTTTACCCTTACTGTCAAACCATAAATTACAGGTTAATTTTTTTTTCAGTTTTGGGGGAAAAAAAACTTAACCATAAAGAGCTGCCTGTCACTGACAAAAGTAATTGTCTTTTCTTTAATCACTCAAGTATTATTTTTTAATCTCTAGAGTTGGACTCTAAAATTATCTGATTGAAGAAGAATGGATGCCTTTGAACTGTGGTGCTGGTGTAAATTATGGCATCTGCATGGGCAGCCAGAGCAGTCAACAGAGAAGTGCTGAATTGTGTAAAACCAGATACCTCACTAGAAGCAAAATCACATGACTACGTAGGATTTACTTTGGCCATGTCATGCATGTAAATTTGTTGGAGCAGTCAATCATCATTGACTATTAGTTAATGGAGTTGATGGAGCAGTCAATAATGCTAGTGGTTAGTGGAACAAGGAGAAGGGGCAAGCAAAGAACATGCTGGCTTGATAACATCAAAACTCATACAAAGACGAGTTGAAACTGAAAGAAGCTGTGCTTGAGAGTATAGCATGGAAAGCACTTGCCTATAAAATCACCAAAAGTATGTGATATGACTGAATGGTTAAAACAGCAGCAAAGAAATTATGTCATCCTCACCAACCATTATTTCAGTGTAGGACAAACAGACATAACTTTATTTTGGCCATTGACCAATAAAAATACAATAAAAAAGTGAACAATACGAAACTATCCCCTAACAACAAGAACAGCAGTGACATGAGCATTTCACCAGTGACATTTTGAAATGTATATTTAAAAATGCATTTTGTACGTGAAAGAAGACATTTCTTGAATGTTGAGAAATTGACAAGGCTTTACTATTTGTTGAAATGCTGTCATCGCAAAATACTTTTATGAAACCTGCTTCCACAGTCAGTCATTGCAGGTAGCACTCACTTAATTTATGCTCATTTAATGACCATTTGAAGTTATGTTTGTAAGCAGATCCATTGCAGGGAAATTAGCAAGCTGCTTGCAGTGGGTCACATTTGCCACTATGTATATGTTAGCTCTATTTGGAACAACACATTTCTTAAAATGGGCTTCTTTCTCCTTGCTGTGGTTTCCTTGCTGTGCCCTAATGGAGTTTGGAACTCTTTAGACAGTAGTGCCAATGCTGTAGAATGAAGAATTGATATCAACAAAGCCCAGGAACTAATGGAATCCGCCAATCTTTTCAGAAGTGGTAAAACTTGCTGCCACATCTGTGCCCAGAGAAGAAAGACTGAAATGAAGAATGAATGGATAAATCAGAGGGCATCTCAGAGTGATAGAGTTCATTTAATTCTCCTTGTTGTCTATCCTTCTGTTGTCTGTGTTCATTTTTTTCCTTGACTAAATTGAAAGAACCAAGTGAATGACATTAATATAGAAGGATCTTGCTAATTAAATGAAAAAAAAAAGACATACCTGCAGTTTTGTTGGCTTAAAAAGTAAAAGCTATGGAGTACAGTCGCTCAGAAAAAAAAATATCAGTTGTATTAAATGGTACTGATACTTAGTGACTTAGCTCTTTACAGTAGGCATAAATGAACACATTTCAAATCCAGCCAACTGGTACATGTTTTGAAATGAAAATAAATCACAAAATCATACAGCGAAGGAACCATTTATGTTTCTGAGTCTAAGCTACTGCTCTATAAAGAAATATAATATTATAAAGCAGATGAATCAAGTAATTATATTCTTAAGTTCTGAAGCTAAAACAAAGTTCCTTATAAGAAGCATGCTATAAAAATACTGTAGAAGGCAAGCTATATCAAACACCTCAGCGCCAAAGTGAATATAGATAAATGTTAGACTTAATGTTCTATGTTCTATGTTCTTACCTATTGGAGTCTCTGAAAGAGAAATATGTTTGGCCAGCTCAATAATATTTGCTTTCTTTTTGTTAAGTGGATCTGTCCGAAAATCTTGTGGTACATTTATGCTTGGCTTTTCAAGATTATCTAAGAATATAAAGTACCAATAGGAAATGGGCACAGTTACTGATGAGTATAATACAGACTGTATTTATTTATATTTTTTAATTGTCCGGTTCCCAGGGACTGGGATTTATGGGGAGGGGGGGAAGACATTACTAAAAGAGATGAGGGATTATTTATTAGCATTGCCTTGTTATCCTGTTACCCAAATGGGACAACAGCTAAAATATTTTTCTAAGTGTTTTCTCAGTAACCACAATTATTTTTGAGATTTTTTATTTCAAGTGATTGGAAAAACCATTCTGTTGGGTTTTGAACAAAAAAAAATTAAACAAAACTTTCAGCCACTACACCATCTTGACACCAATGATATGGAGGTGAAGAAATTATTAGAATGCAAAATGGTTGGTCAGAAAAAGATTTTTAATTTCAATGTAGCTTTGCTTTACATTTGTTTATATAAAGTTAACTTATAAACACAAAGAACACAAAGCAACTTCTGGAACAAAAAGATGAGAGGAAATAACAGCTGGAGAATTAGCCAATGGGAGGATAGAATTTCCTGCAGTCTGGACATGTCTTGAACATGTTCTTAAGCATCTTGAACATGTTCTTAAGCGTGTTCAAATTTAAGCTGCCATGAGCACAAGGCTTGAATGGCAAGCATGGATGTACCTTTAAATATTTTAGATTATTTTTTTATACCACCTTTATTATTATTTTTATAAATAACTCAAAACAGTGAATATACCCAGCACTCTTTCCCCCACAACAACCCTATGAGGTGAGTTGGGCTGAGAAGAAAGTGGCTAGCCCAAAGTGATCCAACTGGCGTTCCTGCCTAAGGCAGGACTAGAACTCAGTTTCCTCGTTCCTAGCCTGGTGCCTTACCCAACAGACCAAACTGAAAGCATGAAAATATGAAAGCAATAAAAAGTAAGCCCTAGAGCAGTCATCATGGTGGCATCATGTGACATATCAGGACTTTTTTCCTCTTTGTTAAACTGGGTGAGTCCCGGGCCAGCACGTGATGCATCTGGACCAGGGGTGGGATTCAAACTTTTTAACAACCAGTTCTATGGGCATGGCTTAGTTGGTGGGCATGGCTTGGTGGTCATGTAAGTGGCTGGGCGTGGCCAATTCAACATCACTCACATTGAGGCACGCATCTCCTCGCCTGGCCTCTCATGACTGTGGGGATGCTGCAACAGTCGTCAGTGTAAAAAATGGTTATAAGTCACTTTTTTCAGTGCCATTGTAACTTTGAATGGTTACTCCACACAAGCAAAGTACCAGCAAAGGAGGGGGGAAAAAACTCCAGAGAAGTTCCAGAGATAGGAAGTCTAGTCCTGCCAAGAATGTAATAAGGGTTAATGGAGAGGCAGTTTCTGTAAGGAACACTAGAATGTTTCCTTCCTGCCTTCCTTACAGGCCAGTAATTTCTTCTAACAACCGGTTCTCCCAACTGCTTAGAATATTAACAACCGATTCTAGCGAATAGGTGCGAACTGGTAGAATCCCACCCCTGATCTGGACCATGGGCCACAAGTGTGACACCCCTGCCCTAGAACAATTGATAAGTAGTTTAAAAATAATTAAACATAAGTCTACATTGATGTATACATTTATTTTATTATGTATGTATGTATGTATATAGGGGCACAGTGGCTCAGTGGCTAAGACGCTGAGCTTGTTGATCAGAAAGGTCAGCAGTTTGGCAGTTCAAATCCCTAGCACCATGTAACAGAGTGAGCTCCCATTACTTGTCCCAGTTTCTGCCAACCTAGCAGTTCGAAAGTATATAAAAATGCAAGTAGAAAAATAGGGACCCCTTTGGTGGGAAGGTAACAACGTTCCGTGCACCTTCGGCATTTAGTCATGCCAGCCACATGACCACAGAGACGTCTTCAGACAGTGCTGGCTCTTCAGCTTTGTAACAGAGATGAGCACTGCCCCCTAGAGCCAGGAACAACTAACACATATGTGCAAGGGGAACCTTTACCTTGTAGTATGGATGGATGGATAGATAGATAGATAGATAGATAGATAGATAGATAGATAGATAGATAGATAGATAGATAGATAGATAGATAGATAGATAACAATACAGACAAACACAATACAGAAGCCTGATAATGGCAGATGAGATTCTGCCGAAACGTTGCTACAACTTTAAAAGCATAACTATAATGACGTGGAAAAATAGCCAAAAAACGATGAATACATACATGTAAGTACCCATGAAAACTTAAGAAAACAAATAGATAGATAAATATATATTTCCAATCTAAAATGACTAAATTAATACCCTAAGCTTTGGAACAATGTATAAGTTGTTTAAGAAGAAACTTAATTAAACATAAGCCTACATGTATGTATACATTTATTTTCTTTATGTGTGTGTGTGTGTGTGTGTGTGTGTGTGTGTATGTATACATGCAAGCATACACATATACATACACATATACATACATACTTACTTTCCAATCTAAAATGACTAAATTAACATTTTAAGAAGAATAAGAACAGAAAAGTGATTCATACTAAGCAAGGATTTTTCGATTGACTTTTTTTAAAAAAAATAAAATAAAATTTCTTGGTTACTACTATATGTTCTCAATTGCTTAATATCTATAGAGATTCTCAATCATCCAAGTCATGGTTCTCCCAAAGTTGCTTTTCAAAAGGCAATTGGACTTTCTTGGTTTTTTTTTTTCCTTGAAAACTTTTCACTTCTCATTCAAGAAGCTGAACTGAAGAGAACTGAAGAAGCTTCTTGGATGAAAAGTGAAAAGAATAAGAAAGTCTAGTTGCCTTTTGAAAAGCAACTTTGGGATCTCAATTGCTTAGTTTAACTTAATTTTCTTTATCATTTTAATGCAATGCCACTGAGTGAACTTTGCCTTTATTTTCCTGTTTTATTTAAATGTGTGAAGAGCAGCAAGAGTTTTGATTGCTATGTTCTGAACATTTATAGTAGTTTCATATCTTTGTCTTAAAAAATTGTATACACTGAATTCCCATTTCAGTACAACATGGAAGGTTTGTCAGTACAATCATATACTGCATCCATTGTTTCTTCTTACAGTAAATGAATGATTTTCCTGCACGATTAATTCTGATTCTGAAGAGAAGGTGGAAGTTAGGAAGAAACAGTGCAAAACCTGGCTCGGTTATAAGTAAGCAAAAGCAATATTACTTTTTAAGAAGAAAAGTAAAGCTATACTAAGCTACTGGAAATTGAAATGACAGTCTAGTAGAAAATAGTGATAAGGCTGATGTCAAAAATGTATGAATGTGTGAATACTTGATGGAAAGACTCAATTTTGTGGTAATTCAATTCATTTACCAAAATTATTTGAAATGTCAAATCAGATTAGAAGCTTCTTTGGTCTTAATTCAGAGATTCCTTGCTTTTCCAAAATTGCTTTTCTAAAAAGATTTAACTAGTTTTCATTGACTAGGACATTCAAGGCGGTGGTGGGATTTAACGTGCATATTAAGACTTCAAAAAAAGTGTGAGGTCACTTTAGGGCATGGGAGGAAACTGTAAGAATTATCATGGGACATTGGAAGAAGAAAGAAACACCTGATTTGTTGCTGAGACATGCAGCTTCTTAGCATCCATAGATTTTCTTTGATTCTTGTTGACAAAGCATGAATATCAGTATGGTATGTTTAAAAAATCAAGATGGTGTCTGCAACAGTGTGAGTAAAGCTCATGTTTTTTATATGAATTACACATGCAACACATGCTAAAAAATGAAAAAAGAAAATAGGTGGAGCTTTGATCATATTGCTGAGGCCGCCATCTTGACTGTAGTTGATAGACATCTATGACATAAAGAAATAAAAATGTCAATCAATTAATCAATCAATCTTAAGGATAAACAGTTCATAACTACAGATTCTGTGCAGCAGGACTGGGGATTAATCATAAACATGTGTCTTCTCCACCATAGTTATATAATATACAGTGGTGGGATTCAAATTTTTTTCCTACCGGTTCTGTGGGTGTGGCTTGATGGGCATAGTATAGCTTGGTGGGTGTGGCAAGGGAAGGATACTGCAAAATCCCCATTCCCTTCCCACACCACTAACCTGCTTTCCAGCTCCGTTCTCCTGTGCAGGGCAACAAAAGAAAACCCACCCAATCACTTGGGGACTCGAGAGGCAGAGAATAGATCGGGACAGGGCCAGTCAGAGGTAGTATTTGGCGGTTCTCCGAACTACTCAAAATTTCTGCTACTGGTTTTCCAGAATTGGTCAGAACCTGCTGAATACCACCTCTGATTCAAGGTGGACCAAAGGTGGTCACATAGACTCACATCATGGAAGCAAAGTTATTTGACTCATCAAGACACAGAAGAAAGTGGTTCTGGCTTCTCCAGGACCTTGTTTTGGAGTGGTCTGTGTTGTGTGTGAATCAGTGGTGGTATTCTACCAGTTTGGCCGAACCAGTACTCCAACGATCATCTGTGAGTGAACCAATTTGCTCCAATAATCAGCTGCTGGGCCCTCCAACCCACCCTGGTTCTATACTGACCTCTATTTCCTGTTTTTCAACCTCAGTTGCTTCGTGCAGCCCAGCTGATTGCCTCCCGTCAGCTGTTTTATACATAGGGCTTTCAGCAGAAGGTGAGTTGCAAATCTCTGCTTGCGCAAAGCATGTGTTTGTCACATGTGTTCACACCGAACCAGTAGGAAAATATCTTGAACCCCACCACTGGTGTGAATTGCATAAATGTGAAACATTTTCTCAACCTTTCATCCTCCTTCTGAAAGATCCAAAAAGACTTCAAAAGGGTGAAGAATCATCTTCAGGTAATGCAGTGTAGAGCACCATGAAATACTTCCACAAACCAGACTGTGAGAATAAGACAAGCTATTTTCTCTGCCATTTAACGTATAGACAACTTAACATCCATGTTAAATAGAATGTTGGATTTCAAATTTTATTCCATGCCATAATTCTTTATATTCATGAGATGTCTAACAATCTGGTTTATTACATTTTTTTTAAAGGTTTACAATAAAATTATCAGGATGGGGTTATTGTAATTTTAACCTTTCTTGTTTGTTTGTTTTTGGACATAGCATAACTTGAATGAGTTTTGAATCAAATACCGGCTATAAAGCAGTTGGGGAAATGTTAAGGAATTTGACAGCAATCAGATTTCTGATACTTAAAATGACAACAATTGGGCAATGAACAAAGTATCAATTTCAGTTTAAATCCATGCAGTATTTCATCTGTTTGATGGTTTTCTTAAACGGTGTGCACAAATTTATGCCTTTTTTTTAAATATATGGAATGTGTGGCATATTATCTATGTGGATGTACACATATTTTGAAAGAATCTTTCCCCAATATGATATTTTTTTGCGTGTTATTTCAACTAATGTATAATTTGTAGTGAAATTCATATCCCAACCACCAGCACACCTGATGGTAACTCTTGGCCTTTTGCTTGCCCATCTCAATTGCAGGAATTGATTTCTCAGATGAAAAAAGGAAAGCCCAAGTCGATGTAGGAAAAGAACAGGCAGAGCTAGGAGCAGAATTAAATACATCATCAACTTAGAGTCCATGTGTTGCCACAAGGGATCCAAGTCCAGCCTCCCTTGAATTATGTTGGCCCTTCTCTAGTACCAACTTAGTACTGACAATTTAGTTGGTTAGATTCTTCTGTATAGGATTGAATAAATGTTCTATTCTGAAACCTTATGAATAGTCCTGATTCTTTGAATCTGATAGCAATGGATTTATTCCCCTTGAACTTAAGTCTAATTATTATTATGTTCCAATTATGGCATTGCTGATTACCTTTATTAACATCTTATTCATTTATTGGTATCTTATTGGTATCATTATTGTGATATAATTATTATTATCTGTTGTACACTGAGAGCTTATGCACCCAAGACAAATTCCTTGTGTGTCTAATCATACTTGGTCAAATAGAGTATTCTATTCTATTCTGTGCTGTACTGCTCTGTTCAAAACAGCTTGATTGAGATCTAAATAGGGGAGGGAAAACACAACAAGCCAGCAAGTAGAAAATAATGTACAGTTTGGGGAAACCTGTGGTTTGAAAAACACAAACAAATATTGCAAGCCTCGCCAAACAGCCCAGCAAAATGTATGATAGGTGGCCTTCACTTTTGAAGATATTGGAATAGAAACTCAAGATAAAGGAAAATAAAATATAACACTTGGGTGAAACATTCTATAATCCAACATTCTGTTGAAAATCATGCTGTTTTTCAAATACACATATTTTCTAATTTCTGAACATTAAAGGCAAACCAGCAATCTCCCGATGTTTTTTAAACTAATAATCGTTCTTTATGTTATCAGAACATGACAAAATTATTATTTCAAATTCTGTTTTGGGCTAGGTGGTAAGGTTGTTGATAATAATTATAAAAATAACCCTTGCAAGTACAACTTGGATGATATATAGAATTTCACAGCATATCCAGATGGATATTTTGTTTAAAGGCATCATCAGTCTCTTAATAACCTTTTTATGGAATAAAAGAATTCTATGGCTCTTTATATTGCTAACAAATTAAAAAAGATTTATAGTGAATTCTTATGTGTGCTATAGGACTTCTATTAAATTCAGTTCATTTCCTGCCAAGGAAGTGTGCATAAGTCTGCTAGCTTAATAGAATTCACATTACTATGTATACTTTCCCCTCTTATTTAACTCATAGCAGCTTTGAAGGATTAGTAGCTCTTAACAAACCATTTTTTAAAATAAAATGTAAAACTTCAAAAATCCATCTTTAATTGAAACAATTATTATGCATCCCCTCATCCTAATTTGTACACAATGTAGTTTTCTGAGAATGCTACAGTAACTGTAGAGTGAGTGGAAGGGGAATGACAAGAATTCAGATGGCCTAATTATCTGCTAAATTAGTCAGCTTGTTGTTCTATCTCTAGGTTTTAGAATATATTTTCGAAGGTATAAACTATATACCTGATGAGTGTACAGCTGAGAGGGAAATTCTCAGAGCAATTTTTTAAAATAATGGCCTCCATCTCTTTCAAAAATCTTAGTTATGCTTTAGCGGCTCTCTCTGTGGTGCAGCATTTATCCTACTATTTTAGGATATTGCTATACATGGATTTATTGTAAATCACTTGAATAGTATTAGAATGTGGGAAAGAACAATGAAGTTGCTAGAGATATTGCCTGCCAAAATAAATGCTGACTTGCAATATATAACCAAACAAAATATAATTCACCATTATGCCACAAGAGGAGGAGCACAGTGGCTCATGAAGTTAGGATGCTGGGTTGAACATTTGTAAACCTGCATTTGAAACCCAAATGCTGATATGTGATGGGGTGAGTTCCAGTCATTCACTCCAGCTGCTACTGACCTAGCAGTTTGAAAGTGTGCAAATGCAAGTAGATAAATAGGTACCACTTAAGGGGACTAATTAATGAGGACATGAAAGGAGTCCCCAACTGGATGTATCATGGACAATGATATCACCAGCTGATCTTTTCAGCATGAAAGTGCCAAAATAGAAGTATGGTATGCCACAAGAGAAGGATTCACATCATTCTTCATGTAAAAATTAAGTCTACATACACTTTGAATAGTACTGACTGCTTCATTCAGAGGCTGTTTGAGGTTATAACAAAAAATAGATTTATGATTAGTTCTTCAACTTGAAGCCATTTCTGAAATCTGTGGTCACATAATCATGATTTGGACATTTCACAACTGGCATTCATTTCTCTTATGGTGGTATGTTCACCATTTATAATATAACCTTTACAGTTGGCTTCTGAAAGCAAAGTTCATGGCAAAGTGAACAATGTTCATTCTGCTCCATGGTGGTTATAGTGTGGTATTGCAGCTACTTCTGCTGACTGCTGGCTGGCTGGCTGAAATTTGGCAGTTCAAATCTCACCAGGCTCAAAGTTGACTCAGCCTTCTATCCTTCCGAGGTGGGTAAAATGAGGACCCAGATTGTTGGGGCAATATGCTGACTCTGTAAACTGCTTAGAGAGGGCTGTAAAGCACTGTAAAGCAGTATTTAAGTCTAAGTGCTATTGCTATTGCTCTCAATACGCTGAGTAATGCATATAAGCTGAGTAAAGTGAAAATATGAGTTGTTCAGACATGGGCCTAATTGAAATGCCATTGCTAACTACATGATTTTGCCTTATGTTGCTCCTTTCCTATTTCTTTTTAATAGCTTCCATGTTGATCAATTGCTGCTTATAGTTTGGTGACTGTGATGAATCAGCAGATTTTTCCAAGTTAAAACTGGCTTATGATCCTCTTAATGTTTTAAGATTACTAAAAGAAATTAGACTTTCAAAATAATTTCTCTGACAACATATAAAAGGAGAAGGGGATACTGTAAAATCTAATTTAATTGTTGACAGCTTCTCATATTTGAAATGTTTTGGGAAGGTGGCAATGTTCTAAAACTACAAAAGTAGAAGGAGTAAGATATTTTTGGGATGATGAAAGGAGTAGTAGAAAAGTGGTGAATTTGTCCAGCGGATAATACTGATACATAGGCAGTAAAATACTATCTGAAATTTTAACAGACAGGTTACACCTCATCCTTAGCATCTTCTCTAGTTATAAACAATTTGAAGTGTCAGAATATTAAGAAAAAAAGTGTTCTTATAGCATGGCTGTTGTTATTTGTGACTTACCAATACTTGCAAAAATCTCCACTCTCAAGATGCAAAACCATTTTTCACATCACTAAAAACAAATAAGTTACCATGGGAGCTTATTTGCTTTGAATGATCTACAGCTTTTACAATTGCCCACTTTCAATTTGTTGAATTATTTGAGCTTTTGAAGACTGGATAGCATTCCTTCATCTCTCGAGAACCATCTCTAATCTAGCCACAGCGCAACAGAAAGAACCAATTAGTCTGATATCAGTTCATTGATTTTCTTATATGAAAAGTGATCTGGAACTACCACCAGCTACTTTTATAAGTCTACAATAAACTTCAAGAGTCAGTTTTATGTCTGTATATAACTTCTTTGAATAATTTATTTACTCGTTGGATGAATATTCTTTGCTATTACCCAGAGTAATAAATGAAATTCACAGCACTCCCTTGTCTAATTTTTCCTCATCCCATTTTTTTTTAAAGTGTCAGGTAGGTTGGGCTGAGAATGCCTGACCAGCCAAAGTCATTCAGCTGATTTCAGGGGTTGATAACAGATAATCAGAGTTGGAAGGGACTTTGTAGGTCATCTAGTCCAACCCCCCACCCAAGCGGGAGACCCTACACCATTTCTGACAAATGGCAGTCCAGTCTCTTCTTGAAAGTCTCAAGTGATGGCGCTCCCACAACTTCTGAGGGCAAGCTGCTCCATTGGTTGATTGTCCTCATTGTCAGAAAGTTTCTCCTTATTTCCAGGTTAAATCTTTCCTTGTTCAGTTTCCATCCATTATTCCTTGTCTGGCCTACAGGAGCTTTAGAAAATAACTTGACCCCTTCTTCCCTATGCAAGCCCCTCAAATATTGGAAGACCGCTATCATGTCTCCCCTGGTCCTTCTCTTTACTAGACTAGCCAAGCCCAGTTCCTGCAACCGTTCATTATATGTTTTAGACTCCAGTCCTCTAATCATCCTGGTTGCTCTTCTTTGTACTTTTTCTAGAGTCTCAACATCTTTTTCATAATGTGGTGACCAAAACTGGATGCAGTACTCTAGGTGTGGTCTTACTAAGGCTTTATAGAGTGGTATTAGTACTTCCTGTGATCTTGATTGTATCCTTCTGTTAATACAGAGGGCAGAACTCAACCTGGATTGCCCCAATTCTAGTCCAAGACCTGAGAGATGTCACTGACTTGTCTCTCAGTGTGCTCATAATGATATCTTTGGCCACACATTTCAATTGCTTCAGAAGTTTTTTCATTGAATTTTCCTCTCCTCTCCTACTGATTCGCGTTTTTATATTTTTCAAAGAAACTGAGTTCTGTTTCATTTTTTGTTCAAGCCATATCATTATCTTACAATCCTGGCTAACTATTAAGCTATAAATAAGAATAACCTTATGTAAAACATGCAAATGAAGTGGTATTCAAAGGATTTAATTCATACATAATTTATTGTACAATGCTTGAATTTTAAATAGTTTTTCTAACTAAAAGCAAGACACTGTGGAGGTTATCAAAGACCTCCTGGGACCCATTGAAAATTATGGACAATTGAGATTGCACCTGGTGCTACCCACACACATCCAAATATTCCCTCACCTGGTTATTAAAAACTGGCATTGACAGTTTCAAGATGTTGAAGTCTGTCAATCAGTAATAAAAACATATAGGTCAATTTTCTTTTTCTAATCTATGTCAGTATTTTTTTAATAAATTTTTTATTAATTTTCAATAAACAAACATACACAAACAAAACACAAAACATGAAAACATAAAACTTATTTTTGGAAAGCGGCTTAGTCCCGGATTACATCTTTTTGTACAGACATAAATCAAATTCATGCTCCCTTTATATACCATTTCATATCTTATTTACCATTCTACATTTTCTACATAGCTTCTCCCCTCTTTTCACTCTCTTAATTCTATTTTATTTATTTCGTCTCAATTTAAATCATTATGCTTGTATCTTTTGTCTGTTCTATTTCAATTATCTATTATCTTTTCTCATTAACACAAAATTTCTCCTGTAATCACTGATTGAAGTATGATGCCTGTACATCTTTCCCCTAAATTTAACACTTAAAATAATATATAATTTTCATTCTGATTCTGCTTAGTACATTCTAAAGCTACGTGCTATATTTTAAAATAGGAAAATAGTAAGTTTATAATATAATTAAAACAATAATCCATAGCAAATTAAACTCTATCATTAAATTTTAAGCATTTTACACATTCCTTTTAATATTTTATCCCATTTTACAATCATATAATGTTCCGGTTTTCTAACATTATTTCAAATACAGATACAACAATACAGTCTTATGTACTTTTGCAGAATCTCTTTTTAAATTATATTTTTACCCATTGTCTCTGAATAAATCCTGTTTCTTTACATCTTGTTTCAAACCTTTGTAACTTCTCTTCCCTTTCCCCCTTCTTTTCTTCTCCAATCTAGCCTTTTACCCCCTTGTCTCTTGATCTCCACCCTCTTAATCTCCATCCTCTTCTGTATTCCTCTTTTCTGTTGCTTTCTGACATTGTATCGATTTTTCACCTTATTTTTCCCTTCCCACTTATAGCAAAAAAAGTTTTTTTTCCAATGTTCAGAAATCTTTAATGTCCCCTTGGCTTTAATTTTCAAATTTAATTACCTGCTGATGCCAAAACGGGTTTTTCGGATTTCCATCTGCTATCACTGTAAGGAAGGGGAGTGCGAAAAAACAAACTTTCCCTTTCAACTTTCATTCGCCGTTTTTTCCAATCTTCATTGGGAGCGATGTATCTTTAATGAAGTTTAAATTCCAGGGTATTTAAATGTTACTTATTATCCTGGTCAGCCAAAAACTTTCACTTCTCAACTTCCTCCTGCACATTCTTATCTGGATGAAAGCTTCTTTGTGGTGGCCATTGCTGACCACTGCTTCAACCGCTTTCGGAAAAGGGAGTTAAGCCAGCTGAGGAGGGGGGTTGTGATTCCTCCGGACCCCTGCCAGATCTCCCCCTTCTTCAGTTACCTCTACGGGGTAACTATTAGCCCCCAAATTTGGCTGGATCGGGGGCACTCCAGCGGCGAGCGCAGCAGAAACTGCGCACGATCGCAGATTCCTGCCGCCGCCGAAGCCTTGCAAAGTGGAAGTCCCTAATCTATGTCAGTTTTAACTAAGTTCTGTTTCATCTTTCTGCATTAATCTAAGACTTAAAACATGGAATTCTTAATTTTAATGGTTCATCTTAGGTTCATCTCAATGATCGATATGAGGTCTACAAGTATGACCTGAAGCTTTCATAAATAAATATTTTCCATGGTGTTTCCTTCTTAATCATTCTAAATATCAGCATACTAGACTTGGCCATAGTCAAGAGGCCAAGAAGCTTTACCTTCAAAGATATTAAGCAAAATATTCAGTGACATTCCTTATTTAGAATACATAGAGTTCACACATGAAAAAGTGGCAATTGCACATATACTCATGAAATACCTTATTGTCCAGGCAGGATACAATTAATTGCTCCTCCAATTACAAATTATGGTACTGCTCCCAGACGGCAATTATGTATTTCTTGTTAAATGTTCAAGATCACTAAATCTCCATTGGATATATCACCATCCACTAAATTATTTATTTTGTTGTGCAGTATAAAGGAAGGATTACCTAGGATCTTTCTATCTCTATTTGGCTATTGTTATATACATTAAAAAAAAAAAAGTCAAACTGTGGCAATCTTTTTTTTTTTTTTGACATTTTTCTTTCTTTTGCATCCAAGAAAGAGATCAAAAACAAAATGGATCAACAATGTCAGCAAGTACTGCGGGCCCAATACTTGCTGATGTCATCAATCCATTTTGTTTTAAGTCTTTTTTGTGGACACTTTTGATCAAGTGGGATCCATTCTATGACTACCTTGGTCCATCTGCCATCAGTTCTTGCTATGTGACCAGCCCATTTCCATTTCAATTCTTTTATTCTCTTGATGATATTCTATACTTTCATTTGTTCTCTAATCCATGTGCAGGTCTTTCTAGCTTATCTTGTGATGCTGAGCATGTATCTTTTCATGGCACCAATACAAAAGCTACAATGTTTAATAAATAAATATCAAACTGTTGGTTTTTTTTTCTTCTGATCTGGCTATATGAATTGAGTAGGAATCGATTGGATGCAAATCAAACTGGAAAGGTCTGTGCCACAGCAATGACAGTCAGCAATTGTTAATCTCGACTTTAAATTCTCTAATACATAAATGAATAAACAACTATTATATAATTAATAGATGAAAATGGCAGCTGAGATTCCTGCCACTTTTCCAATAAAACCTGTCACTATAGGTAATCAGAAAAAATAAGTGCATTGCTTCTCCAATCCCCCAGAGTTTCTACTGGGCTATGCATCATCTCAATACTCTGTCATCTGTAGGGAATGATTGTATAATTCCTGAACCTGGCATAATAAATATTCAAATAAATCATTTCCAGTTTGAGGGGAATAGTTAGTGGTGGAAATGAACACTTCCATTCATTTACAGAAAAAATTAAAGGTAATTTCACTTTTAGGCATCATGTATTCTTATAATTAGAAATATACAGTAGTATCACCTTTATGTTTCTTCACCTGCAAATTTTTACCTTTACAAAAATGTCTTGAAACATGTCACAGAAGCTTAGATTGATTGCTTGTCAGTCAACAACTGATTTATTGCAACAGGAAGGTGTCTGCTTTATTAGGGTCCTGAGAATGCAACTCCACAAGATTTTACTCGTTGCAAAGATATAGATAGAATTGCACTGAAATTCAACCATCAACATTGCAGCCTAACTTTTCATAATATTAGAATACTGGTGCTATGTTGATGACAGTACCAAGATCTTAAAGGATTTTTTTTTCCATGAAAGTTGCTTGTCTCTTAATGAGAAAGGTTGTTTTCAGTAGCCAGATCCAAAACATCCATTGCCAGTTATTGCAGAGGTTTCATTTTTACAATTTATATTGTGGCAAACCATGAACAACATAAAAGTATATGATCATGCAACCAAGTTAATGAAATAATATAATTTCAAAGTATGTTCTCATCTAATTAAAAGAAGCAGAAAGAATGTACAAAAATGTGAATAGGAAATATGAAAATAAAATGTAAGAAATTATGTCTAAACAGAAGCACTCTAAAAACTTTGACCACATTGTTTGACATTCAATCAATCAATCAATCAATGTATTACAGTCTTAGACCAGAGACCAGAATAAATAAAAATGCTCAGTAAATATACAATTAAAAATTATAGTATAAAATAATAAATAACAACTAAAAACTATAATAAAATCCAGTCTGTCAATTATACATGGTCTAACTATACTAAAATTACAATCCATAAACTGTGTGGCTCGTTGTAAACTTGTTCAATGCTAAAAGGGAAAAGACTAAGCAATGCAAAGGGTTTGCCACATTTGTTATATAACCAGAGATAGTATTCAGCAGGTTCTGATCAGTTCTGGAGAACCGATAGCAGAAATTTTGAGTAGTTCGGAGAACCGGCAAATACTACCTCTGACTGGCCCTGTTCCCATCTATTCTCTGCCTCCCGAGGCCCAGGTGATCGGCTGGGTCTTCTTTTGTTGCCCTGCACAGGAGAACAGAGCTGGAATGCAGGCTAGTGGGGTGGGGAAGGAATGGAGATTTTGCAATATCCTTCCCCTGTGACATCCACCAAGCCATGCCATGCCCACCAAGCCACACCCACAGAACTGGTAGTAAAAATATTTGAATCCTACCACTGTATATAATATAACTATGGTGGAGAAGACACATGTTTATGATTAATCCCCAGTCCTGCTGTGCAGAATCTGACCACCTGCGCTGTAGTTATGGACTGTTCATCCTTAAGATTGATTGATTGATTAACATTTTTATTTCTTTATGGCAGAGATGTTTATCAACTACAGTCAAGATGGTGGCTTAAACAATATGATCAAAGCTCTACCTATTTTCTTTTTTCATTTTTTTAACATGTGTTGCACATGGAAGTCATATTAAAAAGCAGGTAGAGTTTCAATCACACTGTTGCAGACACCATCTTGATTTTTTAAATATACCATACTGATATTCATGCTTTGTCAACAAGAATCAAAGAAAATCTATGGATGCCAAGAAGCTGCATGTCTCAGCAACAAATCAGGCGTTTCTTTCTTCTTCCAATGTCCCATGATAATTTTTACAGTTTCCTCCCATGCCCTAAAGTGACCTCACACTTCTTTTTGAGGTCAGTTTAACTCTGTCTCTGTGGCTCAATTAAAGAACCCCCTGTCATTGTGGCTGTTTCTGTCTAATTTCTGTCATCAGAAATCAGACTGAAATGACACTTACCATCTTTTCACTAATGTGGCAGGTGCCTGATCTCTGTTCCTTCGTCATCTGAATCTAATTTCTTCATGCTGTCTTTTATCTTTCACTTTCTATGGATCTGAAGGAAAAGGGGGAATTGGACAGAGGTGGTATTCAGCAGGTTCTGACCAGTTCTGAAGAACCGTAAGCAGAAATTTTGAGTAGTTTGGAGAACCGGCAAATACAATCTCTGATAGGCACCACCTCCATCTATTTTCTGCCTCCCTAGTCCCAGATGATCGGCTGGGTCTTCTTTTGTTGCCCTGCACAGGAGAACAGAGCTGGAAAGCAGGTTAGTGGGGTGGGGAGGGAATGGAGATTTTGCAGTAACCTTCCCCCAGGAATGGGAAGGGAATAGAGATTTTATGGTATCCTTCCCCTGCCACACGCACCAAGCTACGCCCACCAAGCCACATCACACCCACTTAGCCACACCCACAGAACCGGTAGTAATTTTTTTTGAATCCCAGCACTGGAATTGGAGAATCCTTACCCCCTCTATTCAAACCAAAGATAACCATTAAGGTTTTTGTAAGCCAGGGAGCTCACAAATTATGGAAAGAAAACAGTAATTACAGTGAAAGCCAGTGCTAGTTAGATTTACCAGAATTATTTTTTTTAACCCTGAGGGAATTGTATTTCTTAGTGCAATGTTGTATTTGTTCTTATACATATATATGTATGTCAGCTATACAGGAGTTGCTAAAATACCTACAAACTCAACATTTAAATTATAGTTCTGTTCCTGGGGAACCTTATAAACTTTACCTTTCATTCCATTTGTTGCAGGAAAGACATAGCACTGAAGGAACAATCATTGGAATAGAGAGACCTGCCCCAGGCATCTGATTCAGGGGTTGCATTCAGTGCATTCATTCAGTGGGGGAAATCTTAGTTTTCTGCTGTGCTTCACTTTGTTTTATGACCAAACAAGGAATAGGGAAATGTGTATTGTGCTGATTGGTCTTCCCTCAGGAAATAAAATTAATTTATCTAGATGTGTTGGGCATTGGAGGCAAGAACAGAAAGTCTGCTGGCATACTAGGATTCTACGGTCTTAATGATTTGCAATAAATTACAAAAGCTAAATAATAAGAGCAAAAAACCCCAAGACTCTTAATAAATAATATTTTCCCATCCTTCCTCTGGAATTTTGGAAGCTTACTTAGGTCAGTGTGATTATTAGCTTTGGTAATATTAACTCATTAGCATTGACTGATCTCAAAAAGAACATGTTTCTCTTCTTATTTCACTGTTTCCTATTTTTAAATATGTCAATTACTTAGAAACACTCAGAGTTGGGTGGCTTCTAAATCAAATACCATATATTAATTAATAATACTAATAATGTAGATGGAGTTGGACCTGGTTAGTGCTTATATATAAGACCATCAGAAAAAAGTTAAAATATGAGATACAACATAGAAAGTCATCTAACAGTTAACAGTATTAGTAAATTAGGGGTCTATGAAAATTTGCTACAGCCAACATGCCACGGCCAACTCATCACAGGCAACTTGCCGTGAGACAATTCACCACGGCCAACTCACTGCAGGCCAGCTCACTGAGGGACAAAAGTTCCATTAAAATCAAATAAATGGAAATCAAATAAATCATTAAAGAAAGGATGCAAAAGGAGGGACAAAATGAAATGTGAATTTTATTAATTTTAAATAATTAAATTGAATTGCTAAATTATTCTGCAGTGAGTTATCCTGTGACAATTTGGCCATGTCAAGTTGTCCCATGGTGAGTTTGCTGTGGCGAGTTGTCCGCAGTAAGTTATCCCATTCTGGTATCATAATACTATGACACTATAACATGAATAATGTTGTGTTACATTATATGAAACAATACCAAACTCTCAATGCTATAAAGAAGGGGTGTCAAACTCAAGACCAGCAGGCCAAATCTGACACACAGGGTTCTTGAATCTGGCCCACAGAGCCAGAAAAGGACTGGCCTGTGGTGCCTCTGCCAGCAAAAATGAAGTGAAAATGGCCCACTCTGACCACATCCATGCCCATTCAGACCATGCCCATCCCAGCCCCCCAAGGTCAAACACAACCCTGGTGTGGCCCTCAATGAAATTGAGTTGACAACCCCTGGTATAAAGTAAACAGACAATGTAGAACATAGAGTAGAATAATAACTAAATGACTACAACTGAGCAATTATTATTTGTGTAACAATAGGGATGTCCCTCCACTGATCTACCAGCGCATGTACCTGATAGATTTTATACATTGCCATGTAGAATATGATAATGGACAACTATACTTTGATAAGGACAGCAATAATAACAACAACAGAATAAGCTGAATAAGCTTGTGTGATGACCCAGAGTGTAACACAAACATAACAAAATCCAAAATGTATATAAATGTCCTTTAATGCCTCCAACTTGGCCCCACTGTTCAATAATTCTCATTTGGAGATAAAACTTATTCAAAAATAGTCTTCAAAAGAAAGCAATACAGTCTGAACTTAATGAGCAGATAGAAATAAAAAAACCCAAACAAACTACAATGAAGGAATTTCCACAACGGACCAGGATAAGTAATTACCAACTTCAAGGAGATAACAAGGCACAGTCTGTTGGAAGGACAGCAACCAATATAACTTTAGCCCAAAATAAAACACGCTTTGCATCTGGCAACACTGTGTTTTACTGTCTCTCTTATATACTATTCTACCCAGCTGCAGCCAATAAGGGGGATCATGGCCACTTCCTCTCTCATAAGCCAAGTTGTTTCCTTTTCCATTCCTCCCCGCATATCCTAGGATGAAAGGCGATGGGCCTCGTTCTTCTTCTAACTGCCCAGCTGGCCTCTGCCCTTCTCCAGCCTCCTCCACAACCTCCGGAGCCACACCTCCACTCCCTGTCAGCTGTTCCTCCTCCCCCTCAGAGTCCAACTTTACCAAGGGCATGACAACTTGACTAGGTAACCTTGTGAAATTTGGGTAAGTAAGAATACTTTTAATCTTACTATGAAATGAATTTGTTTTAGCTTGAAACTGGTGAGACCGTGGGAAACAGAACCATAAATAAGCTATCCACAGATTTAACCACAGAAAGCTATGTGTCTTTTTAATGGAAGGTTTGAATGCTGTGCATTTCCACTGGCATTGTTAAAATTACCTCCACACAGTCGCCACACATAAAACTGCTCCTGGCAACTGAGACTTGAACAATGGCTTGAAATAGCAACGGAGTTCCCATTTAAGCACAAGCATTGGAAAAGTTGCTAATTCCCCACTACAAGACAGATGGCTACCAGCAGGATCAGCACCTGGAAGCTTCATTAAGCATGCATCGATATATGAGAAAACGATAGCTAGGCCACTGTCAAAAATCTTGTTTCTTTGCAGGAACTGTAATCAAAAGAGAGCATTGGAAGAAAAGAAGAAAAGTCGTAACAACATTCTCCCCATAGGAAGGACACGTTCAAGTGGTTTGATCTTATCCTCGGAGAAATAATGAATATAAAACTCTATCCTTTTGTTTGGCATCCACAGTACGATCTCATACCATATTTGCTCTGCAGCTGTCATCCAGTGAAAAACAGGAGCCACCCTTGAAGAGTAAAGGACAATGGCACAGCATAATGCTGTTGCATTTGGGCTATTTGGGGGAGTATTCAAGAAGGCGCACATGGAGTGGTGTGGTGGCCTAGAGGTGGAGTTCTTACCTCACAATCAGGAGGCTGTGAGTTTGATCCTAAGTAGAGAGAGATATTTCTCTCTCTGGGCACACTGAGAATATATCTGCTGAACAAAACCCCACATTGGTGAGAGGAAGGATATCCAGCCAATAATAACTTAATTCCATTCAGTTGCCCATATTCCATCCCGCAAGGGATTATGGGTTCATTAAAGATTATGATGATTCTGGAGCAGTCCCCAGTTATAAGAATACGGAAGTGAAAGAGATCAAATCAAAGGGTTATCTGGGCCCAGCATTTTCCATTCCCAAGCTAAACAAGTATATCTGCACAGTAAAGTCAGTTCATGAATAGGGTTTAGATGACCAGATTTGCTTGATTCTATAATCACTTATAGGAATAGAAATTGCTGCTTTGCCTAATTTGCAATTCTAATTTTCTGATTTTAATTTTTAAAAAAATCAGTCTGAATACTTATCAGATGAATCCCTGGAGTAGGAGGGGTCTTGAACTCATGTTTTAAAAGTTTAAGATATAATCAAGAGATGAGTTCTTTTTATTTAATGTACAAAGGTTCTTTGGAATACATGAAAGTGAGGCAATGCCAGATCATTTAAAAGGTTCTGTTCTGGCTCCAGTATTTCCTGGAATCCTCCAATCTCTCTTTAAAAAAAACCCTAGCATTTCTAGAAGAGCACTAAGTTTTTAAAACATTAAACCAAAATTAATTTAAAAGAACTAAAAATCCATTCAGTTCTAGCATTCAGGGATAGTTTGATGATATCAAATGAAATTGTTCTGACTGGTGTCCATCCCACCAGGAATCCTGGTATGTATGAAATACATCCACTCCCATCCAGTGGGGAGGGAGATTTCATTTTAATCCCAACAGTGTATAAACTGCCTAGATTCTCATGGACAGGAAAGAACATCACGGTATCTGAGACTATATGTAAGATACCTAAGGTATTCTAATTCTAAGAGGCAACAGTTCATGAAAAGAAGAAAAAAGTTTCTATGTAAATTCTGAGAAGTGGTTCAAAAGTTACCAATATTTTTTTTTTTCTTGTGTCCGGTGGTGGTATTCTACTGGTTCTCTCTGGACTAAAAGACCTCCAAGGATCCTTCCAACTCTCTTGTTCTGATTTCTGTAGTTAATCATTTAAAAGCTAAAGAATATAAAATAGACAAATACTTTCAAAAACAGCGTGTGTGTGTGTGTGTGTGCATGTATATCTCTGTGTTTGTCCCCACTAAAATCATATACAGTTTAAATGGGTAAAAACATTAACTCAATGCAAAAGAACATAAAAGTTAATATACTGTACGGCTCACTAAAAAAAGGGATGCTGTGGCTCAATGGCTAAGATGCTGAGCTTGTCGATCAGAAAGGTCAGCAGTTCAGTGGTTCGAATCCCTAGCACCACGTAACGGAGTGAGCTCCCATTACTTGTCCCAGCTTCTGCCAACCTAGCAGTTCAAATGTGAAAATATAATGAAATATAATGAAAATATACTGAGTGTCTTAATCCTTTGTATGCCAACTGTCTGATAATATGTTGTGCTGAGCCTGGGGTCCAGATGGCATGGAAATTGCATTTTTTTGGTTCATCCTTACACAATCTAAGGCTACAATATCTGGTAGCACACCGGTAGTGGTGATGAGCAGTGGAGACCAAACCTGTTCTCTCCGATGCTCTTCTGTTGGGTCCACCTGCCCATCTGGGCTCTCATACTAACCTTTATGTCCTGCTTTTGAAGTGTAGCTGCTTTGTGTGGCAGCTGCTGAATCAACAGCAGGTGTAGGATTGCAAGAGGCGAGTTGGAAAGCCTCTGCGCCTGTGCAAAATGTGTGTTTGGTGCAAAGTGTGTGCATGCATGCAAAGCCACACCATGGCCACTGAACCGGTGGCAAAAAAATTTGAAACGCACCACTGCTTGTGCCCATGGTACAGGGTGGGTCTCGTAATGAAATTAGAAGCCAGTTTCATTTCACTGTTTGTGGAATGAAGTCATCAAGGAGCTTTCGTGTGCGGAGTTTATCCCTTAAGTATGGAATGTGACCGATCAAAGACTTTAGAGACATCTAAGTTACAAGTTGAACTTGGGCAGAGTCTTTCCTGAACAGAGACATGAAGAAACCAAATCCTTTCATTCAATTTCTTCAACGTGATAAGGAAAGAAGGAGAAAATGTGGGAACCAGAGCTCTTGTGTCATTCCCCCCACCCCACCCTATGTACATCTAGTAAGCAGTCCAGAGTCACCTATGTGTAAATTGGGTGGTTGTATACATTTGGTTAAACAAAAAAATAAATACATTGTGGGAAAATGTGGGTAAAGATTAGCATTCCATATAGTCTACCAGCAGAAAGGACCCATGAATGCATAGAGAAGGTTCACAAGACATGGACTTGGCTAAACAATCTCAGAGAAAAGAACCTCAGTTATCATATACTTTATTTTCTGTACGTTAGGTAAACTTGTGTAAGAAATGATACTGAGATTCCTCACTCTCTTTCTTTTGAAAGCTTGCCTTTTATATATGATTTATTTGTGTAAATTCAAGACGCCTCCTCCTCCTCTTCCTGTGGTGGGATTCAGAATTTTTACTACCAGTTCTGTGGGCATGGCTTGGTGGGTGTGGCAGGGGAAAGATACTGCAAAATTTCCATTCCCATCCCACTCCAGGGGAAGGATACTGTAAAATCCCTATTCCCTCCCCACTCCTGGGAAAAGTTACTACAAAATCCCACTCCCTCCCCACCCCACTAACCTGTTTTCCAGCTCCATTCTCCTGTTCAGGGCAACAAAAGAAGACCCAGATGATCACCTGGGTCTTGGGAGGCAGAGAATAGATGGGGGCAGGGCCAGTCGGAGGTTGTATTTGCCGGTTCTCCAAACTACTCGAAATTTCTGCTACCGGTTCTCCAAAACTGGTCAGAACCTGCTGAATACCACCTCGTTCTCCTCACATATTGAGTAACTCAATCTCATTCTACCTAATGGTTTATCATAAATGTTAAACTAACCACTGTTTATTCAAAGGTTTGATCTTCTTTCAATTAAGGTAATTGTATAAGAGGTAATCCATGTGAATGGAAAGCACAGGATAAAATTAACATATTCATGCTTAATCTGATAATTATTTCTCTGCCATTACACCATGGGAAAGGGGTAATACCAAAGTAAGTGATAGTATTTAACTTAACAAAGGCCTTTAATTTCTTACATTAGACTTTGTTATCTCTAAGGTTAGACTTTCAAATAATGAACTGTACTCTTGTCTTCCTAATATCACTTTTCAAAAGTTCCTAATGGCAGGCATATAATTCTAAATAATTATCCTGTGAAAAAGGCTTGTAATAGAATAGTGTAATATTGTAACAAATATTTATTTTTCATTTCTCAGCAGAAAAGATATCTTTCAGAAGAGTGGAAATATTTTCATTCCCTTCCCTTTAGATGAGGGTGACCTAGCAGTTAAATTGATGGGCTTGTCAGCTAGAAAACTGACAGCTAGGTTCAAGACCCAAGCATCACTTGATGGGATGAATCCTTGCCCCACCTCCTGCCCACTTAGCTGTCCGAAAGCATACAAATGAAGTAGATGAATAAGTACCAATTTGGTGGGAAGGTAATAGCATTCCATGCATCTCAGCATATATCATGCCAGCCACATAACCATGGAAATATCTTTGGACAATGCTGGCTCCCTCAGCTAAGAAGTGGAGATGAGCACCATCCCTTATAGTTGTCAATAACTAGTGGAGTAAAATCCACAGGGACTCCTTTTATCCTTTACATGAAATCACTTTTATTTTATGATTATTATGCAATGACATAGGTATTTCTTCATTTGCTCCAAACTTTCACAAAGTTGCTCTAACAGTATTTTTCCCCTGTAGTGTCCATATAGTTTTCATTTCATTTCTATCCCATGAGTGAGGCAGCATTATTTTTCATTGATAAGGGGGTATTTCCCCCTTATTCTAATGAGACTCAAGGCAGCTTTAATCTCTTAGTCCTGATCAAATATTATCTTGGAGTACAGTCAGGTAGCTGTGGTAACTTGAAGTGGAGGCAATATTATCTATATAAGGATTCATAGTGTGGACACCAGTTTTTTTGTAGCAGTGTAGTTTTCTGCTGATTCAAGGATGGGAAAGCAATTTCATCTCTGCCATGGGAAAATATTTGGCTGTTTCTTCTTCTTTTAGCCCCACGATTATGTCATGGTTTATTATTTCTAATCATGATCCAAAAGGTATCATTCTGTCTATATAAGGCGATAGAGAATTTTGGTAAACAAATGCTAATAAGTACAAAACAAGCTGTTGTCCATTTGCAAAATGTTGTCCATTTTATTGATTTCAGGATTTGAACTAGCAGCAGGTATTCTCATTCCACTAAAGATTTCCACTCAAGATAGCCCAGTGCATGCTGATTTTCATTTGTAACAATGAGTATTTATAGTTGTGTAGGCAAAGAGAAGGGAAACACAACTGATGAAGATGACATTTCCTATCCACAAAACTGTCTCATCTTCAAAGGTTTACTATAGTGAGGTTTGCAGAACATGCTACTTTGGTTACTCCATTAATCAATGACCATTGTTATCAAATTACATATTCAGCCTTGCTATATTATCCAAATGGCCAGAATTCACATAACATGGAATAACATAAAAAATAATCAAATTTAAAACTAATTTCCCAGATTGTAAGAATGCTGTCATTGGGGCATTTCCTGGATAGATGTGTTGCATGTCTTCAGCCTAAGTCCCACAAGAATTGTATATATCTAGGTTATACTATTTCCTTCTGTCATAAAAATCTGCAGCAGCCCCTCAAAGTAATAACAAATATTAATTTTATTCTGAGAACATGCATTCATGGATTCTAAAAAGTGTCACTTGATAGTCTCATCTTCTCAAAACTCTGAATGTTTTACTATTATTTAGAATACCAACATGAGAATTTTGAGACTGGGAGCTTAGCATCTTCTGTTCCCCAAACCATCTTCCAGAATGTATAGACTCAGAAGATAAAAAAGTACTACTCTACTATATTCCTTGTGAAAAAAATAAAAAATACAACTATGAAAATTAAATGGACTATAATTGAAAGCTACTAAAATGGAAAGGTAGATCACTGGCCTCGTATCTTCCTCAGCAAAGTAATTATGTTTGTCTCTCATGTGTACTATCTCTCTCTATCTACCTGAAAGGGATTGTGTATACCAATAGAAATTAGACTCATTCGTGTGTCAACTTACTTTTTTTGTTCCTTGGGACCAACTGGGCAATTATATGCTATAGCAAACATAATTCCACACAGCAGCCATTAGCGATGAGTATGGCTTTTGGGAAGTGAGCACACCATACTCTCTGTTCTGAATAAAGAGGCAGATGAATTTCAAATTAACTCACTGTGTGATTCTTCAGTTCCCAAAAAACCCAGTGCTGGAGCCAGACACCGAAATAGCAACATAGACAGTACCAAAGCCAAGTTTGCATTCAAACAACTAGACCCAACTCTGTAAAATTAACTTAACCAACGGTTCAGTTTGAAATAGAGGAAACAGTGGAGCACCTGTTTTGATCAGTCTTTTTTTTTTTTTGGTAAGTTGATCTTATATCCTATCAGCATGTGCAACTCAACTAAGGAGATGTAAACACAACGAACAATTTTCATTGAAAATTGCAATTTGATTCTTAAGCCCTAAAATTAGAGACAAGAGAAAAAGATAACTTTACTTCAGAATGGGGAATGATCACTCCATTCATGATATGATTTAATTGGCATTTTTAGCCCAATCAGACCATGATGACAGTGTCATACACTGACTATCATGAAGATAATACAGTTTTTCTACCTACTAAAAGCCAAGGTAGAGTTTGTAGAGTTCAAGTTGGAACAATAATAGCCAACTCAAAGTCTGCAATTTGTTTGGCAATATACCAGTCCAATCCATCTATTGGGCTAGATCCCAATGTTTCTCTACAAACTGTCAAACACATGCACAGAGTACAACTTGAGATATTTAGACCCAGCATCATAATTTTAACCATGAAATTATAGAAATAATGGGTAATAATGAAAACAGAAAAATCACATATTTTCCTTAAAAATTGATCTTGATAAGTCTCTATATCCACTTGTCCATACCCATACATTGTTTTATGTTTATATTTTAATTATGAAAAACAATTATTCAATAAAATTATAGAGATAGATAGACAGATAGACAGATGGACGGATGGATGGATAGATAGATGGACAGATGGACAAGCAGACAGATAGATAGATAGACCACGGGTATCAAACTCGATCACGTCCCGTGATGTATTGTGATGTATAATGATGTTTTTTTTTCCTTTGCAGAACTGGGGTGCATGTGATTTGTGCATAACGCATCCAGCCCATGAACTGCCAGTTTGACAGGCCTGAGATAGATAGATAGATAGAGAGAGAGAGAGAGAGAGAGATAGGCAGGCAGGCAGGCAGGCAGGCAGGCAGAGAGACAGAAATTATGAGTAGCTGTTGGTCACTACCAGTATAACATTTTTGGCCAGGATGCCCAATGAAGCTCAGAAGGAATTCAAATTTTAGTTGAATTTTGTCTGGAGAAAAATTAACAATATTAAAAATAGAAGAAGAAATCCTGTGTATGCTATATAAAAATGGCTTCACAGAATTATATTTCAAGATTTATATTTTGGAACTCAAAATGCTTGAAACTGTATATTCTGAAAAGTCAAAGTCATACTTAATTTATATATTTTAACTTCAACAGAAGTCATACTTAATTTATATATTTTAACTTCAATAAAAAAAGTGTATCATGCTTATTTTGCAGATTCAACACATGGAGAATAATTTCACCAAAAGAGTAACTTCTGGGAGTTATAATATGAATCTATGGCATAATGAACAATTTAAAATAACTGAAATTTCTTCCCCATGATAAATGAATCAGATGGCTTCTTACCTGATTTTGGTAAGTAAAAAAGTGAAAAGCTATGGCCTTGAAGAAGACATTTTTTGCGAAAGGTGGTGAAGAAGCTAACCTTGCATATAACAATACTATTATGAAAAAAGAAAGAAAGGGGAGGAAAAAGGAGAAGGAAGGAAAAGAAAATAATAATTATATAAGGAGATTTTTAATCTGTTTCTTGTTAACATAGAAAACCAAATGACATTAGCCATAATACAACGTGGTATGTTATTCACCAAATATTCTAAGGATGGTATAAGAAATTGTGACAGAACAGAAAAATGAAAATTGCCCATAAGTATTTTGAAGAGTTATATAAAAAGGAAGAAGTTAACGAAGATAGAATAAGAAACTATTTAGATGAAGTGAAGGATAAAGCAATTGGGGAAGAAATGGAAGAATTATTAAACAAAGACATTACTTGGTTTGAATTGAAATCAGCAATAGAGAACCAGAAAAACAATAAATCCCTTGGACCAGGTGGGATTCCAGGGGAGCTGTACAAGGGAATAGTAGAACAAATAGGACCTCTTATGGGGGAAGTTTTTAATGATGTCTTATTGGCAGCCAGGATGCTGGACTCGTGGAGGGGGACATTGATTCGCTGATCCCGAAGGAGGATTTGGATCCCTGATATATATATATAATTATAGGCTGATTTCACTGTTACATACTGATTACAAAATATTCACTTCTATTATAGCAAGGAGACTAAAAAGAATGTTAAATGAGCATATATATGAAGATCAAAATGGATTTCTCCCGACCAGACAAATCAGGAACAACTTAAGAGTAGTACTAGATGTCTTAGAATTTTACGAAGCCCACCCCGAAAAACAAATTGCACTTAGGTTTTTAGATGCAGAGAAGGCCTTCGATAATTTAAATTGGCAATTTTTAATCCAAAAAATATATACTATGAATTTAGACACCAAATTTGAAAATATTATAACAATATTTATGATACACAACAGGCTAATATTATAATAAACAGGGAATATACCCGCCCAATAAAAATAGAAAAAGGAGTCAGACAGGGCTGCCCACTCTCACCCCTGCTCTTCATATTATCATTAGAAACATTACTAATGCGAATTAGACAGAACCCAGACATAAAAGGATTAAAGGTTAAGAAAGAAGAATATAAGTTTCAATCGTTTGCAGATGATATGATTTTTTTCATTGAGGAACCAATAGAAAGAGGACAAAAATTGATGAACGAATTAGAACAATTTGGAGCAGTAGCAGGACTTAAAATTAATAGGAAGAAAACAAAATTAATGACTAAAAATTTAACAGAAAAACAGAAAATAAAACTAGAAGAAGTTATGGGAATACAAGTGATAAAGAAAGTTTAAATACTTAGGAATATGGTTGACAGCACATTGTAAGACACTTAAGGAAAATAATTATGATAAATTGATGCAACAGGTAAAGAAGTATTTAGAAACATGGGGCAAGCTGCAACTTTCATTATTAGGCAGGATTGTTGCTATTAAAATGAATATTCTTCCAAAATTCCTATATATATTTCAGACGATCCCAATCAAAGTACACAATTTTTTTTTTTTTGAAGAATTTAATAAAATAACTGTAAAATTTATCTGGCAAGGGAAAAAAACTTAGAATAAATTTAAAGGCAATGCAGGATATTAAGAGCAGGGGAGGGCTGGCACTTCCAAATTGGGAGTTGTATTATAGTGCAGCCTCTTTAGTATGGTTGAAGGAATGGGTGAATTTAATCAATAAGAGAATATTATTCTTAGAAGGCCATGACTTGCTAAGGGGGTGGCATGGTTTTTTATGGGATGTAGGGAAAACTAGCCAGAAATATTTCCACAGACACCTAATCAGAGACTCATTATTAACTAATTGGAGGAAAATACGGAAAAAACACTATTTAAAAATACCAATTTGGATTTCAACAATGGAGGCAATGATTCCCCCAAATAATCTGGATATCACTAAAATGATTAAATATAAGGATCTATTGGATATACAAGGAAATTTGAAATCGCAGCAAGAACTTCAAGAGTGGAGACTAAAAATTGATCAGTGGGCATATCTTCAAATTCAAAGTAGATATAAACAGGACAAGAAAGAAAATTCCAGCAATTAGATAAAATTTTATTAGGATCAGGCAAAAATTATTACAAAATTTTATAATTATTTATTAGAAGTAGACTTAGAAGAAGAAATTTTAAAAGGGAACATGATAGTCTGGAGTAGGAATATAGGATGTAGCATCACCATAACAGAATGGGAAAAAGTCTGGGATAGAAATAATAAAATTACAAAATTAGTAGCATACAAAGAAAAGGCCTATAAAATGTTTTATAGATGGCACCTTCCTCCTTCAAGGTTAGCGAAGATGCACCCCAATATAAGTCTGAATTGCTGGAAATGCAAAAAAAAAAGAGGGAACTTTTTTCCATATGTGGTGGTCCTGTATAGAAGCTCAAAAATATTGGCAGAAAATTAGAAATTGGCTGGAAGAAATGACAAGAGAACAGATTGAATTCAAACCAGAGTCCTTTCTGTTAGGAATCTTTGATAAACAAATATCAAAAAAGTGAAATATATAATAATACACATTTTGACAGTGGCCAGATTGGCTTTTGCACAATGTTGGAAGCAGCCTCATGTTCCATCAGAGGAAATGATCATTCAAAAAATTTCAAGTTGTGCAGAAATGGACAAATTAACTTTGGCATTAAAAAATAAAGACACTTCAATATACTACAACAGCTGGAACTGCTGGTACAAATGGATAGACCAGAGATAGACTTCACACTAAAAGGCAAAAGAGAATAGGATAAATTCATAGTAGTGATACACAGTTATATGTAAGGATTAGGTGTGTGTATATGGCATAAAATAAGGATAAAAAAGAGGTCTTACAAACTGTTGAAGATGAGAATGTTTTTAATTGTTTTCTATTTTTTTCTTTCTATTTTCTTCTCCCTTTCTTCTTTTTCTCTCTTTCATCTAGGTATGTGTGGTTGGTTTGTTTTAATTGTAAAATCAATAAAATTTATTTTTTTAAAAAAGAAATTGTAACAATATGGCTAATTATCTGTAATATGTGACCATCGGTGTCCCCTGTCATAAAAATCTGAGCATAAATGATCTCAAACCTGAAAACTTTCATCTACTTGGATAACACCTATTTGTGATTAAAGGGTTTGTTTTTTTCTAGAGTCTGAGACTGAGATTAATTTTAATTGTGCATTATGTGACTTCATGCTTTAGGCATGATCCTAACTGAAAGAACATGGAGAATGAGTGTGAAATGGTTTTCTTTTTTGGCATTCATGGATTTCTTGAGAAAAAAAGATGGAAAGAAAGAATGAGCATACAGCTAAGGATGGACTGAAATCTTTCTCTTTATGAATGATAAAAAAAACTTTTTGTGAATAAATTTCATATAGTAGAGCATCACTAGGAGGTTGGGGTGGGCAACTTGAACAGACTAAATTTAGCGTCTAGATTATGGAAAGGTACTCTTTCAGAAATGCTAGAACTTTCAATTAAATGGCACTTAAGAAGATTAAAAGTAAATGTTTCCAAACACTATTACTCTGGTGGAAAACCAATTCTCTACAATTTTCTGTTACAAATGGATGATTTCCATAACAAAACCCATCAGTATTCTAGAATCCATTAATCCCATTCAAGGATACTTCATACGCTTCATGTATGCTCCCTACATGAAGCGTATAAAATATTCTTTTTTGAATATTTCCTCAATATTTCCTACCTCATTTTTCATAAATTGTGGCCATTGTGGGGTGAAAAGAAGATGTCCTGCTGCAATATAAGTTGAACAATTATAGAATGAGAAGACATGGTGAACATTGAACACTCTGGTCAGAGTATAAAGATTAAATGTTACTAATTATAAGATACATTACATAAAGTAAAAAAACCAATCCTGAGCTGGTACCCTGGGCCCAAACGTTGAATCTTCACCTGTTATATACACTCAGTTATATTCAGCATATGGCCACTCATACACCCAGTCTGTTGAGACATACAGATAATGCAATCTCTCTTGCTTTCTATCTGCATTTTCCAGATAGGTGCAGCTAGAGCTAGAGACATACAGTCCTGGTTGACAACTTGGAAATCACTAGAAACATTCACAAATCAGTTTCAGCCAAACACTGAAGCATATCAGATTTTGATGAAATAAATGGATGCCCAATTAATTCAAAGTGGCAGCAAAACAGTACAAAAATATTCCATGTATATTTTCTTCCTTACACACTTATATGTTAATCCTTCTCATCTGCTCTGCCAGATCCTGCCTAGAGGGGCAGAAGCCAACAAGTCCATATCCAGAATAATTTAAGGACTGAATGGACTTAACAGATAACAGATAATCAGAGTTGGAAGGGACTTTGTAGATCATCTAGTCCAACCCCTTGCCCAAGAGGGAGACCCTACATCATTTCTGACAAATGGCAGTCCAATCTCTTCTTGAAAGTCTCAAGTGATGATGCTCCCACAACTTCCGAGGGCAAGCTGTTCCATGGGTTGATTGTTCTCACTGTCAGAAGGTTTCTCCTTATTTCCAGGTTAAATCTCTCCTTGTTCAGTTTCCATCCATTATTCCTTGTCTGGTTTCAAGAACTCTTTTACACCCAAAGCTCTTACCTTGTTCTTTCATAAGTTTGATAGTTGTCGGTGGGGTGTGGGTAAGGGCTTTGTGTGGTTTCTTTTGTCTATCTTGCAGACAATTTTATTTTGATTTTTAACAACATGGTTTCTTTTTATCTATCTCCCAAAGATAACTTTTAGACAAGATTCCTGACTTCTGTCTTCATTCCTGCTCCAATTTTAGGTTTTATGATACCTCAACATCATCTCAGCTGTTTATTAAACAACCACTCCAGAAATGGATATTAAAGACAGTAATTACATTTTATTTGGATGTATAGCTGCTGTTGGAATAATCCTGCTAAATTATATTGACAATTTCAACTAATCTAAATTTATGTTGAAAGCCAAGAAACCATCAATCTGTAAGCTTTTATGCTTACGTGGCTATATTATATAAACACTTTATTTTCTATAAATAAAGTTGAATAAGCCAAGATTTATTAGATATCTTCAGCAAGAACATTGGAGAGGTAAAATACCTTTAAATAACATTTACCACTGTAAATGTCAAGATCAGAACAAATGCTTGCAAAAACCATTATACCTAGCTAAGCTAATTTCAGAATAACTGATACACAGTCTTTTGATGTAAATGATGCCCTTGAGGCTTATCAAATATTGATGACATTTCCCTGTAAATTTTGAAAAGCATACTTACCCTCCCTGGCAGCTTTCTAGAGCTAGTGACCAATATGTTGCACTCTACTTTCAAACTTTAAAGTTTGGGGAGAAAAAGCAACTTTGCAAAAATAGATTGATTGGTCCTAGACACTAGAGAAAGATAAAGCATAAGAGAAAAACAATGTGAGTTCCTTTCTTCTAATAAAAAGGGAAAGTAAACTTGGCTGTTGGTGACTCTATCCACACAGCTTTCCTGCCAGTGGTAATAAAGTAATTTGACACTGTTCTTTTCTGGGAACTTTTTTTTAATAAGCTATCCAATCAACCCTGTAATTTCCAAGTGACCCACTGCTTTAAACATTACCAAGGCCAACCTAATTATCATCAGACAACAGCCAAAGTTGGCTGCTTGCACCACTATAGCGAAATCTGTATGGATAGCTTTTGAATTAAGTAAAATATATAAACACTAGACAAAGTGTTTTAGTTTTGTTTTAGTTTTTTAAACCACAAACATAAGATGTTACATACTGACATTTGTAGAGGTCTTAGAAGAGGTAAGCCTTTCTAAATAAGCCACATTTTCACTGACATACCACTACAAAATTCATGTTACATCCCTGTGAGTGCTGATCTTATAAAATCAAGAGTATAAGACCTTATAAAATCTTACAAAATGTAAGTTCAGATACAAGTAAAACTTATACAGTTGCTCTGTTGTAATCAAAGAAATTTGTTAAAAATATGAGTAATCTATTCATCAATAATCTAATATATAGTTGCTCAAAATATGGCTTCATAGTTTATTATTGTTTTGTTATTTTGTAAATTTATTTATTTATGATATTCATTTGCCATAGCTCATATTCAATGATTCTGAATGATTTATAGCAAAAAATATTTAATTTGGTATTTTGTAAATATAATTGTTAATATCAATATAAAATGTGCATACCTTCTGTGGGGAAAAAGTAAAATGCTAGGTTTGACTGTAAGTTTTTTCATGTGCATTACTCCCACTGAACATAGAAAAGCTTATTTTTGAATATATGAGGATGATTAAAGTTTTTTTTTTCTTTGCTATTATTTGATTTTCCAACTGTCAGAAAAGCTAATTTAAGCTAGCATTGTGTACATTGAACTTTTCTGCTGAATCTGACATGAATTTGTTAACCAAGGAAAGCCACCAATAAACATAAAGAATGGCAAGAATTGTATGCATTTTTCAGAAGCCTTCATTTTATTTGTTTCAAGAAACAGAGTTTTAAAAATGGCTTTATTTCTACTGATGGCACAGTAACAATGCATTGGTCTTGACTTGAAGAGTTCTTGACCTACCTTTTAGTCAACAATAATGTTTCCATGATGATCATATCTGATCTTAGTTTCCAATCTTTCAGCTTCAGTGATTGCCAGTCAGCTGAGTTCTGTTCAAGTTATGTATGACGAAGTAACAAATTTTATACAGCTTGAGGGCTTCCCTTGAACGTTATTGGAAGAAAATGCATATACTACTTTACAACTTAAGCCTGTTGCATTCATTGGCCAAAATGAGATTTACAAAAACTTAATGAAGACATGTCAGAGATAGATGATAGGCAGATCAACAGACAGCTAGATAATAGATAGATAGATAGATAGATAGATAGATAGATAGATAGATAGACAGACAGATTGGATAGATAGACAGGATAGACAGACAGACAGACAGACAGATATGGCATGTTTATTCTGAAGTTGGATGTAGGTTCAGAAGAGCCTTCTTATTCATAAACTATTTACAAATATAAAAACACATTAGAATCATATAGAAAAGTAATTGGGATTCCTGCCACAGGCTTCAAAACTAGTAATTGCCATCATGTTCTCCAATGAAACAACAAAGTTCTCTGCTTCTGATCATATTATAGCAGTCTCATGCTATAATGAGAGTATGATTGGACCTTTGAAGGTAAATGTAGTTGTATTTTAAGATACCAGTGTTACTTTGAAATTTTGTCCCTTTGAAGATGAAAGAAAGATATAATGTTGAATAATATTCTGAAATTATAATATACTTATCGGATTGCATAACTCATAAAGAAACCATACAGACTTTTATTTCTCTTGGAAGGGGTTTTTCCCTTGTCAGTTTCATAAAATAAGTTCATGGTAGTGTTAGCTGAAGCCTTTGGAGACCTGGTCCTGTTGTAAAAATCTGCATTGACAGCACATAATAAGCCTTTGGCTATTACATTAAAATGTCAGAATGTTTCTGTAAATAAAACATGACGATGTCAAACTGGTAGAAATCTGTTGAGCCAAAGCGGGAATGCATTATTTTATTTATACAAATGCTATATACTGCCTAATTCCATATGCTTATGGTGCTTGACAATCAGAGCAAGCAAAACAAACAATACATTATCAGCTATCAGCATCTAACACTCTGCAAAATTAAAAAAAAAAAAGTCTTCAGTGTTCTTGTTTTTTAAGGACAAGTAGTTGGGAGCATTCTGTGTCTCAGGCAGAGTATAGACAGAGTTGGTCACTGAGAAAGCACACGGATATGCCTCCAAATCCCTCATTTCATGTAAACATTTAGTTTTTCAGGAAAACATGGGACAGTGGGATCTGGCTAAGAAGTGTTTTGTTGGTACCGGTAGAGATTAAAGGCAATCATGAGTCGTATGAATTGGATCTGGAAGCCACCTATTCAGCAACTGTAGCAAAGGTACACTTCCTTCACAGCCTTCTCTAAAAAAACCTGGAGCTTGGCAAATAATTGACAAAATGTCTGAATCTAAAGGTTGCTTCCTAAAGAATGGGCAAGCCCTCCATCGATCTAGCCTAGAACAACCATGGCCTGACTTGGAAAGAGGTCACACTGTGATATGGTCTTCTTGTCAGAGCAGTGGCAATGTGAGGAAAAATGAAACATTGGGATGCGGTTCTTCTTGAACTGGAGCTAAATTTTCCTTTGCAAAAGTGGCAACTGATACAGAAAGTGGAGGCTTTTATCATCCTCTTTTAATGATCTCATAATCCCTTGTAGGGTGGGGTCTGGGCAACTGAATGGAGCTGAATGTTTACTGGCCAGATGCCCTTCCTGTCACCAATGTGGAGTTATATTCAGCAGATAAATTCTCAGTGTGCTCAGAGAGAGAAATATCTGCCTCTACCTAGGATCGAACTCACAGCTTCCTGATTGTGAGGCAAAAGCTAAAGAGGAGGCTTTTATGCTTTTTACTATATCCAGGAAAGCTATTTACAACAAGTAGACAAAATACCATCTTGGGGTTTATTCAGTGGTCTGGTTCCCTCCTAACTACCCCCCCAGGGACCATTCCCTTCTATTTCTCCTGCTGCCTTCCCCTTTTCTCCTTCAAGATAGCTGAAATCATTCCATCCCTCAAATATGCATAAGCCACATCTTGAATTCAGTCAAATGTAGCAATAGAATCAGACAGACCAACAGCCTAGCTGTCTGCTATGATTCTTCACAAGGAAAACCACTTCCAGGCAATAGGACAATTGGTACATCGATAGCTATTCAAACATTGCAGTAAGGCCCAATGTAATATACAGATAGTCATACCTAGCCATCTGTGGGCAGTATTTCTAGTCACTGCTGAGGAAATTTGTGTACTCCCTCACTTGCATTTTGCAATCACTACCTTGAGGCTGCTGGAACACCCAGAAATCTGGCAGAATTCAATCAAGTCTTCATGATGCAAATTAGATACTTATTGAGTATTGCACTGTGGAAGACCAAAGTCTTATTGAGCATGAATCTGACATTCACCAACATCAACTGTGGTTATGATGTCCATTAAATCTGCTGGGACAAGGTTGAAGGACTCGAATTAGCACTGTATCAAATTGTTAGACTATCTTACAGCTCGTCTAACAGCTTCCATAATATGTCCCATCACAATGGGAGTAGAACTTCAAACATATTAAGCTTTCTGAGACTCTAATATTTCTTTCTCAATCATTCCAATTGGAGCAAGCAAAGAGTCAATGCAGCAAGAAAGCCAATTAAGTATTATGTACTGTAGGTAAGTATAAATAAATTAACAGCATCAAAATACTTCCATTCAACATATCTGCTGCATCCACCCATATGGCCATCCTATCATGCTTCCATCATATCACCAGACCATCCCTATCATTTGCAATCCATTCACTTTCACATAAGTCCAAACACAAAACAGTAGATTTTCTCTACTCTGAATGAAAGGCATCTTCATTGGCTGTAGACATATTGCTTTTAAATTAGAACAGAATAGAATAAGAGAGTTGGAAGGGACCTTGGATGTCTTCTAGTCCAATCCCCTGCTTAAGCAGGAAATCCTACACCATTTCAGACAAGTGGTTATCCGATCTCTTCTTTAAAACTTCCAGAGTTGGGCATTTACAATTTCTGGAGGCAAGTTGTTCCACTGATTAATTGTTCTAAATGTCAGGACATTTCTCCTTAGTTCTAAGTTGCTTCTCTCCTTGATTAGTTTCCACCCATTGCTTCTTGTCCTGCCCTCAGGTGCTTTGGAGAATAGCTTGAGTCCCTCTTCTTTGGGGTAGCCCCTGGGATATTGGAACACTACGAGCATGTCACCCCTAGTCCTTCTTTTCACAAGAAGTGATATCATGAGAAGCGATAGTACCACATATCACACTGACAAGATCACACTTGGAATACTACATCCAGATCTGCTCACCATGATGCAAAAGAGCTGTTGTCAAAAGTGTGCAGAGAAGAGCAACAATGATGATAAGGGGTCTGAAGGCTAATTGTATGAGGGAGCTATGTATATCTAGCCCATCAAGGAGAAGGATTATGGAGAACATTTAGTACTTGAGGGGTTATCATAGAGAAGAGGGGATTGACTTATTCTCCAAAGCAGAAGTGCAACCCCATCCAGAACTAATGATAATAAATAACTGGATGTTTACCAGGCAGACAGCATAGGGAACAAAGTTGTTACAGAATCAAGTGGTCCTGCTAGAACAGGGGTGTCAAACACAAGGCCTGCAGGCTGGATCCAACCCATGATGTGGTTGGATCTGCCCCCTGGGGCCATCCTGGAAAATTTAAGGGGCCAGCCCATGTATCTTCAGCCCAATCTACCCAATGCAAAAAGCAAACATCGGGCCAGCGTGGCTTCATCCTGGTCTACCCAAAACAAAGAGCAAACATCTGACTAGTGTGGTTTCAGCCCGGTCTACCCAGTGCAAAGAGGAAACATGCCAGCAATTTGGGGAGTGGCATCAAGCTGACCATGCCCATTCAGTTGACCATGCTCAGTGAGTGATGTTAAGCTGGCCATGTCCACCAAATTAGCCATGCCCAGATGGCCCACCAAGGTCAACCACAGCCCTGATGTAGCCCTCAATGAAATTGAGTTTGACATCCTTATGCTAGAAAACTTTGAAACTTCCTTTCAAAGCGAGCAACAGAAACATACTGTAAAGTGGGTGTGTGAGGTCCTTTAACAATGCTTTGAGTTCTAAGCACATAGCACTTATAAGCAGTATCCTGAATACCAGGAAGTGAGCTTCCTATGATCTTCTCAGTTGTCCTCATCACTCTCTGTATGGACTTTCTATCTGAGGCACTGCTGCCACCAAATCAAACAGTGAGGCAGTTAATTAAAACGTTCTTAATCGTACCTCTGTAAAAGTGTCCAGGTCAGGAGAAAAATGTGCTTTCCTCATCCCACTGAAATGACCTTCACCAACCATTTTTGCATTCTTCCCATGTAAGAATTCTCCATGCAACCATCCTCATGCCCTGGATGTACACCATGTAAGAGAAGTAGTCCTGTGGTCATCCTGGAGGGAATCATTTATGGAAAGGTTTTTTTTCCCTCCACTTCACCCCTTTAACTTTTCATTGAGTTTAAATTTAATGGCGACAGGGGCCTAGTTAAAACTCTTTCAGTTATGAGTTGTAGACTTCATTCTCCATTCCTTTCCTCAGGACAACTAAATAAATAACAAGTAAATAAATAACAACTTCACAAACAGAAAATAAAAAGGCTATATTTTCTTATCTTTTTGTTTTATGTTTAGGAAGCTGGTTTTTTTCAATTCTCTCTTTATTCTTTTTTTTTAATTCTTTTGAATAATTTCTGGAACTATTTGAGTATTCAAATACCTCCCTAACACACCATTTGGCTGCACTAAAATCCATTAATGCTGACTGCAGTATTAAAAAGAATTGAGCATTGTGGGAATAAGATTATATCAATATCCTAAATGATAAGGTTTCCTTAGGAAAAAAAACAATTAACCAAGTCCTCTCAAGTCATTTTACCTTCAGCTACCCACATGCAAAGATAAAACTGGAAATATAATTCCCTATACAAAAAACTTTATATGCCAATTATATTGAATATTAGTCTAGAGAAAAGAAAGTTGGTGCTTTTGACTGTTTTTATTTTTTTAATCACTGTGCTACCCTTTCTCTGGAATAACATTGTTCTGGAGATTTGACAAGTTACAGCCCTGTTAGAAATCTAATTAAAACCTGGTTATCACTATAGATCTTTGTGTAGAAACAAATTGAGATAGGCTCCACCTGTTATATGGATTTTCATTGTATGTATTTGGCAATGCTCTTTTGCATTTGTGTTTTAGTATTTATATTGTTTTTTTTTTCATGTGCATGTGTGTTATGTGTGATAAAACCATGATCTATTCTGATTAGCAATGTAAATGATTGACATATAAGCCTACTAAATCAATGAAATTATTTTGAGAATCACTTCTTTCATAAATAAAATAGGCCATATTGGTATCCATGAGTCAGTACAGTTGCACTAAAGAAAGGATCACATGAGTATGTCTCTCTCCTTAGCATAATTATTAGGCATATAGGTTACTAAATCTCATTCAGTCTTGTGATTTGGAATGCTGGAAGTCTTGTCAGTCAATAAAGCAATAGTCTGTCTCAATGGTTAGATCTGGAGTAAAATTCAGAAAAACAGAGCACTTAATTGATCAGGCCCTAGTTTATAATAAATGAGAGGCCATCATGACTTTTAAAGGTTATAAGACTGGGAAACCAACAATGTTAATTCTACCAGACAATGTTAATTCTAGCAGAAAACAAGCACAAATCAGTTTTGTTCTGTTGCTAAGATATCTTTGTAAATGCTTTGATACTGTCATCAAGAATTAAGCTATGCTCTAGAAAATCTTTATTTTTATCATTATTGCCTCACAGTCTGTCTGTCTATCTGTCTGTCTGTCTCTCATAGGTAAGGAAGTAGGAGATGGGTAAGTAGACAGAGAGAATGATAGCTAGATGATGATAGATAGATAGATAGATAGATAGATAGATAGATAGATAGATAGATAGATAGATAGATAGATAGAAATAGACAAATAATAGATAGATGAAAGAGTTCATATTTCATATTTCACTTTTTTCCCCCACAATTTTGACTATAGCTATTTTTCCTTTATGGATTTACAGCATCTTCCAAAGCCATCCAATCATAAAATGAGGGCAGTGGTTATATTTTTTAATGAAGATTAAATGAGGCTATGGAAACACTGCATATCATTACTAGAACAAACAAGGTTGTTCTATTTGCACAGTTCATATTAATTTGAGGTTGGACTCACATTGAAATACAGACCACTAGAAAAAAATCAATGTGATCCGAATCTAGAAAAAAAAAGCGGGGGAGGGGAAATGAATGCCAGAAATTATAGGCCAATCAACTTGGCTGGGAAAATCCTAGAAAAGATAATACAGCAAAGTATTTGTGAGCACCTAGATACAAAGAGATAACTAGAAGCCAGTATGTTTTTTTAAAAGAGATCCTGCCAAACAAACATTATTGTCTTCTTTGATAAAGTATCTAAATTAATCGACCAGCAAAATGGTATTGATATAATACAACTAGACTTCACCAAGGCATTTAAAAAAAATGCACCACAGGTTTCTTCTTGGTAAGATAGAACAATATGAGATAGGCAGTGCCATCACTAGATGGATCCACAACTGGGTTCCACCTACATCTAGTGGGTAGGTCTTCAGTGGAACTACACCTACATGGAAGAAAGCATGCAGTGGGGCTACCACAACATTCAGTTTTGGGCCCATCACTCTTCAACGTCTTCATAAATGAGTTTTCATGAAGGAATAGGAGATGAACTCATCAGATTTGAACCAGGGGTGAATGCTAACACTATAGAAAATAGGTTCAAGATCCAGAAAGATCTTGACAGACTCAAGCATTGGGTCCCACTGAACAAGATGCAGTTCAGTAGTGAGAAAAGTAAGACCTTGCACTTAGGTAGGAAAAATCATATGCATAGGTATAGAATAGGTGGTACCTGGTTCAGTAGTAGTAACTGTGAGAGAGATTTAGGAGTCCTAATGGACCATCACCTAAGTAAGAGCCAACAGTGTGCTGCACAGCCAAAAAAGATAATGAATTCCTTGGATGCAACAACAGAGAGATAGTGTCAAGTCAACGAAAAGTGATAGGACTGCTTCACACCATGCTGACGAGATGAAAATTCAAATAGTGTATCCAGTTCTGATCACCGTGATACAAACAAGATTTTGAGAACCTGGAAAGTATGCAAAGAGAAATACAGATGAAAAAGAGTCTGGAGGCTAAATCATATGATGAATGGTTGATGGACCTAGGTATGTCTCACCTATAGGGGTACATGATAATTGTCTCCCAGCACCTGAAGGGCTGTTACAAAAAAGACTTGTTCTCCAAGAAACCAGAGGCAGGACAAAAAGTAATGGGTGGAATCAAAGAGGGATGCAACTTAGAATTAAGTAGAACTTTTCTGTCAGTAACAGCAATTAATCAATTAATTTCCTCCTGCACTTGTGGGTGCTCCATTACTGGAGATTTTTTTAAAATAAATTAGATAATGATTTGATTGGGTCAGTATAAGCCTCCTGCCTCAAAGACAGAATTTGATTAGAAAATTTGACCATAGGGTCCCTTCCTGCCCTTTGTTTCTATGATTATCTGATTATGATTGTTGCATATATTTCCTTCTCTGTCCTGTGAAACCCTTTGCATAAACCTTAGAAATATTCTTTCAAGAATTCCTGCCATTGTGTCACCCTTCGTCGCATGCCACATTAATATCTTTCTTTTCTAAATTAACCTGTTACTAAACTTTTGTCCAGGATTCATTTGAATCCTATGCCTACACTTTTAATTTATCTTTATTTAAACTTGCTTCACTTGATCTAAATCACTTTTATAGATAAGTACATGCATGTACTTCATGCTTACAGATAAGAAAACAAGGAGAACTTGAATATAAATAATTGTGTCATGCATGGTTTATTTATTATGTTTAATCTGCTAATAACTGGGAAACATAATTATAATTGTACAGGAGATTTTTTTTAAAAAAAGTTCAAATTATTACACTAGAGTTTAAAACACTATTCATACAAATTCTCCTCTCTATTCAATCATCTGATCCTTTGCTTTTAATCCCTTCTGTATCTCCCAACAAAACTAGAATAATTGTTTCTTCTTTCATATGTCACATGCCTAGATTTTAGTTTAGGATACAAAAAACCCTTCAATTTATTTTGAAAGGGGAAACTGTCAGCTTCCTGAATATTAGTCTTGTATTTGGAAGAGAGAGAGAGGGAAAAAAAAGAGAGATTTCCATTATTCTTCACGCTGACAGGATTTTTATACTTCTTCAATTGTGATGGATGTCCATTGTGTATATCATATACAATTGTACATCGTGCCCATTCAAAACCCAGAACTGGCTATTGTGAATCATCCCTGCTATTTCTCATTGTTCCCCACTGAAAGGCTCAGATTAAACCACGGACATGTTCAAAAGCTCATACCTAATGGTGCTGTGAATTACTGCTCCACAGTAATCATACAATACTCTGTTCTTCAAATCACTAAAAAAAGTGGATCTATTAAATCTGTTTGTAAACCTTCTGCTTGCTGAGGCCGATTATCAACATCAAATATGCAATTGCCACACTGGAAATGGACAATTGCAGCTATTCACAGCAGTCTTAATTTTAGGTCCTCGGCAAATGCAGATTGAGATTTTTTTAAAACATGATCTCTCTCCCACATGCACATATTAAAAAAAATTTTTTTTCAAACCATTCAGGTATTCATCCACCATTGACAATTCTGCAGATCCAATCCATGATAGCTCAAAGATGGGTTACATTATTTTATATTGAAAAGATGGATTCAAATAATTAATCTAATGGAAGTAATGAAAATCTGGTTGCCAATCACTGTTGCTACATTGTTCTGATGTTAAATAAATAATACAGAGTGCCATAACTCCTACTGAGTACAGTGGAATAATGTCTCGCTAATCCAGGGGTCTGCAACCTGTAGCTCTGGAGCCACATGTGGCTCTTTTGACCCTCTGCTGCAGCCCCTGTCAGCTGATCCCATCACTGGCTGGATTTCAGGCAGATCTGGAGATTAAAACACAGAGAAAAAGAAGGCTGACACTTACTTCACTTTACAAAAGTCCATCTCAGTACGCTTCCGATTGGCTACAGGACATTGAAATTCCTAAGTTTATGTTGCTTCTATCCATCAGGGGGATGGGCAAATTCTTTAATGCTTTTAAATGAAATTTCCCAAAGTCTATATAGCATGTAATATTTAGAACTTTACTTTGCTACATACTGCAAGTCTGTCTGCCACATGTCTCTATATTAAAACTATGAAACTTAAAATCCTAACTGAAAAGAATTCCATAAAAGAAAAGAAGAGAGAATTACATGAAACAAATTAACCTCATGGGCATACCTAGGTTTGCACCGGAGCTGTTTTGAAGAATACAGCTAATTTTGCCATTTTGCCAGCGTAGCTTTATGTTATTTTGGATTCAGTTTCCAATTCCTACTATTTCTAGAAAATGTTGTAAAAACTGATTGATTGATTGATTGATTATGTGACACTGAGTTGTTGATTTTTTTACTCTTGGTCTTTGCATATATAGATTTTATCCTTGATGATCTATCTCTAATCTAGTCTTTCAGGTTTTTTAGTGGTGCATACTTTGCCTAAGTAACTAAGTCATTCATCCTGCTGCTGTTCATTCTCTTCTTTTCTTTCTTTCACCTTTCCCAACATTAGGACCTTTTTCAGAGAGCTGGGTATTTGCATAATTTGTCCAAATTGGATAATTTGAGCCTAACCACTTGTGTCTCTTGGGAGAATTGTGGGTTGATTTGTTCAATGAGCCATCAGTTTGTTTGTTTTTGATGGTCCACTATATTCTCAGGAATGTTCTCTAATCCCAAAATTCAAAGGTGTCAATATTCTTCCTATCTTGGTATTTTTGTTCAACTTTTGCTTTCATAGAGTCCTGGGACTACAGGAGCCAGTCCTGGGACTAGCTCACGTAGTAGGCACTAGGTGAGACAAAAAAATGGGAAGTTGCATTTTTTTCAAGTTGGCAAAACCAGCAATATATTGTATCACTGAAATTGTCCAATAATTGGCAGTGCAATCTTTGGATTCTTTTGGACAAAGCAAGACAAAACAACCTGTCTATCCTTAACACCCCAATCACCCTTCAAAATATTCACATTTCTACATGCTTATATTACTGAACATATCCTTGTAGACTCAATGACTATTTAAATGTGGTTTAAAAATATTGTCCCAGGTAGAGAAAAATTGCACCCTCTTCTAACAATTTAATAAATAAGGGAAACTGTGGATAACCATAACAACTTGAAAGCTAAAAAGATGTTTAGGTAAAGTTATGGGGTTATTTTTCCTATGCAACAAGATTTTGCTTGATATAAATAAGGTTTCTTAAATGAAACAGGCAATGCTAAAGTTGTCTTTAAATTTAATAACAATGCCAAGAACAACCGTGCATATATTTAAAAGGTAATCCCTCCAGCACCAGGAATCGAAAACTGGTCCATCACACAATTGTGTGTATTGATGATTTATTGTTAAGGATCTTTCTCTCTTTCAGGACATGTAAACGTACAGTGAGAATGTGTATAAATTTGTGAAAATCCTATGCAAAAACAGAACAAATTTTCATTTCTAGTGGAGGGCTCAGACACATCTAAATCTGCTCCTTTCTGTTTCTAGCTTTGATAAATCTCCTAATCTAGACCTGTGGGATGTCACAAAGATTAGTATTGAAGCAGTTTGGAGGAAGGACAGCTTTAATACATTTTATAAGGCATCATGGCTATGAAAAAAGAATTTCAGCAAGTAGCAGGTCTGTGGGTAAATCAGGCTGTTTCTTGCAGTTATACAAGATTTTTCAGGCCAGAAAGGAAGCTTGAATTCTCACTTTTAAAAAATGTGTATTTTAGGGAAATGTAGGAGAGCCATCCATGCCAAAGCTCTAATTCAAAAATAAAATAACAATTCATACTATTGTCTTTAACCGGCATGGTGTCATGGAAGTTTGGTGGAGTAGATTTATTACTAAGCACTTGAAATCAGAAATGCACTAGATAAAAGGTGATCCATAACCAGCATCTCTTCTGTATTTATAGCACATCATGTGATTAAATTCAAGAGTTCACGGAGGCCTGCAATGTTAGGAGGGTGACATTTTGAATTGGATGGATTTTAGATCTAACCTTTTATCCACAAGTATCCTCCTCCTCCTTTCCCCTGAGGATATTTACCCTCTACTCCAATAAAGCAGTATCCTCCTCCTCCTTTCTCCTGAGGATTATATTCTCTCTTCCAATATTATTTTAAATAAACCATAAAAAGCTATTAATATCATCACCAATCCAATACAGAAGAACAAAGGATTTCATTCCTTTCTTAAAGGCAAAAAGAATGAATGCTAAAGACACTACCAAGTGTTTCTGTCATTTGCAAATAATCCTGAAAAATATTCTTATGTTGATAAAGTATATTTCAGCTACAGCTATTCTATATTTGGATTTGCTTGTTATTTAAGTATGTTTGTAGCTCCTAAGATGATATTTTTAATATTCTACTTTACTATAATGATTCATCTTTTTTAAAAAAAGTGAACATTTAATATATTATTTAATTTCACAAGGGAAAGGGATTTATTTGTGAGAGAACATTCTCAAATAAAGCTTCAAAAATATTTATTAAAATAATCTACAGCATTAATAAAAATAATTGATCTACAGCTTTAATCAAAATAATTTCAAATAAGAATTCTATTTTTTCTTGGAAAACAGGGGTATTGTTGAATGTAGACCAAAGTCACAAATTTAACAACAGAAAACATGGAACTGGAATTTGGTGATAGATAAAAGACTTCATTTGAGATCCACAGCTTTTTCTTTATAAAATTAGCATTTTTAGAGTCTTTGGAAAAAGAGAATTGCCATAATTTATTGTTGTGATTAGAAGGATCGATCCTGTTGGGAGTTTTGACTCTGATGACTGTTAGATCGTGGATTGACGTCAGAACCAGGAAACGTTAATCTGAAGGGCAAGCCAGTTAATTAGCACGTTGCCTTAATGGGTATAAAAGGACACAGCTGAGCTGGTGCATTTCGCCAGGAACAAAATAACTATTTTGAATGAGGATGTTACAGCAAAGAGCTCTCTGTTTGTTTGAATTTCGAAGGGGAGTCCTAACAGTTTCTGCCAGCCGTTATCTTGTTATTTCTTTCAGTTTGATTTGATTATGAAACGGCTGCTTTCTGTTTTGTTTGTTTGAATTTCGAAGAGGAGTCCTAACAGTTTATGCCAGCCGTTATCTTGTTATTTCTTTCAGTTTGATTTGATTGTGAAACGGCTGCTTTCTGTTTGTTTGTTTGAATTTCCAAGAGGAGACATAACATTATTGTTCCTGGCCCAAACAAACCATCTTTAAAGCAAGATGGATTTAAATCAACTGCAGCATTTGGTGGAGCAGCAACAGCAACAAATAAACCAGCTGTTACAAAGTAACCAGACCCTCCAAAACCAGGTAACCCAGTTGCTGAATCATATTTCAAGCTTGCAAATTCCTGCTGCTCCTTCAGCCCCTCCCTTGAGGAAAAGCCCGGTATCCATGCCGGAGAAATTTTCAGGACAAATGGACATGTTTCCGGCATTTCTGGGGCAGTGTCAATTATTTATGTCCTTGAGGCCTGAAAACTTTCCAAATGACCGGGCTAAGACAGGATTTATTCTTAGTCTTTTGTCTGGGGAGGCTGCCAAATGGGCTACTCCCTTGTTAACTCAAGATAGCCATTTACTGGATAATTTTCAGGGTTTTCTGCAACAAATGAGGGTTATGTTTGAAAACCCAATTAAAAGTCAAACTGTGGACAGACGTTTACGGGACATTAATCAGGGGAAACGTTCCCTGCAGGAATACGTTGCAGAATTTCGTTTGCTGTGTTTGGACTCTAACTGGAACGAACCGGCTCATATGGCTGCATTCCAGGAAGGCTTGTCTGATGCCATCAAAGATGAGCTGGTCCATGCAGAGCGGGCTTTAACTCTGGATGCATTAATAATTCAGTGCTTACGGATTGAAGCCCATTTACAACAGCGCGGAAGCAGACGGCCCGTTGTGGAACCACCTTCTCTTTTTCATTCACAAGCTACAGTTAAGACAGAGGAGACGATGGAGTTGGGAGCACTCCGCCCTCGCTTAACGGCGCGAGAACGTTCGAGAAGGTTTCAGGAAGGCTTGTGCCTTTATTGCGGGGGTCTGGGACATTTTGTTAATTCCTGCAAACGGAGAGGGACCCGTAGACCCGTACCTGAAACCACTCTTGGCTTGATTTGATTGTGAAACGGCTGCTTTCTGTTTGTTTGTTTGAATTTCCAAGAGGAGACATAACAATTTATAATGCAACACTAGACACAGATCATGGATGTACCAAAAAGCTTCTTCAATAGCTTGCTGTGATTGTATAGTATAGCAGCGTGATGGCAAACCTATGGCATGCGTGCCACAGGTGGCACGCAGAGCCATTTGTGCCAGCACACAAACTACAGGCAAATTTACTTCATTGCACATGTGCATGCCTCACCACAGATTTTCAGCAGGTTTGAGGCCTTTTTTGGCCTCCCAAAGGCTTAAGGAAGGCATCTGCAGGATTTGCAGGCTGAAAACTAGCCCTGTTTCATCTCCCTGCTTTTCTGAAAATACTGGAAGTGACGAAACGGGGCTAGTTTTTGGCCTGCAAAGCCTGCAGAAGCCTTCCTCAAGCCTTTGAGAGGCCAAAAAAGACCTCAAAACTGCCAAAAATCAGCTGTGAGGTGCAGTGTAGGTAAAGGGGGGTGGTATGGGTGAGGATTGCATGCACATGCATAGGGGGTGTGGGGTGTGTGCATTGCCTTTTGGTGCTGGCACACGAGTGTAAGCATGCAAGTGCACACACAATTTTTGACACAGGAGCTCCAAAAGCTTAGCCACCACTGGTATGGCATGTACTGAAAAAGAGATCTCATGTCACTCAATAAGATATGCATTCTTTAGTATTTTTACACTATATAAACATGTTGTTTAGCTTCAGATTTAATCTTGATACATTATGAAACAGACCTATACCAATATTGCCACTGATATTTTAAAGCCTTCAAATCAAATTTAGAGAAAACAGAACTGATCAGGTGAGAGGTTAGTCATTTGTTTATGCAATTCAGTTAATTAAACAAAAACTTTCATATCCTGTGTGAGAAATTAATTCTTGAAATTCTTGAAATTAATGTAATTGAGAAATTACAGCTTATCCTCCAAAACAATAATATGCTGCAGAATACTATGTTGAGCAGCAAAATATTAGTTCATGCACAAAGAGGCAATCCCCATCTCCTCAGTATCAAAGATGGATGGGCTATGATGTTCTGGAGGCTGACAAACCAATCCTGTGGTTTTTCAAAACTCCTCCTCAGAGTCAGCTTAGCACAAGGCTCGTATATCACTTTCTGTCATTGCCTATTTACCAATCAATGCATAATTCATTTATGGTGGCTGGCATCTACAAACATTTCTTATGCAATCATGCTTTTTATAGAAGAAAAGAGACTGAGAAGTATGAGGAGGGAAAAAACAACAACAACAGTGGGAGAAGGCCAAAACAGATCAAGAAATGAGAAGTAACAAGCGTTCCTTTGGGACAAGAGCTAGGAGAACTTTCCTCTTTTGAGATAAATGAATCCTGCCTCTTAGAGGCAAAAGAAAATTTCTTGTACTTCTCCAAATCCTATCATAATATTGTAAGGGGAGAAAGAGATCTTCAGGCAGGAGGGCTGGATACAGAGAAAAGGAACATTTGTATTTCAGGGATCTAAATGATTTGAAGAAATTTTGCAAGCCGGAACATACTGTACAAATTAAAGGTAAAGGTTCCCCTCGCACATATGTGCTAGTCGTTTCCGGCTCTAGGAGGGGGTGCTCATTTCCACTACAAAACCGAACAGCCAGCGCTGTCCAAAGATGTCTCCGTGGTCATGTGGCTGGCATGACTAAATGCTGAAGGTGCATGGAACACTGGGGTCCCTATTTTTCTACTTGCATTTTTACATGCTTTCAAATTGCTAGGTTGGCAGAAGCTGGGACAAGTAACAGGAGCTCACTCCGTTCCATGGTGCTAGGGATTCAAACCGCTGAACTGCCGACCTTTCTGATGGACAAGAAATTAGTTCATGGCAAAAGCCAAAAACAACAACAATAATGCAAAGCAATTGGAGAATGTGTGTACTCTACCCACAGAAATGAGCAAAATTGAAAACCTAGCAATTAGTCACATATACTGTATATATCGTTGTGCCTGTATTCCTGAATTTATATAAATAGAATGAGACATTTTGTCACAGAGACTTCTTTTTTTTTCTTATATAAAAAGAGTCTCTCTGCATTCTCTTACATTGGCATCTGTGCATAATCACAATCTTTTCCTACGTATCCTAGAAATGTGTGAGGCAGGCTATACTTGACTTGACAAGGTGTCTCATTACGGAGACTTAATACTCTGTCTTCTCAGGATGCAGTAATGATGGGAGCTGCTCTCGGAGGCCCTTTGGGTCACTTCTTACCATCCTTGCTTCTAGTTATGAGAGGCTTTTGAGATGAGGTTTATTGCAGCATTGCGAAGGAAAGCAACACAACAATCTCTCACTTGAGAAGCAGGGGACCATATTCCTTCATGAAGTAGTTACCTTCAAAGATGTTTTACAGGAAGCACTACTAAAGCAAAGCATTCCTTGAAGCATAATACACAATTATTATGTGCTCCATTTTTACTACAGGGAAAAAGAAACAACCAGCAAAAATCCCATGTACTTTCTTTTTTTATTTTAAAAGAAAACTTTATTTAACTTTATTAAAAAAGAAAAACACTATGTACAATACATCGAACACAACCTTATGTTGTAGACAAAATCTATATATACAAATACTTAATAAATAAACATATAAAATATATGCTTCTAATCAACTAAGACAGTGAGCTTTTTTCTTGGTAATAATTTTACTGCTATTCGTTTCTTATTTGGTAAATATTCTTAATTTAACTACTCCCATGTACTTTCAACGTAAACTCAGAATCTTTCTTTTTACATACTGGTATATTCATACTGATGTCTTTCATAATTTCTAATAATGGCTTCTACTTATCTAGATACTTGCTTTACATCCTATGTGAACACAATTTATTCCAGTCATTTAACCAGGTTGCAATCTTAGATTCACATAGAAGTCTTGTGCATATAATAATTGTCAAGGAGGAGGAGGAGGAGGAGGAGAATCCAGATTTTGAAAAAAGAAAAGTAGCCATCTCTGTATAAATAGAGAATAAACTCTACCATATGGTAATTCTAAGCCTTGAAGACATTATAAAAAAATACACTTGAAGGACTACAATGATTTCTGTTTTGAATAAATGCATTTCAAAATCAGGTCATAAAAGGAACACTTGAAGGAACAGCAGAGAATTTTTCTGCATAGAACAATTTGCTTTATCACTCATATTTCTAATGTGTGCCACTAATTTAAAGAAGATTAAGGAAATTAAACTTATTGATCCTATGAAAAAGCTTCATAATCAAATTAAACTAGTTGAAATAAGATATGGGAAAAGAAAGCCAACAGTATCAGTCATAACACAATGTGCCACCCTCACAGGATATTTACTATATTTTGCATATCATGTAAGGAAAAATGAAAGGCATCTTTTGGCTACTTGTATCATTTATATATTGTGCCAGCTTTCTCCAGTCTGGTGCCCTCCAGACAGAGGTGGTATTCAACAGGTTCTGACCAGTTCTGGAGAACCGGTAGTGGAAATTTTGAGTAGTTTGGAGAACCAGCATATATCACCTCTGACTGGCCCTGCCCCCATCAATTCTCTGCCTTCCAAGTCCCAGCTGATTGGCTGGGTCTTCTTTTGTTGCCCTGCATAGGAAAACAGAACTAGAAAGCAGGTTAGTGGGGTGGAAAGGGAATGGAGATTTTGTAGTAACCTTCCCCTGCAATGCCCACCAAGCTACGCCATACCCATCAAACCACCCCCACAGAACCTGCAGTAAAAAAAAATTTGAATCCCACTACTGCCTCCAAATAAATTGGACTCCACCCCCACCCCCATGATTCTCAGATAGCACTAAATAATTATTTCTTAAATCAAATACAGCAATTTCCCCAACTATTTATCTTAATGTTTCATTGGAAACTAGTTATTATTATTTTTTCATACTGAATAAAAGTCAGAAATGTTGGTTTCAATATTGGTTGCATTTAATACAAACATTAATTAATCCTACATGGCACGAGGTCAGGTTACTATAGAACTTTCCTAATCTCATTACATCAGCCCATCCCACCTAGTCAGGCAGGAAAGCATGTTGCAAGCCCCACTGATTGAAGAATTCTTACTGGCAGGATTTAAGAAGAGAGCCTTCTGGGCATTGCCCTCATCCTGTGGAATATTCTCCCTCTGGAAGTGAGCTAGCTCCCCGCCCCCATACTTCTGGCTTTCTTAAAAGGAAATAATACATGGCTCTGCAGTCTCATATGGGGAGCTCAGAAGAGCATGTAGACATGGTGCCCAGAGCCCGCTCCCTTTGCTTTTTTTTTGTAAATTTTATTTGAGTTTTCACAAAGAGAAAAAAAATACAAATAAAACAACTTTTTTGAAAGCAGCATAATCCCGGGTTACATTTCTTCGTACAGACACAAATTCAGGTTCATGCTCATTTTTATATTCTATTCCATAACTTATTGCTATTTTACATTTTCTACATAGCTTCTTCCCTCTTTTAATTTTCTCAATTTTATTTTAATTATCTCATCTCAATTCAGATCATTATATTTATATTTTTTTGTCTGTCCTGTTTCAATTATTTATTATCTTTTCTCATTAAACAAAATTTATCCTGTAGTTACTGATTGGAATATGACGCCTTTATATCTTTTCCCTAAACTTGTAACATTCAATATAATACATAACTTCCATTCTGATTCTGCTTGGTACATTCTTAAAATACACACTGTATTCTTAAAAAAAGAAAAAAATTATAAATATATATACTTAAAACAACATTCCTTTCCAATTCAATTCTATCATTAATATTAATATTCATTAAAGTCTTAACATCTTTAACATTACTTTTCAATTAAATATCATATGTCTATGGGAACAATTATAAGCTTTCCATAATTAATTCCCCCCCTTCACTTATATTTTATAAAACATTAACTAATTGAAATGTTCCTGTTCCTTCCTAATTCAATTTTCTCGTTTATTTTATTTCACTTATTTTATTCACAAACATTTCACTAAATTACACTAACTATTTTATCCTTCATTTTAATCATACATTGTTTCCAATTTTCTAAAGTTATTTCTATTACTAATATAACAATACAATCTTATGTACCTTTACAGAATCCCTTTTTCAGTTAGATTTTCAGCCATTATCTCTAAATAAGTCCTGTTTCTCTATATCTTGCTCCGGTCCCTTGTAGCTTCTTTTCCATTCCTTCTTCCCTCTCTTCTTCTCTCTCCCCTTTTTACCCCCTTGTCTCTCTACCTCTATTTCTCTCTTCTGTATTCCCCTTTTCTGTTGCTTTCCAGTATTATAGTTATTTTTTGAATTAGTTCTCTTTTCTTTGGTTGTTTTTTTAAGTCTTAAATTCTCCATTCTCTTTCCCCACTTTCCTTTTTCTTCCCCAGATAGAATTACTTGTTCATTAAAGATGGCTTCTTCTTTGTCCCAGTCTTCTTGTTTTGCAATCTTTTCTTGTTGTTTTTCATAGTTCCAAATCTCCATTTCCAAGAATTGAAAAACGAAGCCAAAAGAACCCTTCCCTTCTCATGCATCTTTGTACTTTTTAAGTTCCATTTTCAATTCATCCAGAAGTGGTGCCATTGTATAAATTTTTAAACAACCACCCGATTGATTTTACTCATTCAAATTTAATAACCAAAAATCCAAAGATCACCAAATAGTCCAAATACATGCAAGCTGTTTCTTTTTTGCTCTTTTTTTCCCCACTTCCTCTTCCTGGGGTTACTATTTAGTTGCAAAGTTTCAGTTAAAATGTATCTTTTAGAAGTCTTGTTGAAGTTTTACTTTAAATTCTTTTTAATTCCAGGAAGTCTCCTCCTTCTTCCAGATCCTGCCCTTATTCTTTTTCTCTCCCTTCCTGCTTATGAAAAAGAAAGTTTTTAATGTCCAGAAATCTTTATTATCCCTTTAGCAATTCGTTTTATTTTCAGATTAATTGCCTATTGATGCCAAAGTGGATTTTTCCGATTTCTTATTTAAGTCTCTTAGTTGTCAGTATAGGGAAGGAGAGAGAGAGAGAGAAAAAAAGCCAAACCTTTCCCTTTTCACTTTCCTTCACTGCTTCTGACTCTTCTTTGGGAGCAATGTTATTTTTTGTAAGTTTAAATTCCAGGGTACCTTAGTTGTTGCTTTTACAATTTAACCTGGTCAGCCAAAACTTTCACTTCTTATCTACCTCCTGCACATTCTTTTCCGGTCAAGTTCTTCTTTGTGGTGGCCATTTCTGACCACCACTGCAACCACCTTTGGGAAAGGGAGTAATGGCCACCTGAGGAGGAGAGATGTGGCTCTCCTTGACCCTGCTGGTGGTCTTCCCCCTCTTCACCACCTCTACGGGGTAGCTTAGCCCCAAAACCAGCCAGCTTGGGGCACTCCAGCGGTGAGCCCAGACAGAAACCGCGCATGATCGCAGATTTCTGTCTATAGCCGAAGTCCTTCAAACCGGAAGTCCCCTCTCTCTTTGCATTTTTAACTAATTTTTAAGAGGGTTCAATCATCCTTTTCTAACTTTATATTTTATATGCTGTTTTTATATTTTAATATTTTATTCTACATTGCCCAGAGACTCTCTCTGAGGGATATGAGTGGTTCAAAATGTGAAAAACAATTAAACAAATCAGATAAAAGATTGTCCCTTAACTAAGTTATGAAAATGAGAATCATACTAACTGAATCTTGGGATAATAAAACAAATGTCTTACATTATACTTACAATTAATATTATTAATCAATACTGTATACTAGAACAGAGGCAGTGCTAGTATGGCCAATGGCAAGAGATTATGATTGTTGTAACAGAGCTCTATGGATTACATAAAAATAGCCTGGCTTGTACTTACCTATTTCTTCACTCAAAGCTTAATCTCCTCATGCTTTGGGTGTACAGTGTTAAAAATTAAATTGGGGTGTTAACTAGACCTCTCTAGATCTAAAGATTGGTGAGAGATGGTGAAAGACACCAAGTACCAATCTCTTCATCCTGCTCCCATCTGCTGTAGCAACTGAGAATGGATGGGAGGGAGGGAAGAGGAAGAACACATGGTTGCTTCTTCATCATCTCAGCAGTGGGATGAGGGACTCAAGAGAAGTTGGAAAGAAGGAGCACCAAGGAGGTGACAGGGCCTCTGAGGAAGTGGACTGATTTCTCCTTCCTCTACTTTCAGTGCTAATTACAGTAGCAATGTTGCTGCACTAATTTATAAGGATATGAGTGGACAATTTAGACAACAAGGACACCAATGCCTTACTATAGGTAAGACCAGGGCTGGCATATTTCCTAGCCATAGCTTCAATCCAGTTTTCTTGTAGGAATACATCCACAGCAGAGTATTACTTTGAGGGGACCTTGGTGATCTCTCACTTTGGTTGTTTCCTTGCAGACATGTCATTACCCAAACTAGGTAACAACATCATGAGCACTGATGATGTTACCAAGTTTGGGTAATGAGGCAGCTACAGAAAAACAACTAGGCACAGCGACCAACACAAACCCCTCATTTCAACTCTGAGATACAAATATTCTCCTGTTTGAGTATTAACTTGGAACAGTGGTGGAATTCATTTTTTTTACTACTGATTCTGTGGGTGTGGCTTGGTGGGTGTGGTAGGGGAAGGATACTGTAAAATCTCCAGTCAGGGGTGGTACAGTATTTGCCGGTTCTCCGAACTACTCAAAATTTCCACTACCAGTTCTCTAGAGCCTACTGAATACTACCTCTTACTTGGAAGCAAACTTAGTGCAACTCCAGAGTCAGTAAGGTTTTGAGAGTCTGTGATCTGATCTTGAATGAATGAATAGATGGATAAATGGATCAATTCTTCATTGGCCAAGTGTGATCAGACACAGAAGGAATTAGTCTTGCTTGGATTGAATTAGACCACATCATGTTTCAGACCTAGAAAACTTCTAGGTCATGTCAGTGCTTCTACCACACTTCCAGTTTGGCCAAGGATACAGGGCAAAGTATTGAAATATAGGGCAAAGTATTGAAACTAATTCATCCCAAACAGCAGATAAAATCTCCTATCAACTTTGTGTAGAGTTAAATAGGAGTTCAAAGACTACTGAATCCTGGCACCTATTACAAGGCCAGACCATGTAGAAAGTGAATACTACCCAAAAGAAAGATTTTTTATTGTTAACCTAAGTAAGTAAAAATGACTACCACAACCTAGTAATCATTCTATTGATAAGCACACCAGGCCCACAAGTAAGCTGTCTAAGATTTCAGCCTCAAAATCAGTAACTGACTCCTTGAAACAATCTATAGATGCAGCCACGACATCTACAAAGCAATCTATTTTTCAGGGAATCATCAAATTTGCTCTCAGAGCCCTTAGGACCAGAACTGTAGTTACTTACAAGTAACTCTCCACACCAGACGTAGTGATGAAGGTTTATTGTCAATGATGGCTACGGTCAGGCAACAGGTTTGAAATGGGGCAAGCAGAAACAATGCCCTCACAAAAACAGCCTTACAGAGTAACAATTCCTCTCCCCCTTTACACACACCCATGTTATTATTACCTCATTAATCCCATCTCTTCCTACCACCCTTTTTCCAAACACTCCCTGTAATTACCTAAGGAGGTTGCTGATGCAGTCTTGGCTAGCATTACTTCAACTCAACTCAGACTGTTGTTAGTACTGAGCTTCATTATCTCATCAGCTCCCCCCTCTCCTATGACAAGCCTTGAGCAATTAACAGCAATTACAGCCCTAGAGACAATCATCCTGTTTGCCCCCCCATCATTAAAGTCCCAACAAGGCCATTAACAGCTGCCATTGTAGCATCCATCGGGGGTGTCGCAATACACCACGTCATCATCAGCAGCCTCTGTAGCCTTCCCCCATGCAGCCAGCCCCTTGGAAGTTGCCACCATGATCAGTGGGACAGCGGCTGGTGCTAGATGAAAGGAGACGTCTGGTGCTGTAAAACAACAGTGCTCCTGAGGGGTAGGTGCTTAAGAACACTTAGAGTTCTATCCATTGTCTCTTTCATACCAACTTAATAAACTATCGAAAACCTAGTTTGGAATTCAAGTCTTGAAACCAATGTTTTTAAAAATACCTTTCTTTGTATTGGAAGAAATGTTCAATAAACAGTTTTGCAGTACTGGAAGCAATAGAAGACACATATAAGAAATGAAGTAATCTAATTTAGTAAAAAGATCCACCACAGCCACAATAATGATTAAACTTTGGCAAGAGGTAAGTCAGTAATATGGTCTAAATGCACAGAATTCCATAGTCCCGTGGGAGAAGTGACGTGGTATAACAACCCAGCTGTTAACTGTTAACTGATATGTGATAAGGAGAGAGATATATACATTTCTGAATAAATTCTCTCCAGTTCTCTCTGATTTTTCCTCCTTTTTTGTAAATATCGTTTTCCTTTCCAGCCTCAATTCAAGTCAGTAGCTTCTTCTCTTACCCCTCTTTGGAATGTAACTCATCTTAATCCTATCATTTCTATTATATGTACTCAATTAATATTGACCAAACAAGAACAGAGATGATAACCCATCCAACTACTCATTCAGATCCAGCAGTAACTATGCAGATAGGAATATATATGACTTCTTTTGAAGAAGGGTAGCATTTTTCATTTTCAGTGGATTGTGAAATAGAATGTTAGTAACAAACAGAGCTTAGTATCTTATGTCTTTTTCCTAGACAAGTCAAAACTACAAAAAAAAATGCCCTTTGGTAGTGCACAGACTTAAAAGGGTGCCTCAATTTGGTATATCTTTCAATGAACCTATCAGTACAGATTTGTGAATGTCAGGGCATTCCCCACTTTAAAAAAGTGAATGGAATCAGACAGCTTTGAAGTACTTTGTGTTTTTTAAGCACTTCAACTCTATAGTAGATTTTCTTCAGCTTCTTGAGTTGCAAGTCTAATATTGATTTGGATGTCTTTCACTTTCTCAGTTTTGGATTATTATAAATGGGAGCAGCCTCAAGCTTTAACCTCACTCTCCCCCCCCACCCACTATGTTATTTTATGCTACTCTTAGCAGCCTACCTGGGATTAACATATCTGTCAAAATTCCAGATGTTGACTTGGCTGGCCAGTTCAACACACCCTCTTAAGTCAATCATTCTTCATGACTGGACAAATCAACACTTTCAGCTACTGACTTAACCTAATGACTGAATGGATCAAAGGACAATACATTAACTAAACATTTATGAAATGGGGGATACATATCTATAAGTCAAATGCCAGTCTTTTTTTTTTCTTTATTATCTGTCCTCAGTGAAACCACTGATAAGGGCATCCTTTCCAGGAGAGCCAGCTTCTCCGTCAGATATGACAAAGTTCCAGATAAGACTATAAATAGCACAAAAAATTAAAAAGTAAGAGGTTGGTTTGAAAGTTTTAATTAGATTTAAGCTGGAATAATGTTTTCTTTTTTAGTTTGTTCGGCACAACATAGTTTCTTTTCTTGAACAGAAGCTGCTGTGCTGTAGAATTTTTCTCATTACTGATGGTGCCATTTTTTTAAAAAAAAATGCAGCAAAATACTTCAAGGCATTTTTGCAGTGAAGTCTTGAAAGATATCCAGTTAAAACTGGGTGCATTTAATGTCCCCTTGCTATTTTCATCCTATTCTACAAAAGTAATGAAAGCAGTGACATGTGCTTTTATCTGTTAAAATGAAGCTGGTCCAGAAAATAACTCTAATATAACAGACAACAATAATTTTTCCCCTCTATTCTTCTGATCTGTACATTTATGCATTTGGTTTTTTAATCCTCTGTGAATAAAGGAAGTACGAAGAATAGCAAGGAAACTTTTTCTTAAATTCAAGTAATAGAAGTTTAATCCTAAATTGCTACAACATGAATATCTGGAATTTGAATTATATTGAAATGGCATATCTTGCTGTTTTATTAAGCACAATTGATGTTTGCAGGTTTGAAATCTTTAAAGTGATTTTCATTATTAGTTATAATTGTAGCTGTTTTTGACATCATATGTGGTGTAACCACTTTGTGATGATCACAACCTCCTTACAATAATGTTGGGTATCTGGGACTTGTTTTCTGTTCTTTTGATTCTGATTGCAAGGTTTTTTCTGCTAGCCCATTTAGAACTAACCCAGAACCCACATTTGTAAATTACTGTAAAAATGTCTGTTGATAGGGTTTTATAACAAGAGGAGGGGCTATATAAACAATTTGAAGCAAAAATAAATCAATAAATGTTGGAAAACTGTAATGTGAGCTCAGTAATTTTAGAAATTGTGAAATTTTTATTAGTCCACCTCAAAATGACCTCTTTACTAAAGTTACAGGCCACCATCTACTGCATACATCTAGTGCAAGATGGTAAATTGATGTTTTTGATTTTTCTGACTAGGGCTTGATTTTGGACCAGGTTCCAAAATTTCTCAGATGGCTTATGTGCCTAAAGAGAACAGTCTGGATTTCCCCATTCTTAGTTCAGTATCATAATCACTGCACTACATTGGACCCTGACTGTATGTGCATAAGCAGGGGTGGTATTATACCGGTTTGCACCTATTCGCTAGAACCTGCTGTTAACTTTTAAGCAGTTCAGAGAAACGGTTGTTAGAAGAAATTTGCCTTTGTTTTTTTCCACTTTACAGGCCTAATCCTGTAAGGAAGGCAGGAAGGAAACATTCTGATGCTTACTCCCTCTCTATTAACCCTCTTGGCAGTGCCTAGACTTCCGGTCTCTGGAGCTTCTCTGGAGCTTGTTTTTTTTCTCCTTTGCTGGTACTTTGTTTGACTTTCTTAAAGGGGAAAGGTTGTTTTAAGCTTTTTAGACTGCTGTTGGGAGGAAATACTTCCCTATTGGAGTTATCAGCTACTATTCCACCAACATTATTTGTGAATAGCTCTGTTATTTTCATTTATCTCAACACAGATTTTTGTTGCATCTATCTATCTATCTATCTATCTATCTATCTATCTATCTATCTATCTATCTATCTATCTATCTATCATCTATCATCTCTTGTGTGTGTGTGTGTGTGTGTGTTTCTCACTCTCTGTCTCACTCTCTTTCCTCTAAGTAATTTCCATCTCAGAAATGAATTCTCAGAGGGGGAGATATAGAACTCTCAGCAGAAAAAAATATCCCGCAGTCAAATTCCAAAGGAATCATCACATTTATGCCATGCTGACACTGAACATATAAAAATCGCAAGCCACAGTTTTCTCAAAATGGGTCTTCTAAACCAGATGTATGTATTGGCAACTTACATTGTTTGCAGAATCAATTCGAAACTGGCTCATCAGAAGTTCTTTGGTAATAATTTCCTGCAGAAATGTGAACCTTCGGTGTGCGGATGCTGATGGAGGCTCACAGAGAGAAGAAAATCCCGCTCCACACCGCCTTCCTGGACTTGGAAAAGGCCTTCGACCGAGTCCCGCACGATCTCATCTGGTACGCACTGCGAGATCACGGCGTGCCTGAGCTGCTCGTACAATGGGTCCAACTCCTATATAGATGTCACAAAAGCCGTGTAAAAGCGGCAGCTGGGATATCAGAGGAGTTTAATATCACCGTCGGCGTACACCAGGGCTCTGCTCTCTCACCACTGCTGTTCATTCTGGTGATGGACACAATTACACACGACCTGTACACGCCCGCCCCATGGACGCTGCTCTACGCCGATGATGTGTTCCTGGCTAACCTGTGCAAGGCTGAACTCGAGCACCTAGTCCAACAGTGGCACGACCGCCTCGAGCAGTTCGGGCTCCGGCTGAACCTAAAGAAGTCCGAATACCTGACCACTGACAATGAAATGACAGGCTCCATCCACGTGAACGGGCAGGAGCTACCGCGCGCCTCCACCTTCAAGTACCTGGGAACTATTCTTGGGGAAGAAGGCCTACTACAAACTGAGGTGGCAGCCAGGATCAACGCAGCGTGGGGCAAATGGAAGTCCATCACGGGCGTCCTCTGTGACAAGAAGATGCCGATGCGCCTGAAGGCGAAAATCTATAACTCTGTGGTGCGCCCTGCCATATACGGCGCAGAGTGCTGGCCGGCGACCAAAGAAGTCGAAAGCAGACTCCAGATAATGGAGATGCGAATGCTCCGATGGTCGGTAGGCCTCACCCTACTCGATCGCGTCAGGAACGAAGAAGTGCGTAGACGGTTCAACGTCGTGCCCATCCCCACGGTCATGAGGCAGTCCCGGCTACGATGGTTCGGCCACGTGAGCCGCGCCAAGGAAGAATCTATCATCAAATCTGCAATGAAGGTGACTGTCGGAGGAGCGAGACCGCGTGGTAGACCTAAGCAACGCTGGATGGACACGATCAAGGCCGATCTAGAGATCGCGAAGGCAGACCCGACATACGTGGTAGACAGAGAGGTGTGGAAGCAGTACTTAAGGACATTAGCGGACCTCGCCCGAGCGCGAGACAAACGCTGAAGAAAAAGAAGAAGAAAAAAGAAGAAATGTGAACCTTAAAGGTCAAATAACTTGCAAATGATGAATGTATTCAAAAAGAAGCAAAGCAACTGTTCAAATGGTATATATGCAGGGGTCTCCAACTGTGGCAACTTTAAGACTTGTGGACTTCAACTCCCAGAGTTCCTCAGCCAGCTTTGTTGGCTCACTATATTCTAATCTAGAAGCTCACTATGTTCTGACCAATTTGTGCTTTGTTTTACAAAGAAAAAACAATAACAACTGATCATGAAGGGACTATTAGCAGAGAACAATATATATGAAATAGCATGTGCAACAGAACCAATCCTTCAAAGGAGAGTTTTTGTAAAGACTTCATTTGGTGGTGGTATCATAGATTTAGCCACAAACATAAAGAATATATTTCAAAGCTGATGAAAGACAAGTTAAAAAATGGTTTGAGGATTGTGTTTTTCCACTCTGAATTTATTTTTTTTTTCACCATAACAACTAGTTACCTACTTAACATGCAAAGAAAAATGTCCAAGAAATTTCTAAAATAATTTACAGTGACCTTTGTGAACATCATCCTAAAATTACTCTAAGAATATTTTGTCTGTGATATTTATAGAATGTTGTTTTTTCTTGGGTTCTTAAGGAAAAAATGAGATATCTTGTGGTCAGAATGAATAATATATGTAGAAGAATACTTAACACCTTGCATACTGATAAAAGTGGGAAATACACTGGGGCGGGGGAAAGGGAGAATAATCAGGATTGTGACTTACTTTTAAGAATGCCCATAAAAAATAGAGAAACCCCATGGACAGATTAAATTTCTCCAGAGAGTTAATATTCATGCACCTCTATTAGCTGATAGACATCTTCTAATTTTACTTTATGTTGATGATTCTGGTCTCCTTGTCTTCTGTCGGCTTGAAGCAGGCACTGAGAATCCTGGCATTCTATTGTAATGAGGAACAATAAACAATTATGATAAATCTAATGTTTTAGGGATTTTTTCTAATAAAAGACAGAAACACGAGTGGATAATTGATCCCTGTGAATTAGAGAAAGTCAAATATTTTAAATACCCGGGCATAGAATTTCAGGGTTCCGGGAAATTAATAGCCCAGGTAAACCATGCCACTTCTACTGCCCAAAAGAACACCCAAGCAATAATTAAATTTTCATAGGCAAGAGGGGGAAATTATATTCCAGTAGCAGTTAATCTGTTTATGGCTAAAAACCTCTGTCCAAATGGATATGGGATACAATTTACTCAAATCTTGAAGGTTTATGAAGTCATTCAGTCAAATTTTCTTCAGACTTTGTTCAGTACCAAAAAACTGCACACCCAAAACAGTCTTGAGGTTTGACAATAATGTGCTAAACCCTGGACTAGAATTCTAATCTCAGGATCTAAAATCCTGTTTGACCTTAAAGCCTTGATACCTTGGCTGTTGTCAAAAGAGCTACCAATCTCATTGGCATTGTATCTGTATGAAGGTATATTTACTGACTCTATGCCAAACTGCAAAGCATACATAATTCTTGATCCTATAATGGAAACTATTAAATTATGGAATATGCATTTTTATGTTGACAAAAGCCAAGTACTAGCAGGATGTCAGAAATCAATTTAGACATGCCAGCAGGAGATGAAAAATGTACAACAGCCTTTCAAAAAGAGACTGTGATTTCAAGGCATATGATTTCAAGGCACAGGGAATGATGGACTGCTTTTTTAATCCAAGGTAAAAAGGGACAGATAAAAAGAACTAGAGGTAAGATGTTCAGCATATTCAACAAAGGAGTGCCACCCACAAGACTTCTATCTAAATAGAGAACATATCACAGCACTCCACATGGCAGAATATTGAGAGAACATGCTGAAGCACAGTAATAGCTTTAAGGCAAGAGAAATGACAATGTGTTTCTTCACAAAATAGGGACTCTCACAGAGCTTCCAAAATGGGGGAAAAAAATCCACTGGATTTAAATTTGTTTCTACTGACTATAATCATACTTGCAATTTTTGAATAGATTGCTTATATATGTATATCTTGAATGAATTATTACAGTGAAGTTGGTTGTTTCCATAGACCTTAGGATAAAGTGGTTGTGGAGTCCTTGTAAGTTTGCTTTACTATTTTTAGAATTGGTCTTCTGGCCATCAGCTTTTGAAATACATCATTCTCCCCGCTATCTTTATCTATAAGACATGCAGAGTCACTCAGAAGTCAGGCAGTCTTGAAATGGAATAAATAAATTATACTTTATTAGCATTGTAAAGATTTTAAAAAATCCTTTGTTTTGGTTGATTAAACAAAAGGAAAAAAAATCAATAAAAAGATACTAAGATTGAAGGCACTCAATCAATCTTTACACTAAAAATACTCTTTCTTTTAAATGATCTCTTGATCCTTCAATCAATAATACTTCCTTGTTTTGTTGAATAAAGTATTCAAAAAACCTTAAGCATTTTAAGATCTATATTGCATTATTAAGTTAAAAATGCATCAGGGTTTTTGTTTTCTTTTGATGTTGATTATCACTGTCAACAGAAATTCTGAAGGATCCTGGATAAAAGTATACTATCTTGGATGAACGGTTCCTTATTATGGGTCTCTCCTCTCTTCCATACATAAACATAGATTAAGTGTCAGACTACAGAAGTACTTTCAATTAAAGTTGAAACCATTTAAGTAATTTGAAAGCAACTGCTACACCCCACAGAGAGCATAATATCTTTAAACCTACCTTTCCTTTTTAAAGATTAACATTAAATGTTAGCCTATCTATTATGCATTATACTGTTTCTTCAGGAAAGGGATTTCATTTTTTAAATTATTTTTGAACCACATTTTAGAATTGCTTTCAGGATAAGTATAGAGTTTCCTTGTGTGATATATTTGGTGGGAGGAGTCTGTCAAAGAATTTATGCAATATTTAATACCATGAAATTATTTTTTAATGATTTTTATCCAAGCCAACAGCATTTTATGGCACGTGCAGAATTTTAAATATTTAAAAGATGTGTGTGTGTGTGTGTGTGTGTGTGTGTGTGTGTGTTCCACCCAATGACATAGTTATTTATAAAAATCAGTATAAAATGTAATTAATGATAGGTGAGTGCTTTGGTGGCAGGTATGAATTATGAATCGTTCTAGTGAAGTCACAGCAGAATATTTACATATTATTAGATCTCTGAGACTAAAAATTGGTTATGAAGTCCTCATCCTGAAAAAATATATCGATAAGCATTTCCTTCAAGCTGCCAAGAAAATTGCATCAATTCAGAACCAGGAGTCCGGTTGAACTTGACTCCTGGATCCTGAATCCATGCAGTTTTCTTGGCAGCTCGAAGGAAATGCTTATCAATATCTTTCTTCAGGATGATTTCAAAATTCCCAGAACATTCAAAATCCCAACAGCCAATAATCAAATGTTAACCTTGAGATTAGCCAAGGCCAGTTAGGATCTGCTATTTCCCAAGGTGTGAGAGGAAAAAACAAACCTTAGAATCAGTGCTGGGATTCAGCCGGTTCATGCTGGTTTGACCGAACCTGTTGTTAATTTTTTGCATAGTTTGGCGAACCAGTTGTTCCCACCACTGGCTGGTCCTGCTCTGCCCCACCCACTGGGGTTGCCATTTATGGTAGGAGGTTGCAGGGGCATGACTGGGAGCCACATTGATATCTGGGAGGCGATGAATGGACCGGCCAGGACAACAAGCTGGGGGGTTGATCAATCAGTTCAGGCAGACTTTCCAATTTCATGAGATCTCCCACCACCACCATATGCACACAGCCACACCCATCCATTTATGCCCACCCAGCTGGTCACTGGGGCAGACAACCAGTTGTTAAATTATTTGAATCCCGCCACTGCCTAGAAATATTCCTCTGAAACAGCAAGTCCTCGGCAAAATGATTTTTTTTCCTGTCTTAAAAGAAATAGAAAATAAAAAGAAAGCAGATTACTTCTAGATCAACAAAATAGTGAAATGATTGCAAATCTGTTTATTCCCTTAAAGGTAACTCAACATATAGCTAGATCTGCAAAAGTAATTAGTATTAGTAGTCTTTCAATAGCTGGTGATCACGTTTTTCTGCCAGCAAAAAATACAACAAAGCATTTAAAAAAAAACCAATAATTTGTCATTTTTTTTTTTGTCTTTGAGGAAACTGTTTATATTTTCCCACTTTATCTTAGAAATAGAAGCCTGACATTTTGTACTCAACAGTTGATCAGGAAGTGTTGGGAGAAACTGAAGACTGCAGAAGGATGCTTTCTTTAGAATTAAGACATTTATCCTGATCGGCTTATTAGCAGGGCTCATGTTAATAGCAACTAGTGATTTGTTTTCCCAGAAATTAACTAATTGTACTGATAAGATGTATAGAGATCTTCCTTGGACAGGTCTATTGCTTCAAAACTAATTGTAGAACATTTCTTATTCAGGAGTTAATCTGAACATGGCTTGTTAAATAAACTACATGCACGGGACAAGATTCCAGACTAATAAAAACTAATATTATTCATGCAACTCATTGCAAACTGGCTTCTCAGTATATGGATCTTAATTATTCCAGTACACTGACATCTCACTAACCCCCTTTTTTTTCTTTATACACACAGAGGCAGCTTAGAGACTTACAAATGTCTCTTTCTCTTAAGAGAATTAGCAAAAAATAAATTAGGAGCCCTGCAGTACCCTGTAATAATTAGTAACCTGGAGAAAGGCAGATAAAAAAAGCCAAAACAATATTTGTTATTACTATAAAGTAATAACAGAATACATGTTCTCAAAATATTGCAACTATTATTTAGAAAAAAAAGTGCCAGCTGTTTCTGGGGAAAGACTGACTTGGGCAGATATTTAAATTATAGGTTGGTAAACTAAAAACAAAAATGTCTGTAGATAGGGATCTACAAGGATTATTCCATAACCACCTTCGTGCAAAGAACATGCATTTATCAGGTGAACATACTCAAGATGTGTGAATTATATCATAAATATGTAAAATCCCATTTTAATGAACTAAAGTACAATTAGTGGGGGTGGGAGTGAATGGAAGGGACCCCTTGAGCAATTGGTGAGAGCAAAAGAGGAATGTTGCCTGAAAATAGTGTCTGTTTGTGAGTGAAGTGAGGGGAGATGGTTATTAGGTACCCTCATGAGTCTGAGAGGTAGAGGACTTCATGGTGCTTTGCTTCGACTCCCTGGGAGGTCACCAGGAGGTCCTTACCCTTAGGAATGAAAAGGGGGCTTGGACTGATGGATGGTACTGCCTTTGATGGAATGGAGGTAGCCCAAAGTATTATTGTGGTGATAAGCTTAGTGAGATGCATTTATGTTGATGTCATGCTGAAAAAATAATGCAAATGACATTGCTTGTATTATTCTGTATTACATGTATAAAGCCACCATCATGTAAATAAGGCAAATGATACATTACATTGAGATCTGTTAAATCACATTTTAACTGCAACATTTAAAAAAAAATATACAACTTTTACATAATATTTTTGGTTAAAAGTTAAGAGAGCAAACCTGGCAGGGAAGGTTTCTATATTATCCAATTATACTGTATATAATATATACCCTTGTACCAGAGGTGTCAAATTAATGGCCTGTGGACTGGATGGGTCATGCGCTGGCCCACATCCAGTTTAGCAAAGGGGAAATAAGTCATGATATGTCATGTGACAATGCTGTGATGATGAAGTTTGACACCCCTACCTTATACTGTATTGATGATTATATATCACTTTTCCTTTTTCATTCAATGCATGAAAAATATTCTATTCACCTACTCCAAGGGTTTCTCACTCAAAAAATTTAATGTCAATTACCATGGTTTCCCTACACAATTAAGAATTATAATCAAAATAGCAAGACTGATTGACAGTAAGAATGATTGATTGGTCTTTTGAATATGTGCTTTGACACATCAGCAGTGCAAAATCACTGCTATTATAGAGAGATTATAATAAAGTAGTCCTTTATTTCAAATTTCATGAACTGTTCATTTGAAGCTTAACATAAATCTTAATTATTTCTTTCAATTGAAGGAATTAGGTCCTTTCTATGGAGCAGCAAGAGCCACCTTTACTTCTGGACCGGAATGTGACTACTTCTATTAGTCAATCATTTTATAATCCATTTTATAAGCAGATTAATATTTATAAACTATCTGTACAATAAGAAAATGATTGTGTTTCTGGAGAGTAAGATTCTTCCACAGTTTTAATGTATTGTTTCATGTATTTTCAAATGCTTGACTCAGATAATCCCAGCCAGCATAATATCAGTTAACTCTATATATTTGAAAATACTTCTGTAGTATTTATATACCAGGTAACAATTTTTATAAATTATGGAATCCAAGTCCACAAAGAACAGCCTTCAGTTATTCAGCTAATAGATACTTCTGAAGACTGAAGATGGTTAAGGTTAAATCTTTCTATTCCAATTCAATCGAACATTATTTTGCCAACTTTCTAAGCAAGTACAGTATAAGAGTTCAGATATTTCATTATAAGCATAATTGAAGGCTCTTTATTAAGCAATAGTTTCCTTGACTTTTCTATGCATTCTGCTGCATATTGTTTTTATATCACCCACACCATAACATAGTGGGGCAAGAATGAGAAGACAGGGATAAGTTGGATAAAGTTTCCTATTATTCCTTCTGTGGTGTTGTTGACTCAGATAGGCTACCATCGATTTAACAATTTTTTTTTTAATTGAAAATAAGTTGTAGCCTTTCAACTTCCTTTTTGGAACTACTCTAGAATAAGATATACTGTAAGCAGCCAGGTATGGGGACAAATCAATTGTCCAGTTTAGAAAGTTAGCACCCACCCCTCTCCCAGAAGAATGAAATATTTTGAGAAATATTAAAAAGGCAGAATATTATATTTCCCTAAAGGAGAAACATGCTCTTGGAAAGCAGCCCACACCTTTGCTAATAACCCCAGCAGGGCTAGACCAGCCTTTCTACAAGGCAAATGACCTTCAGCCTCAAGGTGATGGCCTTACTCAAGATCCAAGCCTGGGCAAAGCCATAAAGACACAATAGGAATTGCCCAACATCCTTTCAGAACACACGCCTCTTCATTGTATCACCCAGCAAGCTTCAACCAAGCTTGACTTAGAAAACCTACAAGATCAGCTCTGGCCCCTACAGCAGCCAATAGCATGCACAGGAACAGGAAAATCAAGGGCAAGGCCCAAAAGATGGTATAAATACCCCCCCCACTCTCTCTCAACTCCATGTGGTCAGCTGCACCAGGACCATGTACTTGATGTTTTTTTTTCATTAAGCCATCTTTCCAATCAATTGCCATGTTTCCAGTGTCTTTATTCCCACTTGGAATGGAACCAGGTGGATATTTCTTCCAACATTATGTTAGATCAATAATCCATATAATTCAATAGTTTGTCTAGAGCTTTGTAGCCTAGAAATGGAATTCTACCACAACCATCAGGACTGATTCTATTCTATTCTATTCTATTCTATTCTATTCTATTCTATTCTATTCTATTCTATTCTATTCTATTTGCATCCATCACAGGCATCTGTTTATTTTTAAACTGAATGCACATTTCTGTAATTATAGCACAGTCTTGGTAATGTCCCATGTCATACTGAAGTAAACTGCTGATCCATGTAGTTTAATTCTAATTTTGATTAGCAGTGCTGGTCCAAGATTTCAAGCAATCTTTGGAAATGCCAAGTGACATCTGGGAACCTCTGCATACAAAGCATGTGCTTTAGTAAAAAACTCTACCCAACTTGTGAGCTGGTAGCTGCCCGCATAATAGAGTGGCAGAGATTAAAGTGCCTGAAAGTTTCATTTTGGAGCATCTCACTAAACAAGGCAAAATAGATCAAACCAACAAAGCTCTTCTGCACTCATGTCTGTGTTTTTTCAAAAGATCTAAAAATTAATCTTGGAATTTAATATATCTGTTGCATTTCTCTGCTTATCAGAAAACAGGAAAAATATCCTCTTATCAGAGAACCATGTTACCATGATTCACTTTGGTAAGCTTAAGCTAAATTAGTTCTATCAGTAAGCAGGATATATACAACCTACAGACACAAAATGGGAAACAGAGAGTGTATGTTTAAAGGAAGGAGGAGTTCATTCACCATTTAAAATTGAAAAGAGAAACTAAACAAGGAGAGAACCAATCTACAACTAATGAGGAATTTCTTAATAGTGAGAACTATTAAACAGTGGAATGGCTTGCCTTCAGAAGTTGTGGGTGCTCCATCACTGAAGGTTTTTAAGAAGACACTGGACAGCCAGTTGTCTAGAATGGTATAAGGTCTCCTGCTTGAGCAAGGGATTGGACTACAAGACCTCCAAGATCCCTTCCCATTCTGTTATTCTGTTATCTGTTATGTATATCAAACTAACTGTCTCTGATTTTTGAAGGCAGTGATTTTAACAGGCAGAAGCAGTTTACTCTCAGAGACAAATGGAAGGAACAAGGCTTTTCTGAACTGCTCCAATCCATAGACGATGGGCTGTGGGATCAGCCTATATCAGGCCGTGGAATGGTAGATTTGTCAGGGCTAGCAAAAAAGATATCCTTCCTGTGCTCCTGCAATTCAAGCAAAGGAAAGGAAATTTTAATTAAGCACTCACAAGCATTTGCCGGGCTAATTAGACTCAATAAAATATAGGGCTGCTTTGCACCCCAAGGGGTCGTCTGACAGGAATTAGAAAATCCCTCCAAAGTACTTAGAGGACACTCAGGCTGAGTTAGCAGCACTTAACTAACAGCCTAATTCTTTCAAGTGTTATCACCAACCATCCTTGACTGTGAAGAATAGTAATAAGTTGAACAGCTTGGCATTTAGGCAGACTACAATGCTTCTGTCAACTGCAAATTAGTGAGAAGAAAAAAGGTCTTGACATGTATATAGAAAGTCAACTTTTGCCAGAGGAAATAGCAATTCTATATTCATATTGCTATAAAAATAACAGCCTGCTAAGTGTTGGAGAGAATGATAAATGATTGGAAAACTTTATAGCCTTAGATTCTTGTTTGCCTGGCCTGGAATCTCAGTAATTTCAGAGCCAAAGTAGATAATATGCAAAACAGGACTGTGCTACTCATCTTGGCTGCTCAAGAGAACATACAGGGATGCATAATCCTGGCCACTATTCACGACCTCTCTCCTGTCATGTTGTAAAACCCAGACCAGCAAATGTGATTGGCAGATTTCATGATATAACTAACTTCATTATGTGCTACTTCATTAACTCCTATAAAATAATTATTAATCTGGGTCTACAAAAATAAATAGAACCGACTCTAGATAGCAAAGAGAGCTTTCTGCATCTTTTTTCTTCTTCTAGTGGTTTTCTTTTGAAGAATAACTAATAGTCCTGACCTATGTGGACAGAAAATAGTCATGGCAGGGAGAATACTGAAAGCCATCACCACTGGTAATCAGTCAGAGGTTGACTTTCAGTTTCCAACCCTTAACTGGGTTGGAAAGCAAATCCTCATATTTCATGCCCCCTCCAATTAAATGTTTAACTGGTGCTCTGTGATGCAAGTAAATAGATTTTATTTTTAAAATAATAATAAACATGTTTTCATACCACTTCATCAGTGATACCACTTTATAATGCCTTGAAATCCTGCATTGAGTTTTGGTCACCACAATGTAAAAAAAAGATGTTGAGATTCTAGAAAGAGTGCAGAGAAGAACAACAAAGATGATTAGGGGACTGGAGGCTAAACTATATGAAGAACGGTTGCAGGAACTGGGTATGTCTAGTCTGATGAAAAGAAGGACTAGGGGAGACATGATAGCAGTGTTCCAATTCGCAGGGGCTGCCACAAAGAAGGAGTCAAGCTATTACTCCAAAGCACATGAAGGAAAGGACAAGAAACAATGGTTGGAAACTAATCAAGGAGACAAGCAACTTAGAAGTAAGGAGACATTTCCTGACCAGTTAGAACAATTAATCAGTGGAACAATTTGCCTCCAGAAGTTGTGAATGCTCCAATACTGGAAGTTTTTAAAAATATGTTAAATAACCATTTGTCTGAAGTGGTGTAGGGTTTCCTGCCTAGGCAGGGGGTTGGACTAGAAGACCTCCAAGGTCCCTTCCAACTGTGTTATTCTATTTTATTTATGATATGGAACTAAACAATGACAATAAAAAGAGATCAATGAAGCAGTGATGAGCTTTTGGCCTGACTGGCCATGATCTATATTTCTATCATTCTGACATTTTGCCAGAAGCAAATAACTTTCACTGATGTCAATCATGAAACCTTACACCGGTATGTTAAAAAACATAATTTCCCCCTAATGTACTTTCCTTGAAAGTAGCTTCTTCCCCCAATGTACTTTCCTTGAAAGTACCATTTTTAACACAGAACAAAAGAAACAAAAAATATTGATCTCAGTAGTATAAAGTAACACATGTATCAACAATCTATAACTGTAAATTAGATATAACAGTCTCGATGGCACAATAGTTAGAGTGCAGTACTGCAGGCCACTTCTGCTGACTATCAGCTGCCTGAAAATTGGCGGTCCGAATCTCACCAGGCTCAAGGTTGACTCAGCCTTCCATCCTTCCGAGGTGGTTAAAATGAAGACCCAGATTGTTGGGGACAATTTGCTGACTTTGTAAAAACCGCTTAGAGAGGGCTGTAAAGCACTATAAAGTGGTATATAAATCTAAGTGCTATTGCTATAATTTATCCTTATACAGTACTCTTATTTAGTAATGTTTATGGCCCTATCCATGCTCCATGCTTCTTGAGGTTTGTAAGTAAGTCTTGAAGTCTTAAGTTTTTTAGGTTAAATATCTGATACAATATTTTCTTTTCGTGTGTGTCTTATAACACTCTATAGATGATGAATTGATTTTTGGAGAAACAAGGTTCTTTGTGTTTGTCATTTAAGAATGTGGAGAAGTATTAGCCCCACAGAAAGAAGCTAAGTCTAAATTGTTTGAACTAGAAAATTGCAGTGTGTTTTAGCTACCAAACCTGAGCTGCAAAAACCCAGATGACAAATACATTAAGGGAAAAAAAAAACATAGAAAAACTCTAACCCTTTGCTGACATCTAGTGCCTATATGGAATTTTACAGTTCAGTTCTGGCAGCCTTAACCTAAGTTAAAACAAATACATAACAATAAGCTTGAAAGTATAGAAATTAAATCTAACTTTTTCACTAGTACTTGTAATTTACCCAGGAAAATCTCGAAGAAAACTTCCACCCAATAAATGTATTTAACATTATATAAATTCAGCGGAAATAATGTGAAAAAATATGGAAATTGAAAGGCTGCTTGGAATATAAATCAGCCTCAGAGCTAAATCCATTTGAATCTGTCTTGTTCTTCCTTGTTTATATTAAAATAAAGGACAAAATCAAAATTTCTAATTAAGAAAGCTTCCTAGAAATATCTGTATAAATATAAATAAAGAAGGAAAACATACTTTAAATTCCAAATGAGGGATCTTGGTGCTCTCTGAGCTTGGTTTTCTTGCAGATATTTCATTATCCAAACTAGGTAACATCATCCATGTGCATCAATGCACTGATAAGGTTACCAGGTTTGGGTGTATTGAAACATCTACAAGGAAACAACCAAGCTCAGAAAGCACCAAGGACGCCTCATTTCAACCTTGAGCTACAAATATTCTTGGCCTTGAAGGATTCCAGTGCTTCTTCAGTTTGATCACCCCATCACAACAAATTGAATCCGGTAGCTTCAAAATGCTTCGTAGTCTTTCAAAATATGTAATAGCTTTCTACTGCCTTTCACAATCATTAAATCAAGGATCAACTTCAGATCCTTTTTCAAAAAGAAATGTGAATTAGATGGAGTGTTGAATGTTATGATCAGTTGTCTGATATTGATATGAGTACATTTATGTATAGGTTTCATCACTCATTCAAATCTCAACCTACCAGAGCTTTTTTGGAGAGACAGATCCAGTGGTGGGATTCAATTTTTTTTACTACCGGTTCTGTGGGCATGGCTTGGTGGGTGTGGCAGGGGAAAGATACTGTAAAATCTCCAGTCAGAGGCGATATTTGCCAGTTCTCCAATCTATTCAAAATTTCTGCTACCAGTACTCCAGAACTGGTCAGAACCTGCTGAATACCACCTCTGGACAGATCCCAAAAATTATATTCTTTCAGCTTTATTCTTTCTGGGCCATGATATCACCTTGAGCTTGGTGGGAGTGATGTGGCTTGGTGGGCATGGCAGGGGAAGGATACTGTAAAATCCCCATTCCCTCCCCACTCCTGGGGGAAGGATACTGCAAAATCCCATGCCCTCCCCACCCCACTAACCTGCTTTCCCCAACAAGAGAAGATCCAGCTGATCAGCTGGGACTTGGGAGTCAGAGAATAGATGGGGATGGGGCCAGTCAGAGGTGGGATTTTCCGGTTCTCTGAACTACTCAAAATTTCCGCTACCAGTTCTCCAGAACTGGTCGAAACCTGCTGAATACACCTCTGATCTGTGCCCTGCCAATAGCAGAACAGGCCAACAACATTTTCGAGGGTAGTAATGAATGATGTCATTCCGTATTCTTGACAATCCATTACAAATGCAAAACCAGTGGTTAACTTTTTTCTTCAGTTCCTGCCTTACGTGTGCTTCTGAAATAAAAAAAAAAAATAGAAGGAAACAATATCAGGGAAAACTGTACAATCCTGCTAGTCAGACTGAATTACCTGTGTTTCAATCTGAAAAGAATTTTCTTCAACCAGTTTATCAGGCTAGGGTGCATAAGCACAACTCAAGAACAACTTAAGGATTCAACAGATATATATTATCAATATTGAAATTATTTGCATTGGATGTCAGCTGTTTTCTGGGCTCAATATAAGGCATTTAAAGTTCAATAAATTTTAGAACCCATTTATCTAAGGGACTGCCTGTATAATTATGGAACTGTCTTATTAATAAACACCATAGAAATACTTTTGTCTAAAATTGGTGAAAATGTGTTTTTTTCTGTATCAAACTGCAGAATCCATTTTCTTTTGTACTGCAACTATCAAATGAGGTTGGCATTGTACATTATTTTGTGATGGATATGACTGTTCTTTCCATTTCATAATGTGACTCTTAATTTCTTATTTGAATTGTTATAAATTAGTTGTTTTCCATAAAAGTTACAGAGTTAATCTACATCATTTAACCAATGGAAAAGTGGAGTAATTAGATGAAATTAATTTCTTAAAGAATATATTGATAGAAGAAAAAATATGGCAAAGATCTCTCAAACAAGATTTATATTTAAGCTTTTAAAAACCTGAATCAAATGAACAAGAAGCTTTAAAAAAAACCCTAAATTAATTTCTAAGCTAATTAATAATTTTTCTTCTCTCCTTTTCAGTGATAACCAACCTGATATTGATAAACTCAGTTTGATGGGTACTTTCAGCTCACTCTAGTGCCTGAAGTACTTGTTTTATTTTAGTAGACTTGTGTAAGCAGGATTTTTAAAATTCAAACAACTGCCTCATTGAATCAAGAGATTTGAGAGAGGTAGGTTGGCTTTTGGGGCAATGTAGAATGCACAAGAACTCCAAATAAATACTCTCATTTTTTGCAGTAGGTAACAGAGGATAGTCTGGTGAGAAGAGAGAGACAGAGAAAGAGACAGAGACAGAGAGATAGAGACAGAGAACAGAGAGAGATAGAGAGAGAAGAGAGGGAGGGTGGAGGGAGGGAGAGAGAGAGAGAAAAAAAAAAAAAAACCCTATAGATAAAATATTTAGGTTGAAAGAAAACAAATGACATAATTTACAGCAAAGGATCAGAAAAAAGAAAAACTGTAGAAAAGTTTAAACCCCTATATACAACTTAACTGAACACATAACTATAGCCCTTCAGTTTCCTACCTAAAAATAACTAATGGCCTTTATATCTACCAAATCTGATTTATTCTATTTAATATTTGATTTTCATTCCCAACATTCATGGCTGGGAGAGGTCAATATGAGACAGTTGATCCTACTTCTTCTGGATATATGTTCACATTGCACAAACACAAAACCTATATTGTAAATTTATATCTGCCACCATGGCAATTTTGAGGGGGGTGGGCTTTGTGGACATCAGTGCTTCTTTTTTAATGGTTTCATGCCCCTGGTGGAGACTGACTCTGAGCAGTCAGAGGAGGACCCAGGCCCATCCCCTATCCCTTCTAGGGCACGCAGGGAGGAGAAGATCAGGGTAAAATGTGATCTACTTGTGATCTACTTGGGAGGAGAGGGCCATGATCCTCTCCATGGGTTGCAGGGGTGAGATCTGTATAAGAGTTTGGACACTGGAGACAAATTAGTGTTTTATTCCTAAAGAAGATTTATCTTGGTTGGCGTTCTTCCAATGGACTGTCCCTGGTTATCTTCCTGAAGTTGGCAAATATCTATCCTGTTCTGTCATGGAACTTTATTTAATGTGATTTGTTTTTGTTTTTTGCTTCATTATCAGCTCTTTGAATTTGAACTGTGTTTCTTTCCTTTGAAATGTTATTTTGAAAATAGTTTACTCCTCCACTGTGAACAATTAAACAGTGAAGCCAAGTTGAAGGCATTAAAGGACTTTTGGTTACGTTTTGGATTTTGTTGTATTTCTGATGTACTCTGGGTCATCACAAATGGTCTAACCTATACATTTAAACTTGTACACCAGGATCATATGCATATATCTGATTTGTGTTAGACACACATGCATATCAAGTCAAATTAACACATTATATGTTCATTCAGTTGGTGTTTTGTTTTTCCTTACCTTCAAATTGGAATGCTACGCACTTACAGTAATTTAAACAAGACATTAAATCAGCAGGTCTTAGCAGATTGGTTAGACAACCTAAGCTTTTTACATCTTAGTAGTTTGTACAAATCTAGCCAGCATAATTTAGTTATGGTTGAATGATGTCTAAAGTTACCAGATCATACTCCTTTAATGATCCCATAATCCCTTGCTGGGTGGAGTCTGGGCAACTGGACAGAGCTAAGTGTTTACTGGCCGGATGCCCTTCCTGTCACCAATGCAGAGGTTGTTTTTTTTTTTTTACTGCAGATATAGTCTCATTGTGGCCAGAGAGAGAAATATCTGCCTCTACCTAGAATCAAACTCACAGAATGCCTCTACCTAGAATCAAACTCTTGATTGTGAGGCAAGAGCTCCACCTCTAGGCCACCACACCACTTGTCTAAAGTTACCAGATCCATATAATAAAATCCAGATGACCTTTAGAAGACATAGATTTAAGGTTTCACATTTTGTGGCTTATAACTTAATATTTATCATCTCAGGTTAGGACTTCCAGAATTGTATTGAAAAATTCCAGGTGAACTTTACGTTTATCATTTAATCATCATTAGAAACTTTGCAACTCAGATTGGAATTGCTAGTAAAGCAATATGTCTGCCCTAATTCAGTCAACCATGTTTAAATTAATACTCAGTTAATGTGCTTAATGTGCTTGTGAACCCAACTTTTGTATTTGGTAATTTTCAGTTATGCTCTTAGACTCCTGATTCAGTGCTAATAAGCAAGTGTTCCTGGTTTAGTTATAATGGTACTTTTTATTCAGTTTTATCTCATAGTGATATCCCATTGGGAAATTACTAAGTGGGAAGAAAACAACCTTTAACTGAATAAAATCACTTTCTTATTGCTGCTCTATGCTTAATAATAGTTGCATTTTATTAAAAAAACCTCATCTTGTGCTTAAGATCCCCCTTTGGTTAATATGCTTAGGACCCACACATGTAATTTAAGTTCCTGGTTGTGATGCACTGAAAAAAAATCACCCAAAATTCTTTCCATCAAAATCACTTGCATTTCCTGAACATTGACTTGACCTCTTGATTAAAAGACAACAAAGAGATACAATAACCTTCAGAAAAAAAGCAAAGAAAAGTCTACAACTGTGGATCTATTATACTCTTGCATGGTTATTTATAGACTAGAAAATACTCCAAGTAGAACAATCCAGCTATACATTGGACCATTTGTCCCAGATAACACACTGACAGTTGGAGGCACAAAAAAGCAACAGCATTGGAAGATGTTCTGAGTGAAGAACTGAAGAATCTAAGGAGATAACCAGAGCAACAGACTGAATCACATTTTCCTTGGAGGGGGTCAAGTATAGGTCATCTGATTGACAGCATTATAAATGAAGTTTCAGAAACTTGACTGAACTGATCCATTCATGCAGCAGTTTTATTTAAGAAGTTTAAAAAGATAAACTTTTGGGTAAGGTGAACTTCCAAGTTTAAGTACAAAGAAACCTTCCTTATTTTGGGATTAGCTTTAGCCCAAAGATGCTGAAATAAAATATTTTTTTTTTCCTTCCTTAATTTGCTTGGAACTTATCAAATGAGCATATTGCTTTTAAATCAGGAAGAAGCTCTGTGAAGCACATTTGGTTCCTTCTCAAAACATTAACCGTATTTTTTTTCCTGGTTCTTATTCTTTTTTAAAACATTCTTAAGCTACCTGTCAGGGCTTCAGCATCCACCCCATTTAAATCATGAGTCTCTAGCTGTATATCTCAGAGTAAAAAGAAGATTTATTAGGAGTGAATATGCTGTGCTATCTGGGTGTAGCTGATTCTGAGACACCTCATTCATTTCACCCTTGACTCTGGTCTTCCCACCACCCCCTGGATGTGTCATGCCCCTGGTGGAGACTGACTCTGAGGGAGAGGTGGAACAGCTGACACGGAGTGGAAGTGTGGCTCCGGAGGTTGGGGAGGAGGTTGGGGAAGGGCAGAGTCTGGCTGAGCAGTCAGAGGAGGACCCAGGCCCATCCCCTCTCCATCCTAGGGCACAGAGGGAGGAGAGGATAAGGGAGAGACTTGGTCTACTTGGGAGGAGAGGGCCTTGATCCTGTTCATGGGCTGCAGGTGTGACAACTGCATAAGAATTTGGACCTGCATACTGACAAACACTGGAAACAAAGCGTGTTTTATTTTGATCTGAAGTTATCTTGGTTGGCGTCTTCCCAACAGACTGTGCCTTGTTATCTCCTTGAATTTGGTAAATACTTCTCCTGTTCCATTGTGGAAATTTCATCATTGTAGTTTGTTTGGATTTTATTTCACCTCTATCTGCTCATTAAATTTGGACTGTATTGCTTTCTTTTGAAGATTATTTTTGAATACGTTTTATCTCCAACTGAGTATTATTGAACAGCGGAGCCAAGATGGAGGCATTAAAGGACATTTATTTATGTTTTGGATTTTGTTATATTTGTGGTACACTCTGGGTCATCATAGGATGTATATTTTCCAATGGGACACATCCATAGCCAAAAGTCATCAACCATGCTCTCCAGTAATAATTGTGCACGCCAGAAGCTTCAGTCACCTAGCAATTATCTATGAAGCTTTTAAGGAATGCACTGCTTCCCCCACTCCCTTTCTGCTGGCAACTCTAAAAAACCAGAGAAATATTTTTGAGTTGACACTACCTAGAATCAAAGGTAGTGAAAGGTAGAATAAAAATATCTTCCATTTCTTTCTTTAACATAATTGTATTTGGTTTTTCTTTGATGTCCTCATAGAGATGCACCTGTGGTTTCATGATTTTTTTTTCTTCATAAATACATTGCAAGAGAAATAGTGTTAGAATTACTGTCTTGTTGGAGGCAATATATTGCAGGGTATGTAAGGCAATGTCTGAGTGGGAATCTAATTCAGAACTCAGACTTCCCCAATTCAAAATCCAATATATTGCTCACATGTTACAAATTGTTTAAGAGCCTCATTACCATGGGGTTACTGGTGCTTTCTGAGCTTGGTTATTTGCTTGCAGTCATTTTGTTACCTAACTAGATAACATCTTCGGTGCTAGAAGGGTAAAGAAAAGCCTAATCAAGAAAACACCCCCCCCACACACACAATTATTGACAGAGTAAGTCATTGGTACATAAACAGAGAGAAAACCTCACTCCCTTCTAGCACTGATGAAGTTACCTAGTCATGTAATGCAATATCTGTAAGAAAACAGCCAAGATCAGAGAGCACAAACAACTCTACAATTCAACTGTGATCTACAAATATTCTCTTCTATAGGACCCACATTACTAATTTGACCTATGATTGAACAAAGATAGCATTTCTGAGCAGGTTGATAATAACAATAAGAATACACCAATAGTAATAGGCATCTTCAGTGCTAAACATCTGGATCACTGCTTGAACACCATAGGCATTGACAAAATCATCACCTGTCAATTGCAAAAGGCAGCTTTACTTGGAACAGCTTACATCCAGATTAAACATCATTAGACATGAACACCTGCTTAGCTCAGGGCCTTGAGAAGAACATAATAAGTGAAAAAATGCCAAAACCAGTCTAAACATTTGGCTGACTGTTCAACAAACCTTAATAATAATTAACATAAAAACTGCAAGAAGTAATCTTTGCCCACAAGCAAGAACTGGTGGGACCACAAATTAGAAGGGGAAAAAGGTTATGGTGTACAAAAATAATACCAATAGTAATAGATGTTTTGGGTACACTCCAAAACAACTGAAGAACCACTTGAACACTATTGACATTGACAAATTCACCATCAGTCAATTGTATAAAGCTGCTGTACTTGGAACAGTTTGCATCCTGTGACAATATCTGTAACACAATCAGATTGCCACATTCTGCTTATCCCAGGTCCTTGGAAAAAAAATCAGTAGCTAGACAAAAATGCCAAATCCAGTCTGAACATGTGAAGTCATGAAGAAGGTCAAAAGTATTAAGAGACTGAAGAAGATCCAAGTTGAGTGGAGGAAATACTATTAAGGTAATTAACACCTGGTCAATTCCCGTCATTAGATACACAGCTGGAATAGTGGACTGGACTCTAGCAGAACTAGATCCCTGGATGGGAAGACCAGAAAAATAATGACAATGAATTATGACTTTCATCGATGTTGACAGACTCTACTTATCAAGGAAAATAGGTGGGCATAGAATGTTACAAGTTCACCGCACAGTTGAAGAGAAAAGGACATTGAAAGAATATGTGAAGGACCAAGAAGAAGATGCAGTAAAGCTAATATACCATGCAGTCTTACTGAATGCTGGAATAACCAAACTGTTTACTCAAGAAAGACCATATGAGGAACAGAAAAGAGACATAGGAAGACGAAGTAGTACATTAAAAAAAAAAAGATTGACAAAGCAGATAACAAGAAGACCTAATAATGGCTAAGAGCAGGAAAGTTGAAGAAAGAGGAAGGAGTTAATTCTTCCTACAAAAGACCAAACCTTAAGAAAAATGCATACAAAGCCAGAATTAAGAAGATAGCAACAGACACCAAATGCTATCTTTGCAATAAAGCTGAAGAAACAATGGACTACCTAGTTACTTGTTGCAAGAATATTGCCCAGACTGACTACAAGCAATGGCATGACGTACTAAAAACAACGGGGCATTGGAAGATCTGTAACAAATACCATTTGCCAGCTAAGAAGAACTGGTGGAATTAAAAAAAAACAGAAAAAGTAATAGACCAACCCTAATTTGAAATCCTTAATGAACAACACGAGGGGAATTCTTAATGTCATATGTTAAATTGAAAGATATCTCTGTTTAACTAAATTGAAACAAAATTATGACGGGATAGCATCCTTTAAATAACTTTAGATCTGTTGTACAATGTTACTGGTGGGCCAGTATGGAAAGAGACAAACAATATCTCAACAACTTCTTTCAGAAGAAATGGATCCATAAGCAGTAGAATTCTTTACTGTTTACTTATACAGTATGTAAATAATAATAAACCAAGTATGAATAAAAAACTCATCACTCCAATTAATAATTATTATAAATAAATAATACTTACAAAGTATTAATCGCTGCACAGTCATGCTTGCCTGGCTTTAGATTGCAAAAAAAAAGTTTATTTGTTTCACACAGATGTATTTATTTATGTATTGATTTATTTGCACACACTAGCAATTAAAGAGGAAGAGTTCCAGAAATATGCTTTGTTTGTTCTGTAAGAGCAAACAGAAATAGAAAACAAAGATTTGAGAATGGAAAGAAGTATAAATATTCAGAGTTCTTTGCTTATAGACAAAGGTGCTGTTACCAAATGTAGTTTTCCTTTTTTTCCCCTTTCTTTTCAAGGAAAAACCTGAATTAAATTGATAATAAAAATAATATTTTAGAAACCCTAGCATGTGTCTGTGCTAAATTCTTACCATTTCACCTGAAAGAAGGAAGATGGAATAGGATTTGGGAAAACATATTTTGAAGCTTGCAATTTAGCTAATAACATGTAGATCCAAGGAAATGTGTGGGTACTACAAAATATGATTGGGCCAGGTAGATTTTTTTTTCCCCTTTTCATTTCAATATCGCCCAGTGGTTGAATTGTATTGTGGGATCTAATCAGCCCTAAGAACCATTGGATATGATAATTTTTGCAGACAATGAAATTGCTTTCTTTGTATAAAAAATCTTAGCATCATCTACTGAGGATGTGATTTGGAAAAGAAGTACTTAGATAAAGCAGTTACACTTTTGGCTTGCATATTTTAATGTACTTTGTTCCCAGTGCTTTATAAGTAGTCTTCTCTACCACTCTTCAGAAGCAGAGAACAAACAGAGAAGCAGGCGTGAGGGAAAGATTTTGTTCATTTGATGCTGCTGCTCAAATATTATTCCTTTGTTTGCTTCATTGCAGTTGTGGAATCTGTGGTAAAGTAGGAGAACAAATTGCTTTTGTTAATGAAAGGTTCATTCTGGAAATGTACTTAAAGCTATTAAATATATGCCTCTTCATGTACACATTTCCACCCCACACAACCTCACAAAAAATCCCTGGAATTTGGATATTAAGATAAAACATGTTGAAATAAAAATACCATTCATACAGGGTTTATAGCTAGTAAATCTCAAGATTTTGCAAAATTAAGCATTTCTAAATCCGACTTCATTTAAAGATGGACATAGCTTTTCTAGTTGAATACTCTTTATAGTGGATGATATGGTCAGAGATTAATTTTAAAAATGGATACTACTGTAAGATTCAGCCCATGACAATGATGACATTAACTACAACGGTTCATAGAGCAGAAAAAAATGTAGTCACGCTTTCTCCCCTTCCAGATAAGTAGGTGTAATAATCCCAATTTGAAGATACTGGGGAAAAAATTTGTTGAAAGTCCTGGCCCAGGCAAGGGATATATATCTTAAATCAACTATTCTATATGGTTATTTTAAGGATTTTGAAAGTATTTCTTTGGAGCATAACTTTCTTGAATATATGAAATTGAAATGTGCATTAAAATATCATTGTGCCTTTGATGTTTCAGATATTTAAGAATTCTATATTTGAAATGAAACCAACAGTAAAATTTCATAAATTTAAAAACAGAATGTATCTGAATAATATAAGTATTTGGAATGAGGAACTAGACTGTTCAGATGGACAACATTTTAAGAAATGTAAAGAAATATGCTACTCATTATTAAGGATGAAGTTAATGTATTAATTAAATGAATTTCAGCTACACTTTTTAAATTCATTAAATTTCTACAAAAATAAATATGAAAAGAAAAGAAAAACAAAAAATGGAAATAAAAATAAAGGGAAAATTAGGACATACTGTTAATGTTTTATGGATGGAATTAGTTCAACAGAAAAGAAATAAGTTCATAGGCAGATATACTGAGCTCTTCAAAGAATGTTACATTTCCCAATCTTTTTTTTTGTCTTATAAACAGTCTTTAAATGTAGGGTGCTATGTGGCAGGTGCTTGTCTGATTGAATTCTAAAGTCCCAGAGCATTTTACCTTCTTTATTTTTCATTTCTTTGTCTATTTTGTGATCTTATCAATCCTAAGAAAGGTGGTAACTTAATAATTAAAGTCCTGATCAAGGACCTAAAAATTATTAAGACAGCATCAAAGAACAAGGGCAGTTCCAAGAAAGTTAATATTTTTTAAAAAATTAGGGTGCTTAGGTCAGATAAATTCAATACTTCCAAATATTGAGGAAGTGTTTTAGTTATCTGTCTAAGGCTCCAATCTCAATTGGTAAACAATGAGTTTCTTTTACATAAATTCAGCTTCAGTCTGCAGGTCCAGATATTTTTTTAAATTTTATTTTCAGATTTATTTTCCTTCATCCTAACATCACCCAGAATTGCAATATCAATGAACCAGACTTCTTTCTTTTCAGTAACTATTATATCAGGCATAGTATGTGTGTTTGGAGCTTAAAGTTCCTTAAATTTTAACCAAGTCATTTTCTAAAACTTCACCTTAACTCATTCATGATTTTGATACAGTCAGTTTGTGAAATTTTGTAATAGCCAATGGTCAAATGGTCAATGATTTAATCTTTTCACTAGAAAGGCAACATTTGATGTTGTTGCTTACATGTTGAAATTTCATCTTCATGAAATTAATTGGCAAAGCTTGTTCTTGAGATGCTAAACTAAAACCTTCAGTTTCTTTTTCTTAAACACTCCAGACCTTAACCAACTCCATGTGGGTCTTTTTAAAAAAATCAGCTTTTTCTTCTATCTCAAGGGTCTTCAAACTTGACAGGTTAAGACTTGTGGACTTCAACTCCCATAATTCCTCCTCCAGCCATGTTTGCTCAGGAATTCTTTTTTTTATTTTTATTTTTTGTCAATTGCTTACAAGATAATAGGTATAAGTAAAAACATGGTTATGAATACATGGATACATACAAGAAAAATAAAAAAATATAAAAGAAACAATAGGATAGGGATGGTAGGCACGTTGATGCACTTATGCATGTCCCCTACAGACCTCTTAGGAAAGGGGTGAGGTCAATAGTACACAGTCTAAGGTTAAAGTTTTTGGAGTTTGGGAAAAAAACCACAAAGTCTGTTGTATATAGACATTTGCATACTCGTAATACTACGTTCAGATTGGACAATCACTACCGCCTAGTGATTGGTGGTTAACAACAGTTTATTTTATAAATAGTAGGTCCGCAATGCGTCAGGAATACAGCTGTCTTCCTTTGGTCCATGATTCCTTGTATTTCGTTACTCTCTAGGAACATCAGGAACCTGTCGATATATGATTCCCAGTCCGCTTCGGTTGGGTTGAATGGTGCAGGTGGTGAATTGTTTCTGGCCATCTCTTTGACTTCTTGGCTCTCTTCACCACGTGCTTATGATCTTTATTCTATCGATCCCACCATCGTCGCCAGTGTTCTATCGCCAGAAAATTATAGACTTGAGACTGGACTTGAGTTCAGCTCTTTATTTAACTGTCAGTAACTTCAACAAACTTGAGCTGTGGCAGCCTCTTTTATAGCGGCTGCTCGCGGCTCGCAACCAATGGTATTATTTTAAACCTACCGTCGTTTGGGCAAATATTTTACAAATACTGAGCCAAAGAATGTGTTAAAGAGGTTGGCTTTAATGGTGTCGTCATTGCAGTCTTTACCATTAGGTCCTATCAGGGGTGGGATGGACCTTGAGTCTTTTAGTTTGTTGTTTATAAAATTGTAGACAGCGTGGGTGGAATTGGTGCGTAGAAGGTTTTCTTCTTGTTTAATGTGATAATTGGTGCATTCAGTTTTTATCTGGTGGCATACATTTTTGTATCAGCTTTTGAAGTTGGCAACGTGACCAGATTTGTTTTTCCACCAAAGTGATTTCTTTTTGGATTGAAGCTTCCTTATTGTTTTGGGTAATTTGTTTTTTCTGGTTTGGGGAGTTGTTAATGATACATATAGATTGATGACTTCAAGTAAATAGGTTGTAATATGTTATAATGGTCTTATACACTATTGCATCCAGAGAATAGAAATTGCCAATCAAGGGATGAGAGATAATTGTTTATAAGATCATAGTTGCCTTTTTTGAAGTTATAATTGAGGATTACATCATTGTGATGATTTTTGTGTGTACGTATGTTGAGACAAAAGTCAATCATGTTGTGGTCACTGTTGGAAAAGGGTTCTTTAATTTGTATTCCGTAAATTGAATTCAAACTATTGCAGAAGATGAGATCAAGGCAGTTATTAAGTCTAGTGTTGTTGGTTACTAGTTGTTCTAGTCCCAGATTTATTACTGCATTGTAGAAGGATACATGTGTGGGTTCAGTTGTACATTTGTTAAGGCTCCAGTTAATATGAGGGAAATTGAAGTCACCAAGAAAGATAAAAGTATCTGAGCAGGATTCTGCCCATGTTAGTAGTGTTTGTTTGCATGTTTGCTTGTTTGCATGTTTGATGTCATAATCAGGGGGTTTGTAACATAGTAAAAACTGAAATGTGATATTTAAGGACAGTTTATAGACGATGGTTCTCAGGAATAGCAAGCTCCCGGGTAACTTGGATGTTTTTTAGATGTAGGGACTTTTTACAGAAGATAGCAACACCACCTTCTCTACAGATTTCACGATCTAATTGGTAAACATGATAGCCTATTACTGTGGTAATGGAGTCAGGGAGAGATGCATTGAGCCATGTTTCACAGACAAATATAATGTCGAATTTAGCTGTATTTAGTAAGAGGATAAATTCAGGTATTTTATTTACAAGGCTTCTTGCATTGAGTAGCTTGCATTTAAGGCCAGTTGTGGTTGAAATAGAGGTAGTTAGGGGCATGCATGCCTAGTTTTGAGTGATGTTGGATTAGATGGGGTGGGGTTGGATGCGGAGTTGTGGGTTGTGTGACTTTCTTTTGATACAATCAGCTCTTTAGTCAATATATAGGTCCTTTTCTCCATTGTCTAGATGGTTTTTGAGTTCTGCGTTGAGTTAATGGGAGCAGATTCTTTGCAGTATGGATAAGTCTGGTCTTGAGCGAAGTGTTTTGTGGTTGGGATTGGTTTTTGCAATGGCATTTATTGTATGAATGAATATGCGTTTGGTGGACTCATTTTTACATTCAATTCTACAAAATCTTGGAGCCACAGAACCGTCATTGTATTTATACCCATGGCCATCTCTGGTTATTTCAATGATATCTTCAGGAGAGATGTTTGTTGTATTAGAATTGCTTATGATATCACGAACTTTGGTGATGTCATCTGATTTGTTGGTGTCTTCGAGACCAAATAAGATGGCATTTGGATGTTTCTGTTCTGGGAGTTGAAGTCCACAAGTTTTAAACTTGCCAAGTTTAAAGAGTCTTGTTCTATATCCTTGAAGTACTGTCCATGCACTGTTTTTTTCAATCAACAAATTGATTTTCAGTTGTTTCTGTTCTATATCAGCCTTCACCTTCATTGTTTTCAAGAACTTTCCTTAATTGACTTCCTTCAGCAAGGATTCTCCATATTATATGATTTGTTGCACAGTCATCCAAATATTCAGACTAGATTTGATATTTTTGTCCACCTACTGAAACCTTCCCAAGGACCTGAGAGAAATACATGTTTGATGTACTAGAGGTATTACTGCAGAATGTAAACTATTCCAAGCAAAGCTGCCTTTTGCAATTGACTACAGGTGAATTTGTCAGTGCACAGGTGGTGCTCCAATTGTTTTGTGGTTACACCCAATGCACCTATTATTATTGGCACTATCTTTGCTTTCTTTTGTCACAGTCACTCTATGTCTTATTGTAAGTCCTTATAGTTTGTTATCTTCACTACTATGGCACATCACACAATCAGCTCAATTTTTATTATCGTTTTGATTTTTATGGTTGCCAATCTTATTTAATCAACTATGGCTATTGTTTATATAGATGATTTTTGTATTCTTTATTGCAGTGGTGGGATTCAATTTTTTTTTTTTTACTACTGGTTCTGTGGTCATGGATTGGTGGTCATGGCAGGGGAAGGATACTGTAAAATCTCTAGTCAGAGGTGGTATTTGCCGGTTCTCTGAATTACTCAAAATTTCCAATATCGGTTCTCCAGAACTGGTCAAACCCTGATGAATACCACCTCTGCTTTATTGTCTCTAACAACCTTCAAAACAGAGGAAAGCCACTGAATCAACAAAGAATTTTGAAGCTACTTGATTAACTGCTTCAAAGAAAATATCTCCTTTTCTTCCTGAATCTGCTTTGATGGGATGACTTGATTGAAGTACTGTATATTCTGCCCCCTTGTCTGTGCATGTGTGTGTGTGTTTTAATAGTGTCCCTTGGAGTTTTACAAAAAGAGGTAACGAGAA